>NC_056626.2:345263561-345933994 GCF_002870075.4 Lactuca sativa
AAAGATAGAACTACATAACTTGTTGTTGAAAGTGTTCCTTGAAACCTTGTGAGCCTAGAACCTCAAGTGTGATGCCTCAAATGCTTCACACAACACCAAATGCAAAGATTAAAATTGAGAGAATACTCTAACACATGCAAAATCGGCCAAGCCCTCTTGTTTCTAGTGTAACCGATTTTGGGGAGAGTTACATTGTTTATATAGTGTGTTGCATTAGGTAAACCCTAATGTTCCATGAATCTTCATTTCTTGATCCATGGGTTAACTCCATGGAGCATCCTATGGGTTGAACCCAACTTGATAATCCATGGAGCCTCTTAGCCTACTATATAAGATATGGATGATTTACATAATCTACCCATATATCTAATTAGTTATCTTTTGATCACTTAATTAATTCTAAATTAATTCTTGATCAAAACTAAATAATAATATTATTAATATATTAGAACTTATAATATATTAATAAATCTTATGTGTTATTTCTCTCATTTAGTTTATCCAATTGCATGGTGCCATGCAACCCAAATGGACCATGCCGGGTCGGGTCAAGTACTTACCAAAAATAGTTATGGACTTAGACACGTTATCCAACAGTCTCCCACTTGGATAAGTATAATAACTATCACTGCAATACATCAGGAACCGATAAGCAATCGTAGCTATTTCAAGGTCTCTCAGAACTGAGAATATGTTGATACGCAATTTAATATAAGTGATCATATAATCCTCTGTTCTAGATATCAGTCGGACAATTACATGGAACAATGTCTTACTTATTGTCCAGCAGTTTGTTTCCCGATTCCCGATTTGTTTGACAAAGAACTTAATTGAACACATCAACTTAGTTCTGACCGGGCCCGGTTCGTAGGCAAAATAAAATCATTGAGGGGCCCATATATCAGCTTCTAATCCAAGAAGGAACAGATAAACTTCGACTCATATGTTTGTTCTACTACTAGTTGAATTATACATAAAAGCACGTTTTATAACATCGAGTTACCAATGCGTTTTCGTACAATGAATGCATAATCAACTCATAGGCAACAAATCATATCTCTAGGTTTGAAGACTTATATGATATTACCGTCTCACGATCACTCGAGATACAATTCCATGAAGTGATTCCAGTGAGTGTGGGTTGATTCCAACACTCAGAACTTATGAGCACTCATGAAGTGTTGTCTTATATCCTGACACCTACAACCAACTTCATGGCAATCTTACTTCATATCTACTTCCAACATATGACTGACTGTGGAAAATTTGAATAATATGTGAAACCACAACATACTATTCTGGAAGTCAAAACATGCAAAAGAAATTATAGTAAACGACTGACAAAAGATAGCAACACTTTACTCATGAATAAACACAACTTTTATTCATCATCAAATGTCAATTACACTTTACAAATTTCATAATTTATCTAATTACTAAAACTTATATCATCCTTCATCCTTATGCTCCGAGCATGTTGGAGATGCTTAACCCTACTCAGTCGCTTCGTGAGGGAATCTGCTGGGTTATCATCCGATGATACCCTCTTTGCCATGAGGATTCCTTCTTCTATGCGATGTCTGATAAAATGATATTTTCTGTCAATGTGTCTGGATCTCCCGTGATCCCTTGGTTGCTTGGCTAAGGCAACAATACTTTCACTATTACAGAAAATTTCCATGGGCTCCTTTATAGCTGGTACTACTCCAAGGTCTCGTATGAAGTTCTTCAGCCATATAGCCTCCATTGCTACCTAGCTTCCTGCTATATACTCTGATTCACAAGTGGTATCAACAACTGTCTCCTACTTGGAACTCTTCCAAGTGATTGCTCCTCCGTTTAAGGTGAAGACCCAGCCCGACTAAGAGCGGAAATTATCCCTATCATTCTGGAAACCAGCATCACAATACCCTACAACTCTCAAGTCATCATTCCCACTGAGGGTAAGGACACAATCCTTAGTCCTCCGTAGGTACTTGAGGATATTCTTTACCGTAATCTAGTGAGCCTTGCCAGGGTTCCCCTGATACCTGCAAACCATGCTCAAGGCAAAGGCTACATCAGCTCAAGTACACGTCATAGCATACATGATCGATCCTACAGCCGAAGCATAAGGTACTTGACTTGTTGGGTCGTATATTGTGTTGCGTCTATTGGGCTCGTTAGCTAGTTCAATATATATCTCAGGTATGGGCCTGTCCATCCGTGAGTTTTGTAGGGTTTAGTATAAATAGATGCTTGCATGCATCCTAGAACGAAATGATTAGTATTGATTAGAAAAGTATTGTTCAGCAATATCATCGTTCTTATTTTGTAACCCTAGAATCCTCTACAGTGGAAGTTCTTAGTCGAGCTCTGCTGAGGATCGAGTAATCTAATCATTCGACACATTTTGACTCATACTTGTGTTTTGTTTACTGTTTTACGTTCATCACTTACCTGTTACAAAGATCTAATCGATCAAAGAGTTAATTCATAACACGTCAATTGGTATCAGAGCAGGAGGCTGTGTAATTCATACACATCTTTTCTGTGAAAGAGTTTGCGATTAGGGTTATTCCGCATTAACTAATATTTATTGAGCCATCATTCCATTATTGACGTAACTCAGCATTTATTTGTTTTGCCCTAATATTAAATATTACAAGTCTGATCTTTCAAACAAGTTAAAACGATCAAGCATGGACGAGTCACAATCTAATCCCATCAACATCTCCAACAGCATTGGATCGAAGACGAAGATTTCTATTCTTTACACCCAGGATTACGAAGTCTGGGCACATCACTTTGAAGATTATGTCATCGGATCGGAAGACAATGGATACCTTATTTGGGAAGCAATCGTTTCTGGACCATTTGCTCATTCAGGAACATCAAAAATCATTAAAACTCAGAAAGAGTATAATGATCTATTAAAGGACGTAAAGGATGTTGCTCAAGACGAAAAGGAAAAGTTTCAATGCAACATTAAAGCATTGAGACTGATTCGATTCGCTCTGCAATCAGATACATTCAGGCTAGTGAGTTCATGCAGCACCGCTAAAGAAATCTGGGATAGGCTGCGAGAGCTATACTCCACTGATGAGGATTTGGAGCATTCTATTTAGACCTTGCTTTTGTCTGAGTTTGGTGAATTTAAGCAGAATTCTGATGAAACTGTTACTCAGACGTCTAATCGCTTCAATCATCTTCTTAGCAAGATGATCAAACACGATATAGAAAGGAAGCTGTTTGAACAAAAAGTAACCTTTTTGAATGGCCTTAGATCCGAGTGGAGAGCGGTTGTGTCCACTGTTAAAGCTCATGAGCAATTTAAATCTTATTCGTTGGCAAAGCTGGTGGGGATTTTGAAATCCCAAGAAAATATTGTTTTGCAAGAAAAAAATGTGGTCTCTAGTTTAGGGTCCTTGGCCCTCTTGTCCAAAAGCAAAAGTGTGGTAGAAGATGAAGATCTCAACTTAGAAGACTATGATCTCACTTATGAAGACTATGCAATGATGATGTCGAATCCAAAGAGGTTCATTAAGAAAAGGTTCCCTACCAATAAGAACCGAAATTGGCAGGGAAGCTATAGTTCTAAAAAGGTTAGGGAGGAACCGAAGACAGAGGAACCAAACAAAGAGGCGAAAGTTGAAGGTGATTCTGGTGTGAACTGCTACTACTGTGGAGGAAAGAACCACTATGCCAAAGACTGTGTCCTAAAGAAAATGGCAGAGAAGGATGAGGAAAAGGATGAAGAGGCCGTGTTGATGAAAAAGCTGGAAGAGATCAAGAAAAAGAAAGCTGCTACTAACCCTTCGATGAATGCTTTCATTGTGCAGGGTTCGGCAGCGGATGATGAGTTCAGTGGCATGCAGGTCTGGTCAACCGACTCAGAGGATGATGAGGTTAGGAAGCCATCTCATGGAAAGGCATACGTTGCAAGAGGTGAAGAAAGCGGTGGGAAGTGTTTGATGGTGACAGATGTATCTCAAATGAGGGGATACTATACGGATGGTGGGAATGAAGACACCAAGGAGCGAGAGGACCTATGCTTCACAGCAAAACCTCTTAGTGTGCAGATCAATGAGCTTGATGAATTGATCAAGAAGGCACAATCTGTTTTTGTCTCATTCAAAGTCCCACAAAATTCGTATGAAAAAGAATTAAAAAGCTTAAATTCAAGAATCTCAAATCTAGATAGTAGTTTAACTCAAACACGGGTCACCAATTCTAACCTAACCGACCAAATAAGCAGGGTGTCATCCAAGAGTGAGGAACGGAGGATGTGGATAGAGCTGAAGGAGTCAGAGCTGATTAAATCTAAGGACGAAAATATTTATTTACAAAGAGACAATTTAAAACTTCTGAAATAGAGAAATGTTTTTTGTTTAATTGCTAAACGTCTTTATGCTAACATCACTCAACTTCATCTTAACTGTGAAATAGGGCAGAAAATTCATCGCATGATTTTGCCCTTCCTTGAGTTTAAGGAGGATGAAATCGATGCTGAAGCATACAATTACGAAAGTGTAATTTCGTCTGATGACGTGAATCCGACTTATATGTATGGTCTGGACAAAATCAAATCTTTTATAAAGTCCAAAGACCATAAGGACATGCTGAAAAACCTTTTGGATGAAAACGATAAACTAAAACTAAGGACCGAAACCATACAAAAGTTTGACTCATTGAATGCCAAATTGAGCTCAGAAAATAAAATTGATGTTGAAAACGCGTCTGAGCTCAATGAGGATGATGATATGAGTGAAATTTCTGTAGAGGATGAAGTCAAATGTTCTGAGTTTGTCAAGAGCGAACCCGAAAACCACAAAAATCATATTTCTGAAAATTCTGTGGAGTTTGCTCGTTTGTCCCAAAATAAGTCCCCAATTCTTGAAGAAAAAGCTGTTGTGTATCAAAAGGTAAGAACAACACCAAATCAGGTGTATAAGGTCACAGGAGTAACCGAACATTAGACAGCCGAACTCACCGCCATAGTAAACGAAGATAATGCAGATGGCTGTGATGAATTTTTCTGGTCTGCTCCTATAGATAATGCTAACGAAACCGTTGGTCTGTTAGAGCGGACGTCATGGAAAACCAAAGGTAGATATGTGCCAGAGCCACTAAACAAGCCTGACAAATTCGATGTGCCAAGTACTAGTGGTACAAAAGAAGTTCCTGTAGAAGAAGTCACTCCTTCAAGCGAAACATCGTCAGTTCAAAGTGAACCGGCTGACAGGAAGCAAAAGCAAAAAGCCAACATCCACAGGCAGCCGAAGCAAGTGAAGGATCAAAAACAGCAAAGAAATCTGAGATACAAAAAGAATCTCTCAGGACGAAAACATTTTTGGCGATCTCAGAACGCCCATATCTCTTATCATGACAAAAATTCAAAGTCAGAGAAAAGTGCTGTCAGACCGCAAGAAGATAACCGAAGGGAAAGGTTTGGTTCAGAGAACATCAGCTACCGAAAGAAAAGGTTCGGTTCCGAGAGCAAAAGCTACCAAGGTTCTAGGTTCGGTCCCCCTGATGACCAAAAACAAAAGGGTCACTTAGAACCTCAAGTCAAGAAAACTTCTCAGTCTAAATTCTCTCATTCTAATTCTTCTCAACCCCATTCTAAATCCAATTCTGTTCAAACTCAAAATCCAAAATCTTCAACAGATGCGAAAGGAAAATCGAAGGTTTCCTCAGTCAAGAATGCTCAAAAGCATTCCAAGGCCCAAACGCCTGAACCTGAATCCAAACCGACTGTAACAAATCCCAACAAAATTAAAGTTTTCATTATTAAGAAGAACGATGAAACAACTTTAATAAAAAGAACATATCTTGTTGACATTTTTGTTACTATTCATGTTCCTATGAAAGGCTCACGTGGACCCAAGAAACTTTGGGTTCCTAAATCTGCTTGATTTTTGCAGGTTATCAGTGACGAGCAGTTCGACGAAGAATGGTATATTGACAATGGCTGAGGGAATATCGATCTCTTCCAAATGGTGGGAATGTCAAGTTCGGGAACAACTCATATGGCATGATTAAAGGTTATGGGATGATAACAAATGGAGACTTCACGATTAGAATGGTTGCATACGTTGAGGGACTACAACATAACCTCATCAGTGTATCTCAGCTTGTTGGAGGTACCGGTCTTAAATTTTTGTTTGATGATGAGGGTTCGGAAATAATAGAGAAGAAAACAAAAGGAGTAATTCTCAAATCGGAGCACAAAGGCGAAATGTTTCCTCTCAATCTCAAACCTATCAAAGGAAATCCAGCCATATGTCTATTATCCAAAGCACATTCTGACGAAAGCTGGCTGTGGAACCGAAGGCTCTCTCATCTCAACTTCAAGGATATCAACAAACTTGTCACTAGAGGTGATGTTCAGGGTCTTCCATTGCTCAAGTTTGATCGAGAACATTTGTGTGCTGCGTGTGAAATGGGGAAGCAGAGTCGTCAAAGTCACCCATCCATCATAAACACTAAAGTCGTTGAACCACTTGAGTTAATTCACATTGACTTGTGTGGTCCATCTTCTATTGAAAGCATTGGCGGTAGCAAGTATATTCTTGTTATTGTTGATGACTTTTCACGTTTTACATGGGTGTTCTTTCTGAAGCACAAATCTGAGGCAAATCTCAAGCTAAAGATGTTTATTAAGCAGGTTGAAGTGCAACTAAAGAAAGTCGTTCGCAACATCAAAAGCAACAATGGGCTGGAGTTCAAGAATAAAGAATTTGAAGACTTTTTAGCAGAAAAAGGAACCAGTCACAACTTCTCAGCCCCCTACACCCCTCAACAAAACGGGATTGTCGAAAGACGGAACCCATCTTTGTGTGAGGCGGCCCGAACCATGCTAAGTTTCGCTTCTCTACCTCTATATTTCTGGGCTGATGCTATTGCTGCAGCTTGTTTTATGCAGAACAGGGCCTATCTGAATAAGCGTTTCACTCTTACTCCTTATGAGATCATCAACAACAGGAAGCCAAACGTCAAATTCTTCCATGTATTCGGCTCACGATGCTTTATCTTCAATTCTAAAGAACATCGTAACAAGTTCGATGTTAAAGCCGATGAAGGGATTTTTCTGGGATACTCTCTTACTTCAAAAGCATAACGAGTTTTGAAAAAGCGTTTGAGGAAGATTATAGAAACGTATTATGTGACTTTCGACGACTGCTACGTCAAGAAGCTGAAGGCCACAGAAGAAACAATTGGAGAAATTTTCTCTCAAACACGCCAAGTCACAGCCTCGATTGCAAATTTGTTTGAGCAGTTTGTGGAGTTATTCGATGAACCAGAGAAGCCTACTCTCTCAGAAGCCAATGCAGCAGACAACAAAGTTGACCATCTGAAGCAAATCGTCGATGGCGCTGCCAAACGACTGGGTGAAGGAGAATCAGTTCCAAATCAACCTTCTCAGCACGGTGCTTCAGTTGAGGGGGAGAATTCATCTTCTTCAAAACTACCGAGTTCACAAGTTGAGGGGGAGAACTCTTCTCCAGCTGCACCCGAAAGCTCTACTGCGCCCGAAGGTACTGTAGCTCCTGAAAGCTCAAATGCACCCGAAACTCCTGTAGCACCGGAAAGTCAAGACACACCTGAAAGCTCATCGGTCGAGGGGGAGAATGCCGATATGTTTTATGACGATGACAGTCAATCTGAATTAGAAGAGATGGTAAATGCTTAATTGGATCCATCCTGTGATCCAAATTACCCTCCTCTTGTCAAATGGACTAGGGATCATCCTGTTTCACAGGTTGTGGGTAATGTCTCTGAAAAGGTCTTGACCCGATCTCAACTAAAGGCAAAACAAACTTCTTTATTCTCAAAAGTAGAGTTCTGCATGTTTAACTCTTTCGTCTCAAAAGTTGAACCTAAGACAGTAAACACTGCTCTTGATCACTCTGATTGGGTTCAAGCTATGCAAGACGAACTTAATGAGTTCGAAAGAAATAAGGTTTGGCGCCTCATTCCAACTCCTAAAGATGCGTCACTTGTTGGTCTCAAATGGGTCTTCAGAAATAAAATGGACAAGGAAGGAAATGTAATAAGAAACAAAGCTCGTCTAGTGGTGAAAGGATACTGCCAGGAGGAAGGAATCGATTATGAGGAAACTTTTGCTCCTGTAGCTAGGCTGGAATCTGTTCGAATATTTCTTGCCTATGCTGCACACAAGAACTTTGAGGTCTACCAAATGGACGTGAAGTGCGCATTTCTAAATGGAGAACTTGAAGAAACGGTGTACGTGGAGCAACCTCCGGGATTCGTAAATGAAAAATACACAAATCACTGCTATATTGTGGACAAAGTGGTTTATGGGCTGAAACATGCACCTAGGGCCTGGTATGAAACGCTAAGAAAGTTTTTAAAGATGTCCAAATTCAAACAAGGTTCGGTTGACCCAACCTTCTTTCGTAAGAAGGAAGGTAACCACCTTATGATTGTTCAAATCTATGTCGATGATATCATCTTTGGCTTAACGAATCCTAGCTTAACAGCTGAATTTAGAAAGCTGATGGAGACTAAATTTGAAATGAGCTCAATGGGTCCAATTAACTTTTTCCTTGGTTTAAATATTAGACAGGGACCCGAAGGCATCTTTATTAACCAGGAAGCCTACACCAAGACACTCCTTGCCAAATTCGGCATGATGGGAGACTCAAAGGTTAAAGTTCCAACGGCGTTCGGCACCAAGCTCACTCCATCCTTGGATAAACCAGCAGTCAACATTATGCTATATCGCCATATGATCGGTTCTTTAATGTACCTTACTGCTAGCAGGCCTGATAGAATGTTTTCTGTTTGTTACTGTGCTAGATTTCAGGCGAATCCTCGTGAACCTCATATGCTTGTAGTGAAGAACATACTCCGGTATCTAAAACGAACTACCTCTCTCGGCTTATGGTATCCATCAAACACAGGTTTCTTCGTTCAAGCCTACTCAGATGCAGACCTTGGAGGCTGTGGACTAGACAGGAAAAGCACCACTGGAGGTTGCCAATTCCTTGACGGGATGTTGGTTAGCTGGCAATCAAAGAAACAAACTTGTGTATCTCTGTCTACAGCTGAAGCAGAATACGTCGCAGCTGCCTCCTGTACATCTCAAGTGATTTGGATCCAAAGCCAACTCTGGGACTATGGACTCAATATGAAAAAGATCCCACTATATTGCGACTCTGAGAGTGGAATTGGGATCTGTCATAACCCAGTGCAACACTCCAAGACCAAGCACATAGCACTGAGGTATCACTTCATTAAGGATCATGTGGAAGATTGGAACGTCGAAATTCATTTTGTTCGAACCACTGATCAACTGGCTGACATCTTCACCAAATCTCTTCCTGAAGCTTCTTTCAACAAAATTCTACAAGGGCTAGGAATGATGGAATCGGAGTCAGTACCAAAAATTATCTGTCAAGATCAAAAGTAAGAAACGAAATAGACCGAATGTTCAGGTTCGGGTCTCTTGTATGCCGAAATGGACCGAACGCTCGGGTTCGGGTCTTGCTCTGGTGTACCGAAATAGACCGAACGCTCGGGTTCGGTTGTATCATCTGATCTTCGCTTATCACTCAAAGGTAGTTTCCTTGGTTGTAAATCTTTTGTATTATTTTTTCTAAATTCATTTATCTTATTGTCAAAGTTCTTTTCTTTTTCAATCTTATTTTTTTTGGCAACCGAAATAGACCGAACCTTCGGGTTCGGTTTCAAAATTTTTCTCACCCAAAATAGACCGAACGCTTGGGTTCGGTTCCAAAATTTTCTCAACCAAAATAGACCGAACGCTCGGGTTCGGTTCCAACATTTTTTTTGTATTCATTTTTTTATTTATTTCGATCAAAAATTCCAAATATATATATATATATATATATATATATATATATATATATATATATATTTTTTTTTTTTTTTCTTTCGTAAATTCAAAAACTCCAAAAATATTTTTTATTTTTTTAATTTTGGCTTTTATCTTTTTGTATGTCTTTTTGTGAGTAAATTATTTCACTAGCTAAGTGTCCCTAGAAGCATGTTGTTGTATTTGTCCAAAGCCTCATCTAATTCTGAATAAAAGCCTTACTGACTTGGTACAAACAAACCTTGTCTTCCCAATTAGGCTCTCATATTTATTCTAATCATGAGCTACCTAACTCTCTTCTCACATGAGATAAGAGTTTTCTGCTTAGTTCTTATTTTTCATAGCAGAGGTACTTTGGGTTTCTTTACACCATCTACATTACTTTTCTCCATCTCATTCGCTTCACAAACGTAACCATTCAGACTCTCAGACATTACCACTGAGGTTTATGGTTACATAATTTGTGTGTTCATGATCTTAGCTTCGTGACACTACGTGCTAAGTGAAACCCACAATTCAATACCTACTATGCATTGACGGTGAACAATTAACTTGCTCTAGCTCTCACTAATGAATTGACGGACTTATCCATGGGGGTACCACATGAAATCTCTATTTTTCTTTTGAGTGATTCCTATGAAATTGTTAAATCCAATAACATTTCTTCCCTTGGGATCCAGTTTTAATTTTTTTTTGAGATTTCACACATCTTAGTTTACCTTGCTACTTAAATTATCTCCAACCTAATTGTTCAACAGACTACACTAGTCTCACAAGTACTTCACTCGATATCTATCTTATATCAAGATCAGGAATTATGAATTGAAGCGAAAGCCACCCACATAAGCCTAATTAAAAGAAGCCTTTCAACACTTCTTAATAAGTGTCTGATCGTTATTCAACGGGAAACCACACAAACACTTTAAAGTCTCTCTTGACTTTGAAGGAAGAGATTCGTGCCCGGGATCAATTATTTCGTGTCTTTATTGACATCACATAATCCCTCAAACGTGTTGCTTTATTTCTTTTTCTTTTACACACCTAGCACGAAAATCTTTTAGATTTTTAAAAATTCTGGTTTCATTAATTCCAAGGCATTTTAATTGGATTGGTTGTTATAAAAAGGTTGTGGTTAATATTGATCCATGTGGGGATTTCAATTTAAAGATGCCGTTAAACTCTAAAGGAATAAGATGACGACATGATGACTTAGGCGGGAGTCCAATCGATTTGATTTCAAACGGTGCATGAAGGAAAAGCGTGTGAATAGGAACCGTTTCATCTCCAAACGGCGCCTGATGGGAAGGCGTGTGATTAGGGACTGACACTCTCTCTCCTGCATGATCATCGGCAACACCAACTCTCACGTGTCAGTAGCCTCCGAAAAACCCTTCGTTTTTCAATCGAATATTTGGAAAAGATTCTTCTCTCTCCTCTACCCACAGTATAAAAGGCAATGTAAACCATCGTTTACCTCTTTACTGCACCTATATTTCCAGAGAGCAAGAAATTCCTCCAACCTCTACTATTCATCATCTCTCCCACCTTCATCTCAACAATGGCGGATTCTTCATCAGTTCACGCGACCTCTCACATCTTGCCTATTCGTCCTCAGCAGAGTTTGATCATTGATCTTACTCCTCAGGCATTTGACACTTTCATGTTTCCCATCATTGAATGCCTGAAGTTCTCGCCAATCGCTCCTGCTCTTACCAGGGCTGAAGCTGTTCCAATGGAGTTCCTGTCACAGATTTTTACCACCACTCAAATACCACCTACCTCCATCCCAGTACCACTACCTATATTTACCGAAGCAACCACCACCACCACTGCAGATGTTAGAACCAACGTATCTGATACGGGGGTTCATACCGACGTACCAAAATCCACCTCAGCACCCGAACCCACACCAACAACCGAACACACCACCCAACCCGAAACTACTCTACTACAGAACCTCCAGTTTCACCACTACCATCTTCTCCTGCTCATGCATCCGAGGATGAAGAACCACTCCTTGGCGGGGAGAATATGACTTTTGATTCGGTCTATTACAGTCCGTTTTAAGTTCAAAGTGACGATGATGACGATGCTCCTGTCACAAATAGGCATCTTCAGGAGCTACATGACAAGATCGATTCGCTTATCACTTCATCTTCCACATCACAGTCCTCCATTTCTGAAGCTGCAATTCAGAAAATTGTTGAGGCTTTCTCCAAAGCTCATCAAGTTTCTATCGATTCCGCCACTGCAGCCATTGACGCCTCAACCAAAGCATGTGAGGCAGCGACCGAAAAAGTCGATAAACTATTCACTGATGCTTCTTCCTTGTTAAAGCTAGAACCCATTGTCAACCAACTGGCTAACTCAGTCGCATCTGAGCTGAAGTCGTTCGCTTCACTTCGTCAAACCATTTCTGACGACAACTCAGCTTTCATAACAATCATTGAGGAGCGTCTCTCCAAGCTTCAAGAAGACTTAGCTGCCGAGAACTCTCTCATGGATGCTCTCGCAAGGAAGACTACCGCTCTAAAGGTCAAGAGCATTCAACTCTCCAACTCTCAACAGGAGATTGAGTCTCTTCAATCTGAAAGAGAAGTAGTTAAATTGTGTGTTTCAGATGTCCACTCAGCAATCTCAAACATCCTTGAAGCACATGATCCAATCCTCAACTATTCTGTGAGGGGTGACCTTGCAGAGAAGCTTGCTCCCGCCCTTTCTCTACTCAGCAAAATTGAGGGGCTACTTGATTTCGTGTCCATTCCGAAACAAGGGGGAGAAAAAGTGAATATGTCTCAACCGCCTCCTACTTCAACAGCAACACACACAACCGAACCTCCTCCAGTAGGCCAAGCCTCCGGTTCCGGTGTAAAAGACAAGGGCAAGAAGATTGCTGAGGAGAGCGATGAAGATGATAAAGAGACAATTGCTTACATTCTGAAACGGCAAGGTCTAGAGAAAGAAGCTGACATTAATGCTCGTGTGGCTAGAGAGGATGAAGAAGCCGAAAGAAGACAGAAAGAAGCCCACGACCTTCTCGAGAGCAGGAAAACTCTTTTTCCTCCGTGGACTCTTGAGAAGCAAATTAAAGAAGCCATCGAAACACCAAGTATCTTGTGGCTAGAACCTGTGATCTCTTTAGATCGTTCTAACACTGTCGACTCGTAGTTCGACATGCCACTGACCCGAAAGGCATTTGTTTTTCATGCCTTTGCCAACATTGCAGAGTTCCCCCGTCCTCATCCACAGGTTGATCGGGACCTAGTCGAATTTTATCTGAGGGCAGCTCAACCCCAATACCAAAGTTGGAGCGCTCAGAAAATTGTCAATGTTCGGGTCCTAAAGCCGTTCAGGGAAGGTAACTTCACCAACGTTCGGTTCAAGGTACTACGGGGATCTGCCAAGACCGAACATGCCATCTCACTTGCAGATCTTCCTAACCTTAATCCCCATGACTGGATTATCTTGCACAACATCCTTCTTACAAACGAAGCTGAATATGGTCCGATCATCGACCACTTTAAGAGGATGCTTGTTTGCTATGTCATGGAAGTTGCTTTGATGGATCAGGAGATAGCGAGTGTATTCAAGAAGAGGCCTACCATATCTCCTGTTGGATCTTCCAGTGATCTAAACATGATGCAGACGGGGAAGATTGACCCAAAGTGAAACTCCGTCATGTTTACCAGGAACGAAGGGCAGAAATGTCTTTTCGCCTTGGCAGACAAACATCTCTACACCACTGCCTGTTTGGAACACGTTTTAGGGATCATCCATCGATGCAAGCAAAACACAGCGGATGATGTAAAGTACTTTGATGATATGGTTCAATGGTACATTCGGTTCAGACAGACTATCCTTGCCCTTATCTCACGTCTGTTTGATACAACAAAGAAGGTTCCCGCTGCTGGCCCAAGCAAGAAGAAGAAGTACTCTCGCTCCAAATTGACGCAAAGGGGGAGATTGTTGGGTCGTATATTGTGTTGCGTCTATTAGGCTCGTTAGCTAGTTCAATATATATCTCCGGTATGGGCCTGTCCATCCGTGAGTTTTGTAGGGTTTAGTATAAATAGATGCTTGCATGCATCCTAGAACAAAATGATTAGTATTGATTAGAAAAGTATTGTTCAACAATATCATCGTTCTTATTTTTTAACCCTAGAATCCTCTACAGTGGAAGTTCTTAGTCGAGCTCTGCTGAGGATCGAGTAATCTAATCATTCGACACATTTTGATTCATACTTGTGTTCTGTTTACTATTTTACGTTCATCACTTACCTGTTACAAATATCTAATGGATCAAAGAGTTAATTCATAACTCATCATGACTCATTTCTGCTATCTCAGCCTCAGTACTTGGGCTCTGAGCTTTACTCAATCTGGCATTACTCTGGATAGGTAACTCTCCTTTCTTGGAGTTCTGCGTGTTCAATCTCTTCAGCACCTTGTCCAAGTAGGTACTTTGACTAAGTCCAATTAGTCTTTTACTCCGGTCTCTCAAAATCCTTATCCCTAGAATATAGGCAGCTTCTCCTAGGTCCTTAATAGAGAAGCACTTCCCAAGCCAGGACTTAACTTCCTGCAGAGTTGGGATATCATTTCCTATGAGTAGTATGTCATCCACATACAATACCAAAAAGCTTATTATACTCCCACTAGCCTTGACATACACACAAGATTCATCTTCACTCCTAGAAAAGCCAAATTCCTTGACTTTCTCATCAAAGCAAAGATTCCATCTGCAAGGTGCTTGCTTTAATCCATAAATGGATTTCTCAAGCTTACACACTCTATTAGGGTACTCGTTACTGACAAAACATTCTGGCTGACTCATGTAAACATCTTCAATCAACTTTCCATTAAGGAAAGCGGTTTTGACATCCATTTTCCATATTTCATATTCATGAAATGTGGCTATGGCTAACATAACCCTAATAGACTTAATCTTGGCTACTGGAGAAAAAGTCTCATCATAATGCACTCCAGGAGTTTGAGAGAAGCCCTTTGCAACCAGTCGAGCCTTATAAGTGTGTATATTACCATCCATATCGGTCTTCTTCTTGAAGATCCATTTGCACCCTATAGTCTTACGACCTGGTACATTCTCAACCAAGTTCCAAACTTGATTGTCATACATGGATTGTATCTCGCTATCCATAGCCTCTTTCCATTTAGCATACTCAGGGCCTGCTATGGCTTCTGTGTAGCTGTTATGTTCATCCAGACCTACTAGTGTCTAATCACTAATAAGTGTCTCACCTTCCATAGTAATATGGAAACCATAGTAATGTTCAGGTGCATTCCTAACTCGTGGAACGCCTCAGAGGTACAAACTCGTAAATTGGCTCAACAGGAGTTTCCTCCTCAAGTTGAGGGCTAGGGTTTGAAGCTCCTTCACCACTTGACACTTGAAGTTCTTCAAGGTCAATTTTCCTCCTATTGTCTCCCTGGCTTATAAAATATCTCTCTTGAAAGACTCCTCTTCTTGCTACAAAGACCACATTATCACTAGGTCTGTAGAAAAGGTAACCAAAGGATATTTGTGGGTAGCCGATGAAAATACACCTCTCGCTTCGGGGTTCTAGCTTATCATGAGACTCGCGCCTCACAAAACCCTCGCAACCCCAAATCTTGATGTGGTCTAGTTTGGGTACTTTACCAGTCCACATCTCGTGAGGAGTTTTGGCAACTTTCTTTGTAGGGACTAGCTTAAGAATATGGGCGATAGTCTCTAAGGGATACCCCCGAATGAGATTGGTAGCAAAGCTCGACTCATCATGGAACGAACCATATCCAACAAGGTAAGATTACGCCTCTCAGCTACACCATTCAACTGCGGTGTCCTGGGAGGTGTCAATTGTGAGACAATCCCACATTCCCTAAGATAGTCGAGGAACTCTGAACTAAGATACTCACCACTTCGATCGGATCGAAGCATCTTAATGTTCCTGCCCAACTGATTCTCGACTTCCTGTTTAAATTCCTTAAACCTTTCTCTAAAGTCTCTGACTTATGCTTGATTAAGTATACATATCCATATCTACTATAATCATCAGTAAAAGTCAAATAATAACGATTAGCATCCCTTGTGGCATGTTTGAATGGTCCACACACATTTGTGTGTACAAGGTCCAACAAACCTTCACCCCTCTCACAAGAACCTATGAAGGGTGACTTTGTGATTGTTCCAAGTAAGCATGATTCGCAACTATCATCTGACTTTAGGTCAAATGACTCCAAGACTCCATCCTTTTGGAGTTGGCCTATGCGTTTCTTGCTTATATGTCCAAGACGACAATGCCATAATGATGCTTTATCCAAGTTATTATTATTAGGAGAATCAATACACAAAACATTATTTCCTAAGTTATCAACCACAGATACAGTTTCATACACACCATCGCAAGGTAATGCTTTAAAATAAAGAATACTATTAAAGAAAGCATTAATCGAACTAACTTCATTATCAAATGAAAAGGTAAAAACTTTTTTATACAATGCATGAAAGGAAATAATATTTCTTGCCATTTCTGGCGAATAACAACATTTATTCAAATATAAACCCACTACTTAGCGATAAAGTATAAACTCCAATCTTGGTGACAGGTGAAGCTTTTCTGTTTCCCATGATCAAGTTTATTCTTCCTTACTCCACATTCTCACTTCTTCTTAGTCCCTTTAAATCAGAACAGATTTGAATACCATAACCGGTATCAAGGACCCATGAGTTAGAATGGGGTGAGTTATTAGATAAGATAGTGTAAATACTTGCATGGCTGGGTTTGACTTTCCCATCCTTCACATCTTGCTGGTACTTTGGGCAGTTCCGCTTCCAATGTGCCTTTTCATGGCAATAGAAGCATTCAGCCTCTTTTGGGTCAGAAGAAGGAGTGATGAAACCTTTCTTGATTCCACTTGAAGAAGAGCCATCAAGGGTCCTAGCCTTGGTATCCTTCGAAGAACTCTTTCTCTTCTTCCGTCGTCCTTTCCCGATTGCCAAGACAGGGGTGGAGTTGGTAGGAGTAGGAGTAGTAACAACCGTCTTACACTTAAGACCACTTTCCGCGGTCTTTAAGAGTCCTTGAAGTTTGCTGAGAGTGACCTATTCCTTATTCATGTGGTATGTCATGCAGAATTGATCATAACATGAAGGTAAGGAGTGCAAAATGATATCTATTGCAAGCTCCCCGGGGAAGTTCACATTAAGCTTCAGAAAACGGTCCACAAATCTTTGCATTTTCTGAATGTGGCCCGTGATGGGTTCACAATCCTTCATTTGGGTTGTTATCATGGAGGAGATGATTTGATACCTCTCTTGTTTTGCACTTTGATGGTATATTTCCATCAAATCTTGGTGCATTTCAAAAGTGTAGAAGTCCTCGTAGGACTTTTGGAGGTCGGCTGTCATAGTGGCCATCATGATGCATGCCACCTTGGTGGCATCCCTTTCATGTGCCCTAAACTCAGCGATCTCTTGAGGAGTAGCAACTGTCTCATCAATCTCCTTAAGATCCTTATCGAGGACATATTCTTTATCCTCGTAGCGGGTAATCATTCGGATGTTTCTGATCCATTCATTAAAGTTGGATCCATCAGGAGTGACTTTCCCACACAAGTTCATTAGAGAAAAGGAGCCATTAGGATTAGAGGCAGAAGCAGCAGTGTTTGCAGACATCTAAAGAGAAGAAAAGTATAGTTTAGAAATAGACATAGTCCTTAATAGAACACCCAAATGTAGTATTAAGCCTAGGACCCAATCACAATATATTATACTTAGAAGAGGTATACTGTAATCTAAGTAATAACATATTTGAAAGGTAGGTGAATGACAATTCACCAATTTCCACCAAAGGCGAAATATTAAAAATATTTAATTTGTTTGTTAGAAACTCCTAGATTCTTTTGAGATTGAATGAACTTTTCAAAGGCATGTTTCAATCTTGAGTGTGCCCTCCAAGTTTTGTGACTAGGATGCCGAGGATCACAAAAGAAGGTGTGAAGTAACCATGCAAAATACTTGGTACCCTTAATGTATTACCCCTCAATTGATGTGTCGGTTAACCATACACGCTCCATCGATACTATGATAAACATTAAGTCACCCTTTACCTACCTTGTTAAGTTTAAGTTAGTGTGCCGGTTAACCACACACGCTCCACTAACGACTTAGACAAAGTGTAAAGTGTAAGTTCATGGATTAGCACCTTATTCACATTTTTCCTAGAGTAACTAAGATTGGGAATTTAATAAAGTTTAGTTACTTTAGTATTATCATTATACTTTTAATGAGAATTTAGAAGTCTTTGTCCTACCCGTTCGGCTAACGACTCTCCACCAGTCAAGCAAGCGGTGGGTGAGAGTGGACACCCATTAAGTTGCCATTTTATAGGCAACAACCTTATACCCACCTTATAGACTAGCTTCGTGAATGAGGCGTACTAGCGGCAAGACGACTTTGATCTTATATATATATATATATATATATATATATATATATATATATATATATATATATATATATATATATATCTTTATATTTATATTATTAACTTATAATATTATAAGTATAAGGGTTGAATTTTAACTTTTAAAATTCTAAGGGTTGGAACTAAAGTTTTAATCAAGACTTTACTTGTTCTAAAACTTGAGGGCAAGTTTTGTAAACTTTCAAAACTTTTCATTTCTTGTAACTTATGAGTTAATTAGAGTATTAAAAATGAAGACTCTTCATTTTTATAACCCATGTGTTCTTTTAATGGTTTTAAAACAAAGTGACTTTTGGTTTTCCATAACTTGAGGACAAGTTATGGACTCCATTAAAACACATAATGATCATGAATTAATCTAACACATAGGTTACAAATAATTCCTATGATCATCTAAACACCATAAGATCAAGAATATGAATACAAACACTTTCATGAATCAACGATTACACTTAAAACTTGTAATTTTGATAATAGCCATTGAAAATGGGTTAGCACAAACATTACACCATCTAAAACGAGTTTTATAAAACCAAAACAGTTTAGGGTAATGTTTCTAGTCCATTTCCAGCAGCAACACACGAGAAACTGCATTCTGCAAGCTAAACTCGTCGAGTTCCCTAAGGAACTCGTCGAGTTAATGTTAACTCATGAACTCGGCGAGTTTTTGGCTTGAACTCGTCGAGTTTTGCAGTCTGTACAGTTTTAGGTTTTGAAAAACAAGTTTTGCATCAAGTATCATACAAACAAGCCTAGGCTCTGATACCACTTATGGGTTTTGAGCATTCTAACACTTCCTAAGTGTATATGCAACCCTAATAACCTTGGATCTATGTTTGTCTAACAATCATGCAAAGTTTTATTCCAAGGTTATGAACCTATCTAGCATACATGGGGTACAATTTTCTTTGTATAAAAGATAGAACTACATACCTTGTAGTTGAAAGTGTTCCTTGAAACCATGTGAGCCTAGCACCTCAAGTATGATGCCTCAAATGCTTCACACAACACCAAATGCAAAGAATAAACTTGAGAGAATATTCTAACACATGCAAAATAAGCCAAACCCTCTTGTTTTTAGTGTAACCGATTTTGGGGAGAGTTACATTGTTTATATACTGTGTTGCATTAGGTAAACCCTAATGTTCCATGACTCTTCATTTCTTGATCCATGGGTTAACTCCATGGAGCATCAATGGAGCATCCTATGAGTTGAACCCAACTTGATAATCCATGGAGCCTCTTAGCCCACTATATCAGATATGGAAGATTTACATAATCTACCCATATTTCTAATTAGTTATCTTTTGATCACTTAATTAATTCTAAATTAATTCTTGATAAAAACTAATTAAATAATATTATTAATATATTAGAACTTATAATATATTTATAAATCTTATGTGTTATTTCTTTCATTTAGTTTATCCAATTGCATGGTGCCATGCAACCCAAATGGACCATGTCGGGTCGGGTCAAGTACTTACCAGAAATAGTTATGGACTTAGACACCTTATCCAACACATATATGTATCTAATTAGTCTTTAAACAACTAATAAACAAAGTCAAGACACCCTAGGACATGCTAAACACCTTATATAAGTGTTATAAGTCCCGAGGATTGCATCTAAGTGTTGTAGGGAAAGGCTAGTGTGCTTGGGGTTCAAGGAAAACTCCATTATGGAGTTTACGGTTTTGTGGTCACAAACAAAAGAGTTTACAGTCGTAAACCCTTGAGTTTACGGCCATAAGTTCATACACTTTTGACCATTTGTTGGCTTGAAGCCTTAAAAGTCCCTAGAAGCTTTTCTATTTGACGTATGTGTCTAAGGAAGGAACTTGGGCACCATTTCACTCCTATTTGGAGTTTACGGTTCGTAAACCATTTTCCTTTGAGTTTACTACCGTAAACACATAACATTTATGGTATTTTGGGGGTTTTCAAGTCCTTAGCTCATCAAATAATGGATCCATGTTAGTTACTAAGGCATAGGAAGGGACTAAGCACACTTTGGCACCTTTACTTGGTGTTTACGGTTCAAGAACTTCTTGAACCGTGAACACCTTGTTCTTTGTGTTCTTGGAACTATTTCTTGATGTAAAGATCTATAACAAGCTTTATAAGACCCTAGGATAGAAGTACTTACTAGATGGAAGCTTGAAATGAGCTAAAAGTCCAAGAACACTAGTGTGTGTTCTTGGTGTTCTTGGTGAAAATGGAAGAATCAACCTTTTGGAATGATTTCACGGTTAGAAAAGTGTTAAAACACTCGATTAAGCCATATAATCACTTAAGAAAGTTAGAATCACTTACTAGTTTGAAGATCTTGAAAATCTTTTGGATGATACTTGAGAGAGAAATGGGTTTGGATCTTGAGTTTTTGGAAAAAGTGTAAATAATGACAAGTTCTCATATATATATATATATATATATATATATATATATATATATATATATATATATATATATATATATATATATATATATATATACTCCCAAATTTAGGGCTTTTGGCTGAAAATATTTTATTTAGGCATTAACTCTAATTTATTAGAGTTTTGGAATAACAGTGTTGCACAATAACCCTAGTGCATCCTCTCTCCTGATATCTCTAAAGTGTGAATCCTGAAATACTTAAACTTATTCCAAAAAGTATGAAAATTAACAGTAACTATTCTGACTTCTATTGACTTGATATGTTTGTACAGAATATAAATTTCGGGTTGTCACATCATCCCCTACTTAGAAGGAATTTCATCCCGAAATTAGAATTTAAGGAAATAAGTAGTTACAAATAACTAAGTAAAAAGACGAGGATATTTCAGTTTCATCTGATCCTCACGCTCTTAAGTGAATTTCGGTCCTCGCTTGGCGTTCCAGCGAACCTTCATTATCGGGATACGGCTTTGTTTCGTTTGCTTGACCTCTCGGTCCATGACCTCTACTGGTTCCTCCACGAAGTTGAGGATCTTGTTGATCTCGATCTCGTCGAGTGGAATAACAACAGTCTCGTCGGATAGACACTTTTTCAAGTTCGATACGTGGAAGGTAGAATGTACGTTACTGAGTTCGTGCGGTAAGTTAAGTTTGTAAGCTACAGAGCCGATTCTTGCGAGAATCTCGAAAGGCCCAATGTACCTTGGATTTAGCTTTCCACGCGAAGCGTATCAAGCCCTTTCAGGGTGAGACCTTCAATAGAACACGGTTACCCACCTGGAATTCCAACAGTTTCCTATGTTTATCAGCGTAGCTTTTCTGCCGGTCTTTGGAGGCATTCAATCATTCACGGATCTGAACGATCTTCTCTGTCATTTCCTGTATGATCTCTGGACCTGTGAGAGTGCTTTCAGGAACTTTTCCTTTAGCTAACTGGGTATCACCCACCTCAGCCTAGCACAGAGGGGATCTGCACTTTCGGCCATATAGGGCCTCGAATGGAGCAGCCTTTATGCTCGTGTGATAACTATTGTTGTAGGAAAATTCAACAAGGGGTAAATGAGTATCCCATGCTTTCCCAAAGTCGATCACATAGGCTCGCAACATATCTTCCAAGGTTTGGATAGTTCTCTCACTTTGCTCGTCAGTCTGTGGATGGTAGGTTGTACTCATGTCCAGCCTAGCTCCTAAGGAACTTTGTAACGACTGCCAGAACCTCGAAGTGAATCTACTATCTCTGTCCGAGATAATGGATAAGGGAACACCATGCAGTCGTACAATCTCCCTAATGTAAGTTCTTGTAAGCTTCTCCATCTTGTCTGTTTCTTTGATCGGCAGGAAGTGTACAGACTTGGTCAATCTATCGACGATGACCCATATGGTATCAAGTCCACCCGTTGTCTTGGGCAACTTGGTTATGAAATCCATAGTTATCCGCTCCCACTTCCATTCCGGTATCCATAGTTAAGGTTGTGTCAGCAACCGAAACTTTGTGTGTTACTGGCTTTGCATCAGTAACTGGTGGCTTCTTTGGAATCTTCGAAGATTTTGACTCCTTGGCTGGTTTATCAGAAGAACCAGTTTCAGTCTTCTTCGTATGTTTTGACTTTGCTTCCTCCCTTGCCAACAATATCCCAGTCTCAATAGTTGTATCAATTGTTTGCAAATAAGTCACTAAGACTGTATTCGTTGGATCAATACGTTTGAGCATCGCATCTGGAATACGATCTACAAAAGGAAATTCCTCAGCATCATTTGTTGCATCCTTCGGACAACTGTATACATGAAAAACTGCTTTTTCCTCTCATTTGGTACCATAATTCCCTCCTTCTCGTAAAAATACTGCAAAATCAAGCTCCAATATCTTGCACACGAAATGCCATGAAGAGCATTTGTGTTTTCGATACTCTTCAGAAATTCCTTCCACGGTTGAGTAGAATAATCCACTTGGAGATCATAATAAAGCCCTTCAACCATGACATAAACCTCCATTTGACCCTTGTCAAGACCAACTGTTCATCCAGTCAAACACCTTAAGAAGATACCAAATAAGAAATTCCAAACACTGGGAAGACCAGACTTCTTGAAGTCACTGGTCTTTGATAATTGAGGTTGATGGCCCATTTCATTAAACATATGAACGATTTAAGGAAAGGTAAAATTGACATGCGGTAGGGAATTAGGGATTTCCAAAATCTGACAGAAAATCTTCTTGGACAATCTGACCTTTTTATCATTCACGAAATTGAAGGTGACTGCATCAAAATCTTTTGAATATGTAGCAGTTGATTTGGCTTGAGAAAGCCATGAAAGCGGAACAAAAAAATATTGAACATTACTTTTGAATATGCAGTATTTTGGGACGTAATATCATCACATTGTATATAAATAAATCAAAGACAACATCATCATCGTACATAAATATAACAACCATCATTGTTTACATCAAGTATTGTATCATATATTACATCCCAAAATACTAAGTGTATGATGGAAATAAAAAAAATACAACAAAAGTCCACATGTTCTTGATGACTGACCTGCTTAACGAGTCCCTGAGAATACAAGTCATTTTGGAAAGGCCAACATATATAATGTTGGTGAGTTCAAAAGAATGTTCATATAAAATTTTTTGTATCATTTGTAAATACTAGAAAATCTGATATTTTCCATAAAAAAATGGTTTGAGAGTTTTGTTTCAAATCTTGTATTATAGCATCTGTGTTCATATTTTTTTAAAACGAATAAAATGATAATTTCAGAAAATCCTATACTTTCTTATGCAAGAAAAATGTAATGTATAATGTATTTTCCCAGAAAAATCCAATATTTTCTGCTTGTAAAGTGTTGTAGTCTTAAAACCATAAGACCCAAATGTTGTAGAAATGAATAGCTGTAACGACGAGATTTTTAAAACAATTTTTTCGTTTTTCAACAACCAAATTTGTTTAAATATAAAACATTATCAAAAAGTATTCCACAATAGTTATCAAATCAAACGCATCCCAAGATCACAAATCAAATCTCCTCTCTGTGTGTACGATTAACATCGGCGCCTTTCCATGGTCCTTGCTAGTACCTGAAACACATAACACAATAACTGTAAGCATAAATGTGTATTGAGTTCCCCAATATACCACATACAACGCATACGCCACTCGAGCCTACTGTACGACCCTCCGGTCAATGTGTCTCAACGGGACCCTTCAGTCCCATAGCTCGTTGGACCCTCTGTGTAACGCCCGCGTTTCCAGGCTAGGTATTATCATTGATGTAATAGTCTAGGTTAACCCTTGTAACTCTTTTTGGAGTATTAATGATGAAATATTTGAGTATTATGTGAATTATGTGTTTATTTTCTTAAATATTATAATTGAATGAATTAAAAATAAAATAAGCGTCAAAATTAAAGTATTAGATCAGCCTGGTATCTTTGCATAAAGATGTAGTGGTCAAAACAAGGATTCTGAAGATATAAAGAATGCCGAAATCCGAGTTATAACGAAGAAGTTATGACCTGTCGAAGTTTCGCGACAGAACCGGCAATGTTGAATGACGTAAAAAGTGAAATTTACGTTAGAGCGGTATTTAGTCTTAGTGATCTAAACGAAAGTCGTAGAGTTCGTTAAACCGAGAGCGTGCATCAAAAGAACGCCAAAATCTGACTTCGTATGAGGAAGTTATCATTTTTCTATGTTTCGACTTAGCAGTATGCAGCCCGAATACTCGATTTGAGACCGAGCGGTTTTTAGCTGAAACAATCTAAACGATAATCGAAGATCTCGTTAATTGTAGTGAAACGATGAAAAGATAGGTGAAAACGGACGTCGGATGAAGAAGTTATGATTTTATAACGGAGTTTTCCTGTCCCGGCCTACTAAAAATAAGTAATAAAAAATAAATTCAAAATTAGCCGACGGAGTCTAAACGAAAGTTGTAGAGCGTAGTCTCACCTACGCGGGGATATAAAGAACGTCGAAGACGGAGTTCGTATGAGGAAGATATGAATTTTTGAAGTTTATTAAATATTTTCGATATTTAATTTCATTATAAAATAACCGATATTATCCATGGGGGGAGTCAGCGAGCTGATCCACATTACGCCCAGCGTAATGTAAATTTATGCCCAACGTAATTGGGTCTCCTATCCCCTATAAAAGGGTGTCGACGGCAGCCGAGTTCTTTGCTCATTTCTTCCCTTTCTCTCGCGTTTTTGCATCGTTTTTCGTGCAAGAATTATCCCGAAGCCCCGGTATCATTCCCGAGCCCCGAAGCAAGTCCCGAGGCCCCGAAGATCCCGAGAAGTGCAATTCCCGAGCCGAAGCTCTGCCCGCGAGGAGTCCGGTTTTTGTGAAGATCTTCCAGATCTGACGAAGAATACTACTTCTACAAGTCATAGTGTTGTCTGATCATCTTCTGATCAAGTGAGTGTGTAGTTACTTTCTTCTAACGCTTGATTATGAAGTATTTTATACGAAATACGTGTTATGTGTATATTTTGTTGTTATATGCGTGAATGTATATTCACTTTCGTCTATTTCATAGATATGATTTATTCTCTATGAAATATGTGTTATGTGTATCTGTCTCATCTGTTGTTTGGAATATGTATTTAATGAGAATGCTATACAGGTTTTAAACTATGTATAAAAATATATATTTTTATCTACTAATATGTTAGGTAGAACATGGGTAGATAGTTGTGTGATAAACAGATGAGAGGCCTCGATGTTGTTTTTGATTTAGTCATCTAGCGGAGTTTAGATGACGACCACTGACTTTTCTAGACAGTCCTGTGGAACGCTTGCAGGTTCGCCACTTGTAGGTGTTAATGAACTTGGGTGTTCATTCGTTGTACTCCATCCCCCTCATGGTTGCCTTATTTGACATATATTGTCAAGAAACCCCTGAATGCATGTGTGGTCGCCCCGATGAAATATTCTAAGACTAGGTACCTTGTGTTAGTTGTTTTAGGGACGTAAAGTGAGAATAACGGGAATGGGTAATTGGGTTATTGTTGGTTGGTGGAATTAAATATAATTATTTATTGTGGGTTGAAAACCCTATATGCTCACCAGGCTCCCAAGCCTGACCCACTCAATTTTATCTGTATTACAGGAAGTGGTGCAAGGGTATAAGATGGATGAATCATCAAGTTGTTTTATTTACAAGTTTTTATATGTATATATTTTCATAAAGATGTAGTGGTCGAAACAAGGATTCCGAAGATATAAAGAATGCCGAAATCTGAGTTATAACGAAGAAGTTATGACCTGTCGAAGTTTCGCGACAGAACCGGCAATGTTGAATGACGTAAAAAGTAAAATTTACGTTAGAGCGATATTTAGCCTTAGTGATCTAAACGAAAGTCGTAGAGTTCGTTAAACCGAGAGCGTGCATCAAAAGAACGCCAAAATCTGACTTCGTATGAGGAAGTTATCATTTTTCTAAGTTTCGACTTAGCAGTATGCAGCCCGAATACTCGATTTGAGACCGAGCGCTTTTTAGCTGAAACAATCTAAACGATAATCGAAGATCTCGTTAATTGTAGTGAAACGATGAAAAGATAGGTGAAAACGGACGTCGGATGAAGAAGTTATGATTTTATAACGGAGTTTTCCTATCCCGGCCTACTAAAAATAAATAATAAAAAATAAATTCAAAATTAGCCGACGGAGTCTAAACGAAAGTTGTAGAGCGTAGTCTCACCTACGCGGGGATATAAAGAACGTCGAAGACGGAGTTCGTATGAGGAAGATATGAATTTTTGAAGTTTATTAAATATTTTCGATATTTAATTTAATTATAAAATAACCGATATTATCCATGGGGGGAGTCAGCGAGCTGATCCACATTACGCCCAGCGTAATGTAAATTTACGCCCAACGTCATTGGGTCTCCTGTCCCCTATAAAAGGGTGTCGAGGGCAGCCGAGTTCTTTGCTCATTTCTTCCCTTTCTCTCGCGTTTTTGCATCGTTTTTCGTGCAAGAATTATCCCGAAGCCCCGGTATCATTCCCGAGCCCCGAAGCAAGTCCCGAGGCCCCGAAGATCCCGAGAAGTGCAATTCCCGAGCCGAAGCTCTGCCCGCGAGGAGTCCGGTTTTTGTGAAGATCTTCCAGATCTGACGAAGAATACTACTTCTACAAGTCATAGTGTTGTCTGATCATCTTCTGATCAAGTGAGTGTGTAGTTACTTTCTTCTAACGCTTGATTATGAAGTATTTTATACGAAATACGTGTTATGTGTATATTTTGTTGTTATATGCGTGAATGTATATTCATTTTCGTCTATTTCATAGATATGATTTATTCTCTATGAAATATGTGTTATGTGTATCTGTCTCTTCTGTTGTTTGGAATATGTATTTAATGAGAATGTTATACAGGTTTTAAACTATGTATAAAAATATATATTTTTATCTACTAATATGTTAGGTAGAACATGGGTAGATAGTTGTGTGATAAACAGATGAGAGGCCTCGATGTTGTTGTTGATTTAGTCATCTAGCGGAGTTTAGATGACGACCACTGACTTTTCTAGACAGTCCTGTGGAACGCTTGCAGGTTCGCCACTTGTAGGTGTTAATGAACTTGGGTGTTCATTCACTGTACTCCATCCCCCTCATGGTTGCCTTATTTGACATATATTGTCAAGAAACCCCTGAATGCATGTGTGGTCGCCCCGATGAAATATTCTAAGACTAGGTCCCTTGTGTTAGTTGTTTTAGGGACGTAAAGTGAGAATAACGGGAATGGGTAATTGGGTTATTGTTGGTTGGTGGAATTAAATATAATTATTTATTGTGGGTTGAAAACCCTATATGCTCACCAGGCTCCCAAGCCTGACCCACTCAATTTTATCTGTATTACAGGAAGTGGTGCAAGGGTATAAGATGGATGAATCATCAAGTTGTTTTATTTACAAGTTTTTATATGTATATATTTGCATAAAGATGTAGTGGTCGAAACAAGGATTCCGAAGATATAAAGAATGCCGAAATCTGAGTTATAACGAAAAAGTTATGACCTGTCGAAGTTTCGCGACAGAACCGGCAATGTTGAATGACGTAAAAAGTAAAATTTACGTTAGAGCGATATTTAGCCTTAGTGATCTAAACGAAAGTCGTAGAGTTCGTTAAACCGAGAGCGTGCATCAAAAGAACGCCAAAATCTGACTTCGTATGAGGAAGTTATCATTTTTCTAAGTTTCGACTTAGCAGTATGCAGCCCGAATACTCGATTTGAGACCGAGCGCTTTTTAGCTGAAACAATCTAAACGATAATCGAAGATCTCGTTAATTGTAGTGAAACGATGAAAAGATAGGTGAAAACGGACGTCGGATGAAGAAGTTATGATTTTATAACGGAGTTTTCCTATCCCGGCCTACTAAAAATAAATAATAAAAAATAAATTCAAAATTAGCCGACGGAGTCTAAACGAAAGTTGTAGAGCGTAGTCTCACCTACGCGGGGATATAAAGAACGTCGAAGACGGAGTTCGTATGAGGAAGATATGAATTTTTAAAGTTTATTAAATATTTTCGATATTTAATTTAATTATAAAATAACCGATATTATCCATGGGGGGAGTCAGCGAGCTGATCCACATTACGCCCAGCGTAATGTAAATTTACGCCCAACGTAATTGGGTCTCCTGTCCCCTATAAAAGGGTGTCGAAGGCAGCCGAGTTCTTTGCTCATTTCTTCCCTTTCTCTCGCGTTTTTGCATCGTTTTTCGTGCAAGAATTATCCCGAAGCCCCGGTATCATTCCCGAGCCCCGAAGCAAGTCCCGAGGCCCCGAAGATCCCGAGAAGTGCAATTCCCGAGCCGAAGCTCTGCCCGCGAGGAGTCCGGTTTTTGTGAAGATCTTCCAGATCTGACGAAGAATACTACTTCTACAAGTCATAGTGTTGTCTGATCATCTTCTGATCAAGTGAGTGTGTAGTTACTTTCTTCTAACGCTTGATTATGAAGTATTTTATACGAAATACGTGTTATGTGTATATTTTGTTGTTATATGCGTGAATGTATATTCATTTTCGTCTATTTCATAGATATGATTTATTCTCTATGAAATATGTGTTATGTGTATCTGTCTCTTCTGTTGTTTGGAATATGTATTTAATGAGAATGCTATACAGGTTTTAAACTATGTATAAAAATATATATTTTTATCTACTAATATGTTAGGTAGAACATGGGTAGATAGTTGTGTGATAAACAGATGAGAGGCCTCGATGTTGTTTTTGATTTAGTCATCTAGCGGAGTTTAGATGACGACCACTGACTTTTCTAGACAGTCCTGTGGAACGCTTGCAGGTTCGCCACTTGTAGGTGTTAATGAACTTGGGTGTTCATTCGCTGTACTCCATCCCCCTCATGGTTGCCTTATTTGACATATATTGTCAAGAAACCCCTGAATGCATGTGTGGTCGCCCCGATGAAATATTCTAAGACTAGGTCCCTTGTGTTAGTTGTTTTAGGGACGTAAAGTGAGAATAACGGGAATGGGTAATTGGGTTATTGTTGGTTGGTGGAATTAAATATAATTATTTATTGTGGGTTGAAAACCCTATATGCTCACCAGGCTCCCAAGCCTGACCCACTCAATTTTATCTGTATTACAGGAAGTGGTGCAAGGGTATAAGATGGATGAATCATCAAGTTGTTTTATTTACAAGTTTTTATATGTATATATTTGCATAAAGAGGTAGTGGTCGAAACAAGGATTCCGAAGATATAAAGAATGCCGAAATCTGAGTTATAACGAAAAAGTTATGACCTGTCGAAGTTTCGCGACAGAAGCGGCAATGTTGAATGACGTAAAAAGTAAAATTTACGTTAGAGCGATATTTAGCCTTAGTGATCTAAACGAAAGTCGTAGAGTTCGTTAAACCGAGAGCGTGCATCAAAAGAACGCCAAAATCTGACTTCGTATGAGGAAGTTATCATTTTTCTAAGTTTCGACTTAGCAGTATGCAGCCCGAATACTCGATTTGAGACCGAGCGCTTTTTAGCTGAAACAATCTAAACGATAATCGAAGATCTCGTTAATTGTAGTGAAACGATGAAAAGATAGGTGAAAACGGACGTCGGATGAAGAAGTTATGATTTTATAACGGAGTTTTCCTATCCCGGCCTACTAAAAATAAATAATAAAAAATAAATTCAAAATTAGCCGACGGAGTCTAAACGAAAGTTGTAGAGCGTAGTCTCACCTACGCGGGGATATAAAGAACGTCGAAGACGGAGTTCGTATGAGGAAGATATGAATTTTTGAAGTTTATTAAATATTTTCGATATTTAATTTAATTATAAAATAACCGATATTATCCATGGGGGGAGTCAGCGAGCTGATCCACATTACGCCCAGCGTAATGTAAATTTACGCCCAACGTAATTGGGTCTCCTGTCCCCTATAAAAGGGTGTCGAGGGCAGCCGAGTTCTTTGCTCATTTCTTCCCTTTCTCTCGCGTTTTTGCATCGTTTTTCGTGCAAGAATTATCCCGAAGCCCCGGTATCATTCCCGAGCCCCGAAGCAAGTCCCGAGGCCCCGAAGATCCCGAGAAGTGCAATTCCCGAGCCGAAGCTCTGCCCGCGAGGAGTCCGGTTTTTGTGAAGATCTTCCAGATCTGACGAAGAATACTACTTCTACAAGTCATAGTGTTGTCTGATCATCTTCTGATCAAGTGAGTGTGTAGTTACTTTCTTCTAACGCTTGATTATGAAGTATTTTATACGAAATACGTGTTATGTGTATATTTTGTTGTTATATGCGTGAATGTATATTCACTTTCGTCTATTTCATAGATATGATTTATTCTCTATGAAATATGTGTTATGTGTATCTGTCTCTTCTGTTGTTTGGAATATGTATTTAATGAGAATGCTATACAGGTTTTAAACTATGTATAAAAATATATATTTTCATCTACTAATATGTTAGGTAGAACATGGGTAGATAGTTGTGTGATAAACAGATGAGAGGCCTCGATGTTGTTTTTGATTTAGTCATCTAGCGGAGTTTAGATGACGACCACTGACTTTTCTAGACAGTCCTGTGGAACGCTTGCAGGTTCGCCACTTGTAGGTGTTAATGAACTTGGGTGTTCATTCGTTGTACTCCATCCCCCTCATGGTTGCCTTATTTGACATATATTGTCAACAAACCCCTGAATGCATGTGTGGTCGCCCCGATGAAATATTCTAAGACTAGGTCCCTTGTGTTAGTTGTTTTAGGGACGTAAAGTGAGAATAACGGGAATGGGTAATTGGGTTATTGTTGGTTGGTGGAATTAAATATAATTATTTATTGTGGGTTGAAAACCCTATATGCTCACCAGGCTCCCAAGCCTGACCCACTCAATTTTATCTGTATTACAGGAAGTGGTGCAAGGGTATAAGATGGATGAATCATCAAGTTGTTTTATTTACAAGTTTTTATATGTATATATTTGCATAAAGATGTAGTGGTCGAAACAAGGATTCCGAAGATATAAAGAATGCCGAAATCTGAGTTATAACGAAGAAGTTATGACCTGTCGAAGTTTCGCGACAGAACCGGCAATGTTGAATGACGTAAAAAGTAAAATTTACGTTAGAGCGATATTTAGCCTTAGTGATCTAAACGAAAGTCGTAGAGTTCGTTAAACCGAGAGCGTGCATCAAAAGAACGCCAAAATCTGACTTCGTATGAGGAAGTTATCATTTTTCTAAGTTTCGACTTAGCAGTATGCAGCCCGAATACTCGATTTGAGACCGAGCGCTTTTTAGCTGAAACAATCTAAACGATAATCGAAGATCTCGTTAATTGTAGTGAAACGATGAAAAGATAGGTGAAAACGGACGTCGGATGAAGAAGTTATGATTTTATAACGGAGTTTTCCTATCCCGGCCTACTAAAAATAAATAATAAAAAATAAATTCAAAATTAGCCGACGGAGTCTAAACGAAAGTTGTAGAGCGTAGTCTCACCTACGCGGGGATATAAAGAACGTCGAAGACGGAGTTCGTATGAGGAAGATATGAATTTTTGAAGTTTATTAAATATTTTCGATATTTAATTTAATTATAAAATAACCGATATTATCCATGGGGGGAGTCAGCGAGCTGATCCACATTACGCCCAGCGTAATGTAAATTTACGCCCAACGTAATTGGGTCTCCTGTCCCCTATAAAAGGGTGTCGAGGGCAGCCGAGTTCTTTGCTCATTTCTTCCCTTTCTCTCGCGTTTTTGCATCGTTTTTCGTGCAAGAATTATCCCGAAGCCCCGGTATCATTCCCGAGCCCCGAAGCAAGTCCCGAGGCCCCGAAGATCCCGAGAAGTGCAATTCCCGAGCCGAAGCTCTGCCCGCGAGGAGTTCGGTTTTTGTGAAGATCTTCCAGATCTGACGAAGAATACTACTTCTACAAGTCATAGTGTTGTCTGATCATCTTCTGATCAAGTGAGTGTGTAGTTACTTTCTTCTAACGCTTGATTATGAAGTATTTTATACGAAATACGTGTTATGTGTATATTTTGTTGTTATATGCGTGAATGTATATTCACTTTCGTCTATTTCATAGATATGATTTATTCTCTATGAAATATGTGTTATGTGTATCTGTCTCTTCTGTTGTTTGGAATATGTATTTAATGAGAATGCTATACAGGTTTTAAACTATGTATAAAAATATATATTTTTATCTACTAATATGTTAGGTAGAACATGGGTAGATAGTTGTGTGATAAACAGATGAGAGGCCTCGATGTTGTTTTTGATTTAGTCATCTAGCGGAGTTTAGATGACGACCACTGACTTTTCTAGACAGTCCTGTGGAACGCTTGCAGGTTCGCCACTTGTAGGTGTTAATGAACTTGGGTGTTCATTCGCTGTACTCCATCCCCCTCATGGTTGCCTTATTTGACATATATTGTCAAGAAACCCCTGAATGCATGTGTGGTCGCCCCGATGAAATATTCTAAGACTAGGTCCCTTGTGTTAGTTGTTTTAGGGACGTAAAGTGAGAATAACGGGAATGGGTAATTGGGTTATTGTTGGTTGGTGGAATTAAATATAATTATTTATTGTGGGTTGAAAACCCTATATGCTCACCAGGCTCCCAAGCCTGACCCACTCAATTTTATCTGTATTACAGGAAGTGGTGCAAGGGTATAAGATGGATGAATCATCAAGTTGTTTTATTTACAAGTTTTTATATGTATATATTTGCATAAAGATGTAGTGGTCGAAACAAGGATTCCGAAGATATAAAGAATGCCGAAATCTGAGTTATAACGAAGAAGTTATGACCTGTCGAAGTTTCGCGACAGAACCGGCAATGTTGAATGACGTAAAAAGTAAAATTTACGTTAGAGCGATATTTAGCCTTAGTGATCTAAACGAAAGTCGTAGAGTTCGTTAAACCGAGAGCGTGCATCAAAAGAACGCCAAAATCTGACTTCGTATGAGGAAGTTATCATTTTTCTAAGTTTCGACTTAGCAGTATGCAGCCCGAATACTCGATTTGAGACCGAGCGCTTTTTAGCTGAAACAATCTAAACGATAATCGAAGATCTCGTTAATTGTAGTGAAACGATGAAAAGATAGGTGAAAACGGACGTCGGATGAAGAAGTTATGATTTTATAACGGAGTTTTCCTATCCCGGCCTACTAAAAATAAATAATAAAAAATAAATTCAAAATTAGCCGACGGAGTCTAAACGAAAGTTGTAGAGCGTAGTCTCACCTACGCGGGGATATAAAGAACGTCGAAGACGGAGTTCGTATGAGGAAGATATGAATTTTTGAAGTTTATTAAATATTTTCGATATTTAATTTAATTATAAAATAACCGATATTATCCATGGGGGGAGTCAGCGAGCTGATCCACATTACGCCCAGCGTAATGTAAATTTACGCCCAACGTAATTGGGTCTCCTGTCCCCTATAAAAGGGTGTCGAGGGCAGCCGAGTTCTTTGCTCATTTCTTCCCTTTCTCTCGCGTTTTTGCATCGTTTTTCGTGCAAGAATTATCCCGAAGCCCCGGTATCATTCCTGAGCCCCGAAGCAAGTCCCGAGGCCCCGAAGATCCCGAGAAGTGCAATTCCCGAGCCGAAGCTCTGCCCGCGAGGAGTCCGGTTTTTGTGAAGATCTTCCAGATCTGACGAAGAATACTACTTCTACAAGTCATAGTGTTGTCTGATCATCTTCTGATCAAGTGAGTGTGTAGTTACTTTCTTCTAACGCTTGATTATGAAGTATTTTATACGAAATACGTGTTATGTGTATATTTTGTTGTTATATGCGTGAATGTATATTCACTTTCGTCTATTTCATAGATATGATTTATTCTCTATGAAATATGTGTTATGTGTATCTGTCTCTTCTGTTGTTTGGAATATGTATTTAATGAGAATGCTATACAGGTTTTAAACTATGTATAAAAATATATATTTTTATCTACTAATATGTTAGGTAGAACATGGGTAGATAGTTGTGTGATAAACAGATGAGAGGCCTCGATGTTGTTTTTGATTTAGTCATCTAGCGGAGTTTAGATGACGACCACTGACTTTTCTAGACAGTCCTGTGGAACGCTTGCAGGTTCGCCACTTGTAGGTGTTAATGAACTTGGGTGTTCATTCGCTGTACTCCATCCCCCTCATGGTTGCCTTATTTGACATATATTGTCAAGAAACCCCTGAATGCATGTGTGGTCGCCCCGATGAAATATTCTAAGACTAGGTCCCTTGTGTTAGTTGTTTTAGGGACGTAAAGTGAGAATAACGGGAATGGGTAATTGGGTTATTGTTGGTTGGTGGAATTAAATATAATTATTTATTGTGGGTTGAAAACCCTATATGCTCACCAGGCTCCCAAGCCTGACCCACTCAATTTTATCTGTATTACAGGAAGTGGTGCAAGGGTATAAGATGGATGAATCATCAAGTTGTTTTATTTACAAGTTTGTATATGTATATATTTGTTGAATGACTTGTAATGTTATCGTTTATGCTTTATGGTCTGTATCGGAACATGACATCCCGAGTTTTGATTATATAATGAAAATACATTTCTTTATGAAATGCTTTGGTAAATATTATTTTATCACGTTTTGTTTTTGGGAACAAATTCCGCAACTCTTTTAAATCAAAAGGAATTACTCTTAAATTATTCTAAATGCATGAATGAAATCGGTCTTTTCTGGCCGAGATTTTGGGGATGTCACAGTTGGTATCAGAGCATTAGTTTAAACGAACTAGGAATTTGTAGGATTTCTAGACTTAAACTTAGAATAGTAAATGAAATTTTGAGATGTGTGTCTGTTATGTTTTAGACATGAGCACTAGTTTATTTTAGGAAAGTTGCCTAAAATGTTTTTATGTGCTAAATGTTATATGTTGCCATATATGATATTATTTGTTCGGATCTATGGTCTGTTGCCGACCGGATCTGGAAACCTTATGTGTGTAGGATTCTAAGCGTACGTCTACGAATTTAGATCTAGTATGTAAACGTTTCGGAGTGATAAGGATGATTTGGATATCTATCATGAATATGGATCTAATTTCACTTTATTCGGTGTATAGATAAAAAATGGTGACAGCGAGGAGTGGAGTTGGAAATGCTGATGAAAATAGGAATCAACCACCAGTGATTGAGCAAATACCTGTCGTAGCAGCAGCACCTGAGCCGATAACAATGGCTGGTGTACAAATGATGATTCAAACAATGTTGGATCGTCAAATGGAGGAGACTAGGTGGTTGCTTCAACATAATCGTGAAGAACTCACAATTCATGTGGAAGAGCCCGAATTAAATGAAGGGCACTCTGAAGGTGGAAACTTCAGTGGGTCTGTTGGTCAAGCCAACCCGCCGATAGTTAGGCAAAACAATCAGGATGGAAGAAATGATGGAATGGGATGCAAGTACTAGGACTTTCTGACTTGCAAACCATCGACCTTCACTGGATAGGAGCATCCGATCGGAGTTATGGATTGGATCTCGGAGATGGAATTGGCCTTTATGACTTGTGGCTACCGAGGCAAGTTGTAGACCACATACGCAGTGCGTTAGTTCCGAGGTGGAGCCGTTCGATGGTGGAACACTCTAGGGAAGACCTTAAGCCCTAATGAGCCACTTCAGTTGTCATGGGCAGAGTTCTTGGCGCAGTTCAAGAGCAAGTTCTGCTTGGCTCAAAATTTGTTGGAGTTGGAGAATAAGTTTCTGACATTGACGAAAGGCAGCATGTCAGTCGATGAATACACTAATAACTTTACAGACAAGATGGAATTTTCTTTGCGCATCGTTCCAGATGAGCTGACAAAGGTTGACCGGTACGTGAAGGGACTCTCATGGGCTGCCAAGTCTGTTGAGGACATGATCAAGGGAAGATCCGCCAGCAAGGTTGAAGTTGGCGAGAAGAGAAAGTTTGAAGGAACTTCAGGTTACAATAAGAAAAGCAAATTTTCAAAGTCTGATTCGAAAAAGTTTGGAGGAAAAGGAGGCGAAGCAAAATGGTGTGAGAAGTGCAAGAAAAATAACTTTGGGAAATGTAGTGAGGATGTAACCTGCTACAAGTGTGGAAAAATTAGGCATTTTGCCAATGAGTGTCCATCCAACAAAAGGATGTGTTTTGGTTGTAATGAAGAGGGACACATTTTGAAAGACTGTATGAAGAAGAAGGAGGTAGCTAAGCCCAACATTCTGTTGGGTTTTGAGCAATCTAACGCTTCCTAAGTGTGCATGCAACCCTAATAAACCTTGGATCTATGTTTTCTTCTAAAATACATGCAAATAATAACTTCCAAGGTTTCTTCCTAACTAGCATAGCATAAGGATTATGAATCATAAAAGTACTAGTAGAAATACATACCTTTTGATGATGGTTGATTGTTTGGAGTTTGAGAGCCAAGCACCAATAGTGTGAATGCCTCAAATGGAATCACAAATGACCACAAACACTTGGAAAACTTTGAGAGAGTAGTATACTTTCTTGTGGAATCGGCCACCACTAAGTCTCACACTACTAGTGTCACATTTCTTGCATCATATGCTTCTTTATATAGTGTGCATGGTTAGGATGAAACCCTAATAACCCATGTCTTTTCCTTTCCAAGGATCCATGGGTTAAAAGCTCCATGGACCATCCATGGACTTCCATATTAGCTTAGCCCATTAACAAATAAGTATTAGCCCACACTATATAAAATATAATAGCCCATAATTTAATCAGTCTTTTTTTTTTAATCTCTAAATTAATTCATAATTAATTTAAGACTAAAACTAATTAAATAACATGACTTCATATTAATATATTATAACTTATAATATATTAATAAATCGTAAGTATACAATTCTCATAAAATTATCCATAAATCGTTTGGGTGAAGTGCAACCCAAATGGACCATGCCGGGCCGGGGCAAGTATGTACCAAATAAGTTATGGACTTAGACACCTTATCCAACAGACTCCCACTTGGATAAGTCTAATAACTATATTTGCGTATGTTACTTCAGGAACCAACCAGCAATCGTAGCTCTCGAAAACTCTGTTGAACTATGAAGCGCCATTTTAGATAAGTGATCATATAATCCTCTGTTCTCATGATATCAGCCGGACAAATACATGGAACAACGTCGTACTTGTTGTCCAGCAGTTTGTTTCCCGATTTCCGATTTGTTTGACAATGAACCTAGTCGAACACATCAATTTAGTTCTGACCGGCCGGTACATAGGTCACAACGAAATCATCGAGGGGCCCAGATATTGCTTCTATTTCTAGAAGGAACAGATAAACTTCGACTCATATGCTTGTTCTACTACTTGTTGAATTGTACACAAAGGCATGTTTTATAACATCAAGTTACTGATGCGTTTACGTGCAATCAATGCACAACCAACTCATAGGTAACAACTCATATCTCTAGGTTTGAAGATTTATATGATATTACCGTCTCACGATCACTCGAGATAAATTCCATGAAGTGATACAAGTGAGCATGGGTTTATTCCAATATTCATAACTTATGAGCACTCATGAATGTTGTAGCAACCATTGCTATGACTAAACCCATTTAGCCATCTACAAACTCGATTCATGACAGTCTTGATTCATACCTACTTCCAACATATGAACGACTGTGGAGTGTTTAAATAACTTAGTCATTCGGAAAGAATAACCTAGCTATTTTGGAAGTCAAAACATGCAAAGTGAAACACAATAATAATCGAATCCAATATGGTCTCAGAACCCTTTTGAATATAAATAGAACCACCTTTTATTTATCACCATATTGATTACACATTATGCATTATATAATGTTTCAAACAATCAACTTAAGACTTGAATAAAAATAACGGTCGTCCCATGCTCCTAGCATGTACACTTTGTTTTTCTAAACAATAGTTATGCCATACTCCAAGTATGCACACTATGTTTGTCTATGATCCTTACATTGTGATGTAGATCAATTGAACATGATTCCAATGATACTCATTTCACAATCCCAAATCCTTATTGTAAATGTGAGAATCCCCAATTCCTATCATTTACCAAAAAATATGTTAGATTTTAAACTTTTATGCAATGTTCCTCTTGTAATGATTATGCACAAAGTCACCAAAACCTTGTCACCAGTCATTACAGAGTATTCCAAAAAAGGTCAACTTCTATGGAACGGAAGTCTCATGTTCAAAGTACATTGCTTTGAACATCTTTCTTGCATTAAGGTTTTCTAATCTTACATAGATTGAATAACTTCCACCTATGGAGACATTTCCATAGTCCCATTTTGACTATCACTTCCAAACAAGAGTTACTTCTTTTCAGAATATGTCAATATGGTCTTTTTCAACAACTTACATCATACTTCCAGCTTTCCCTAAGCAACCAATCTTTGGTGAACCTCAGATTTGTCCTCGACAATTGCTTAATCAGTTTAGTCATATCCAGTTCTAGACTTTTCCCTTCTCAATGCCTTAACCATTTGGAAATTTTAGAAAAGATGAATATTATAGCACATGCAATCGATCGTATATCCGAAGCATATGGGACACGATTCATGATGTTTGACATAAAGACATGATACTAGACAACTCTTTTGCTACAATATTTTTTATTTGCCATATTTTCAAAATTTAACTATGAAGAGGGATGCCGTAATCATAATCGAATTTTGAAAACGCAATATATATAGAATTTCTTCAAGTTGAACCATTCCAACATAAAATTCATATATATATATATATATATATATATATATATATATATATATATATATATATATTCTTGACTAAAGATGATTAAAATCTCAATCTATGCTTTAGACTTGAAATGAAGTATAATTTCCTCTCCCTTAATTATAGCAAAACAACTTTTCAACCCATGCAACTTCACGAATTGAAACTTTGTTTTCTATAATTAACATTGCTAACTTGCAACACTAAACGTAATAATCATGCTCCCACTAACATGATGATTATCAGCATAACACTTATGCTCCCACTAGCTCTGACATATTTCCAGAAATCTACTCGACTTCTGAAATTTAGATTCATACACCCTTTCTTAGATAGCTCACATGTGTGTCTAAACAATTTTCAGAACTATGAAAAGGGATGCCATAATCATAGTCTCAGTTTCTTAGACCTTTGCCATTTCTCACAAGTCCATGTTAGTGTGTCGGTTAACCACACACGCTCCACTAACGACTTTTGAAAATGCAAATAACACAATTGATATCTACGTAAAATCTACTTAGTGAAAGCGTTTCCTCACCATCATTTTCATGAATCACAGAGAAACCTTATGATACTTAGATTTTATAGTGTATGAGTTCCTATCCATGTGAATTTGTCAAAACCATAATCACAAGATAAGGTTAGTGACAAATTCAGCCTTACATGAATTAAACTTGTTCAATCTTACTTTCTTGTCACCTTGGTAGCACAAGGCCCACCAATGCTTCGAAGTTGAACTCTGATAACTCACATGCAAATTCAACTTATTTGAAGTAGGTACATAAATAAGAATTATGTCAACACGATAGGTTGCAAACCTTAAGTCGTGTGCTAGTGATAAATTACAGGTTTTACTCTTGATTAAATCTTGAAACTCTTTCAGGATCTTTAAGGCTCCCACTGTCCCCTTGACATATAAGTTTCCCCAGTCAAGAACCATTCCTTGACAAAACAAATATTCAAGGGATAGTGCGGATTCTTATCAAGACTAACACTTCACACAATTGGTCTTAGTTGGTCTTTGTCTCATCCAAGACATCACAACTTACCAATCTCAAATGTACAAGAGTAGAAAACATTTTACTCTTACATTTGACTAGTGTTAATAAATCTTCCTTTATGTCACTCAAAGTTACAATCTTGGTGTATGACTCTAAGAATTGTTTTGGAACGAAGTATGACTCATCTTCTCGATCTTAACCAATCCAACAATTCATGACCTCTCTTCTTAGCCATAACAATGCACTAAGACGTCCTTAGAGTATGAATTTGTGATATGGTTTCATAATCATTAAGATGATCATGAAATACGATACTAAAGTACTCTCCCATCCTTTCAGATTTAAGAAACTTTTATCTTTCTGCCTAATTTGATTCTTCTCATTTGTTTTGTCATACATTGTAACCTTTCCAATGTTACAGAATTATACGTAACGTTATAAGTGTAATCATATTTACTAATCTTTAGTAAATCATGACAAATCAATCTTTGTGGTGGACCTTGACCAGCGCACACCCAGTGTACCTAATTCCTTAGTCCTTCAATTAACTCTCATATACATGTGATCAAAGAATTAGTCTTAATTTTCAAAGATGGAAATTCTTATTCATCATACAATACAACTTGTATGATTCCAAGTTTATGTCCAATTGAAACTTGGGTGATGAAAAACTTTCTTCATTTGGTAAATTCAGACACTACCACAAATGAATGAATCAAATCCACTTTCCAATATTGCTATTACTGGAAACATATAAGCAACAATTTTCCACAGATGCCATTGTAAGGATATTTTTAAAATAAATAAAATTAAAACCTTTTTTTTAAAACTTTGCGGAAAAACTTATCCTTACAATCCACATGAAAACCTTGTTGTTATCTATTCATAAGCAATATATTATAACTCTTAAGCAACAGCTCAAAATTCTGATTGCCGAACCATGCGATCGAAACCCACCTTTGCAATCAGAATCAACATATACTTACTTTAAGCTTCCTATCTTTCCTTTGATTCTTAAAAACATCAGCATGTGACCCATTCACATTATGTAATAAGAATCTCCAAATAGAAACTTAATAGAGTTAGACAGTGGACTTTACCCGAAGTAGAGTCAAACCTCTTGACTTGATCAACCTTATGACCTTTCAGGTGAATAGGGCAGCTTCGCAACAAACGCCCCTTCCTTTGGCAACAAAACACATGGACCCTTTGGTAATGGCACATGAGACTATCTCATAATTTGCCTTTCTCTTTACTATTTTGTCAACCGAGTTGACTATAGCCGATCCCTTTCCATTGGGAAGAGAAATCCTTTTCTAGATATCCAATGCTACCATTGTCAATGTCCATTTAAGACTTGGGAAGTTGTTCTTTTAATCAAATTTGCTTTACTGGTGTTCCAAATCATTGTTGATTCCACAACACCAAGCAAATAGATAACATCATTAAGGGTCATGTCATAGTCCGTCTCATAATAGTCCCAAAGAGACTCACTATGTTACTAAGAAGGTGATTGAACATCCAACTTTCATGGGACTTTGACACCCAACTCTCCCGGCTTGTCAATATGTGACTTTATCTCCAAGATGTGAGCACACATAGACTATGCTTGCCAATACGGATTGAGTGACTTTAAACTTTTCAAGAACTTGTGGGTGAGGGAGAATAATTGGAGGAGGTGGAGGAAGTGAAGCATGATGTTGAGGGACACCATCTTCAAGAGATTTGGGAAGATAATAGTTGTCTGAACCAGACATCTATAATGGGAGAAAATCAAGTTAGTTGATTCAAAGTCCTTAATATAACACCCAATATGAAATATTAAGGCTAGAACCCAACACAATATTTTATAATTTGGAAGAGGGATGCCGTAATCCAAGCTATAAAATATTTAAAGGTAGGCGAATGACGATTCACCAATTTCCACCATGAAAAACGAAATAATTTATTAGATTTTAATTGGATTTGAAATTCCTAGATCTTTTGAGATTCATTGAACTTTTCAATGGCATGTTTCAATCTCGAGTGTGCCCTCTCAAATTTTGTGATTGGGATGCCGAGGATCACAAAACAAGGTGTGAATAACCATACCAATTCACTTGGTACCCTTAATATTATCACCCAATCAATGTGCCGGTTAACCACACACGCTCCATTGATCTATGACAAACATTAAGTCACCCTTCGTGATCCTTACTAGTCCAAGTTAGTGTGTCGGTTAACCACACACGCTCCACCAACGACATGGTAAGGTACCAAGTGTGAATTCCATGGGCTAGCACCAAATTTACATTTTTCCTAAAGTAACTAAGATTGGGAATTAAATAAAACATTTAGTTACTTTATAATAATTATTATACTTTTAATGAGAATTTAAAGTCATTGTCCTACCCGTTCGGCTAACGACCCTCCACCAGTCAAGCAAGCGGTGGGTGAGAGTGGACACCCATTAAGTCGCCATTTTATAGGCAACAACCTTATACCCACCTTATAGACCGGCTTCGTGAATGAGGCCTACTAACGGCAAAACGACTTGTTCTTATACATATACATAATAATTAACCATTAATGTTATAAATAGTATAAGTGTTGAATTTTAACTTTTAAAACTCTAGGATGTGGAATTAAAGTTTGTGTGAGACTTTACAAATTCCAAAAGTTGAGGGAAAGTTTTGAACAATTCATAAACTTTTGGATATTCATAACTTATGAGTTTTAATTAAGTGTTTAATACTTTTAATGAAGAGTCTCTTGGAAATCCATAACTTGAGGACAAGTTATGAAGTCCATAAAAGCATTTATTAGAAAAAACTCTTCTAAAGTGTAACTTATGACTTCTTAAAAAAACATTTAAAAGAAAAAACTTTTGGAATTCCATAACTTGAGGACAAATTATGAATTCCATTAAAACACATTAATATCAAGAATTAACTAACAAACAATTTGCAAATAATTCCTATGATCTAACAAAACTCATATGAACATGAACATCCACATCAACAATTTCAAGAATCATATGAACACATATAAACTTGAAATTTTGATTATAACTTTGAAATTGGTCCACCATCATCATTACCACATCAAAAACAGGTTTTAAGAGTCCAAAACAGTTTAAGGTAATGATTCTAGACCAATTCCAGCACCAAAACTCGAAGATACGCTGTCTGGGGTTCCAACTCGTCGAGTGCATGAACCAACTCGCCGAGTTGGATGAATTTTCTCTTGGACTCGTCGAGTCCCTTCAAGGACTCGGCGAGTCTACTGTGCATACAGCACATAAACTTCGATTTTCAGCAATCTGCATCAAGTATTCAAGAAAACAAGCCTAGGATCTGATACCACTGTTGGGTTTTGAGCAATCTAACGCTTCCTAAGTGTGCATGCAACCCTAATAAACCTTGGATCTATGTTTTCTTCTAAAATACATGCAAATAATAACTTCCAAGGTTTCTTCCTAACTAGCATAGCATAAGGATTATGAATCATAAAAGTACTAGTAGAAATACATACCTTTTGATGATGGTTGATTGTTTGGAGTTTGAGAGCCAAACACCAATAGTGTGAATGCCTCAAATGGAATCACAAATCACCACAAACACTTGGAAAACTTTGAGAGAGTAGTATACTTTCTTGTGGAATCGGCCACCACTAAGTCTCAGACTACTAGTGTCACATTTCTTGCATCATATGCTTCTTTATATAGTGTGCATGGTTAGGATGAAACCCTAATAACCCATGTCTTTTCCTTTTCCAAGGATCCATGGGTTAAAATCTCCATGGACCATCCATGGACTTCCATATTAGCTTAGCCCATTAACAAATGAGTATTAGCCCACACTATATAAAATATAATAGCCCATAATTTAATCAGTCTTCTTTTTAATCTCTAAATTAATTCATAATTAATTTAAGACTAAAACTAATTAAATAACATGACTTCATATTAATATATTATAACTTATAATATATTAATAAATCGTAAGTATACAATTCTCATAAAATTATCCATAAATCGTTTGGGTGAAGTGCAACCCAAATGGACCATGTCGGGCCGGGTCAAGTATGTACCAAATAAGTTATGGACTTAGACACCTTATCCAACACATTTAACTAAAGCCGAAGGCAAGAGCCTTCCAGATGACACTTGAGGCTGCGAAAGATTAAGCTGATGTCGCTTCAGGTACCTTTCTCATAAACGAATTACCTGCTGAAATTTTGTTTGATTTTGGAGTCAACTACTCCTTTATTTCGCATGAGTTTGGTAGAAAACTAGTTTTGCCTATTGATAGACTAGATAATGCTTTATTAGTCGAAGTTGCTAGTGGCAAGTTTGTACCTGTTAGCCATCGTATGAAGAACATCTTAATGGACCTTAATGGAAATAAGTTTCACGAGGAACTATTGCCTATCGAACTTAATGGTTTCGACATTGTTCTGGGAATGGATTGGCTTAGCGCCAATGATGCCAAAATATTGTGCAGAAATAAGATATTAAAAGTAAACCCGCGAGGGAAAGATTCGTTTATTGTGTATGGGGACAAACGCCGAGTAAATTCTGGAATCATTTCCCTAATGAAAGCCAGAAAGTGTTTGACTAAGGGATGTACATCATATTTAGCATTCGTGATTGATGCTAAGAAGGAAAAAAAGGTGATGCAGAGTATTCCAGTGGTGTGTGATTATCCGGAAGTATTTCCCGAAGATCTTCCTGGATTACCACCTGATAGACAAGTGGAGTTCAAAATAGACTTGTTACCAGCAACCATGCTAATAGCAAAAGCACCTTATCGATTAGCACCGACAGAGATGAAGGAGCTGATGATGCAACTTCAGGAGTTATTGGACAAAGGTTTCATTAGACCTAGTTCATCACCCTGGGGAGCTCCGGTGTTATTCATGAAGAAGAAAGATGGAAGTATGAGAATGTGCATCGATTACAGAGAGCTAAACAAGGCAACAATAAAGAATAGCTATTCGTTGCCGACGATTGATGACCTATTTGATTAATTGCAAGGTTCGAGCTATTTCTCGAAGATCGATCTATGGTCAGGATATCATTAGCTAAAAGTAAGAGACAAGATATCGAGAAGACTGTATTCAAAACTAGATATGGACACAACGATTTCTTGGTTATGTCGTTTGGACTAACCAATGCTCCAGCAGCATTCATGGATTTAATGAATAGTGTTTGTAATCCGTTCCTTGATAAATCCATTATAGTATTCATAGACGACATTCTGATTTACTCGAAAAGCCAAGAGGAGCATGGCAGACACTTGCGAGAAGTGTTAGAAGTCTTGAAGAAGGAGAATCTGTATGCAAAGTTCTCCAAATGTGATTTTTGGATTCGAGAAGTCCAATTCTTGGGTCACGTGGTCAACTAGGAAGGGATAATGGTTGTTCCAGCAAAGATTGAAGCTGTGATGAAGTGGGAACAACCGAAAAGTCCCACAGAGATCCGAAGCTTTTTAGGATTAGCCGAATATTACCGAAGGTTTATCCAAGGCTTTTCTTCGATTGCTACTCCATTAACAGCTTTGACCCACAAAGGAGCTACTTATGCTTGGAGTGATAAGCATAAAGAATCATTCGAGAAGCTAAAGAAGAACTTATGCGAGCCATCGATACTTTCTCTACCTGATGAAGTTGAAGACTTCGCTGTCTATGGCGATGTGTCTGGGGTTGGATTGGGTTGTGTTTTGACCCAAAGAGAAAAGGTGATAGCATATGCGTCTCGACAACTAAAGGAGCGTGAAAAGAATTACCCGACTCATGATTTGGAGTTGGCAGCGGTAGTTTTCGCTTTGAAAATATGGAGGCATTACCTCTATGGCACAAAGTGCAAAATTTTCACTGATCATAAGAGTCTCCAATATCTCTTTAATTTGAAAGAGTTAAATATGAGGCAACGACGCTGACTAGAGTTACTCAAGGACTACGACGGTGAGATACTTTACCACCCCGGTAAAGCTAATGTTGTTGTTGATGCTCTCAGTCGGAAAGTCAATGTTGAGAGAAAAAGGCCAAGAGCATTGAGAATAGAAGTTGTCTTGACAATTGTGGAGAGTATAAAGAAAGCTCAAGAAGAAGCTTTAGAGAAGAATGACCGAAAGGAAGTACGTTTGGGCAAAACGTTGGTGTTCGGTATAAACAGTCACGGACTGAAGGTGTTCCAAGATCGGATTTGGGTACCTAAGACTGGAGGAATAAGAGATCTTCTGATGGAAGAAGCTCACAAGACCATGTACTCGATTCATCCTAGTAGCACTAAAATGGATAGGGACCTGAAACCCTACTACTGGTGGCCAACGAGGAAGCTTGATGTTGCAAAATATGTGGCCGAGTGTGTGACTTGTGCGGGAGTCAAGACACAACATCAGAAACCATATGCGAGTTTAGAACCTTTACCTGTGCCTATGGGTAAATAGGAAGACATTGCGATGGATTTTGTCACTAAACTACCCAGAACAAAAAGTGGTCACGACATGATTTGGGTGGTCGTTGATCGATTCACAAAGAGTGCGCATTTCATAGCAGCCAATGAGAAATGGTCTATGGAAAAGCTTGCGAATTCTTACATGAAGGAAATTGTGAGGCTTCATGGTGTTCCGCTAACGATTATGTCAGATCGTGACAGCCGTTTCACCTCAAGGTTTTGGAAATGTCTACAAGAGGAAATGGGTACCAAGTTATCTTTAACTACAGGTTACCATCCGCAGACTGATAGTCAGAGTGAAAGAACAATACAAACACTTGAAGATATGCTGTGAGCATGTACCATGGAATTCCTAAGTATCTGGGATGAAAATTTACCTTTGGTAGAATTTTCCTACAATAATTGTTCCACTCGAGCATAAAGATGGCACCTTATCAAGCTTTGTACGGACAGAAGTGTCGTACGCCGTCTTGTTGGCTTGAGGCTGGAGAAAATCAGTTTATGGGGCCCGAGATGGTTCATCAAACCGCTAAAAAGTTGAAAATAATTAGAGAAAGAATGTTAGCAGCTCAGGATCGTCAAAAGAGTTATGCTGACAAGAAGCGAAGGCCGATGACTTTTGATGTTGGAGATTCGGTTTTGCTTAAAGTCTCACCGTGGAAGGGGCTTATAAGATTTGGTAAAAGGGGAAAGTTGAGTCCAAGGTTTATTGGACCGTTTAAAGTTCTTCAGAGAATTGGGAACCAAGATTACAAGCTCGAATTACCCGAAGAACTTAATGGAATTCACAACACTTTTCATGTGTGTTATTTGAGGAAGTTCACGGGAGAACTTCCCGATATAATTCCAATTTTTGAATTGAGAATTGATGAAAACAGGAGGTTAATTGAAGAACCATAGGCAATTGTTGACCGAAAGACTAAGAAACTTCGACGCAAGATGGTCGAATTAGTTCTTGTCTGTTGGAAACATTCGAACGGGCCAAATCTCACTTGGGAAACGGAGAGTGACATGTTGAGTCGCTATCCGCATTTCTTTGTTGATGTGTGATTCTGGGGAAGGAATCATCCTAAGGGGGAGAGAAATGTAACGCCCGCGTTTCTAGGCTAGGCATTATCATTGATGTAATAGTCTAGGTTAACCCTTGTAACTCTTTTTGGAGTATCAATGATGAAATATTTGAGTATTATGTGAATTATGTGTTTATTTTCTTAATTATTATAATTTAATGAATTAATAATAAAATAAGCGTCAAAATTAAAGTATTAGATAAGCCCGATATCTTTGCATAAAGATGTAGTGGTCGAAACAAGGATTCCGAAGATATAAAGAATGCCGAAATCCGAGTTATAACGAAGAAGTTATGACCTGTCGAAGTTTCACGACAGAACCGGCAACGCTAAATGACGTAAAAAGTGAAAATTACGTTAGATTGATATTTAGCCTTAGTGATCTAAACGAAAGTCGTAGAGTTCGTTAAACCAGGAGTGTGCATAAAAAGAACGCCCAAATCTGTCTTCGTATGAGAAAGTTATGATTTTTCTAAGTTTCGACTTAGCAGTATGCAGCCCGAATACTCGATTTGAGACCGAGCGGTTTTTAGCCGAAATAATCTAAACGAAAATCGAAGATCTCGTTAATTGTAGTGAAACGATGAAAAGATAGGAGAAAACGGACGTCGGATGAAGAAGTTATGATTTTATAACGGAGTTTTCCTGTCCCGGCCTACTAAAAATAAATAATAAAAAATAAATTCAAAATTAGCCGACGGAGTGTAAACGAAAGTTGTAAAGCGTAGTCTCACCTACGCGGGGATATAAAGAACGTCAAAAACGGAGTTCGTATGAGAAAGATATGAATTTTTAAAGTTTATTAAATATTTTCGATATTTAATTTAATTATAAAATAACCGATATTATCCATGGGGGAGTCATCGAGCTGATCCACATTACGCCCAGCGTAATTGGGTTTCCAGTCCCCTATAAAAGTGTGTCGCGGGCAGCCGAGTTCTTTGCTCATTTCTTCCCTTTCTCTCGCGTTTTTGCATCGTTTTTCGTGCAAGAATTATCCCGAAGCCCCGGTATCATTCCCGAGCCCCGAAGCAAGTCCCGAGTCCCCGAAGATCCCGAGAAGTGCAATTCCCGAGCCGAAGCTCTGCCCGCAAGAAGTCCGGTTTTTGTGAAGATCTTCCAGATCTGCCGAAGAATACTACTTCTACAAGTCGTAGTGCTGTCTGATCATCTTCTAATCAGGTGAGTGTGTAGTTACTTTCTTCTAACGCATAATTATGAAGTATTTTATACGAAATACGTATTATGTGTGTATTTTGTTGTTATGTGCGTGAATGTATATTCACTTTCTTCTATCTCATAGATATGATTTATTCTCTATGAAATACGTGTTATGTGTATGTGTCTCATCAGTTGTTTGGAATATGTATTGAATGAGAATGCTATACAGGTTTTAAACTATGTATAAAAATATATATTTTTATCTACTAATATGTTGAGTAGAGCATGGGTAGATAGTTGTTTGATAAACAGATGAAAGGCCTCGATGTTGTTTTTGATTTAGTCATCTAGCGGAGTTTAGATGACGACCACAGACTTTTCTAGACAGTCATGTGGAACGCTTGCAGGTTCGCCACCTATAGGTGTTAATGAACTTGGGTGTTCATTCGCTGTACTCCATCCCCCTCATGGTTTCCTTATTTGACATATATTTCCGGGAAACCCCCGAATGCATGTTTTGTCGCCCTGATGAAATATTCTAAGACTATGTCCCTTGTGTTAGTTGTTTTAGGGACGTAAAGTGAGAATAACGGGAATGGGTAATTGGTTTATTGTTGGTTGGTGGAATTTAATATAATTATTTATTGTGGGATGAAAACCCTATATGCTCACAAGGCTCCCAAGTCTGACCCACTCAGTTTTATCTGTATTATAGGAAGTGGCGCAGGGGCATAAGATGGATGAATCATCAAGTTGTTTTGTTTACAAATTTGTATATGTATATATTTGTTGAATGACTTGTAATGTTATCGTTTATGCTTTATGGTTTGTATCGGAACATGACATCTTGAGTTTTGATTATATAATGAAAATACATTTCTTTATGAAATGCTTTGGTAAATATTATTTTATCACGTTTTGTTTTTGGGAACAAATTCCGCAACTCTTTTAAATCAAAAGGATTTACTCATAAATTATTCTAAAAGCATAAATGAAATCGGTCTTCTCTGGCCGAGATTTTGGGGATGTCACACTCTGGTCCGATCATAGCTCGTTGGGCCCTTCGGCCCGGTCTGTGTCGTTGGACACTCTGGTCCGGTCTGTACAATCATATAACCTACATACATCACATAGGACATAATCACATACATAGCTCATAAGACCCTCTGGTCAACACATAACTACCACTCTTGGTAACGTATAGTGAGAAGACTCACCTCGTGTAACTTGGTAACTCGGAAATCTAGGTCCTCGTGAAATAGGATCTAGCCTCCGCCTAATCATACGAAATAAACACTCGACGTCAACACATTTCCCAAGGCTAGACCATTCCCTCTCTTAGCACTCTCAGGAGGGTAAAAGACCATTTTACCCTTCTCAAGGCTCAAATACTCTAAAGTTGACAAAACCCTAAAAGTCAACAAAAGTCAACGGTCAACCCTTTGACCAGATTCGCCGAGTGCACTATTGTGACTCGGCGAGTTCAGTCATGAACTCACGTCCTCAAAATCCCAAATGACTCACTGAGTCACTTTCCCAACTCAGCGAGTTACCATCTGTGTGTTTTATGGGGAAAGCCCATCCTACTTGCCGAGTCTGTTCTTGGACTCGGCGAGTTCAAGCCATGCTCAAGCTCAAATGACCTTTTGAGGTCAGATCTGTTCCTCTAATCCATAGATCTAACCTCCCCAAGCTCAATAAACACGTAAAGGTTCGAACTTGATACTCATGCAACGTCCAAATGACACTACTTGATGATTTAGTTCCAAATACAACACTCTAAGTCCATTTCTTCCATAACCCAACATAAAGCAAGATGGATAACCTCCTCTGGACCACTATGGGTCCAGATCTGAAGTCTAAACATGATAAGGGACCTTATACTCAGCAAATCAACCCCATAAAGGGTATAGGAAACCCTGGATCCATGGATGCTTGAACAAAACAGAAAGAGGGTCGACATGCTACCTCAAAGATGATGCCCTCTGCTTGAAATGCACAAATATGCAACCTCCTTGGCCTCCTCTAAGCTGGAATCAACAGCTTCTTGCAAAACAAACCCACAAAGGTCTAATAATGGCTTCTTCTCTCTCACAAACTCTCAAGTACTATAAGGGTTTCTTTCATGGGTCTGGTAGCCGCAAATGGTGGCTATAAGCCCCTTTAAATAGGTCTTAAACCCCGGGGAATAGGGTTTCATTAAATAGCGTGGACTCGCCGAGTCCACAAATGGACTCGCCGAGTCCGTCATTAAAACAGTCCGACCATCCGCGATCCTACTCGGTGAGTCTGAGCGTCTACTCGCCAAGTCTCTCTCCCAAAAACTCAATATAATTGCATAACATAAGATACTTGGGAGTCCGGATATTACAATAGCTCGTACGTGTTACACAAATATAGTATATGTATTCTTTAAATTTGTACAGTGTTTGTTACTCTCTATGTGAGTCGTTATAACCATGCTTGATATGACTGATCAGCTTGTCATGACGTTTTTCAAGCATCGACTTGTTTAAAGTAAGACATTTGTCACCCTAGACTAGCCTAGACTAGCGATAGTGAATAGCTCATGTGTCGGGTTGTCAACCTGGAATGGATCTATACACAAACTCTCACTTTCCCTCTAGGAGACTCTGGTTATAACTACAGAACTTAAGGTTGTACATTAGGTAGGTACGAATGAAAGAACGTCTCACAAGAACATTAACAAAATATACGCGGAGACTGTATCACATTGTTTACCGTTTTAAAATAATGTTTTAAGTAAGAATTTGATTACAAAACATTGGTGATGAAGATACCTTTTGTTTTTATCAAAATGTCAAGTATTTGTTTGTTATTGGCCTTATTAACATAAGATGTGTCGTGAGGCCAATAAGGATGTAAATAGATATTTAAGGCCCCATAAACTTGAAACGAATATACGAGGCCCATCAAACGTGTAAATGAGTCAATACGGCCCAATAAGCATGTAATATGTATACAAGACCCAATTAAAGTGAAAATGGCATAATTAGCTTGTTTGTTATTAAAGTGCTTGTTTTGGCTCCATTACTACCAAAGTGACATAAAATGTTCCACTTTCCATACAAATGACTTTTTTTGCCCAAATAATCAAGATATTTCAACAAAGCCCATTTTTGTCAAATTTTAATTATTTGGCCCACTAAAACTGAAATCTACAATAAAGGCACATTCTTCATTTGAAAAAATATGACAATCTTAGCCCATTAAGCCGGAAATTTAGAATTCAGGCACATTTTTGGTAAAAATGACACTTTAGTACCATTAAGACCAAAAGTTTACTTTCAAGGCACATTTTTGGTAAAAATTTCACTTTAGCGCCATTAAAACCGAAAGTTTACTTTAAGGCACATTTTTTGGTAAAAATGACACTTTAGGCCCATTAAGACTGTAAGTTTGCTTTTAAGGGATTATTTTTAAAAAGAGACATTTTCAACCCACTTTTGATAGAAATGACATTTTTGGCCCACATTTTATGGAAACGACATTTTCAGCCCATTTAACCCAAAATTTATATTTTTGGTCCATGTTGGTTAAAATAACAATTTAATCCATAAAAAATCAAATATTACATTTTTTAGGCCCATGAAATAGTGAGTTTTTAAATACGACACATTTTTGTTATAATTGACAGATTTAGCCCATTAAAAGTCGTGAAAGCCCAAATAGAAGCCAATTTTGTGAAAATTAACACTATTGGCCCTTTTAAAACTATGAATATCATAAGGATCCATTTTTATCTAAAAATGATTCTTTTGGTCCTCTCCAAAACCGTGAGTGTCATAAAGACCTTACTTTTTTGTTTATTTGTCGAAAATGGCCCCTTATATGGTTTTATTAAGTTTTCATACTTCCTTAGCATGTTTAATCCTTTCAACTTAATAGTAAGTTACATAAGATGGTTTAGTTTACAAACATCACCAAGTTTAGTAGCTATTTCGAGTATGGTGAAGATTTAACATGTGTTCATAACGTAATCACAACATATTACATGAAAACACACATATACATGCATAAAATCATAGATCTAACACAAGGCAACTTGTATCCTCCCCCAAAACATAGTAAAAAACTAAAAACAAGGGGGTATGAACTCACCTTGAGTGATGGATTCAGTTTTGATGAAGAAATGATATGTTTTCGGCCTTAGCTAACCTCTGGAAGAGTTTTTCGAAACTTGATGGTTCTTAGGGAGCTAGGACATGAAAGGAAGCCATGTAAAGGAGTGTTCTTAACATATAATGAAATACAATAACTTATGTATGATGATAACTTACTAAGTAGATGATTCTTGATGTAAGACTCTTGCTATCACCACAAGATCATGAAAATTGCAAGAGATGGATAATGAAATCTTCTTGTGTTTTAGAGGGAACACAAGAGAGTGTTTGAAGAAATTTGAAGTGATGAATAGTAGGGAATGAGGTCTTCACTACTAGAAAAAAGACCTTTAATGACGCGCTTTTTACGACACGCGATAATTAACGATACGCAAAAGGACGTGCCCTTAAAATAGTGTCATCTCTCCAAAAAATTTAAGGATTTACGTCACGCTTTATTGTGTGCCCTTAATTTAGTGTCTCAAGAAAAAAAATTAAAAACACGGAGGGCGCTTTATCTTAAACGCGCGTCGTCTGTACCTGTCGCTTTATAATTTTAATGAAACGCGCCTTTAGTAGACAAGGGGGGAAATGAAATCCCCAAAATTTTGAAAACCCGCCTTTTTTTTCTATCTTCTATCTATCTTTCATCTTCAACCTAACAAGGATGAGCATTGCACTCTTGATTTCCCTAACTCTTTCTCATTTTCTGATTCAAACTTGAAAGAATCGAAAAAAAAATCTATCAATTTTGAAGCCTAAAAAAAATCTAACAAGGACGAGTATCCATCGATCCGACTTCCAAAAATAGAGGGCATCGATTCCACATCTTCCGGGGTTGGGAGGCAAATGAGAATTTAAAGAAAAGGAATAAGATCTCTTGGGTGTTCAATCGAAGAAAAGGAAATCAGAATCGACGATCGCTGCTTTCGCTAATATCCACTCTGCCCTCTTATGAACGCAAATGGTAAAGATCTGCTTCGATTTCCCGATTAGTCTTCCTTTTTTTTTCTTCTTTCCCTCTTGCCCTAATTATCGACTCCTCATTTTTATCTCAGATTTGAGTCTCCTCTTTCATCAAAAATAAGAGGTATCAAACTCGAATTAGAGGTTGAAGATCATAAATCGATGGTTTATTCTGTCTTGGAACACATGGCTCTACGAACCCTCGCGTTTGCTAAAACCCTAGTTGCGATATCCAGGTTTTAGCAACATGTGCGTGGATTGCAGACGTTCACGCTTCCCAATCTTTCCTACGATTATGACGCACTGGAGTCGGCGATTAGCGGAGAGATCAAATACTACCTGTACATTCTCTCTCTCTCTCTCTCTCTCTCTCTCTCCGGTGCAGTCACTCTTCTAGCACTCGGAAACGGCGCTCCTGATGTGTTCCCATCTGTCGCATCCGTTGGTTGTGGAAACCCCCGAACAGGATTCGACGCGATTTTATCTGTAGAGAGTTTTGTTTCAGCTCTCGTTGTTGGTTTCGTTGCGATCTATGCAGCTCCCTTTGCCGTCTCCCCTGCGCCTTGTGGTTCTGGTAATTATTGTATCTTCAAAATTTTCTGATTCAAAATTTTGAATATAAAATTTGATTAATTAACATCTATTTTGTAGGAATTGTCACTCGTTCTCTTGTTCTACTTCTTTATAAGATTAAAGAAGGAAAAGAATACGCAGAGTTTGCTCACATTCTATGAAAGTGGTTCACTGATTTTGGTATTATGACTAAAAAGCTTATGATTTTTTTGTAATTCTCAATCTCTCTGCATAATCTTCTTATATATTATATACTTTTGTAGTTGCTTCGAGGAAGGAGTTTGCTCGAACAATGGATGGCTCGTTATGGACGCGTGTACAAGGATGCTGATGAGAAAGAACAACGTTCACAGATTTTTCAAGAGAATGTTCGGTACATAGAGTCATCCAACAGTGTCATGAACAAAGCTTACAAACTAGCAGTCAATGAATTTGCAGACCTTATAAACCAAGAGTTCACGAGCACAAGGAACCGATTCAAGGCACACGAATGTTCCCCATCGACCTCTGCTTTCAGGTATGAAAATGTGACAGCAGTTCCATCATCAATGGACTGGAGAAAGAAAGGAGCAGTAACACCTGTTAAAGACCAAGGCCAATGTGGTAAGCAAAAACTACTACCGGGATTTTCAAACTTGAGACGTAGTCCAAGTAGTAATTAAGTTATGTTTGTTAACAAGACCATATTTAATTAAACTCGATATCGCATCATATATGTTTGTAGGGTGTTGCTGGGCGTTTTAAGCTGTGGCAGCTATGGAAGGAATAACCCAACTGAAAACAGGTAAATTGGTGTCTCTATCCGAACAAGAGCTCGTGGACTGCGACATGAAACTGACAGAGTGACAAGTCATACCAAACATATTTCATCTGTTCCTACGTATCTTAGTTAGGGCCTTTCACTGATTTGGAGCACCCCGAGATCAAGAAAGGAGCTTTAAACAGGACTTATGATGATTTATTCTGTCTTGAAATCCTTAGGAGGGTATAATCGTCTAAACTGCTCCTTTATTTTTACCTGTAACACCTTTATTTCCACTTTTTCCCTTGATTTTTTATATATTAATTGTTCCTCAGCTTCAAGATTATGTGGAATATATGGCTCTGTTGCACGTGTGATTCTTGTGCCATCTATATGCGATGCACATCATGTATATGTATTTCCTCAAGTAAATTTATCATTTTATGGTTAATGAAAGAAATATTCAAATATATTACAGCAAGTTACCAAGATGTAATAGACTGCTCATATGCCCTTTCCAATGTATCTAAAGTGTAAACCTCATTATGTTCATTTATTTCTATTTACACAATGAAAATAATACTAATAATTCACAATTCTACAGTTACTTCAAGTAAGCCCAGATGAAATCTTGATAGAATCAACTGAGGTAATTGGTCAACGAATAAAGAAGGTAAATAACACAGCAAATTCATTTATAGTCAATTTCTTTACCACTTGTTTGACTTATCATATTATGTGTAGGAGCCTCTTCTTAATTCATTTACTAAGTTAATTAGTTTGCTTTCATCAAGTGTCAAGTGGTAATGTTGTAATTTGTAACTCCTTGTATTGCTTTCCTTTAAATGTTAAATTAATTATCAATTCTACTTTCGATTTGCAGAGCAGATTCTACTGCTGTAGCAATAACAACAATTGATCTTGTGAGCAAGAGTGTAGCAGTTGTAATTTGTAACTCCTTTTAGTCGTTTAACCAATAGTGATATGTGTATATTAATAACTAAAATATTGCTTATTAAATGTTGCAGGTAGATAGGGATACTGGCACCAATGCTACCATTATTGCTTTGGCTAGTGGTTTATCTGAATCAAATGTGCCTTGATGCGGTATGTTTAAATTACCAATTTACCCTTTTATTGTTACATGCATTTTACAAGTGTTTATTTTTTGTTTTTGTTAAGGTAATGCAAGGGCTTGCCAAATCAATAGCATGGGATGGAGAAGGAGCAACAAGTCCGATAGAGGTCTGTTTATTAATTTATTTTCAGGCAGAAGGGTATTTATGGAATATGTCTTGTCTATGTAGGATTCTTGGGTTCCAAGTACCATGGTTCAGGCATCTTGATGGCTGTTTTGCTGGTTAATCTTGTTGTCTTATTATAATCTTTCTTTTTTTATATGTTGGTCTTCTATAGTTCCATCATGATGTCAATATAACCATATCAGATTCACATAATAGTTTGTGATAAAGATAAAAAGGACTAAATTTTGCATTTTTTGTAGCATAGTCAGTGACCTTACTGTCTTATTTAATTCGGAAATATGTGGTGCATGTAATTTGCAGAAAGAACAGCACATGGATGACCCTTCAGCTCGGTAAGTCCATATGATTTCCTAAAAACTTTTCATCCTTTTCTTGTTATTTTGTAGTTATTTAATCCATCTTCACACTTATTTTGTACTTATGTTTTTTGTGCAGGCAAAATAGATACTGTGAGCAGGTTCATAGATTGAGAGTCCTTAAGTGGTGTTATTAAGGAAGAGTGGAGACAAGTGAGGCACACATTTAAAAAAATCAACACAAATCTTGTTTACAGTGAGACACACATTAGGTTATTAGAGCTATTTTTGTAGATTTCTGTTACAACTTTTATTGATTTGTTTTATTTTTCTATGGAACAATTATTTGTATGACATTAAATTTTATGTAATGGATTATATTTTTTGTATATGATATATTATTTTCTATTATTGGACATTACATGCAAATTTAATTTGAAAATTAGTAAATCCATAAATAATTTTTTTAACATTTAAAATTATGATACGCAAAAATGTGTGTCATCTTTATTTATGACATGTCCTTTCTTGACATGGGCTTTCTTGATACGCATTGCGTGTCATTAACACGCGTCGTAAGGTTACGACACGCGAATGCGTGTCGTCTTCCTTTATGACAGGGCCTTCCTTGATACGCATTGCGCGTCGTAAACGCGCGTCGTAATTGCGCGTCGTAAATGAGCGTCGTAAATGCGCGTCGTCTATAGACGACGCGCAAAAGCGCGTCGTCTCTCTTTATGACAGGGCCTTCCTTGACACGCATTTGCGCGTCGTCTGAGCGTTTTACGACGCGCAATGAGCGTTGTAAAAGGCCTTTTTTCTAGTAATGCTTGGCCGAGATTAAGAAGAGATAAAAGAGAAAGGTTAATTTGGTTATTACATGGGGAATTAGGGAATTAATTTGTGATGTAATTTAGCATGGATATCCTCTAGATAATAATGAGGTGTCAAGATTTTTAATTAATTCCATTTCTCCCTTATATATATATATATATATATATATATATATATATATATATATATATATATATACATACATATATATATATATGTATATATATATATATATGTATATATATGTATATGTATACATATGTATGTATGTATCTATATAACCGAGAATAAAGATGGGGGTGAAAAGAAAAGAAATGTTGGGCTATTATTGAATATCAACCGAAACTATAAGGTCCAATAAGGAATTTTCGACCCATTGGGCCTACATACAAGTTTACGGCCCAAAAGAGTAAAAGAAATGGGTTTTCGTCCCATGAAAACAAATGAATGGTTTTCGGCTCAATAAGGCCCATGAAGATCTTATGGCCTAAAAGACTATTGTTTAAGGGATATGGGTCCAACTAGGGCCCAATTGAGGTTTCCTAGCCCAAGAGAATCAATTTGAAGGGTTTATAGGTCCATTAGGCCCAATAAGAGGATCCTGGTCCAATAAGAGTTTGAACCGGGAAGTTAGGGTTTCAAGCACAAACTTCGGTAAATGCAGCGCAGTGAATTAGGTTGCGAGCTTGCATAGATAAATTTTGATTTGAATTGTGGTTTGTGAATGAATAAAATGTATAACCTCACACTTAGGGTTACAAGAAATATCAAAGGTTAATTACACATGGACAAAATTTCCTAGCCTTAAAATGCTAGTTGTGACATCATCCCCCCATTAGAGGGAATTTCGTCACGAAATTCTTTTGAAGGTTGATCTTAAGAGCTAGAGAAAAGGTGAGGGCGCTTTTTCATCATTTGATCTTCACGTTCTCATGTGCATTCCGCTCCGCACTTTGCATTCCATCGAGCCTTCATAATCGGAATGCGACTTTGTTTTGTATGCTTCACTTTGTTGTTCATGACTTCGATTGGTTCTTCGATAAACAATGGATTCTCGTTCACCTCGATTTCATCCAAAGGAACGAGGGTTTCATCTTATAGGCACCTTATTCAAAATTGACCTGCGGGACATGGGGTGTAGGTTGCTGAGCTTTACGGGTAGTTGCAGCTTAAAGGCCACTAGTAACGTTGTTTAGTGTCCAGGTACATTTTATCGAAATCCTAGATGGATGTGTGATTGTGTCTTATGTGACTTATTCATGACTACGTCTCTGAATCCTCCAAATTTTGGAAACTAGATTCGACTCATGAAATAGTAACTTCCGTTTTCTTGACTTTAGGATTTTATCCATTTCACGTAGTGCTTTATCTGCGGCATTCTTCGGATTCAATGCCTTCAAAACCTATCATAGGTGTTGACCGTGTTCTTTCTGGTTCCGAGAGTAAAAGAATATGTCATAGATGAAATCATTTACCAATTTGTCTAGGAATGGGCAGAAAACTCGATTCATGAGATCAATAAATGCTACGGAGCATTCGTCAGACCGAAAGGCATAACTAAGAATTCATAATGGCTATACCGAGTTTGAAATCATTTTTAGGGGAAAATCTTCACCCCGAACTCGGAGCTGATGATAATCGAATCTTATATCTATTTTGGAAAAATAACTGTCCCCTTGCAGCCGATCGAATAGATCATTAACCCGAGGGAGTGGGTATCGGTTCTTTATGGTGAGCTTGTTCAATTCTCGATAGACAATGCTTGTTCTGAAGGATCTGTCCTTCCTTGTGAAAAACAGGACCAAAGCTTTCCAGGGTGTCAAACTCAGCCTTATTAATTCCTTTTCTAGATGTTCGCTTGATTCTTAGAGTTGGCTTAGGGTGATGTCGATTCGGAATAGGGGATATCGATCCTCGATGATGGGTTTGCTTGACTCTTAGTGTTCAATTGCTTTATAGGCAATCCGCTTCTCCTCCTTAAGAGTTAGACGGGTGTACTTTGAGGTTAGCGGTTAGGTTCGTTAATTTCCTTAGTTATTAGGTTGTCCTAATGATCGGGCAATATCCGCTTTTGCAATGGTGCTAAGTGATATCGAGGGTTTGGTTACTGAAAGGGTTCCAAAAGTCGATTTGATTCTAAACTCATCCCATCATATTGGGAATGTTCCCAAAGGGACTTCGTGGTCATCTGTGGGAGGTTATAAACCTATTGGATTCCCTTGATGTATTTTGTTTCTTGCTTCTCATCATTGTTGTGGGGCTAGGGAGGAGTGTGGTATCTCTCAAAATCGATTGATTAATTTTGCCCTAAATCCACAATCAAACAAGAAATGGGAAAGAAGGCGGAATTACTCACTCTATGCCTGTGGAATTTTACTAATTATGACCCTAACGTATACACTAAGCCACCATAGCTCACCTCTAAGGATCCATAGTTTTTTTTTACAACTATTTTTGGTGAAAATTTGATGCTTAATTATTGTTGTTTGGGACATACCAATAATGCAGGTGGGATTCCTTTTTGTTTCTTCATGTCCAGTTGTTAAATTCCTCCTTCTTCCTCGTTATTACTCTCCATTAGGCAATTCCTCTTGAAATGTCTCATCTCACCGCATTTGTAACATACTTGCTTTATTCCAGCTGCCGAGGTTGGAGTGGTGTGGGGGGATGGAGCCCTATAGGTACGGTCGGTGTGCCCCTTCTTGTTGCACCTATTACCATGCAACTCCCGGCAGGCTATATTATGATGGAAACTTCATTTGTTGCATTTTGGAAGGTTTCTGACATATGGTCTCGCTGGTTTTGATGTGGTAGGTCTCAAGGCAGCATGGACAACAACCGTATATTGTTTCTTCGAGGGCCCTTGAGTTGGTTGTCCCATTTTCTTACTCCCAAGCTCTCGTTTCCTGCTCTTGGGTTTGGGTTTTGGGGTTTCGAGTGCCTTGGTAAGTTCTTATTCGCTGGTTTCCGTGGTTGTTACTTTGGTAGTAGTCGTCAACACTGTTTCCATTTTTGTTGGTGTTGTTCGCGTTGAGTTGGGTCATGACCGCGGTTATCGAAGCTATTACGGTGGCTTGGAATGTAGCAGAATATATCAGTAGGATTGGCGTCTTACCAGTGTGCTGGTCATTTCTATGGGATGACATTTTTCTGCTGCATGATGATAAGTAATCTTGTAAGTAATGATGGTCATTTCTAGTTGTGCTCTTTTTATTTATATTTACATATAAATTTCGCATTTTGTTGTATGATTCTTGATTTTCAACCTACATCCCTATGATGAATTTATGGTGATAAGTAGTAGTAGGTATTATATGCATGCTACGTCTAACAATAGAGTACATAGACATCAGTACACTTAGTCGATCCGAATTTACGAGGATTCTTAGATGGCCCACCTCTCTAGATTTAATACTTTTAGTTGTAACAAAATACATAATAAGCCTAGGACCTTGTGCGAGTAGTGTAAAGACGCTCATATGCTAAAATAGCACACAAGGAGTTTCGGCCATTTCACTAATCTCACGAGTGATCTCATCTTCCTTCTTCTCCGTTTAATATGCCCTAGTTTTAACTGTAAATAAATGTTGCTTGAGGGCAACTACTGTTGGGTTTTGGTATACTACAACATCCTATGCTGCACATAAAACCCTAAATACCTTGGATCTATGTTTTCACTAATTATAAATGCAAATGGTTTCCAAGGTATTAATCTTACAACTAGCATGCATTTAACATAAACCATATCAGATACTAGTTAGCATAACATACCTTTTAATGGAGCTTGATGTCTAGGTGTATTTGGCCTTAAAGAGCTTAGCCCCAATAGTGTGAAAGCCTCAAATGGAATTACTACACACCATGGACAAAGGATGAACTGGAGAGAGAATTCCATGCACACAAAAGACACCATAAACTAAAGAAGATACAAGTGGCGATTTTGGGCAATGAAGTATCTATTTATATGTGGGATTTATAGGGTCATGGATATATCCCAAATTCGTACCCATGAGTTTTATGATCAATGGTTCATGTGGCCCAACTCTTTATGTATCCATACATAAACTTGGTCCAACATGGATCATAAGCCCTACACATATAAATATATCTAATTATCATAACTAGTCCACATAGATTTATTAGTCTCTTTTGACCACTAAATTAATTCCAAATTAATTCTTGATCAATACTAATTAAAACATATGATTTCATATTAATATATTATAACTTATAATATATTAATAAACCATAAATAACCTTCTCTCAAAAGTCCATCCTAACAAATTGTCCTGATGATATGCAACCCAAATGGACCATGCTACTCTCGAGTCGAATACATACCAATAATAGTTATGCGCTTAGACACCTAATCCAACATTCTCCCACTTCGATAAGTCTAAAACTATTATTCAAGTATGACTCCAAGATCCCGACTAGCAATCGTAGCTCTTAAAAGTTGTTGTTGAACATTGAACAACTCAATGACATGTCCATTAGATAAGGGATCATATATTCCTCCATTCTAGATATCATATCGACTGAGACATGGATTATAATCATTCTCTCTATCCAATTTTTGTTTCATGTTTTCTGATTTATAACGACTAACTAATTGAACAAATCAAATCAGTCTAGGCCGGCCGAGCACTTACGTTTGTCATCACCAAATCATCTAGGGGCCCAAAGATATCGCTTTTATCCCTCCAAGGGTAAAAGGAATGGATAAACTTTGACACATATGCTTGTTCTACTACTTGTTAAATCATACACAAAGGCATGTTTTATAACATCGAGTTACCAAATGCGTTTTCATGCAATCAATGTATAACCAACTCATAGGCAACAAGTCATATCTCTAGGTTTGAAGAATATAAGATATTATCGTCTCATGATCACTCGTGATAAAATCTATGAAGCGATTCAAATGAGCGTGGGTTGAATCCAATACTCGGATGCCTATTCCAGGAGTACTCATAAAGGTTGTAGTAACTCTTACTATGTCCACTACCTTGGACATCTACAAACCCGGTTCATGACAGTCTTGCCTTAATACCTACTTCCAACGTATTACCGACTGTGGATGGTTTGAACAACTTAGTCATTCGGAAAAAATAACCTAGTTATTCTGGAAATCAAAACATGCAATGTGAACTGCAAGAATAATACTAATCCTCTATGGTCCTAAGCACCTTTGAGAGTAAATAAAACACCTTTTATTTAACACCATATTGATTACTCATTATTCATTTTATAATGTTTCAAATAATCAACGTTATACTTGAATTAAAACAATAGTTGTCCCATGCTCCAAGCATGTAAACTATGTTTTCTAAACACTAGTCATGCCATACACCAAGTATGCACACTATGTTTATCTATGATCTTTACTTTGTGAAATAGATCAAATGAACATGATTCCAATGATGCTCATTTCACAATCCCAAATCTTTATCGTAAATGTAAGAATTCCAAGTTGCTGCCATTTAACGAAGTCTGTTTGATTCTAAACTTATATATGCATTGATCCTCTCATAATGACTATGCACAAAGTCACAAAGACTTGTCAACAGACATTATAGAGCATTCCAATGGAGATCAATTCCATGGAAATGAAGTCTCAAATTCAAAGTACATTACTTTGAACATCCTTCTTACATTAAGCTTTCTAATCTTACACAAATTTGAAAGAACAACTTCCACCTATGGAAACCCTTCCAGATTCCCATTTTGACTATCACTTATGAACAAGAGTTACCACTTTTCAGAATATGTCAATATGGTCCTTCCAAAATTAACACTTATACTTCCAACTGTCCATGAGCAACCAATCTTTAGTAAACCTTAGATTGTCCTCGACAATTGCTTAATCATTTTAGTCATAACCAATTCTAGAGATGATAAAAATCTCAATCTAATCTTTTAGAATTGAAATGGAGTATAATTTCCTCTCCCTTAATTATAGCAAAACAAATTTTCCCAATTGAAACCCTTTTGTTTTCTATAATTAACACTTAACATGATAATCATGCCCCCACTAACATGATAATTAATAGCATAACACTTATGCTCCCACTAGCTTTGACCACTATCTAGAAATTAGTTGGACTTCTAGAAATCAATACTTTATTGACTCTCTTACCAAAGTTCATATTTCTAATACTAGATGCTTTGATAAAACTTTATGAAAATCATACACCTTTCCTTAGATAGCTCACATGTGTATCTAAACAATTTTATAGAACTATGAAAAGGGATGTCGTAATCATAGTCTCAATTGTTTAGACCTTTGCCATTTCTCATAAGTCTATGTTAGTGTGGCAGTTAACCACACACACTCCTCTAACAATTTTGAGAATGAAAATATCACAATTGCTATTTACTTAAAATCTACTTACTGAAAGCGTTTCCTCACCATCATTTTCATGAATCAAAGAGAAACCTTATGACACTTAGATTTTATGGTGTATGAGTTTCTATCCATATGAATTTGTCAAAACCATAATCACAAAACAAGGTTAGTGACAAATCCAAACTCATATGGACAAAACTTGTGCAACCATAATTTCTTGCCACTTGGTAGCACAAAGGCCTACCACTGTTTCCACGTTGTTATCCAAACAATTAAGAACACATAGAACTCACATGCATAGTCAACTTTAACTGGAATGAGCACAGAAATAAGAATATGTCAACACGATGGGTTACAAAGCTCAATTCGTGTGCTAGTGATAAACAATAGATTTCACCCTTGATTAGTTTTGAAACTTTCAAGACCTTTAAGACTCCCACTGTCCTCTTGACATATAAGATTCTCTTATCAAGAACCATTGCTTGACAAAAAATATTCAAGAATTAGTGCAGATTCTTATCAAGAAAAACACTTCCCACAATTGGTCTTTGTTGGTCTTTGTGTTATCCAAGACATCACAACTTGCTAATTTCAAATGTGCAATAATAAGAAACATCTCATTCTACATCTGACAAGTGTTTTAAACCTTCTTAAGATTTTGTCACTCAAATTACAATATTGGGGTATGACTCTAAGACTTGTTATGGAACGAAGTATGATTCATCTTTTTGATTTTAACCATTTCAACAATTCACGATTTCACTTCTTAGCCAAACAAATGCACTAATATGTCCTTTAGAGGGATGTTGTAATCCAAGCTATAAGATATTTGAAGGTAGGCGAATGATGATTCACCAATTTCCACCATGAAAAAAGAAATAATTTATTAGGTTTTAATTGGATTTGAAACTCCTAGATCTTTTGAGATTCATTGAACTTTTCAATGGCATGTTTCTATCTCGAATGTGCCATCTCAAATTTTCTGACTGAGATGCCGAGGATCACAAAACAAGGTGTGAATAACCATGCAAATTGACTTGGTACCGTTAATATTTATAACGTAAGCGATGTGCCGATTACCCATACGCGCTCCACCGATCAATGATAAACATTAAGTCACCCTTTGCCATTCTTACTAGTCCATGTTAGTGTGTTAGTTACCCACACACGCTCAACCAACGACTTGGTAAGGTACAAAGTATAATTTCATGGGTTAGCACCAAATTCACATTTTCCTAAGTAACTAAGATTGTGAATTTAATAAGTGTTTAGTTACTTAGTATTTATCATTATACTTTTAATGAAGGGAGAATTATAGTCCTTTCCTACCCGTTCGACGAACGACCCTCCACCAGTCTAGGAAGCAGTGGGTGAGAGTGGACACCCATTAAACTACCATTTTATAGGCAGTAACCTTATACCCCCTTATCGACAGGCTTCGTGAATGAGGCCTACTAGCGGTAAGACTGACTTTTAATCTTATATATATTGATATATATATATATATATATATATATATATATATATATATATATATATATATATATATATATATATAGATATTAACTTTTAATATTATAATAGTATAAGGGTATTTTACACATTTAAAATACTTGGTGGTTTAATCTAATAATTAAAAAATACTCTTAATTTAATTAAACTTAAACCATGTCATTATGGAACTTTTAACTCTTTTAATTAAACACTTCAATTAATTTAATGAAGTCCATAAAGTTTGAATTTTAACTTTTAAAATTCTAGGGTTAGGAATTAAAGTGTACATGGGGGTGACTTTACAAATTCCAAAACTTCAGGGCAAGTTTTGAAACTTTTCAAAACCCTTGGATTTTCATAACTTATGAGTTTAATTAACGTCTTAAAAAAAATTTAATGAAGAGACTCTTGAACATCCATAATTTGAGGACAAGTTATGGAGTTCATAAAACTATTTATGACAAAAAGACTCTTCATTTTGTAACCTATGACAATTTTATGAGATTTTAAAATTCATAAATTTGACTTTTCAAGTAACTTGAGGACAAGTTACAAAAAAAACATATTATTACCACCTTCTAGATTAATTTCGATTGAAAACAACTATCACATAATTTTTTCTGTTAATCTAAACAAACTCATAAACATGAACATTCATAATCAACAATTTTCAAGCATCATATAGACATGTATAAAACTTGAAACTTTGATTATAACTTTATTTGAATGAGAATAAACATTACCATAGTACCAAAAACAAATTTTATGAACAAAAACACTTTGTGGTAATGATTCTAATCCAAAATTGGCCCAAAAAGCATGAATATATGCTGTCAGGGGGTCCAACTCGTCGAGTGCATGAACAAACTTGACGATTTGGATGCATTTGTTCATGGACTCGTCGAGTCGCACACTGGACTCGTCGAGTCTACTATCCAGACAACAAAAAAATTCATTTTTTTTCAGCTATTTGCATCAAGTATAATTGAAAACAACCCATGGCTCTGATACCACTGTTGGGTTTTTAGTATACTACAACATCATATGGTGCACATACAACCCTAAATACCTTGGATTTATGTTGTAATTAATTATAAATGCAAATGGTTTCCAAGGTATTAATGTTACAAATAGCATGCATTTAACATAAACCATATAAGATACTAGTTAGCATAACATACCTTTTGATGGAGCTTGAAGTCTTGGTGTATTTGTCCTTAAAGAGCTTAGCCCCAATAGTGTGGAAGCCTCAAATGGAATCACAACACACCATGGACAAAGGATGAACTTGAGAGAGAATTCCATGCACACAAAAGACACCATGAACTCCAAGAAGATATGAGTGGCGATTTTGGGCAATGAAGTATCTATTTATATGTGGGATTTCTAGGGTCCTGGATATAACCCAAATCCATACCCATGGGTTTTATGATCCATGGTTCATGTGGCCTCACTCTTTCTATATCCATACATAAAATTGGTCTAACATGGATCCTAAGTCCAACACATATAAATATAACTAATTATCATAACTAGTCCCCATAGATTTAATTAGTCCCTTTTTACCACTAAATTAATTCTTGATCAATACTAATTAAAACATATGATTTCATATTAATATATTATAACTTATAATATATTAATAAACCATAAATAACCTTCTCTCAAAAGTCCATCCTAACAAATTGTCCTGATGATATGAAACCCAAATGGACCATGCTACTCTCGGGTCGAATACATACCAATAATAGTTATGGGTTGAGACACCTAATCCAACAACAACTTCTTCTTCTAGAGAGCGTAGACAGTCGGTAGAACTCTCACGTACTGTGTGTTGGTCTGGTATTGCTTCCGAAGGGTAGGGTTTGCTCAGGATTCCTTTGATGCTCTCTTTCTCATCTGACTCCTTATCAGATTTTCCACCCTCATAGTCCATTTCTTGATATTCTTCCGGTCCTACTTCTTGGTCTCTTCCCAGATTCTCTTTAGGTTCTTCACATATACCACTGTTGGCCACCAAGGCGTGACACACAGAGGTCACCTTGTGGAATTGCAGCCATGGTGCTTGTGCGAACATGGAGGCATGAGAAACGGGTAGAAAGTGTATGCGTGACGGTTATATGATATCCCAAAATGCTCGTATAGTATTTTAATTGTTTGTGCTTGAGTTTCTTAAAACTTTTTGCATACAAAGTTGGTAAGTTTCTAGATACATTTCCCACCATGATTACTCCCAAATACATGTTGGTCATATTTTAAATGAATATAGTTGATCATGCTATATTTATCCCCAATACGTCTACATAATTGATCAGGCTATATTTTTGTTCAGAGTATTTTAGTCCCAATTTATTTCTAGTTGCATATCTTGTATGATTAGATATGCCAGTTCACTATTAACATATCTGCATGTCATGATCTTTTTCAGGCATCGACTTGTTAAGTTAAGACATTTGTCACCCTAGACTGGCTTATTCTAGTTGTAGCGAACAGCTCAGGTGTGGGGCTGTCAACCCCGTATAGATCTATACACAAACTCTCACTCTCCCTCTAGGAGACTCTTGTTATAACTACATGGCTTAAGGTTGTAAAGTAGGTAGGTACGAATGAAAGAATGTCTCACAAGAACCTTACCTAAATTTATGAGAACATTGTATCACCTTGATTACCCTTTTAAAATAATGTTTCAAGTATGCATTTGATTGTAAAATATTTGTGATGAAAATACCATTTGTTTTTATCAAAGTGTCAAGTATTTGTTTGTTATTGGCCTGATTAACATAAGACGTGTCGTGAGGCCCAATAAGCATGTAAATAGGTATTTAAGGCTCAATAAACATGAAATGAATATACAAGGCCCATCAAATGTGTAAATGGGTCAATACGGCCCAATAAACATATAATAAGTATACAAGGGCCGACTAAAGTGAAAATGTTGTAATTAGCCCGTTTGTTATTAAAGTGCTTGTTTTGGCTTCTTTACTACCAAAGTGACATAAAAGGTTCCACTTTCCTTTGAATTGACATTTTTTACCCAAATAATCAAGATATTTTAATAAAATCTCACTTTTGTCAAATTTTAATTATTTTGCCCACTAAAACCGAAATCTACAATAAATGCCCATTCTTCATTTAAAAAAATATGACAATCCTGGCCCATTAGGCCAAAAATTTACAATTAATGCATATTTTTTTGTAAAAATGATACACTTTAGGCTCATTAAGACTGAAAGTTTACTTTTAAGGTATATTTTTGGTAAAAATGACACTTTAGGTCCATTAAGACCGAAAGTTTACTTTTAAGGCAGATTTTTGGTAAAAATGTCACTTTAGGCCCATTAAGAACGAAAGTTTAATTTTAAGGGTTTATTTTGTAAAAAGAGACATTTTCAACCCACTTTTGAAAGAAATAACATTTTTGGCCCACAATTTATGGAAATAACATTTTTAGCCCATTTAACCGAAAATTTACATTTGGCCCATGTCTGTTTAAAATAACAATTTAATCCATAAAAAGTCAAATATTATCTTTTTAGGCCCATGAAACCGTGAGCTTTTAAATAAAACCTATTTTTCTGAAAAGTTGACAAATTTAGCCCATTAAAAGTCGTGTAGGCCCAAATAAAAGCCCATTTTTTAAAAATTAACATCATTGTGTAGCCTGCGAAATGGGAAAGCATAGAAAGAAGAGTCATCCCATCATTGTAAATATGAAAGTTAATGAACCACTAGAACTTTTGCATATCGATCTGTATGGTCCTTCTGCAATCGAAAGTGTTGGTGATAATAAATGCATTCTCATTTATTGTAGAAGATTTTTCTAGATTCAATTGGGTTTATTTTCTTAAGCAGAAATTTCGAGCCACTCCCAAGCTCAAAGATTTTATAAAATAGGTAGAGCTTCAACTGCAAAAGCTGGTTCGCAACATTCACAGTAACAGCGGGTTGGAATTCAAAAACCAAGCATTTGAAGAATTTCTGACTACGAAAGGAGTTTCGCACAACTTTTCAGCTCCTTAGACTCTGCAACAGAACGCGGTCGTTGAAAGGCAAAAATGATCTTTGTGGGAGGCTACGAGAACCATGCTTTCATTTACGAATCTGCCGCTCTACTTCTAGGCTGATGCAATTGCGACAACTTGTTTCACCCAAAATTGCTCAGTTCTCAACAACCATTTTTCCGTCACTCCCTATGAAATCTTGAATAAACGCAAACCCAATGTTAAGTTTTTCCATGTTTTTGGTTCTCGTTGCTTCATTTTCAACTAAGAGGAGCAAAGGAACAAATTCGGTGTGAAGGCTGATGAAGGTATTTTCTTGGGATATTCGTTGACCTCCAAGGCATATAGGGTTCCTAATAAGAAGTCCAAAAAGATAGAAGAAACCTATTATGTCACATTCGATGATAATTATTTGAAGACGTATCAACAGACTACGAATTAATCAAGGGAAATCTTCCCACAAGCGAATCAAGCAACCACTCCACTAGCCAATCTCTACGACGAATTCATGCTTTTATTCGATGAGCTAGAGAAGGTAATTCCATCAGATTCCAAAGCAGCAGACAATAAAGAAGAAAACTTGAAGAAAATAATCAACGAAGTTGCGAAAGATCTAGAGAGTGAACCCCAGAGTCTGAAAGAACTACAAGCAACAAATACTCCACTACAGGGGGAGGGTTCATCATCAACATCTACACCTGACTCACCTCTCTAAAGTGAAAATTCTTCTCCTAGTATGACCCACGACAGTCTATTCGATAGGTAGAATCCAACTCCTGAAGTGGAGGAACCATCATCATTCAAGAGTCAGAATAAAGATACGAACGATGATTCGGATCTACAATCAGAATTTGAAGAGGTGTATGCTGAATTGGATCCATCTTATGATCCAAATTACCCTCTACTGACCAAATGGACCAGATACCATCCAAAAACCCAAGTCATTGGTGAATCATCTACAAGAGTTTTTACGACATCTCCAACAAAAATCGAAACAAACTGGATTATTCTCTAAAGTGGAATTTTGCATGTTTAATTCATTCATATCCAAGATCGAACCCAAAACTGTTAATGTTGCCCTTGATCATTCTGATTGGGTGCATGCAATGCAGGACGAGCTCAATGAGTTCGAACGAAACAAGGTTTGAAGGTTGATTCCCACTCCAACGAATGCATATGTTGTTGGTTTAAAATGGGTGTTTCGCAATAAGTTGGATAAAGAAGGTAATGTGATCAGAAACAATGTGAGACTCGTCATCAATGGATATTTCTAGGAAGAAGGCATTAATTACGAAGAAACCTTTGCACCAGTTGCAAGGTTGGAATCGTCCGCATCTTCTTAGCATATGGAGCGCACAAGAACTTCAAAGTATTTAAGATGGATGTCAAATGTGCATTCTTGAATGGAGAACTTGAGTAGACAGTGTATGGGGAGCAACTATCAGATTTCGTAAACAAGAAGTATCCTAATCATTGTTGCAACCTAGACAAAGAAGTTTATGGTCTGAAGCAAGCTCCAAGAGTCTGGTACATAACTCTCAATCGCTTCTTGAAAATGTCTAAATTTAAACAAGGCTTGGTTGACCCAACATTATTTAGTAAGAAAGAGGGTGACCACTTAATGATTGTCCAAGTCTACGTTGACGATATTATCTTCTGATCAACTAATACAATCTTAACAGCTGAATTCTGAAAGTTAATTGAAACGAAATTTGAGATGAGCTCTGTGGGTGCAATTAACTTTCTCCATGGATTGAAAATTATACAGAGTCAGGAAGGTATCTTTATTAATCAGGAAGCTTACACGAATAATTTGCTTGCTAAGTTCGGGATGGTAGTTGACTCAAAGTTGAAAGTTCCTATGGCATTCAGAACGAAACTTACTCTATCTCTCAATAAACCAGCTACAGACATGACACTCTATCCTCAAATGATAGGTTCTTTAATGCATCTAATTGCTAGTCAACCAGATATCATGTTTTCTGTTTGCTATTGTGCTAGGTTTCAAGTGAATACTCGAGAACCTCACATGCCGCCTGTCAAGAACGTATTCGGGTATCTAAAACGAACATCCTCACTTGGAATATGGTACCCGTTGAAATATGTTTTCTTTGTGCAAGCATTTTCGGATGCTGATCTTGGAGGATGCAGGTTAGATTGAAAGAGTACAACTTAGAGATGTTAATTTCTTGATGGCACAATTGTCAGTTGGCAATCCAAAAAGCAAATCTATGTTTCCTTGCCAACAGCTAAAGCTAAATATAATGCTTCTGCCTCATGTACTTCCTAGGTCATATGAATTCAATGTCAACTTCGTGACTATGGCCTGAATATGAAACGAATCCCATTATATTGTGACACTAAAAGTGCCATTATCATTTGTCACAATCCAGTGCAACACTCAAAGATGAAACTGTGACAACCCGAAATTTCAATTCTGAACAAACCATATCAAGCCAATAGATGTAGAACAGTTACAGTGAAAACTCAGATTTCGAGTATAAGTGTGGCAGTTTTCAGGATTTTTACACTTAAGGAAATATTAGGAGAGTGGATGCACTAGGGTTTTGTGCAACACTGTTATTCCAAGACTCTAGGACATTAGAGTTCGTTCCATGAATAAAAATATTTTCTGCCAAAAATATCTCAGGACTATAAATAGAATTCTGAACCAAATTGGTTCATTAGTTCAATTCCAATTAGAGAAAAGCCAAATTCTCTCTCACGGATCTTCGGGTTTTTATCCCAAATCGTGAGTATACTTCTCTAGTTGTTTTATAATACTTGTTATAAGCTTAATAACATAGATTACATGACAAATATGTGAGATCCGGGAGTTTACCGCCCAAGAATGTTCTTGGGGAGTAAACTCCATTTTAAGGTCCTAGAGGGTTCCAACGACCCCCAAAGCTTTAGAACTCGAACTAAGGGCCTCCAATTCATGCCTTATACCACAAAACAATTAGGAATCATGGCTAGAAGGGAGTTTACGGCCAAGGAGCTTCTTAGGCCGTAAACTCCAAGTTTTAAGTGCCAAAATGCTTTGAAACACTTCCTAAGGCTTAGATTAAATTAGGACAAGTACCCTAAAGTGTTTATAGCCTAGCAAACATAAGAAATCACAAGGAAAAAGGAGTTTACGGCCAAGACAAACTCTTGGGCCGTAAACACCTAAAAAGGGGTCAAATGATACCCTAAATCCCTCCTTAAGCCAAGAGACAAATTTGGGCATGTACCTAAATGAGTTATGGACTAGTTAAAACACTTAGAACTCCATGAGTGAGGGAGTTTACGGCCCAAAAGGTTCCAGGGCCGTAAACTCCATAAAATGGTGCCAAATATGCCATAAACTCTTCTAAAGACAAGTACAAAAGCCTAGTTTAGTTCCTAGAAATGTTTGAGACTTGAAAACACCATAAAACCCTCCCAAGGGAGTTTACGGCCGTAAACTCCAAGGGAATATGGTCTTGGGGCCGTAAACTCCCTAAAGGAGTCAATATGGTACCCAAACACTTGTATAGCCTTGAAACACTTCACCACTAGAGTTGTAATAATTCTAAGCACCATTTCAAGCCTTGGTTGAGAGTTTACGGCCAGGAGTTTACTCCCCTGGGCCATAAACTCCAATGAATATGGTCATTAGACCTTAAACTTCCATTAGGGGCTTTGTACTCCTTTATTGCAACCCATTAGCCTGCTAGCAGTTGACCAAAAGTGTTTTCCTTTGCGCTTAAATGTTATTACTTGTATAATTAGTGTTTTAATCACTAATTATTTATATACATATGTTTTCATATGTAATTAGGATCATTGTGTGTGTCTAAGTCTTCACTTGACACCAAGCACTTGTCCGATCCTTCCGTACGATAACAGTCCATTCAATTCCAGTCACTTACTGCAGGTGAGTTAATACCCCTTAACTAATGTTTTAAACTATTTTTAAATGTTTTATGGGGGGATACAAGTAGAACCATGCTACTTCTTATATCAATCACATGTGATTAATAAGTAGAATTATGCTAGTTATTCCATCAATCACATGTGATTAATATACAACATTCAAATGATTTGGCTACTCATTAGCCGTTTTACCAAACGGTTTCCTTCCAATGATTTTTATAAACATTTTATATGTTTTAAAATACTTATTACACTGTACATCTTACTCTGTACATTACCTTTCAAACTTATTTACAACTGTGTTTCAAACAAATGTTTCCTTATACTTAAACTGTTTTACCAAACTTATGCCTTCAAAATGTTTTACAAACTCTTTTACTTATCAAATGCTTTTATTAAACTTTGTTTTTACTTCTTATAAATTGCATGCCCATATATGTATAGATATATAAGTAATGTTTAAAGGGCTTAGGAAGACCATCCGCCCTATTTCCTTTTTCTCGATTTGGATGTGGTCTGGTGGGATTTTGGGTGACCGTCCAAAGGTCGTTTCAATATTAGTTATATATCAATTATACATATATAGACATAAAAGTACTTCCATGTTCATGCATACTATACACATCATTAGTAAGTTACCATCGGGGTAACATAGGATCATTCTACTACAACTTCTAGATCAATGAGTCAGTTCATTCATGAGTCTATACATTACATTACTACGAGAACATTTACAACTATACTAGAAAGAGAACATATACAACTATACTAGGAGGAGAACATATACAACTATACTAGAAAGAGAACATTTACAACTATACTAGAAAGAGAACATATACAACTATACTAGGAGGAGAACATATACAACTATACTAGAACGAGAAACATTACATTACATATACAAGAATACATCAATTATTGTGATTTAAATCGGAGCATGACTTAAATGACATGGCCCGAGTTGTAGCCAGAGTCTCTTGAAGGGAGAGCGTGAGTTTGCGTATAGATTCTATAATGGATTGACTATCCTACAGCTTGCTGCTAGCTACAGTGGGACCTACAGGTCTGCGGGTGCCAAACGTCATACATTATTTTCGACCATTCTTATGTCGTTGTAACCAGTCTATAGTATGAGTTTGTGTATAGATCTATACTGGATTGACTATCCTACACCTTGTTGCTAGCTACAGTGGGACCTGCAGGTCTGCGGGTGCCAAACGTCATTCCTTATTACGACCATTCGTATGTCGTTGTTACCAGTCGATAGTATGTTACAATTTATCACATAATGCCTTAATATAAAATCCGGTTTAAGGTAGTTAGTACAGCAGTAGTTCCTATAATACAAAACTACAGTACTACAATGATTTACCCATTACATATTTTTAGTGATAACCTCACTTAAACATTAATGTACAAACTATATTTTGTTAATAATAGTTACACTTGGGAAAATTACACACTCTTACAAGAAACGAACATTGAGACAGTTAGGTCTCGGTAGGAGACACCTTCTTATACTAGTAGGAATCATAGGGATTTCTAGGGTTTTCCAAACACTTACAGTTCATATACACTTTCAATACTTACAGTACATAGACTTACAAATTCTTACATACAAGTACTTACATACAAATTAAGACACTAAATACTTATGATCTCACCAGCTTCAAAGCTAATACTCGCTTTCAAAATTACTTGTATCCTCAGGTCATCATAGACAGGTACCGATGCAAGGAGAAAGGAAGATGGAGCTTGTTCAAGACTTATCTTTCATTTTGATTTATGCTTTAGTGTTTATCAAAATTTGACAGAACACATTTGTATAATAATTATATTATTAATGCAATGGATGATGTTGTTGCTTGTTTACTACTTTACATTGTTGTTGATATTATACATGACGTCCTCCGCCCCAGAACGTTTCCGCCGTTCTTGGTTTTGGGGTGTGACAGAAACACATAGCGTTGAGGTATTATTTTATCAAGGATCATGTGGAAGATGAAAATGTTGAAATACACTTCGTAAGATCCACTGATCAATTAGTTGACATATTAACAAAATCCTTGCCTGAAACAACCTTTAATAGAATTTTTCAAGGCCTAGGAATGATGGAAACCGAATCTATTCCAAAACCACCTTCGCATTCATAAAGTTACATCTGCGAGTCAATTCGAACGGTCATAGTAATTCGATGTCTACTTTGACACTGCAAATTGATGCAAACACTCGCAATGAATCGCAGTCCACTGTTCATTCGTGGTCCCGATCTTCCTGTATCCTTTTGTATATTATGTATATGATCATTTATCATGGTTTCATTTTTGAATTACTTCTATTTTACTTCTTTTTCAAAAAAACAAATATACAAAAATATTTTCTTTGTGTTAATTTTGTTTCTTTTATTTAGATAATGGAGAAGCTCATGAAAGATCACATTCGTAATCACTATCGGTTCATATGATGGGGCATGTATAAATCTCTTTACATATATACTAGCTAAGTGTCTCTAGAAGCATGTTGTTGCATGTTGTCTGAAGCCTCGATGACTCTATGTTGAAGCCATAATGAATCGATTCTACCAATCATTTCTTCCTAATCAGGCTGCAAATTCACATAAGTCATAAGCTACCTTACTCTTCTCAATTTGAGTTAAGAGTTGTCTACATGGTCACTTTCTCATAGCAGAGGTACATTTGTTTCGTTGGAACCATCTCCACATTTCTCCATCACTTTTGCAATCATGATCGTAACCCTTGAGACTCTTAAAATTACCACTGAGGTTTACGGTTACACAGCATTTGTGTTAATGATCTTAGTTTCGTTCAACCACGAACTGAGTGAAACCCAAAATTCAATACACTTTTATGAATTGACGGTGAACAATTGAATGTTCTAGATTTTTCACCAAGGAATTAACGAAAATCCACTTTTGTGGACTGTTCCAAGAAATATCTTTTTCTTTTATGAGATCTTAATGAAATGTGCTAGACCTAAGACATTTCTACCTAAAAGATTCAGTTTTTATTTATTTATTTGAGATTTCAATGTGAATCCATGTCACTTAAAATAATTCCCAAAACTTACTTGTTTAACTAACTACACTCGTCAAACAAGTACTCCTTCGAACTTTCAGACTTATATCAAGTTTCGTAATTTCCTTGGAGATAGAACCACCCAATAAAACATTTAAAAGATACATTTCGCTGTTCTTAATAAACAGGTTATTGTAATTCAACGGGGAACCACACAAACACTTCTTAGTCTCTCTTAACGTCGAAGGAATATATCTTTGTCCGAGATCCACTTTTTGTGTTTTAAACAAGATATCACTAAAAATCCCACACATATGTATTGCTTTATTTCTTTATCATAGACACACTATCACATGAAGATACTTATGATTTTCAAAAGTCTGGTTTGTGGTACTCACATTTATTTTCAATTTCGTAGTTCAACCCAATTTTACTTAAAAGCGAAAGTTCAAATCTATGTGCGACAGTTGGAACGCAACTTAACTGCGAAAAGGTGAAGTTGACAAGACAATATCTCATGCATAGGAATTCAAATGGGTGCGTGAAATTTGAAACAAAATCTACTTTACCGCCGCCTGACGCACGTTTCTAACGCAATGGTTGTTAGTCGCACTTTTAATGGTGACTTTTTAGTACCCGATACAATCTCTCTCAATATTTTTCTCACCAAACAAATGGTATAAAGGGTGTTTGACGCTACATCTCACTTTACCACTCAAAAATACTCTCAAAGAATTTTGGTGATCAAAAAGCTCTCATCTATTCATCATCTTCTTCTTCATGAAATCATCAATGGCGGGTTCATCTGAAACTCCTTCTGTCCAAGAACAAACAGCATAGTCTTTGCTTATTACCATCAAGCCCAATCAAAACCTAGTGATTGATCTTGATCCTTACAAGTATGACAGTTATGTTCTTCCTATTGTTGAATGCCTGAAGTACTCTCCACTAATTATTGCTCTGAATAAGACAGAAAGCATTCCGATGTCTCTTTTTTCGAAAGCTTACTCCTCTACAAGTTATCTCAAGGAAGAATAGTGAATCACTTTTGAAGTTCAAAACATAACAACCTCCATCACCATATCTCGCTTTACTCGGTCATATGGCTTGATCAAACAGATGACATGATTGATTCTGAATATGTCACTAACACAAAAATCTTGGAAATTTTCTATCAAATGGGGTACAAGGAAACCCTAACCACCGTTTCAAAGTTCACAAAACCTAACTTGCCGCCACAGTGGAATAAGCTCTTTACCTTATTATTCAAGGCTTTCTCTGAACGTGTAACGGGATCGAATTGTGCCAGTAAGCTTTTTATGGCGATCATTTATGGGATTTACATAGGGCTCGACATTGATTTTGGTGCTATTCTCTAGGCACAAGTTATTCAAAGCACACATTCTACTACTCTTCACAAGGAAATTTCATGTGCATGTTTCTGGACTATAATTGTTCAAAGGACAATCGACAAGCTTTAAATCTGGTTATGCAAGATTCGTTGATGGATACTATTTCAAACTTTCACACTACTGGCATTATTCATGTTGAAAACTCCAAGTTCACATTTTTTTGCTCGATTCCTGAATCCATGCTTCGTGATGTGCCAAATGCTAGCAAGATTCTCAAAGGCTACTGGAAAACTCCTGCTTCATGTTTTCATCCCTTAACTCCTGAGATGCAATCGATCATTGCTGAAGCCGAAAAACCAAAGAAAGGGGGTTAGAAAAGATGTAAGAAATGAGAAAAGAAATAAAGTGCTAAAGAGGGTCCATCTGAACCTGTTATAAGCCCCAAGAAACGAAAGACACAAGATGGCTCATCTAAAGTAGCTCCTACTCCAACAAAGAAGAAAAAGATAAAGAAGATGGCTCACAGGCCTAGATCTCCAACTCCAAGTGACAATGAAGGTTTGCAGTCTGACTCAGACATTGGCGTTGAAGGGGATGTGCCACTCCAAAACAAAGACACTGTAACAACTTCAAAGTATGAGGTTTCGCAGCCAATTTCTTCGAATCCTAAGGTAACCATTGAGATTCCTGTCTCAATTCCAGTTTCTACTGATTTCTTGAGAATTTCTCTATTCCCTCTCCCATTGCCACGGTTTCCACACCCATCAGTACTGCTCCATGCCCACCTGTTACTTTGGGTGTTTCGCAAACCCCATCCATTTTTCCAAATTCCACAACGACACCAACAACATCTGTTGAGCCTCGTGTTTCTATCAACGCATCTGATGCGGTGGCAGGAGCTTCAGGTTTCGCAACGGGTCATATCACACCACCCATTTCCCCTCTTCGCCAAAATGACCCCGATATGATTTATGGTGATGATGTATCGACTTCGCATGATCCACCTATAATCCATTCAATATTAAGACTGGAATTGATGACGAAGCTCCCATCACGAGAGGGAAACTCAAGGAAATACACGAAAAACTGGACTCACTGCTTCATGCTTTAAAGGCATCATTTACTGATGATTATTCTCAAGAAATGGTCAAGTCTCTTCTTGAGACCCTTATGAAAGACCACTCTGCAAACCTTGAAAAGATGAACAAGGCGGTAGATGCTTCTACCACTGTTTGTAGCAACTCGACAGAAAAAATCGATAAACTAATTACTGATGCAATGGTATTCATGGAGAAGTTCCAGAGCTTCTTTGATTTCAACACTATGAAGGCTAACAAAGTCATTTCTAGCCTGGGCTCCACCCTTAAAACTGAGAAGGCGAAACTTTAGGAGGTTTGCACTGGTCTTACAACTAACCATGCTCAGTTCAATACCTCTATCTCCTCCCAAATATCTAAGCTTCAAGATGATCTCGGAACGGAGAGCAAAATAAGGGATATTCTTGCTGTCAAGACTGAAAATGTGAAAGTCCTTAAAGTCAAACTTGAGAATGATAAGAAACAAGTCAATGATTTGTTATCCGAAAAAGAAACTATGAAAAGCTATATCGCAGATGTTACTGGCATGCTTTTGGATATCATTGAGACTCGATACTCAATGATTACAATTACGGTGAAGAAACATCTAGCTGAGAAACTAAGGCCCGTCTTTACCATGCTTCATCGACTGGAAGGTGTTCCGGAATCTAACTCCATTCCAAAACAAATGGGAGAAGGTATGTCATAATCCAAGAAGGAAGACCCCAAACCTTCAGCCAAACACACTGTCAAAAGCGAATCTGATCCTAAAGGCAAAGAAAAACTTTTTAGTGAAGAACGTATTGTTAACAACAGCAAAGACGAAGAGCCTGGTGAAAACAAGCTCAAAAGGAGAAAAGCACGTGAAGTAGAAATGGATGAGCATCAAAGAATAATCCGCGAGGCTGAAGCGAACGAGAAAGTTGAAAGAGAAGCTCAAGTCACACTTGAAAGCTGAAAGCTTTTATTTCTAGAGGGGACTCTGAAGCGAATTCCGAACGAAGTTGTGGATTTGCCGAGTCAACATTGGTTGGAACTAGTTGTGCCATTACAGCTTCAGAATACACAAGATTCACAACTGGATCTCCCAATAAATCTAAAAGCCTTCAAGTTTCGCTCTTTTGTAAATGTAGTGAATGTCTCGTCCACTGATAGCGGCATTGACCATTTTCTCTTCTTATTCTATCTTAATCATACAAAGCCAGAATACGAAACGTGGATTGCTAGCAAAATTACTGCATTGAAGGTCACAGGTCGAATTGAAACCGACAACTTCCCAAATGAGAAGTTCTTGCTTGTAAGAGGTTTTACTAACTGTAATTCCAAAAGTTTTTGAAGTGAAGAAGCGAACTCGGCCTTGATGGACTCTCACCTTAATTGATGCAAATGGGGAGATTGTTGGGGATATAGTGTTGCGTCATTGCGCCTTTCATTTTGTCCATTTTGTTGTCAGGTTCGGCCTGTGCACCCGTAATTTATTTCTAGGGTTATAGTATTTAAGGTGCATGCATGCATCATGGTTTGTAACTTCGGTAATATTCTTGTAACCCTAAGCGCGCTTCTACAATAACAATTCTTCATCGAGTTCTTATGAGGCTGTGGGTTATAATCATTAAGCATATTTTGATCCTCTGTCGTGTTCTTGTTTTTAATCTGTTTTGAATCTAATCGATCTTTCAAGGTTTAATATCTTAATGATATTTTAATACAAAATCTTTATAAAATATACAACTTTATACATCCCAATTTTTTGTTTTAACACATAAAAATCACAGCATAACATAATAAAATCTATTATACATCAATTCATATATTTAAAGAAGTTAAACCCAAACTCTACCACCACTACCAACTACCGCACACCACCACGAACCACCTATGTACTGTCGTTATCATCATTCATTCCAAATCAAATATATATATATAAAATCATTGATTTGATAGCTTAAATGTTATATTCACAGTTTAATAAACCAATTAAATTACTTATTCAGAGTTTACTATAAATATTTATAAAAATTAATACATTCTTAGATATTCATACAACACAAAAAATAAATATATTCACAGGGAAATTAATACAAACATTCATACATAGATCATTCATATTTTAACATAAAATTCATTAAAAACTAACATCTTAATACAGTCAATTCATAATTCAGTACACAAAATTCACAGCTTAGTATAATAAATTCACAATTTAATGAACAAAAATTATACATTCATGACCATATTCTCAACTTAATACTTACATATACACCTTTAGATTTATATGTTAGTGCTTTTTTAAAAGTTTATTTACACAAATATTCAGAATATAAGTTTTACATACTTTATTCAAAATTAGATAAAAATCATATATGTGTATAATGTTTCCTCAATCTTATATTTCAGAAGCAAACAAAAAATCTATAAACAAATCACAGTTTAATACCATTCAATTCTCATAGTAATAGTGTCAATTCACAGTTTAAAACAAAAAATTCAAATTTTAATATAGTCAATTCACAATATAAACAAAAAATTCACAGCGTAATGTAGTCATTTCACATTTTAAAAAAATAGTAACTTAAGATAGGAGTTTCACAGCTTGATGCAATTAATCAAATATTTAAAACACAAAAATAAGCAACTTAATACAAAAAATTCACAGTTTTATATAAAAAAAGATATGTATTCACAACCATATTTTCAATTTAAACCTTTTAATACAGTCAATTCATAGTTTAATACACAAAATTTATAATTTAATACAATCAATTTGTAGTTTAATATAAAAAATTCACAACTTAGTATAGTCAATTTAGAGTTTAAAGAGAAAATTCACAAATCAATACATTCAGTTCATAGTTTTAAACGCAAATATCACAGCTTAATATACAAAATTCACTAATTTACCCAATAAATTCACAGCTTTATACAATAAATTAACAAGTTAATAAACAACAACTATGTATTCACACTTAAATTCACAGCTTAATAACATATCAAATTTGGTTGAGTCATTTCATCAAACACCTTGTATGCTTGTTTTTTTCGGCACTTCCTTTTGTAAATACCATCAATGTAAACATCATACATACACTAGATATAACCTGCAAATGCACAAAAACATAAGATCTGGTGTCGATTTGATGGTGTTTTGACAAGAGATAAGAGAGACAAAGATGGAGAAGAGTTAGAGAGGAAAAGGATGTGAAACATAATAGATATGGTACACATCCGACAAACATGACACCGACGATGGATCATGTGAGTACTCTTTTTTCGGTGTGGACTCGTGTGGACATGTTTAAAAGAAAATAAATAAAAAAATCAAAATAAAAATCAAAAAATTAAACATACTACTATATTGGAGAGAAAAGAAAACGGAAAAAAATAAATTAGATCATTAAAATTGGATCATTGATCATTTTTATGATCCATGATTCAATTTTAATGATAAAAAAAATCAATTTTTTTCTCGAATATAGTATTATGCTTCATTTTATGATTTATATTTTTTTTTATAATTTTTTAAGGTGACCACATCGAAAAAGAAGTCATCAACGGAACCGGAACATATATATATATATATATATATATATATATATATATATATATATATATATATATATATATATATATATATATATATATATATATATATATATATATATATATATATAATTCAATTATGGATTATTGATTTAATAAAGATGGGGACTCAAAATCATTTGGGAAAAGAAAACATGCCAATAAATTTGATTCGTGATACTTTTGCCACCCATTTCAATTTACAAAATATCTTTTCCACTATTTCCAATATATTCTAATTTCATTATTACTGATTCTCTAATCCCTTTTGATATCCTTAAGCATCATGCACTCAAAAAGCCGTAAATGATACTTGTACACATTTTTGTAGTATTTTTTACACAGAAAACGTTTCTTTTCCTTTTCATGGAAAAGAATAAACGAAAAGAAGATAAACGCTTCTTTAATTGCATTAAAACGAATCAAGAAATAAAAACATGATTGATATAGCGCAAGTTGTAATTAACTTGTGCATGCATATGCGCATTATATTCGGATTCCAAATTCAAAGTCGTAATATTAATAAATTCTAGAATAACTTTAATACGGGTGAAATATATGTTCATCATTTATATGCCAATTGTTACTTTAGCTAGAACAATAATGCTATCTGCACTGCATCATTTATCTTGTGTTTTAAATGCATGTTTTGTGGTCTAAATTAGTAAATTCTATGGGTCCATTACTTTATTGTTTGAATAACATACTTAGTTGTAAGAATTTTAAAGTCATTATTTTATTTGATTATCTCAGTTGTTCTTATATGAAGTTTTCTTTTCTTTTATTATATACTCCGTACGTTTTAGCCATTTTTGGGTAGTGATCTTCATATTTCCCGCATCTCCTATTCCGAGTCAATATTTGTTTGAGTGAACGAGTTTAGGTGCGTAACACTAATTTTGTAGATCAAACTATCGGTTAAATATGATATGCATCCTTTGTTACTTTCTGTTATTGTTTGTTATTGACATTTTAGTCCAATAAACTTATTCAATTTGTTTTAAAATGTCACTATATATATATATATATATATATATATATATATATATATATATATATATATATATATATAATATATATATATATATATATATATATATATATATATATATATATATATATATATTTTTAATTTTAAAGAATTGAAGTCCGAGTTTACCATTTTAAAACCTCCATATTTCACTTGGTTCATGGGCTGGAAGAATGTGTGTCATTTAATGTCATTAAATGAAATGGCCACGTTTAGACCCTTGAATCTGAAAGGTTTTAAATTAGAGAGACTATAACATTGTTCTTTACTTTTTTGTAGGATAATATTATAGAAATGTACAAAAAACAAAACAAGAAAATATAAAAGGTTGATACATGCCTTTAACACACTGTCCTTAAAACATATTCATCCGTTATTGCGTGTTTGTTTCCTAGGATACAACAATTAGATGTATTTCTTAGAGATCACTCAAACCTAGATTAGGTCTGGATTATATATTCACAGCATCAAGAAAATAACAATAAAAGAGAGAATGAGAGTATTTTTGATTATCTCTAATGACATGTAGTTGTATTTATACAACAACCACCATTTAATTGCCATAATTAAACACCCAGATTGTACTGAAATGGTGTTTTAATAGTATCATTAATATGAGTTTAAATCTGAATATTAATTAAAATGTCAGTTACAAGTTACAAAAAGAAAAAAAAAATATTTACAAAAAGATCCTTAAACTTTTCTACTGAACACACCCTAGTACAAAAGTTCAAGTCTTACAAAGCTTATAAGCCTTTATAATTATATACTCAGTCTTTATCGGTTCACCACCCATGTGATGAACTAAAACTCATTAATGTTTTTTATTACCTTTTTGTCACTCTCACTTTAATGATTAATTTTTCATTCATATTAAATCCGTTTTGGACATGTGATATAACAAAAAGAAGGTATCATAAAGAAGAACACAAACATATAACCATTTATTCATTTTAATAAAGGTTTAGGGTTCGAATTTCATGTTAGTAAAATTGGAAAATCCATTTTTACAAATTGGTTAAAATCAATTTTCCAACAATCTCTCACATGATTGAAAATTTATCAAACATTTTTAAGCTACCTACACAAATCCAATAGTTGAATCATGCATATGATAGGTATATATATATATATATATATATATATATATATATATATATATATATATATATATATATATATATATATATTACTAGAGGACCAGTAGACTCGATATCCTTGAACTATTATGTTATTTGTATAAATAATCAATACATGTTTCACATGATTTTTGCTGACCTAGTTATGTTCTCATTGATGTGTCTGTTATGGTCATTGACACTTGCTTGTTTATGTAAGATATTTTATGAATAAATCCATACAACTCTCTTTGAACCGACGCCACTACTCTCTCACATAGGTGACTCTGTGATAATCATTAAAAGCTAATTTGTGATGATTTTCAATTTATCATCAACAACTATAAGCTTAATCTACATCACTGTTTGTTTTAGGAATGGGTTGGTGTTAACCCCCACAGTGATTCATAAATGTTATATGCAAGTAGTTTTTCCCATTGAACTTAGATTTTGTGATCACCAGTCAACTGGGTTGGGTTTTCCTTCATAATAACTTAATAATCCATGGGTTTTAGTCCTATTGCTCATAACGGCCTCTCATTTCAATCATTTCGTTAGCAAATCCACAATTTATATTGACTTTATGTAGTCATTAAAGATAATTCATATTGAGATTCATTGTTTAATAGTGTTATATCTTTGTCAAATATGTATAGACTTACCATCATGTACACATATAGGAGATATTGGCTTATCGTGGGATGTCTCCCAAAAAGTTACAAAACCCTTTAGTTCAGTGTCCAACCTTGGATAAACTTGTAAATTTATTCTCCTATATTTTCCAACAAATGTTTACCATTATCAATATGGTTCTTAGTAAACCATAGTTACCACTATTGATTGGATATGCATAATTGTGTTAACATAATATGATAAACATACATATGTACATGTGTTTATGAATTCACAATAACATTGCCCAAATGTAATTATAAATATACCATACATGAGTCTCGTTGATTTTTTATGCAATTTCTGGATTTAACCATATACATGTAAAATTCTTAAGGTATTCTATATGGATGTTAGTTGTCACACCCCCGAACCAGACGGCAGAAACGTCCGAGGGCTTGTGGAACTTAAATTGAATATAATCACAATGAATATACATGAATCATAACATAAACATCACCATGCATCAATATATTACAACCGATATTGTTCACATCAAGTACATTTTTTTAGCATTACAAATGCATATATAAATTGTTCGATAGTTTTAAAAAGCAAAACACACTAACATACTTGGTACTTATTCCTCAGCTTACCTGTTACCTGAGAATACAAGTTATTTTGAAAAACGGTCAACATATGGAATGTTGGTGAGTTCATAAGCATGTTTGATATGAAAATGTTTTGTGTAGTTTGAACGAGAACAACCCAGAAAATCTGATATTTTCTGAAAAGACCATTGTTTGTGAAAAAGGTGTGAAGATCCGTGAATATATGCATGATGATTTCAAAACATGTATAATTGAAGAACTTAGTATTAAACGTACAAGTGAAAATGTTGAACTTCCCCAGAAAACCCGATGTTTTCCAAATACATAAAATACAGTTATTTCTCAAATTGTTATACCGCCACAATGAATGATTTTGATTACTCTTCTTTGATTACTCGGATGGTTTTGGATTAATTAATGGTTGTGAGTCGTTATAACCATGCATGATAATGACTAGTTATAACTACAGACTACGAACGATCCTTAGACGCGTCGCCCGTTATTACTCACTTAAATCCAAACAACCTTGATTACTTTTGATTAAAAACCTGAATATGTTTACTTTGATTACTCATAAGACTAGCAAACAAGGAGAAGAGAAGTACAAAGTCCTGCTACTTCCGTGAGTTTATTTTAGGCTGTTGGGTGTGTGAAGGACACGTTGGCCGATTTCACATTTGATTACTTTGACCCTATTAGCAATGATAATGGGCTACTAAGGCCCAATAGCACTCAAAAGCCATTGAGGGTCCTTTCAATAAGGAATTAGGTCATAGAAGGCCAATAATATATATTATCGTTATCCCTTGGGCCCAAAGATCATGTTAATGGATTTCAAAAGTCCAACAAGCATGATTGAAGCCTTTAAGCCCAAGGTTTTGGAATGTTTACTTGCCTTAGGTATTGTACGATTGTTGGTGGGTTTGATTGAACGATTGTTATTTTTGTATCGACTCAAAACCGATCGATTTGTTTATAACGATAATAGGAGTTATACGTGTATTCGTCTTTCAAGTTTTTTAAGTCGTAGATTAGTATTTTTGACTCAATATTCTATAAGTAAAATAATTGGTTTAAAAATAGTGGTTTAACCTTTTCAACCCCTTTCTTTTTATAAAAATAACAATTTTAGTCCTTTATATGAAAGAAAAGACATTTTAAACCCTTAAGACATTTTCTTGACACTTTTGCATCATAAACTTGTTCAAATGATGTTTTTAGCTCAAAGTTTATTCTTTGGCAGTTTCAGTCCTTCCAGAAAAGTGTTTTTCGGTTTAAAACCCAAACTTTTGCAACTTTTACAACTTTGGCCCAAAATCCAAAAACTTAGCATTTTTTATCCTTTTTGGAAAAGAACGACATTTTTAACCCTTGAAATAGTTATGTTTAATTTTTTATGCCCAGTTTTGAAGAAATTACCATTTCAGCCCTTTTAATTTCATGATTTTGGCAACTTTGGGCTTGTTGGGCCGAAAAGACAAAAAATTTAGCCCATTAAACAAATATTTACATTTTAAGTCCTTTGAAGTGCATAATATTCATAAAAACATTTGTTGTAACTGTTTTGACTCCTTTGACCCTTAAGAAAACCATAAGTGACAATTTTTTACCCAAATTTTGTTTATTTGACAATTTAAGTCCAAAAATGAGTTTTATGTTGAAATATGTTTATCACAATCTTACGAGTTAATATTCTTGACTTGTTTAGTATAATATAACTTGGATCATGTTTGCTTTCCTTATTATGGCATAGATCTCGAGATTTATTCCCTTTTGGTTAAATATTCATCACCAAAAACACATAAAATCACACATACATGCATAAAATAATACATAGCATACACATACACATAAATCTACACATTTTCTTGTATTCTACCCCATAAAACATATAAAAACCGAAAAAGAGAGGGTTATGAACTCAGCTTGAGTTGTGGGTTCGGTTTTTGAAGAAGAATGGAAGTAAGTGATGTGATTTTCGGCTTTAGCAAGCTTTCTTGGAAGATCTCGAACTTAAAGAGTTTTCTAGGAGTATGATCACCAAAAAGTTGTTTATAAGGAAGGATCTAACAAGAGAGAAGTGTTGTATAACTTAGACATGAAAATACTTACCAAAGAATGATTATTATCTTGTGAAAACCTCTTGAAACATAAGCAAAAGTCCTGAGAATTTTTGGATGAAGAAATGGATGAGTTTAGAGAGACTTAGAGAGAGTTTGTTGTGATGTGTTTGTGTTTTGGGAGGCTCTCGGCCAAGTAGAAGAAAGAGAGAAGAAGAGAGGTACCTTTGAGTTGACATGCATGAAAACATGAGATTTTGCATGGGTTTCCAATGGGTAATGTGAGGTGGCAAGTGGATGTCAACTCTCCTCCATTTTGAGTAGTTGGGCCGAGAAGAGGAGAAGGAGAAAAGAAAATTTGGGCTTTTTGTTCTTAAGTCAATCTTATGGCCCATTAGGTGATTTTCGGCCCAAATAAATCAAGGAATGATTTTTATGATCCACTAAGGCTATATAAATTTGTTGTGGTCCAATAAGGCCCATTAAAGATAACCTAGTTCATTTTAGGTTTATAAGGCCCAAAATATTAAGTTTCATGTATATGGGTCCAATTAGGGCCCATTTGAGAGTTCTATGCTCAAGATTGTTAAATTGGAAGCTTATTGGTCCATTAGGCCCAATAAGGAAATCCTAGTCCAAAATGGACTTAAACCGGAATTTCTAGGGTTTCCAATTGTTTGTTGACTATTTGCAGTGCTTGATGGAAGATTCATTGTTATTGAATAAGCATCAAGAATGCTTTCACATTTTTGGTTCACATTTGTTATCGTTGTTGTTGTTACAAGGCATCAAAATTCCTAGTTATATAAAGACTTTTCAATTTACACATTTTGTTGCTTTCCTTCGGGTAAGGTAACTGCAAGTCAGTTCCATGTAGATTATACTTCAAAATCTACATTCATAGGTATTAGTTTCATATTAGAAGTACATACTTCAAAATTTCAAGAAGTTACAACTAAATATACTTATAAATGATGGGTTTTGAGCACTACAACAATCTTATGGTGCATATACAAACCTAATGCTGTGGATCTAATTTTTCTCAAGTTATACATGCAATTTTCATTTTATCCGAAGCATGAACCCTAACTATCATACAATTTTGAGATTTACAACATAAAAACAAGTTAAATGAATACCTCTGTGTTGTAGCTTGTAGAACGTCGCCTTTCAAAAGCTTAGTACCTTATATGTGATACCTAAAATAAGTCACAAACACTAAGAACAATGGAGGATTATGAGAGAGAGGCTAAGAGGCACCAAAAATTGGCTAGGGTTTCTTCTTGGATTTTGGATTTTTTGGCCGATTTTGAGAGTGCTAGGGGTTACATTTATAGTGTGGAATTCCTAGGGTTTAAACTTTTAAACCCTAATTCATTTACTTAGGCCTTTAAGCAATTCAATAACTCATTTAATAGGCCTTTTAGACTAAATCTTCATGGACTCCCACATAGATTTAGTCCATCCCTAATTAACATGGATCATTAGTCCTAACTATATGTATTACTGATTTACCTAATAAGTCCCCGTTAATTTAATTAGCCTCTTTTGATTACTAAATTAATTTATGATCAACACCAATTAAAAGATATGATTTCTAAATTAATATATTATTCCTATAATATATTAATAAATCATAAATAACCTCTTTGTCAAAAATCCATCCTATAAACTTGCTCTGGTGAAGGCAACCCAAAGGACCATACTATTATCGGGTCAAGTGCATACCAATTATAGTCATGGGCTTAGACACCTAATCCAATAGTCTCCCACATGGATAAGTCTAATAACTATAACTAGCAATGCAACTTCAAAATCCGATCAACATTCGTAGCTCTCAAAAGCCACTTTCCAACTCTAATCTAGTAAATGACTCGTCCTTTAGATTAGTGATCATATAATCCTCTGTTCTTCAAGATATCGAGTGGACAAAAACATGGAATAAAGTCATACTCATTGTTCAACAGTTTATTTCCTGATTTCTGATTTGTTTGACATAGAACTCATTTGAACACATCAATTGATTACTGACCGGGCTCGACACATAAGTCAAAACAAAATCATCGAGGGGCCCATGATATCGCTTTTAATCCTTTTAGAATAAAAGGAACATATAAAATTCGACTTATATACTTGTACTAATTACTTGTTAAATTATACACAACAACACATTTTTTAACATCAATTTTCTTATGCATTTTCGTACTATTAATGCACAACCAACTCATAATCAACAAATCATATATCTTGGTTTGAACACTATACGATATTATTGTCTCACAATCAGTCGTTATAAATTCCATGAAGTGATTTATGTGAGCGTGGGTTTAATCCAATACTCAAATCTTATTTCAAGAGCACCCATGAATGTTGTAGCAAAGTTTTGCTATGTACAAACACCTTAGACATTGTACAAGCCAATTCATGACAATCTAACTTCATAATTTACTTCCAAAGTATGATTGACTGTGGATAGTTCGAACAATCATATTATTCTCAAAGTCAAAAATGCAAAAGTCAAACATAAAATAACCAATTGACAAAAGATAGTAAAATTTACTTATAAGTAAAACCCTTATTATTTAATCATCAAATATCAATTACATTTATTTATTACAAGTTTCTAACTGCCTATCTAATCACTAAAACTAATATCGTCCATTAGGCCAACGTTCTTAGCATGTTGCAAATAGTTAACACTACTTAGTCCCTTCACAAGGGGAACTGATGGGTTATCCTCTAGTTATACCATCTTCACAACGAGGAGTCCCTCTTCTACTCCTTTGTTAAGACAACTGCACCCTCGTTGTCGAAGAAAATCTCTATAGGCTCCTTTACAGCTGGTACAACTCCAAGGTCTTTGATGAAGCTCTTTAGCCATATTTTCTCCTTCGACGCTTCACTTGCTGTTGTGTACTCTAATTCACACGTTAAATCAGCTACAGTCTCCTGTTTTTAACTTTTCCATGTTACTACTCCTCCATTTAGGGTAAATACCCAGCCCGAATGAGAGCGGAAATTATCTCTGTTGGTCTGAAAGCTGGCATCAATATACCCTATCACTCTCAAGTCATCACTCCCACCGAAGGTAAGGACCGAGTCCTTAGTCCTCCACAGGTACTTAAGAATGTACTTACTGATATCTAATGAGTTCGACCAGGATTCCCTTGATATCGGCTAACCTTGCTCAAAGCAAAAGCCACATCAGGGCGAGTACATGTCATAGCATACATGATCGAGCCAACGGTAGAAGCATATGGTACTCTGTAACAGCCCGGATCTCCAGGTATTTTATTGTTTTAATATTTTGAGTTTTGAGAAGGGACTCGGCGAGTTGGAGCTCAGACTCGCCGAGTAGGGTCGCGATTCTGGACGCGGGATTCGTTCGGACTCGGCGAGTCCAGGATATGGACTCGGCGAGTCCACGCTGTTTAATGAAACCCTAATCTCTCGGGTTTGGGACCTATTTAAATGGCCTTATGGCCGTCATTTGCATCCATCAGTCCATAGAGAGAAACCCTAAAAGTGCTTTAGCGATTTGAGAGTGAAAGGAGGCATTTCTTGACATTTGTGTGTTGTTTAGCAAAGAAGAGGGAGGCTCTAGCCAAGAGGAGGCAAAGGAGACTGCTATTTGGTGGATTTGAAGCTTGGCCCTTCAATCTAAAGGTATGATTTCGACTCATCTCCTGATTTGTGAAGTATAACCGATTTTAGGGTTTCTTGTGGCCTTGTTGAGTTGATTTGATGGCCAAATAGTCCCATGCTAGTGATGAGACTTCGGATCTGGATCCATAGAGGTCCAGAGAGTCTCATTCTTCAAGCTTTATAGAGAACAATGGAGGTCATGACCTTGTGTAGTGAGATTTGTTGAAGATTCTTCATAATTGGTCATATAGAGGTTGTTAATGCATCAAGACTAGGACTTTACGTGATGAATCAGTCTAGGAGGGCCAGATCTATGAATTGTTGGAGTAGATCTGACCTTGGAAGCAAGTTTGAGTGATTGCATGGAATGGACTCGCCGAGTCCGATGAGCAGACTCGGCGAGTAGCTTGAAGATTTCCTTGGACCGACCAGTGGGTGGCCCAGTCGAGTCAGGAGTTGACCCAGTGAGTCAGGGCGAGTTAGAGAGGGTTGTCATGTGGTCTGAGTCGAGCTGGGACTCGCCGAGTCGTTCTTGAGACTCGGCGAGTTGAGTCGGGGTGGTCCCGCGATTCTTCCAGGTGGAACTCGTCGAGTCAGGGGGAGTACTCGACGTGTAGAAAGGGAATCCTAGAGAGTTGGTGAGAACGTCTAGACTCGCCGAGTTGCCGTGTGCACTCGCCGAGTCCGGTCAAAGTTGACCGTTGACCGTTGACCTGTGTTGACTTCTTAGGGATAGTCAACCTTAGAGATAAAAGTGTTAATTAGAGTCTTGTGATGTTATAGGAGGATTAGAGCTCGGAGGATCGAGCACGAGGGATTTCCAGGGATCGTGAGATACCGAGACACGCGAGGTGAGTCTTCTCACTATACTTTACCTTGAGTAGGTAACCAGAGTTATGTGACAGAGTATTTGTATGTTATGTATGCTATATGTTGCACTGCATTATTTCTATGTGATTTATGCTGTGCATGTTTACAGAGTTGGAACCGAAAGGTTCCTAGAGTTAGAACCTGAGGGTTTACCAGAGTTTGGGTGCACGGACCCATCGAGTTATGGCCTCGAGTGGCTAATATGTGTTTTATGTGTGGTATTTTGGGGAACTCACTAAGCTTTGTGCTTACAGTGTTAGTGTTGTTGTTTCAGGTACTAGCGATGACCGTGGGAAGGCGCCGGCTTGATCTGTACACACGTAGAGGAATTCGATATAATTATGTGATCTTGGGATTTGTATGATACACATGGGAATTTGAAACTTGATGTTTTATGAAATTGAAAGAGAAATGTTTTATAAATTGTGAAAAATAAATTTTAAAATTTTTGGTGTTACAAGTTGGTATCAGAGCCTTGGTTTGAGGGATTCGGGTACACCTTCGGGCGTATTTGAACTCAAACTGAGGATTTGAGATGTAATTTCAAAAAGAGTAAAAGATTTTCGAAAAAACGCAGAACAAGAGATGTGTGTACGATCAGTCAGCGCCTGGACGGTGATTTCCCAAAATACCTTTATATATTATGTGATATTGATATTGATATGATGTATCCGCATGCTAGAGTAGGCTAGGTATTGCTATTAGGACTAGAGTGGCCTGATGTGTGATGCCTTAGCCTAGGGAGAGGTGAACTGCTATGAGATGCTTGAGAGTGAGTAGGTAGCAGCAAGGGACTTATGAGAGATCTATTAGAGAGTAGCCTATGCATGATAAAGTACTTGAGACCTGGGATCCAAAGAGAAGGACTTGGGGTGTATCCTGGTGCGGTGCGGACAGTAGTATTGGGCCCATACTACTGGAAGCACCGGAGCGGGGTGCAGCCCAAGTCAGAATCTTTGGGAATGCCAGGAATCAAGGAGAAAAGAGTTGTCGAGTGTGAGCATACTCGTGTGGATTCTAATTTATCGTATGTTGTATGTCAGAGGTAGATCATGGTGAGGACACGTTTGATGCCCGAGAGCAGTGGTACCAGTGAGGAGGAGATCCGCCGGATCATTCAGGAGGAGGTGGCTGCGGCCATCAGGGCAGAGATACCGGAGATGTTTGGGTCTATAAAGACCACATTGATTGAGACGTTTGATGAGCGTTATGCCGCTCTTTTTGAGGCTGCTGCTGCAGCGGCTACCGCAGCAATTGCTGCTGCGAGGCCGCAGGGTGGGGATGCGTTGCTGTTCCGCGAGTTCAGCAACACAAAACCACCAGAGTTTGATGGTACTCAGGATCCGGTGGCAGCTATGAGGTGGATATCTGATATTGAGGGGTGTTTCTTCACTTGCTCGTCTCCTGAGCATTTGAAGGTACGGTTCGCGCTGAACCAGCTTCGCTTGGGAGCGAAGGACTGGTGGAAGTTTGTGACGGCGCACTATTCGCCTGCTGAGCTTTCTGCGGTGACCTGGGAGAGGTTCACCACTATGTTTCGGGATGAGTACGTTCCCCAGGTGGAGAGGGAGCGTTTGGCACAGGAGTTTCTGACCCTCAAGCAGGGTACTGAGTCTGTTACAGCGATCACGAGGATGTTCCACGAGAGGGCGATGTTCTGCCCTGAGCACGTGTCCACTGAGCAGGCACGTATGAGCCGCTACTTGAGCATCTTGAGGAGGGATATTCGGGAGTTCGCTGCAAACTCCTCGTACCGGACATTTGCCGAGCTTCAGGCAAATGCCCGGAAGAGGGAGATTGAGCTTGAGACCCAGGCCAGGGAGGAGGCAGAGTCTCAGGGGAGGGATCGGCGACCGGCGCTGTCGCAGCCGGCCGCCAAGCGGGCCAAGCCTGCTGATCCCAGACCAGGGAGCCAGAAGGGCCGCACTTGCGGAAAGTGCGGCAAGGGTCATGACGGAGTCTGCCGAGCAGGGTCTTGCTACAAATGTGGCAAGGAGGGGCACATGGCCAAGGACTGCCCCAAGGGGTTTGCAGTGTGCTTTCACTGCAACCAGACCGGACACCGGAAGGCCGAGTGTCCGCAGTTGCGCGGAGCATCTCAGGGGTCTGCTCCTGCCGCCACCAGAGTTACAGAGAGTCGGCCTGTGAAGGCCGAGGCGCCGAGAGCTCGAGGGAGAGCCTTCCAGCTGACAGCGGAGGAGGTCTGCGCTGCGCCCGATGTTGTGGCTGGTATGTTTCCTTTCCTGTATTTATTTTGATATATGGTGTTATGCTTATATTATGTTATGTGTAGGTACCTTTCTTGTGAATTCCGTACCTGCGTTAGTGTTATTTGACTCGGGTGCGAGTCGGTCTTTTGTATCTTTGGCCTTTAGCCAGCATATCAGTGCTAGTCGTGAGGCACTGAGTCGGCCTCTAAGAGTCTCCATAGCTGATGATAGAGTGATTTGTGCCGCAGAGGTTTTCCGGGGATGTGTGTTAGAGATCTTCGGGATTGAGTTTCCGATTGATCTGATTCCTATTGCGATGGGCGATATTTGTGTCATTGTGGGCATGGACTGGTTGAGCCGTTTCGGCGCGATTATCAACTGTGAGCGTCAGCTGGTGACTATACGAGACCCTAGTGGGGGAGTTCTTTCAGTGTACGGTGAGGGTACACGTTCGGGATCAGCCTTTTGTTCGGCCGCTAGGGCGAGGTAGTGTCTACAGCAGGGCTGTAAGGGTTTTGTGGCGTATGTGATGGATACGCGAGCGACTTCCGAGAGACCGAGTTCAGTTGGGGAGGTACCGGTGGTGTGTGAGTTTCCAGATGTCTTTCCCGAGGAGCTGCCGGGAGTACCTCCTGTGAGGCAAGTAGAGTTTGGTATTGATTTGGTTCCGGGGGCTGCTCCTATAGCTAAGGTGCCTTATCGTCTTGCACCTCCAGAGATGCAAGAGTTATCCTCGCAGCTTCAGGAGCTGCTGGGGAAGGGATTTATTCGGCCGAGCAGCTCGCCGTGGGGAGCACCTATTCTGTTCGTCAAGAAGAAGGATGGTTCACACCGGATGTGTATTGATTACCGGGAGTTGAACAAGCTGACAATCAAGAACCGTTACCCGTTGCCGAGGATCGACGATTTATTTGATCAGTTGCAGGGAGCATCTTGGTTTTCCAAGATCGATTTGAGGTCGGGATATCATCAGGTGAGAGTGCGAGATGAGGACGTCCAGAAGACAGCTTTCAGGACGCGTTATGGGCATTATGAGTTTGTGGTGATGCCTTTTGGGCTCACCAATGCCCCGGCAGTGTTCATGGATCTCATGAACAGGGTATGTAGGCCGATGTTGGATCGGTCGGTGATTGTATTTATCGATGATATTCTGGTGTATTCGAGATCTAGAGAGCAGCATGAGGAGCATTTGAGGGAGGTACTTGGGGTACTGAGATCGGAGAAGCTTTATGCAAAGTTCTCCAAGTGTGATTTCTGGTTACGGGAGGTCCAGTTCCTAGGGCATCTCGTTAACCAGGAAGGGATTCTGGTCGATCCGGCCAAGGTTGAGGCGGTGATGGGTTGGGAGGTGCCAAAGTCACCCTCTGAGATCAGGAGCTTCCTTGGATTAGCAGGGTATTATCGGAGATTTATCAAGGATTTCTCCAAGATCGCAGTGCCGCTCACCAGGTTGACCCGGAAGGGTGTTGCATTCTCATGGGGTCCCGAGCAGCAGACCTCCTTTGAGACACTTCGCCGGAGGTTGTGCGAAGCCCCGGTATTAGCTCTCCCGGAAGGGATGGAGGATTTTGTAGTATATTGTGATGCATCGATTTTGGGGTTGGGTGCGGTGTTGATGAAGAGGGGTCATGTGATAGCATATGCATCGAGGCAGCTGAAGCCTCATGAGACGAGATATCCCACGCATGATCTAGAGTTGGGGGCAGTAGTGTTCGCCCTCAAGATTTGGCGCCACTACTTATATGGGGTTCGATGTACGATATACACGGACCATAAGAGCTTGAAGTACTTGATGGATCAGCCCAATCTAAACATGCGTCAGAGGAGGTGGTTAGATGTGGTCAAGGATTATGATTGTGAGATCCTGTACCACCCGGGCAAGGCCAACGTGGTGGCCGATGCGTTGAGCCGCAGGGCGGAGAGCACTCCATTGCGAGATGTATGTTTGAGATTGACCTTGATAGCTCCGGTATTGGATGCCATTCGTGGGGCACAGGCCGAGGCTGTGCAGCCGGAGATGCAGAAGAGGGAACAGGTCGTTGGGTTGGTTTCAGAATTCGTTACGGATGGGCGAGGGCTTATGACTTTTCAGGGTCGGATTTGGGTACCGTTTGTGGGTGGTACGCGCACTTCCTTGATGGAGGAGGCTTATCGGTCGAAATTTTCGATCCATCCGGGGGCTACGAAGATGTATTTGGATTTGAGGAGAGAGTATTGGTGGCCTTGTATGAAGAGGGACGTCGCATGGTTTGTTAAGAGGTGCTTGACCTGCCGTAGGGTTAAGGCTGAGCACCAGAGACCGCATGGCAAGTTGCAGCCATTGGAGGTTCCCGAATGGAAATGGGAACAGATCACTATGGATTTCATCACCAAATTGCCGAGGACTGCCAGAGGAGTTGATGCAATTTGGGTGATTATGGATAGGTTGACAAAGAGCGCTCACTTCCTTGCCATCAGTGAGAGTTGTTCAGCAGAGAAGTTGGCAGAGTTATATGTGAGAGAAGTGGTATCTCGGCATGGGGTGCCGATCTCGATTGTTTCAGACCGTGATGTGCGCTTTACTTCCAGATTCTGGAAGAAATTTCATGAGGAGTTGGGTACTAGATTGCATTTTGGTACAACATATCATCCCCAGACAGACGGTCAGAGTGAGCGAACAATTCAGACGCTTGAGGACATGCTTCGAGCATGTGTGTTGGATTTCGGGGGTAGCTGGGATGCGTATCTACCCTTGGCAGAGTTTTCCTACAACAACAGCCATCATTCGAGCATTGGTATGCCACCCTTTGAGCTGTTGTATGGCAGGAGGTGTCGGACCCCCATTTGCTGGGGAGAGGTTGGGCAGAGAGTGATGGGCAGTACCGAGATCGTGCTTCAGACGACAGAGCAGATTCAGCAGGTCAGACAGAGGTTATTGACCGCCCAGAGTCGACAGAAGAGTTATGCAGACAGACGCCGGTCCGAGCTTGAGTTTCAGGTCGGCGACTTCGTTCTCCTGAAGGTCTCTCCTTGGAAAGGAGTGATTCGATTCAGGAAGAGGGGCAAGTTGGGGCCCCGGTATATTGGGCCATTTCGTGTGATTGCGAGGGTAGGCCGGGTAGCTTATCGTTTGGAATTGCCAGCAGAGTTGGGGCAAATCCACGACACTTTTCATGTGTCGCAATTGAGGAAATGTATCGCCGATGAGTCGGCAGTAGTTCCATTAGAGGATATTCAGGTGGATGCGAGCCTGAATTATGCCGAGAGACCAGTAGCCATCCGAGATCGGAAGATCAAGGTTCTGAGGAACAAGGAGGTACCTTTGGTGTTGGTTCAGTGGCAACACCGGAAGGGATCAGAGATGACCTGGGAGCCGGAGCGCGAGATGCGGGCTCAGCATCCGGAGCTATTTTAGAGCAAGACTTCGAGGGCGAAGTCTAATCCTAGTGGGGGAGAATTGTAACAGCCCGGATCTCCAGGTATTTTATTGTTTTAATATTTTGAGTTTTGAGAAGGGACTCGGCGAGTTGGAGCTCAGACTCGTCGAGTAGGGTCGCGATTCTGGACGCGGGATTCGTTCGGACTCGGCGAGTCCAGGATATGGACTCGGCGAGTCCACGCTGTTTAATGAAACCCTAATCTCTCGGGTTTGGGACCTATTTAAATGGCCTTATGGCCGTCATTTGCATCCATCAGTCCATAGAGAGAAACCCTAAAAGTGCTTTAGCGATTTGAGAGTGAAAGGAGGCATTTCTTGACATTGGTGTGTTGTTTAGCAAAGAAGAGGGAGGCTCTAGCCAAGAGGAGGAAAAGGAGACTGCTATTTGGTGGATTTGAAGCTTGGCCCTTCAATCTAAAGGTATGATTTCGACTCATCTCCTGATTTGTGAAGTATAACCGATTTTAGGGTTTCTTGTGGCCTTGTTGAGTTGATTTGATGGCCAAATAGTCCCATGCTAGTGATGAGACTTCGGATCTGGATCCATAGAGGTCCAGAGAGTCTCATTCTTCAAGCTTTATAGAGAACAATGGAGGTCATGACCTTGTGTAGTGAGATTTGTTGAAGATTCTTCATAATTGGTCATATAGAGGTTGTTAATGCATCAAGACTAGGACTTTACGTGATGAATCAGTCTAGGAGGGCCAGATCTATGAATTGTTGGAGTAGATCTGACCTTGGAAGCAAGTTTGAGTGATTGCATGGAATGGACTCGCCGAGTCCGATGAGCAGACTCGGCGAGTAGCTTGAAGATTTCCTTGGACCGACCAGTGGGTGGCCCAGTCGAGTCAGGAGTTGACCCAGTGAGTCAGGGCGAGTTAGAGAGGGTTTTCATGTGGTCTGAGTCGAGCTGGGACTCGCCGAGTCGTTCTTGAGACTCGGCGAGTTGAGTCGGGGTGGTCCCGCGATTCTTCCAGGTGGAACTCGTCGAGTCAGGGGGAGTACTCGACGTGTAGAAAGGGAATCCTAGAGAGTTGGTGAGAACGTCTAGACTCGCCGAGTTGCCGTGTGCACTCGCCGAGTCCGGTCAAAGTTGACCGTTGACCGTTGACCTGTGTTGACTTCTTAGGGATAGTCAACCTTAGAGATAAAAGTGTTAATTAGAGTCTTGTGATGTTATAGGAGGATTAGAGCTCGGAGGATCGAGCACGAGGGATTTCCAGGGATCGTGAGATACCGAGACACGCGAGGTGAGTCTTCTCACTATACTTTACCTTGAGTAGGTAACCAGAGTTATGTGACAGAGTATTTGTATGTTATGTATGCTATATGTTGCACTGCATTATTTCTATGTGATTTATGCTGTGCATGTTTACAGAGTTGGAACCGGAAGGTTCCTAGAGTTAGAACCTGAGGGTTTACCAGAGTTTGGGTGCACGGACCCATCGAGTGATGGCCTCGAGTGGCTAATATGTGTTTTATGTGTGGTATTTTGGGGAACTCACTAAGCTTTGTGCTTACAGTGTTAGTGTTGTTGTTTCAGGTACTAGCGATGACCGTGGGAAGGCGCCGGCTTGATCTGTACACACGTAGAGGAATTCGATATAATTATGTGATCTTGGGATTTGTATGATACACATGGGAATTTGAAACTTGATGTTTTATGAAATTGAAAGAGAAATGTTTTATAAATTGTGAAAAATAAATTTTAAAATTTTTGGTGTTACATACTCAACTCATTTCTACTATTTCGGCATACGTACTCGGACTCTGAGTCTTACTCAGTTTGGTATTGCTCTGGATAGGTAATTCTCCTTTCTTGGAATTCTCCAAGTTGAAACGTTTCAACACCTTGTCCAAGTAGTTCCTTTGACAAAGTCCTATTAGTATTTTACTCCTATTTCTCAATATCCTTATCCCCATAATGTAAGCAGCTTCTCCGATGTGACAACCCGAAATTTCTATTCTGAACAACCATTCACTTCAACAGACGTCATAACAGTTTCTGCAAACTTTCAAGCTTTTTGGAATAAGTTTGAGTGTATTAAGATTAGTACTTAAGGAGATATTAGGAGAGAGGATGCCCCAGGGTTTATTGTGCAACAATAAAGTCCCAAAACTCCAAGAGTTTGGATTTTACGGCCTAAACTTGGTGTTTACGGCCGTAAACCCTAAGAGTACATATATGGCACATAGCCATTTAAATCACTTTTTCACTTTTCAATTGCAAATCTCCAATCCTCTCAAGTAGCATCTGGATTTTCCTTCTTGATCTTCAACTTGTAAGTGTTTCTAACCCTAATAAGTTGATATATTGCTTAATCTAGTGATCTAACATGATTCCATCCGTGAAATCACTCCAAAAGTATAGATCTTCAAGTTTCACCAAGAACACACACTAGTGTTCTTGGACTTTTAGCAGCTTTTCAAGCTTCTATCTAGTAAGTACTCCTACCCTAGTGTATTGTAAGCCTTTTTACACTTCTAAACATCAAGAAAACACCTTAGAAACCCAAGATCAAAGGTTTTTACGGTCCAAGAACACCTTGGACCGTAAACCCTAAAAAAGGTGCCAAGGTGTGCCTTAGTCCCTTGTAAGCCTTGGAAACTAGCATAGATCCCTTCCTTGATGATCTTAGCACTTTAAAACATCAAAAGACCATAAAGCATTTGGGTTTACGACCGTAAACCCAAAGTCAAATGGTCCAAGGACCGTAAACTCCATTTAGGAGTGAAATGGTGCCCTAATCACTTCCATAGGCTTGTACTTCAAGTAGAAATGCTTCTAAGGACTTGTAAAGCTTCAAAACTCAAAATGGTCAGAGATGCATGAGTTTACCGCCATAAAATCATGGTTTTACGACCGTAAACTCAATGAGTTATGGTCACAAAACCATAAACTCAAATGAACAGTTCCCTTGAACCCTAAACTCAATAGCAATGTCCTACAACACTTAGATGCAATCCTTGGGACTTATAACACTTATATAAGGTGTTTTACATGTCCCAGGTTGTCTTAACTTTGTTAATTAGTTGTTTAAAGACTAATTGGATACATATATGGGATATTCTATGTTAACTACGATCATTGTGTGTGTTCAAGTCTTCACTTGACACTTAGCATCCTATACAGTCCGTTCATCCAAACCACTCACTACAGGTGAGTTCATACCCCTTAAATAACCCTTTTAAATGTTTATAAATGCTTTTATGGGGGGAATACAAGTTGAATCGTGCTAGTTAGTACATCAATCACATGTGATAAATAACTAGCATACAAATGGATTTACTACATTTTTAGCTGTTTTACCAAACAGATTACTTCAAATGGCTTTCTCAAACTTTTTTCCATGTTTAAAACTCTTTATCAAACTGTCTTACATACTGTATGCTTCCTTTCAAACTCTATTACAATTGTGTTTCAACTAAAGGTTTCCTTATACTTAAAACTGTTCTTATCAAACAAACTGCTTTCAAATCGTTTTACAAACTGACATCAAGTCATCATTTCTTAGTTATTAAATTTTTTAAAGGTTTTACAAAACATGTTTTACACTTTTATATTGTCAAATGCATGCCTATATAGGTATAGTTATATAAGTAATGTTTAAAGCACTTAGGAAGGCTAACTCACTTTATTTCCTTTTCCTCGTTGGGATGTGGCCTTAGGGTATCAGTTATTCATCCGAATGTTGTCTATATATTAGTTATATATTATGTATGCATTTAAAGACATAAAAGTTCCATCATTAGTTCAGTACCTTTGGGTAGCAAAGGCATACTTCGGTTATACACGTATATTACTAGTTGCTATAATAGGTATAGTTTGGAGATACCACCTACTATTCGATGTACAAGGAATCATACAAGAGTCAGTTCATTCATGAGTCCATACAAATACAATACTTACTATATGAAGAGATACAATTACAAGAATACTAATACAATACATACTATATGAAGAGATACTATTACATAGATACAATACACGATAACAAAAGAGAGCACATAATAAAGAGTAACAGGGAGGAAGATACAATACACGATAACAGAACAAACATAACAAGGTGCTATAGCATGGAACAATTACAGGATCTAACTATACCAATGAATCACTAACCGTTTGTTCTAAACAAAAGGTGATAGTTATATTGGGTATATATAATCATAATAGTGTGGATGTTCACGGCTTGCAATCATGCAGGGGTCGCTTTTGGTTCCTAAAATCTCTTGACAGGGGAGCGTTTATTATGGGATCTAGCCATCACATTATGCCTTAGCCCTCAATTAAGCCAAATTAGTACAAAAGTAGTCACTTATTACAAATACTACAGTACTTACACTGTATATACGACAATTACAAAAGGATATAAAACTCCAGCTAATATATTATTAATACCTTTATTATGTGTCATATTCACTTAATCGATGAGGTAGATTAGATTTGAATAATAATAGTCGTACAGTTGGGTCTTGGTAGAGGCTACTTTCAAAACAGTCGGGTCTTGGTAGAAGACTACTTTCAAAACAGTCGGGTCTTGGTAGAAGACTACTTTCAAAACAGTTAGGTCTTGGTAGAAGATTACTTTTTATACTAGTAGGAAATATGGGATTTTCTAAGGTTTTCAAACGTTTACAGTTACATACAAACATTTTCGTAATTACACAAACTTTCCTTCAAACAATTACAAGTCTTTCCTTTAAAATTTTATGAATTAAAGACACATAAATACTTATGAATTCACCAGCTTTATTGTTGATACTCGCTTTCAAAATAACTTGTATTCTCAGGTCACAAATAGACAGGTACGACTACCAGTTTTTATGAAGATGGAGCAGTCATGACTCGCCTTTTATTTTGATTATTCATTATGTTGTTTTATACCATGAAAGAACACACTTGTAATTAAAATTATACTATTAATGCAATGAATGATGTTGTTGCTTGTTTACTACTATGCATTGTTGTGATACTTTACATGATGTCCTCCGCCCCATAACGTTTCTGCCGTTCTCGGTTTTGGGGTGTGACAGATAGGTATCAGAGCGTTGTTTATAGTGAATTAAGTATATCAACCCATAAAAGATATACTAACTATAAATACAATGGGATTAAAAGTATTCTGACAAGAGTTTATGCTTTTAAATAATAAATTATTTAAGTGAGTATACATACATGCATTCATACTAAAATCAGTGTCACAATGACAAGAACAAAAGTATTACGATTGTTGAATATCACAAGTAAGCTCGGGGATGTATGGTCAGTCTTGGGAGTGGCATAGCCTGATCAACTATGTTGATCCGAGGAGTGATTAGCACATGCCCAAGAATGGTTGTGATGTGGCAACAAGTCTAAAAAAACTTACCAACACTACCACAATGAGAACACTAGAACATAACATACGTCTAAAATACTATGGGAGTATTTTGTGTTACTATAATTACTTACTTGAGAACTAAAAAGATCTTCGCTACTAGGTCAATAGTTGCCAAGTGGATACACTAAGGTTATATGTAACTAGGATGTTATAGACATAGAATCGATGAATTTTTGCTTTACTCCTATTCCTTGTGAATTTGGAGTTAAGGTCACTTATTCGAAGGCCTATCTTGTTTTAATTACATATAACTGGTATGCACTTTACAAATAGTGATGTGACTAATGAAGATTACCTAACAATTATCTTGTTAGTTCGTCTAAAAATTATTTCCTTACCCAAATTCTCGCGTAGATAACATGGCTGGACTCTATCCCCACGGCAACCCGTACCTTCCGAACGGTGGCAATGTTAGATGGTTTCGAGAAAAAATAGAGGATGATCATCCAATCCCTTTGAATGATCACCATGCTGAAGAACTTTCGGATAATGCTAACTCCAAACCCGAAGTTGAGAACCTACCCCCGGTAGCTCCCATTCCAAATCCTAATCGTCGTCCGGCTTTTCATGGCCCGACGCCTCCTTGGGTAGAATGATTGGAGACATGGAGCAAAGAGCAAGATCAACCTATGTCGTTTAATGGAGACCGAAGCTTCTACAACTTAAGCGATTGGGGCTCAGCGGACAAAGTTCTACCAATTCTGGTCCGTAAAGTTGCCCAAAATGAGATTTAGGGCAAGATAGCTCTCCATCGTATCGCAGAGGTTGATGCCAATGTAGGAATGCATACCATCCACACCAATCGCCTTGAGAATGCTCGTGACAGATCTGAGAGAGACCATTAGGCCCTGCTGCAAGCACTGGCTGAAACTAGAGTCGAACTCATAGAGCTCCGAGTATGCCAGAGGGTGTACGAAAGACACCTGCTCGATATGGAACGTCAACTAGCTGAACTAAGGGTTCACCATAGGGGTGACCGTCACCGGTAAGGGATGCTTTACTTTCCTTCTTTGTTTTAAGGAATTGTTTTCCTATCTATGCCCTATGTGGCACTTTTCTATGTAACTATCTTGTACTGTAGGTACTTTTAGTTAGGCCTTTATGCGGCCAAAAGTTTTCTACTCTAGATGTGATGTAAGACCTACTCCAAGGTCATTTTTCCCAAACTTATTACGTCATGAATATCAATGATATTGGCAGTCAGCTAATTTTTGTGTCACTCCTTATTTGAGTACTTTCATCATACTATCGTTGGAGTCTATCTGAAACCCACTCTAGTCAAGTTATTGGACTAGGGTAATTTAGCTCAGGGATCATTCCTAATTATCTTTCAAAGGTTGGATCATGTTATTCACCAACCAATGGTACCCTGGTTTGGATGACAAACGTCTTGAGACCATTCTATGATCTTACTTCTACTCTGTACTAGGACTGCATCATAGGGATGTAGGTCAAACCTTCGAGAACATACTTCTATTCTTTACATGAACGATCGAAATACATCTAGGTTCAACCATAATCGCTCACGAATTCATTTTCTTCCCATGTAACAGTATCATGTCGCCGATGAAAAGTAATCAATCCATCAACAAAACACCAACTCTTCAAATTGATGCAACTACCATTCAAGCTGCAGACTCAGCTTCAGTAAAAACTGTTCTTACTCACCATAATGCTAACAACACAAATGTTAGCGAGATGGTTATCAATAATTCCAATCAAGGTAACAATCAAGTACATCATCGAGTAACGAACTACCACGACACTCCGAATCCCAAACCCAAGAGTAACAAATGAAAATTATGGGATAAGTTTAAAGGCAAATCACCCCGAGGGGCGAACAAGAAACAATCACCGGTGGCAGCCTTTGTGGCCACGACGTCTACAATTCCTACTACCATCCCTAGTAGCATCCCAGTTATCCTTAAACCAGCCAGACAGTATGCTGGTAACCTACCAAATTGCAATAAGTGCAACTTCCATCATCTAGGTAGTTGTCGTCTGTTGCACTGCAAGAATTGCAACACGAACGGACACACTACCCGCTTCTGCAGAACGTGGATCCAACACATTACTTCAACCACCAATGTTGAAATTTCTCAGATATGTCGTCTATGTGGCGTAATGGGACATTTCAAAAGGGACTGCCCAACAGAGAAGGGTGACGGTGGAACAGGAGGAGTTTGACCTCAGAATGGAAAGAGGCAACGAAGGACCCTACTATAGTATAGGTTCACTTCTAATCGTCAGTATTATGTATGCTTTTAAACTGTTTTAAAACTAGTGCAACTCGAGTCTTATCTTTTGCGAATCCCGTCAGTAAAGGGACCCTCGTGTTGCGTATACTTGTCTTTTGTAGTATACCTTGTTTGCAGCAATAGTCTTGTAGTAAATCTCAAGTACCATAACTCTGTTAAAAGTTGCACTGTTGTATTTTGTCTGTAATGCCTTTATGTTCAAATCTAATGTCTATACTTCCATGTAAGTCCGACATTATCATACAACTTGAGTCAATTCGATCCGCACTATACCAGTTTTGTGTACACATCTCCTTCTCCGAAATCGCCTTTCTAGCGAAGCCGTCATTCCAAGAACTCCGAAGTACTCGTGCATAGAGTACCTCATACTTTTATCCTTTTCGAAGAAAACTTAGCAAACCTCCCCGAAGTACCACTCGTACACTACGTCAAAGTTCAAACCAAGGACCTTTATGGTTGATCCATCGCTGAAGAATGTATACACAAGGGTGGTATATAATCAAGGTTCTACATGTTTAGAATTGATGATTCCACTTTAACTGCTTTTCCTCGTTGGGATGTGAGCTTAAAGAAGAATCATTTATTCGACTACCTTTTCAATCTTAATTATATATGACTCATATACACGAGACTGTGATTGATGAACAATGTATGACTTCTAATATGAACTTCAGGACGGAGACTGCCCAAGACTACGAGTAATCGCATCGTCATGCTAACATACTTAGATCCCAATATTGCTCCTGTAACCAGATCGCCCTACGGTCTAACGCCCACGGAGATACAAGAACCATCCAGACAACTTAACGAACTACTCAGCAATGGAATGAAAAGACCAAGCTTCTCACCTGGAGAGCTATGGTCTTATTCTTCAAGAAGAAAGACAAATTGTTTCGTAGGTCCATCAACTTCAGAGACCTCGACAAGATTTCGATTAAAAATCATTACCCTCTGCCTCACATAGAAGAATTAGTTGAACAACCGAAAGGACCTATTTACCTTTCAGAAACAGACCTGAGATCCGAATATCATCAATTACGAGTGTTAATGAAGGATGTCCCGAGGACAATCTTCCAAACTCGATACAGACACTACGAGCCCGTAGTGATACCTCTCAGATAAGACCAATACGCCCATAGTATTCATGAACTTAATGAATAGGGTACGCCGTTCTTACTTGGATCAGTTTGTCATCCTCCTTATAGATGACCTACTTATCTATTCACGTAGTAAGAAAAAGCAAAGAAACATCCACGACTCAACTTACCCAGCGAACTCAGTAACATACATGTTAACCTCCATGACTCGAACTTGAAAAAGTACCTTTCCATCAGGACTCTTGTAATCCCACTTGACAAGATCGAGATCAACAAGAACCTCACCTTTGTGAAAGAACCATAGCAACCATGGACCGAGAGGTCAGGCGAACGATTTAGAACCTCTTCGCATTAGTGAAGGTTCGCTGTAATGCCAACCGAGCACCTGAATTCACATAGGAGCGCAAGAATCAAGTGATTAGGAATTATCCACATTTCTATTCTCGATTATTCATCCCTACTCCTTTACCTAAATTCTAATTTTGGGACGAAATTCCTTCTAACGAGGGGATGATGTGACAACCCGAAATTTCTATTCTGTACAACCCTTCACTTGAATAGAAGTCAGAACAGTTTCTGCAAACTTTCAAGCTTTTTGGAATAAGTTTGAGTGTATTAAGATTAGTACTTTAGGAGATATTAGGAGAGAGGATGCCCCAGGGTTTATTGTGCAACAATAAAGTCCCAAAACTCCAAGAGTTTGGAGTTTACGGCCGTAAACCCTAAGATTATATAGATGGCACTTAGCCATTTAAATCACTTTTTCACTTTTCAAGAGCAAAACTCAAATCCTCTGAAGTAGCATCCGGATTTTCCTTCTTGATCTTCAACTTGTAAGTGTTTCTAGCCCTAATAAGTTGATATATTGCTTAATCTAGTGATCTAAGGTGATTCCATCTGTGAAATCATTCCAAAAGTGTACATCTTCAAGTTTCACCAAGAACACCAAGAACATACACTAGTGTTCTTGGACTTTTAGCACCTTTTCAAGCTTCTATCTAGTAAGTACTCCTACCCTAGTATATTGTAAGCCTTGTTACACTTCTAAACATCAAGAAAACACCTAAGAAACCCAAGATCAAAGGCGTTTACGGTCCAAGAACAACTTGGACCGTAAACCCTAAAAAGGGTGCCAAGGTGTGCCCTAGTCCCTTCTAAGGCTTGGAAACTAGCATTGATCCCTTCCTTGATGAGATTAGAACTTGAATACATCAAAAGACCATAAAACATTTGGGTTTACGACCGTAAACCCAAAGGTAAATGGTCCAAGGACCGTAAACTCCATTTAGGAGTGAAATGGTGCCCTAATCACTTCCATAGGCTTGTACTTCAAGTAGAAATGCTTCTAAGGACTTGTAAAGCTTCAAAACTCAAAATGGTCAATAGCAATGTCCTACAACAATTAGATGCAATCCTTGGGACTTATAGCACTTATATAAGGTGTTTTACATGTCCCACGATGTCTTAACTTTGTGAATTAGTTGTTTAAAGACTAATTGGAAACATATATCTGATATTATATGTTAACTAGGATCATTGTGTGTGTTCAAGACTTCACATGACACTTAGAATCCTATACAGTCCGTTCATCCAAACCACTCACTACAGGTGAGTTCATACCCCTTAAATAACCCTTTTAAATGTTTATAAATGCTTTTATGAGGGGGATACAAGTTGAATCATGCTAGTTAGTACATCAATCACATGTGATTAATATCTAGCATACAAATGGATTTACTACAGTTTTAGCCGTTTTACCAAACAAATTACTTCAAATGGCTTTCTCAAACGTTTTTACATGTTTAGAACTCTTTATCAAACTGTCTTACATACTGTATGCTTCCTTTCATACTCTATTACAATTGTGTTTCAAATAAAGGTTTCCTTATACTTAAAACTGTTCTTATCAGACAAACTGCTTTCAAATCGTTTTACAAACTGACATCAAGTCATCATTTCTTAGTTATTAAACTTTTTAAAGTTTTTACAAAACATGTTCTACACTTTTATATTGTCAAATGCATGCCTATATAGGTATAGTTATATAAGTAATGTTTAAAGCACTTAGGACGGCTAACTCACTTTATTTCCTTTTCCTCGTTGGGATGTGGCCTTAGGGTATCAGTTATTCGTCCGAATGTTGTCTATATATTAGTTATATATTATGTATGCATGTAAAGACATAAAAGTTCCATAATTAGTTCAGTACCTTTGGGTAGCAAAGGCATACTTCGGTTATACACGCACATTACTAGTTGCTGTAATAGGTATAGTTAGGAGATACTACTTACTATTCCAAGTACAAGGAATCACACAAGAGTCATTTTATTCATGATTCTATACTAATCCAATACTTACCATATGAAGAGATACTATTACATACTATTACATAGATACTATTTCATAGATACAATACACGATAGCATAAGAGAGCACACAATAAAGAGAAACAGGGAGGAAGATACAATACACGATAGCATAACCAAAATAACAAGGTGCTATAGCTTGGAACAATTACATGATCTAACTATACTAATGAATCACTAACACATTGTTCTAAACAAAAGGTGATAGTTATATTGGGTATACATGATCATAACAATGTGGATGCTCACGGCTTGCAATCATGCAGGGGTCATGTAACATCCGGATTCCCAGGAATATTATTTGTTCTTTTATTTTTGGGGGACGTTAGGAGACTTGGCGAGTTGGCGTCTAAACTCGCCGAGTATGGTCGCGAAGTCGTATGCGAGTTCACAGCTAGACTCGGCGAGTTCACCAGTGGACTCGGCGAGTCCATGCTGTTTAATGAAACCCTAATTTCCAGGGTTTGGGACCTATTTAAAGGCCCTTATGGCCGTCATTTGCGGCCACCAACCCCCAGAGAGTGTGACAACCCAAAATTTCCATTTTGTACGAATATTATCAATTCAATAGAAGCTAGACCAGTTATAGTGAATTTCAGACTTTTCCGAATAAGTTTGAGTATATTGGGGTTTACGTTTAATGAGATATCAGGAGAGTGGATGCACTTGGGTTAGTGAAACTCGAGTATTTCAAAACTTCATAATATTAGAGTTCATTTCTTGAATAAAAATATTTTTTGCCAAAAATATCTCAGGACTATAAATAGATTTCTGAACCAAATTCATTAATTATTCACATTTCCAACTAGAAAAAAGCCATTTTCTCTCTCATGGATCTTCGGGTTTTCACCCCAAATCGTGAGTACACTTCTCTAGTTGTCTTATAATGCTTATTATGTGCTTAATAACTTAGTTTACATATCAAATCTGCGAGATTCGGGAGTTTACCGCCCAAGAATGTTCTTGGAGTTAAACTCCAATATGATGCTTAAATGCTACCTAGTCTTCTCCCCATGATAAGTGATGGACTTAGGCTTAATTGTATGTGTATTTAGGATAGAAAACAATCGAAAAACACCCAAGTTTAGGTGTTCACGGCCCAAGGAGTTCTTGGACCGTGAACTCCAAAAACAAGGACCAAAAGGTGTTTTTAACACTCCTAAAGCCTTGGACATTTAACCCTATTTGATCCTACCTAATTTGTGGACTTTAAAACATCAAAGACACCTCCCCAAAGAGAGTTTACGGCCCTGGTAATGTTCTTGGGCCGTGAACATAAAGCAAGGGCACCAAAGTGTGCCTAGGACCTTCATTAGCTTTAAACAAATGCCTAGAAACTATCCTACTTGTGCTTGGAGCTTGAAAACATAAAAACACCCATCCCATGAGAGTCTACGGCCGTAAACTCCTCAAGGGAGTGTTTCTATGCCCTAAACTACCCAAAGAACTAAGCCACCAAGTAGAACATATTCTAGAAATCAAGTAACACTTCAAAACAAATTATGTCAACATGGTTGAGAGCTTACGGCTGTAAACTCAAGGGTTTACAACCGTAAACTCCTCATGTGGAGTTTATTGAAGAGTAAACACATATACAAGGTCCTTGGAAACTTTAAACCCCTTTAGCTTTGTCCCATAACAACCTAGAAGCAACCCTTAGGACTTATAACACTTATACAAAGTGTTTACATATTCTAGAGTCTCCCAACTTAATTCATTAGTTATTATTTGGCTAATTAGTTATATATATGCTCATTATATGATAACTAGGCTCGTGCGTGTGAACAAGTCTCCGTTTGCTACCTAGCACAGTATCCGACACTTCAATCCAATCCACTCACCACAAGTGAGTTCATACCCCTTTAATTAACCTTTGAAATACTTTTAAATGTTTTAAATGCTTTTATGGGGGGGAATACAAGTTAAATACTTATAGTTATTACATCAATCACATGTGATTAATAACTATAAAACCAATGATTTTATCACTATTCAAACTGTTTATCAAACTGCTTTACTTCAAAATGTTTCACAAACTCTTTTCTTACCAAATACTTTTATCTAAACTTTGTTATACTTCTTATAAATTGCATGCCCATATATATATATATATATATATATATATATATATATATATATATGTATATATATATATATATATATATATATATATATATATATATATATATAAGAAATGTTTGAAGGGCTTAGGAAGGCCATCCGCCCTATTTCCTTTTTCTCGATTTGGATGTGGTCTGGTGGGATTTCGGGTAGCCGTCCGAAGGCCGTTTCAATATTAATTATATATCAAGCGTACATATATGGACATAAAATTACTCCCATATTCATGCTTATTAGTTACATCATTAGTAAGTTACCATCGGGGTAACACAGGATCATACTACTACAATTTCTAGATCAATGAGTCAGTTCATTCATGAGTCATTACTTATTACTATGAGAACATATACATATTACATTACTGTGAGTACATATTCAACTATACTAGAAAGAGAACATATACAACTATACTAGAAAGAGAACATATACAACTATACTAGGAAGAGAACATATACAACGATACTAGAATAAGTAACATTACATTACATATACATGAATACATTAACAATTGTGATCCATTGTATCGGAGCATGCCTTAAATGTCATGGCCCGAGTTGTAGCCAGAATTCTCTTGGAGGGAGAGCGTGATTTTGCATATAGATCTATACTGGATTGACTATCCTACACCTTGCTGCTAGCTACAGCCGGACCTGCAGGTCTGCGGGTGCCAAACGTTATTCCACTTTACGACCATTCATATGTCGTTGTTACCAGTCAATAGTATGTTACAATTAATCACAGGATACCTTAATATAAATCCGGTTTAAGGTAGTTAGTACAGCAGTAGTTCCTATAATACAACACTACAATACTACAATAATTTACCCATTACATATATTTAGTGATTATGTCACTTAAACATTAATGTACAAACTATATTTTGTTAATGATAGTGACAATTGGGAAATTACACACTTTTACAACAAACGAACATACAAAACAGTTAAGCCTTGGTAGAAGGCTGCTTTAATAGAAAATATAGGTTTTTCTGAGAGATTCAAACTTTTACAAACATTTACATACATTTTACAAACTTACACTTGCGACATGTTCAAACGTTTTGATAACAAACACCGACACTAAAATACTTATGAACTCACCAGCTTAATGCTAATAAACTCTTTCAAAATAACTTGTATTCTCAGGTCATCAGTAGACAGGTACCGAGGCCAACTTTTGAGAACATGGAGCGCATCCAAGACTCATCTTATTATTTTGATTTACATTATATTTTTGGTGTCTATAACTGTACAGAACACGCTTGTATAAAATTATATATTTAATGCAATGAATCATGTTGTTTGCTTGCTTACTTTTACTGTGTTGTGATACTCTACATGACGTCCTCCGCCCCAGAACGTTTCCGCCGTTCTCGGTTTTGGGGTGTGACAGATTGGTATCAGAGCATTGTTTATAGTGAATCAAGTATATCAACCCATAAAAGATATACTAAACTATAAACCCATTAGGGATTAAAGCACTCTGACCAAGAGTCTATACTTTAAACATTAAAATATTTAATTAAGTATACTAGTCTGTATTCATACTAAAATCTGTGTCACAATGACAAGAACAAAAGTATTATGATTGTTAAATATCGCAAGTGAGTTCGGGGATGTATGGTCAGTCCTGGGAATGGCATAGCCTGATCAACTATGCTGGTCCGAAGAGTGATTAGCATACGCCCTAGAATGGTTGTGATATGTTAACAAGTCTAAAAACTTACCAACAATACCACAAGAAGATCAGTAGAACCTTACTTACAAATTGATTCTTACCACTCTGCTTATCTTTATAAACTTATAGCTGAAAGACGCCTCCTCGCAAATCTCCCCGGAATAACCTTGCACCTCCACCACCTCCTCCGCCTCCATTCATTGATACTGCAGCCCTGAATGTTGCCGTAGCCGCAGCAGTGGCAACTACCATGGCTCAGTATCACTCTTCTGATGCCAGTAGAGGTGGAACCCCTGTTGAATCAATTCCGGTTGAAACCCCTGTGCGCTCAAGAGAGTGCTCCTACAAGGATTTCACCAACTGCAAGCCGAAGTCTTTCCATGGCACTGGCGGAGTCATTGCCCTCTCGCAATGGTTCGAGAAGACTGAATCAGTCTTCGAAATTTGTTCATGCCCTGCTGCGAGCAAAGTCAAATACGCCGCATGCACCTTTGAAGGAAAGGCCCTGACGTGGTGGAACGGCCACGTTAAATCGCTGACTCTCGTAGTAGCGAATGATATGGGCTGGGAAACCATGAAGGACCTCATGATTGAGGAATACTGCCCGAGGGGCGAAATCCAGAAATTGGAACAGGATCTTTGGAGCCTGACCATGAAGGGCACCAACATGGTCGCTTATACCGCCAGATTCAGCGAACTGGTGGCCCTCTGCCCCAATATGGTTCCCACTGAAGGGAAAAAGATCGAAAGGTACATACGGGGGCTAGTGCCTCCGTATCAGGGGAATGTCCTATCATCAAACCCCGCTACCTTCGATAGTGCCAAGCGACTGACATAGCGACTCATTGACCATGGAGTGAAAACCCCTGCAACAACAACCACCCTAGCCATCCCGGAACCTTCTAAACCCGCTGACACTAAGCGGAAGTTCTGGGAAGACAAGAAGAAACAGCGAGCTGCTAAAAAGCAGCAAGTTGTGGCTGTGCATGCCGCGATAACCCCTGTTGCTGATACTGCTCCGGTGAGGCAGTATGCTGGAAGTTTGCCTAAGTGCAACAAATGCAACTTCCACCACAACAGCCCCTACCGTGAAATGCAGTGCTCTAACTGCAACAGGAAAGGACACACCGTCCGTTTTTGTAAATCCCCGGCGAGGCTGATCACCCAAGTCCCCGGCTCTGGCGTGAGCCCGACCTGCTATGGATGTGGCGAAGCAGGCCACTATAAGAGGGACTGCCCCAAAGTGAAGAATGTTGGAGGATCAGGGAGGGTACTAGCAATAGGCCATGGGGAAGCAGTTGCTAACCCAACAGTGGTGACTGGTACGTTCCTCCTAGATAACTCCTATGCATGAATTCTATTCGATAGTGGAGCGGAGCGAGGCTTCATGAACCATAAATTTGCTCGCATGCTTAAGCAACAACCACACACACTTAAGGAACAATTCACAGTAGAAATGGCAAATGGAAAAAATGAAAGTACGAATAACATATACTTAGGTTGTACCCTAACTCTAGATAGCATTCATTCCCAATCGATCTTACGCCGGTCTCAATAAAAAGCTTCAACGTTATCATTGGCATGGATTGGTTAAGTCTTCATCGCGATGACATCATGTGCTACGAGAAAGCAGTCCGTCTAAACCTTCCGTCTAATGAAACTCTTATCGTCTACGGTGACAAACCCGGTGCAAGTCTTCGTATTATATCAAGTATTCAAGCACGGAAATATCTGCGTAAAGAATACCATGCATTCCTTGCTCACGTCGTCGATACGAGCCTCGAAACGAAGGAACTAAAGAGCATTCCAGTAGTGAGCGACTTCCCCGACATTTTCCCAGAAGAGCTACCAGGATTACCTCTGCAACGACAGGTCGAGTTCAGAATCGACTTAGTCCCAGGAGCTACCCTAGTAGCCAAGTCGCCCTACCGATTAGCACCAGCAGAGATGCAAGAACTATCTGGTCAACTTAACGAACTGCTCAGCAAGGGATTTATAAGACCAAGTTTCTCACCTTGGGGAGCACCGGTTTTGTTCGTTAAGAAGAAAGATGGGTCATTCCGTATGTGTATCGACTACAGAGAACTCAACAAACTGACGGTCAAGAATCGTTACCCTATGCCTCGCATAGACGATCTATTTGACCAACTGCAAGGGGCAAACTACTTTTCCAAAATTGATCTGAGATCCGGATATCACCAGTTAAAAGTGTTGGAGGAGGATGTACCGAAGGCAGCCTTTCGAACTCGTTACGGACACTACGAGTTCGTGGTGTTGCCATTCGGATTGATCAATGCGCCCGCAGTCTTCATGGATCTGATGAATAGAGTATGCCGACCTTAATTGGATCAGTTCGTCATTGTATTCATTGATGACATCCTGATCTACTCCAGAAGTAAGGAAGAGCATGGCGATCATCTGCGACAAGTTCTAGGAACTTTACGAGAGGAGAAGCTCTATGCGAAGTTCTCTAAGTGTGAATTTTGGATCCGAAGAGTCGAATTCTTAGGACACGTGGTAAGTGAAGAGGGAATCCACGTGGACCCATCCAAAATTAAGGCCATTGAGAACTGGTCAGCACCGAAGACGCCTACAGAAATTCGGCAATTTTTAGGTCTTGCTGGCTACTACCGCAGGTTCATACAGAACTTCTCCTGGATTGTGAAACCTCATACAACACTGACCCTGAAAGGCGCGGCCTTCGACTGGGAAGAGAACCAGGAGAGAGCGTTCCGAACGCTCAAGCGAGCCTTATGCACCGCACCAATACTATCCCTCCCCGAAGGAATAGAAGACTTCGTAGTCTATTGCGATGCATCGAATCAAGGGCTCGGGTGTGTTCTGATGCAGCGAGGTAAGGTCATCGCCTACACCTACAGACAGTTGAAGAAACACGAAGTTAACTACACGACCCAAGATCTTGAACTAGGAGCAGTGGTGTTTGCTCTGAAGATCTCGAGACATTACTTGTACGAAACGAAAAGCACTATTTTTACCGACCACAAGAGTTTGCAACACATTTTCGATCAGAAGGAGCTCAACATGAGGCAACGACGGTGGGTCGAGCTACTCAGTGACTACGAATGCGATATTCGTTATCATCCGGGTAAAGCCAACGTAGTAGCAGACGCCCTAAGTCGGAAGGAATATTCTGGTCGCAGAGTTAAGTCATTGTCAATAACCATCCATTCACACTTGTCTAAGCAAATTCAGGCAGCCCAACTGGAAGCCATGAAACCTGAAAATGTGACGAGTGAATCCCTTAGAGGAATGGACAAGAATTTATAAGCCAAGGGTGGCGGAGCCTTATATTTCATGAACCGGATCTGGACACCGAAACACGGTGGTTTCTGAGACTTGGTCATGACCGAGGCGCACAACACTCGGTATTCCGTCCATCCAGGTTCAAATAAGATGTATCTGGATCTTAAAAAGCTATACTAGTGGCCTAATATGAAAGCAGAGATTGCTACCTTCGTAAGTAAATGCCTTAGTTGCGCAAAGGTTAAGGTCGAGTACCAGAAGTCCTCCGGTTTACTGCAACAACCAGAGATTCCAGAATGGAAGTGGGAGCGGATCACTATGGATTTCATAACCAAGTTGCCCAAGACAACAGGTGGACTTGATACCATATGGGTCATCGTCGATAGATTGACCAAGTCTGCACACTTCCTGCCTATCAAAGAAACTGACAAGATGGAGAAACTTACGAGAACATACATTAGGGAAATCGTACGGCTACATGGTGTACCTATGTCCATTATCTCCGATAGAGATAGTAGGTTCACCTCAAGATTCTGGGAATCACTACAACATTCCCTGGGAACAAGGCTGGACATGAGCACAGCCTACCATCCACAGACCGATGAAAAAAGTGAGAGGACCATCCAAACACTGGAAAATATGTTGAGAGCCTACGTGATTGACTTTGGAATGGCATGGGATACTCATTCACCCCTTGTCGAGTTTTCCTATAATAACAATTATCACATGAGCATCAAGGCTGCTCCACTTGAAGCCCTCTACGGCCAAAAGTGCAGATCCCCTCTATGCTGGGCTGAGGTGGGTGATACCCAATTAGCTAGGGGCAAGCTTCTGACAGTACTCTCACCGGTCCGGAGATCACTCGGGAAACGACAGAGAAAATCGTTAAGATCCGTGAACGATTGAAAGCCTCTAGAGACCAACAGAAGAGCTTCACTGATAAGCAAAGAAAACCTTTGGAATTTCAGGTGGGAGACCGAGTCCTTCTCAAAGTCTCACCCTGGAAAGGCTTGATACGCTTCGGTAAGCGTGGGAAGCTAAATCCGAGGTACATAGGGCCTTTCGAGATTCTCGCAAGAATCGGCCCCGTAGCGTACAAACTCAACCTACCCGACGCACTTCGTAACGTACATTCTACATTCCACGTATCTAACTTGAAAAAGTGTCTGTCCGACGAGACTCTTGTAATCGCACTCGACATGATCGAGATCAACGAGAGCCTCAACTTCGTAGAAGAACCGGTAGAGATCATGGACCGTGAGGTCAAGCAGACGAAGCAAAGCCGTATCCCGATCGTGAAGGTTCGCAGGAACGCCAAGCGTGGGCCGGAATTCACTTGGGAATGCGAGGATCATATGAAACTGAAATACCCTCATATTTTCGCTTAGATATTTGTAACTTCTTATTTGCTTAAATTCTAATTTCGGGACGAAATTCCTTCTAACGGGAGGATGATGTGACAACCCGAAATTTCCATTTTGTACGAACATTATCAATTTAATAGAAGCTAGACCAGTTACAGTGAATTTCAGACTTTTCCGAATAAGTTTGAGTATATTAGGGTTTACGTTTAAGGAGATATCAGGAGAGTGGATGCACTTGGGTTAGTGAAACTCGATTATTTCAAAACTTCATAATATTAGAGTTCATTTCCGGAATAAAAATATTTTCTGCCAAAAATATCTCAGGACTATAAATAGATTTCTGAACCAAATTCATTCATTGTTCACATTTCCAACTAGAGAAAAGCCATTTTCTCTCTCACGGATCTTCGGGTTTTCGCCCCAAATCGTGAGTAAACTTCTCTAGTTGTCTTATAATGCTTATTATGTTCTTAATAACTTAGTTTACATATAAAATCTGTGAGATTCGGGAGTTTACCGCCCAAGAACGTTCTTGGAGAGTAAACTCCAATATGATGCTTAAATGCTACCTAGTCTTTTCCCCATGATAAGTGATGGACTTAGGCTTAATTGTATGTGTATTTAGGCTAGAAAACAATCCAAAAACACCCAAGTTTAGGTGTTCACGGCCCAAGGAGTTCTTGGACCGTGAACTCCAAAAACAAGGACCAAAAGGTGTTTTTAACACTCCTAAAGCCTTGGACATTTAACCCTATTTGATCCTAGTTAATTTGTGGACTTTAAAACATCAAAGACACCTCCCCAAAGAGATTTTACGGCCCTGGTAAGATTCTTGGGCCGTGAACATAAAGCAAGGGCACCAAATTGTGCCTAGGACCTTCATTAGCTTAAAGCAAATGCCTAGAAACTATCCTACTTGTGCTTAGAGCTTGAAAACATAAAAACACCCATCCCATAAGAGTCTACGGCCGTAAACTCTAAGGGAATTGGCCTTGGGGCCGTAAACTCCTCAAGGGAGTGTTTCTATGCCCTAAACTACCCATAGAACTAAGCCGCCAAGTAGAACTTATTCTAGAAATCAAGTAACACTTCAAAACAAATTATGTCAACATGGTTGAGAGCTTACGGATGTAAAATCAAGGTTTTACGACTGTAAACTCCTCATGTAGAGTTTATTGAAGAGTAAACACATATACAAAGTCCTTGGAAACTTTAAACCCCTTTAGCCTTGTCCCACAACAACCTAGATGCGACCCTTAGGACTTATAACACTTATACAAAGTGTTTACATGTTCTAGAGTGTCCCAACTTAATTCATTAGTTATTATTTGGCTAATTAGTTATATATATGCTCATTATATGATAACTAGGCTCGTGCGTCTGAACAAGTCTCCGTTTGCCACCTAGCACAGTATCTGACACTTCAATCCAATCCACTCACCACAAGTGAGTTCAAACCCCTTTAATTAACCTTTGAAATACTTTTAAATGTTTTAGTTGCTTTTATGGGGGGGGGGGGGAATACAAGTTAAATACTTATAGTTATTACATCAATCACATGTGATTAATAACTATAAAACCAATGATTTTATCACTGTTCAAACTGTTTATCAAACTGCTTTACTTCAAAATGTTTCACAAACTCTTTTCTTACCAAATACTTTTATTTAAACTTTCTTATACTTCTTATAAATTGCATGCACATATATGTATATATATATATATATATATATATATATATAAGAAATGTTTGAAGGGCTTAGGAAGGCCATCCGCCCTATTTCGTTTTTCTCGATTTGGATGTGGTCTGGTGGTATTTCGGGTAGCCGTCCGAACGCCGTTTCAATATTAATTATATATCAAGCGTACATATATGGACGTAAAAGTACTCCCATATTCATGCTTATTAGTTACATCATTAGTAAGTTACCATCGGGGTAACACATGATCATACTACTACAATTTCTAGATCAATGAGTCACTTCATTCATGAGTCAATACTTATTACTATGAGAACATATACATTACATTACTATGAGTACATATACAAATATACTAGAAAGAGAACATATACAACTATAGTAGAAAGAGAACATATACAACTATACTAGGAAGACAACATATACAACGATACTAGAACAAGTAACATTACATTACATATACATGAATACGTTAACAATTTTGATCCACTGTATCGGAGCATGCCTTAAATGTTATGGCCCGAGTTGTAGCCAGATTTCTCTTGGAGGGAGAGCGTGATTTTGCGTATAGATCTATACTGGATTGACTATCCTACACCTTGCTGCTAGCTACAGCCGGACCTGCTGGTCTGCGGGTGCCAAAGATCATTCCGCTTTACGACCATTCGTATGTCGTTGTTACCAGTCAATAGTATGGTACAATTAATCACATGATACCTTAATATAAATCCGGTTTGAGGTAGTTAGTACAACAGTAGTTCCTATAATACAACACTACAGTACTACAATAATTTACCCATTACATATATTTAGTGATTATGTCACTTAAACATTAATGTACAAACTATATTTTGTTAATGATAGTTACACTTGGGAAATTACACACTTTTACAACAAACGAACATACAAAACAGTTAAGCCTTGGTAGAAGGCTACTTTAATAGGAAATATAGGTTTTTCTGAGAGATTCAAACTTTTACAAACATTTACATACATTTTACAAACTTACACTTGCGACATGGCCAAATGTTTTGATAGCAAAAACCGACACTAAAATACTTATGAACTCACCAGCTTAACGCTGATAAACTCTTTCAAAATAACTTGTATTCTCAGGTCATCAGTAGAGAGGTACCGAGGCCAGCTTTTGAGAAGATGGAGCGCATCCAAGACTTATCTTATTATTATGATTTACATTATATTTTTGGTGTCTATAACTGTACAGAACACGCTGGTATTAAAATTATATATTTAATGAAATGGATGATGTTGTTTGCTTGTTTACTTTTACTGTGTTGTGATACTCTACATGACGTCCTTCTTCCCAGAACGTTTCCGTCGTTCTCGGTTTTGGGGTGTGACAGAGAGAAACCCTAAGAGATCTAGAGCGTTTGTGAGGAAAGAGAGGCCATTCTTGATCCTTTTGTGGGTGTTTTTGCTAGAAGGAAGTGACTAAGGCAAGAGGAGGCTGAAGGAGGTGCGATTTTGGTGGTTTTTGAGCTCATAGAGACTATATTGAGGTATTATTCTCGGACCGTATTTAGTTTTTGGGTTGATTCTTAGTGTTAGGGTTTTCTAACCCTTTTAGAGGTTGATTAAGTGGAGTAATTGGTCCCTTCTCGAGTTTTTGTTCTGGATCTGGACCTAAAGTGGTCCAAACACCTTAACCCTTGAAGCTTTATTAGTCATTATGGGAGCCATGAGCTTGGAATGTCATTTTTGGGGCTAAATCACCATTTTGGTCCATTTAAATGTTATATGTGTGTCATTGTCCGAACTTTACATGATTATCATGATTGGGGAGGCCAGATCTATGATTGTATGGAACAGATCTGACCTCAGAAGTTGTATTGAGTTTGTGCATGGCATGAACTCGCCGAGTCTGAAGAACAGACTCGGCGAGTAGTATGAAGGTTCCCCGTTAATCACTATGTGAGTGGACTTTTTGTAACAGCCCGAAATCCAGGTATTCTTCTTTTGGCCTCACATCTTGGTTAAGTTGATGATTTAGGGTTTTCATGGTAGCCGAGTACGCTGGGCATACAAGGTGTACGCTGCGCGTACTCGCGCGGCTTAATTGGACGCGTTTCGCCTCAGGTACGCGAGGCATACCCAAGGTTACGCCCGGCATAACTTATTCAGACCCAAACCCTAAATTCCTTTGATGGGGCTATAAAAGGAACATGTGGCTGGTCTTCTCAGCCACCATCCCTCAGAGTGAAACCCTAAAAAGAGTGTACCCTCGTTCTTAGGCCATTGTGTGTGTATTCTAAGCTTGGTGGTGTCATTTCAAGGTTGCAAAGGAGAGGAAGAGCTTGTTGGAGAGGGTAGAAGTGGTGCCTAAGTGTAGATCTGAACCTTGCAAGGGCTAAAGCTTCATTTCCAGGTATAAAGTTCGGATCTTGTCACTTGGTTCATGTTGTATGCTTAAAAGGTCATTTTCTAGGGTTTAAGTCCCAAAGGTGGAGACTTTTGTGCAAATGGCCTCCATAAGCTTAGATACTTCATATTTCTGATCTATTGGGGTTGTAGACTCATAAAAATGGCATCTTGGACGTGGGGTTCGCACCATGCATGAGATCTAGGTCCTTGAGTTTGAATAAAGGGTTGTTATGTAATGTTGGAGCCTTTACAACCGTCCCAAGGCTTAAAGGTCTCGACTTTATGGGTTTAGACACACTAGAAGAGTCGGATCTAGAAGTGGAAGTAATGGATTAACCGATTAAGACCAGAATTAGAGAGTGGCTGATTCTGGGGATTACGCTGGGCGTAACTTCCAATACGCGTAGCGTACTGGGTGGAGACCCCGATCAGGGAGGGGTTGGCGACGTACGCCCCGCGTACATCTAGAGTACACCCCGCTGAAAGGTCAAGCCCTGAAATATGATAATGTTTAAAACAGACTCAGCGTCAGCATGTATCTCAGCATCAGCGCCAGCACGTCAGCAGCTCAGTTTGTAATAGTTTAGTTTATTCAGTGCTTTGTAACAAATCTTGTATTTATCCTGTTTCCTTAGTTAACTTGATTTATTAGCAGGCGTATCCCTGAATTGTAGGGATCGTCTAGAATAGCAGTATATATTATTTGTATAGGTTTGTGAATTGTTACGCTTTTCACAAACCCTAATCGTCGCTTTGTGCACATGATAATCTCTTTGTGAGATTATCTTTCTTAGTGAAAGTTTTTCTTCGTGAATTTCTCTTGTTCTTATTCATAGTCATTGTTTGATATTTCGATCGATCTAAAGATCTCTTCAATTGGTATCAGAGCAGGTTTCTTTTATCAAACAAATGGCTTCATCTTCTTCTTCATCAAACTCGTCAAATCATCCTTCTGCTAAAATCCCTCCTTTCGATGAAACTAACTTTGCTATGTGGAAAATAAAGGCTCTGTATGCCTTGGAGTCTGTTGATGAAGACATGCTGGACATCGTTGAAAAAGGTCCTTATGTTCCGATGTATCAGCCTCTTAAAAATAATGTTCCTGATGGCACTATGAAGAAAACTCCAAAAGAAAACTGGACGACAGACGACAAGAGCAAACATGGTTTGGATGTTCGTGCTCGTGCTGCTATCAGCTACTCATTGCCATACAACATCTTTGGGCTGGTTCAAAATTGCAGCTCAGCAAAAGAGATGATGGATACGCTGACTGTATCTTTTGAAGGAACTGAAGAAGTCAAGGCTACTCAAATAAATGATCTTAACTGAAGGTATGAACATTTTTTTGCTAAGAAAGGTGAAACTTTGACTCAAACTTTTAACAGATTCAATACTCTTGTTAATGATCTTCGGAGACTAGATCAGTTGAAGCACATAACTGTTCTAGTGCAAAAGTTTTTTGATTCTCTAGGTGCAGGTTGGGAGAATCATGTTGATGTGCTGAAAAATAGTGAGAAGATCCACTCTATGGACTTACAAAGTCTCTATGGAAATCTTCGATACTATGAAGAATCCAAGCTACAAAGAAAGGAACTGATGAAAGATTCTCAGCGTGAATCTTCTGTAGTCCTGTTCTCCAACAAAAAGCTAGTGTCAGATTCAGACACTGAAAGTGATTCAGACACTGATTCATCTAAAACTGACACTGATGATCTTGAAAAGGTTGTAGCCAGTGCATCTTTGATTGTGAAGACCTTTGAAAAATCAGGTCGAAACTTCTCAAAGTTTCAAAAGAAGATTGGAGGAAAATTCTCAAAAGGGTCAGGAGCTGATAAAAGGCATGGTGCCGATAAGAAAGAGAAGGCTCAGTGCTTTAACTGTGGGAGCACTGATCATTTTGCAAAGGATTGTAAACAAAAGAAACAAGGCTCAGATGAATACTGGAAGCAGAAGTACAACAAGCTGATTGAGAAGCTGAAAGCTGAAAACTTGGAGCATAAAGTGCTTGTAGCTGAAGAAGAAAAATGGAAAACTGATGAAGAGTCATCAGATGATGAAGTCAAGTGTCTCATGGTCAAAATAGAGGACCCGTATATTGCTGATAAAGACAAAAGTACTTTTGACACTGATATGTCTGATGCTGAAAATTCCAGGAAGCACAACACTGACTCTTCTTCAATGTACCAGGTTAAAAACTTTGTTTCCTATTCAATGAATGAAAAAATCAAAATGTTTGAGTATTTGGGTGTCATTAATTCTAAGAAGAATCAAACCATCAGAAATTTGCAAAATCAAATTGATCTTCTTGAAACTGATATATCCATGAAAAATAGCATTATTGAATCCACTCAGGAAAATCTTAGAATTACTAGTTTGTCAAATTCATCATTGTCTGCTGAAATTAACGATGTCAAAAATCTTTTGATCAAAGAACAAACTGTACTTCACACTTGGGCAAAATCTCATAAGAATGCCAATTATATTATTTCAGCTCAAATTCCACATTCTTGTGAGAAAATTCTTGGGGGTAATTTTGCAGAAGCTGAAAAAGTTTTTAAATCACAAGAAAAGGAATCTGAGGTCTATTCCATGAATGAGATGAAAAATAATTTCAAAAATAAGTTTGTCAGTAACTCTTTTATTAATCAAAGTTTAATTGATGAATATTGTACTATTAATCCTAATGGTATTACTGAGTGTAATGTTGAAATTACCGGAATTGATCCTACCTCTTATCCTGCACATCTCGTTAGACCAACCCCTCTAACTGAGAATATTATTGCCTTTCCTATCTCTACTGGAGTGTTTCATGCTGTTCATGAACAACTCAAGCACTTCCCTGATCGCAATCCATCTGTGAATGAGTCAAAATCAGATACTGATAGTTCATCTCCTAACACTGATCAAATTCCTTCTGACACTGAACTCAGTCGTGACTCAGTGATAAACAAAAGGACTCAAAGCTCTATTGGTGAATCTTACATATCAAAATGTGTTAAATCAAAAAATTTGCTCACCAAGAAGAACTTTAGAACTAGAGTTTGTTACAGATGTGGTGACTCCTCTCACAAGATCAGTGAATGTTCTTTTGATAAATCATCCTCAAGAGCTGAAAATATTAAAGTTAGGAATGAAAAATGGATTCTTAAGTCAAACTCTTTAAACTGTCTTCCTAAGGAGTGTTATAATTTATTATCAAATAACTTTGTGAATGACCCATCTTCGAATGGGTCAGTGTGTTCTAACTAGTTTCTCAGCACTGCAGGGTCAGGAGCATCTTTGGTACTTAGACAGTGGTTGCTCAAGGCATATGACAGGATCAAAGTCTCTCCTGGAAGATTATGTTAAGAAAACTGGTCCTGCAGTTACTTATGGAGACAATGGAAAGGGGTTCACTAAGGGATATGGAAACATCAAATGCAATAACGTGGTTTTTCAAAACGTTTCATATGTTAAGGGTCTCAAACACAACCTTATTTCTATCAGTCAATTGTGTGATGCTGACTATGAAGTTCACTTTACAAAGAAAGAAGGAAGAGTTGTAAACACTGACAAGAACATCGTACTCTCAGCAAGTAGAAAAGATGATATGTATGTTCATGACATGTTCTCAAGTGACAAGGCACTGATGCAATGTTTCTTTACAAAGTCTAAGATGAATCTTAGCTGGATTTGGCACAAAAGGTTTTCTCATCTGAACTTCAAGAATCTATCCAAGATATCCAATCAAGACCTAGTTAGAGGGCTCCCAAAATTCAGCGTTGTGAAAGACAAGATGTGTTCAGCGTGTGAACAAGGAAAACAAACCAAGTCCTCTTTCAAACCCAAGTCATGTTCCATTATATCAGTCCCTCTTCATCTACTCCACATGGACTTGTTTGGACCTATTCCTGTTCGTTCACTAGGTGGAAATAAGTATACTCTAGTGGTCGTTGATGAGTTCACTCGATTTACATGGGTAGTTTTCTTGAAGAAGAAAAGTCATGCTGCACAGGAAATCATCTCACTGATTCGTAAAAATGAGACACTGACAGGTCTTAAAGTTAAGCAACTAAGAAGTGATCATGGCACTGAGTTCCGAAACTCAACTCTTGAAGAATTTTGTGATCTTAAAGGAATTGGACAAAACTTCTCAGCTCCTCGTACTCCTCAGCAAAATGGTGTTGCTGAACGAAGAAATAGAACACTGATTGAGGCAGGAAGGACCTTGATGATCCATGCTGGTCTTCCTATGTCGTTTTGGGCTGAAGCTGTCAATACAACATGTTTTACTCAGAATCAATCTCTAATTCACAGGATTCACAAGAAGACTCCATATGAAATGCTGAAAGATCGAAAACCAGACGTATCCTTTTTTCATGTGTTCGGATGTATTTGCTATATTCTAAATCAGCGTAACCCAAGATCCAAGTTTGAACCTAAGGCTGATAAAGGTATTTTTGTTGGGTACTCATCTATTTCAAAGGCTTTTCGTGTTTTCATGTGAACAGGCAATGTGTTGAAGAATCCATTCATGTGAAGTTTGATGAGGAATCATACACTGATGAAAAAGTCACTCATTCTCCTTTTATCTTTCAAGAGCTTCTTTCTTGTCCATTCGATGAAGCACCTTGTGCTGAAGAGAAGACCGATTCTTCTGATCCTATCATTCCAGTTCCATGTCCCTTGAGTCAAGATACTGCAGCCACATCAGCAGATAACTCATTAGGTGCTGATGAAACCCTTGAAGCTGAAGACTCTCCTGAAACTGATAATGTGTCAGTGTCTATCTCTCCGGAATCAGCATCAGTCATTGAACATCGAGATCATCCTGTTGATCGAATTATAGGGAATATTCATGATGGTGTCCGAACCAGATCTAGTGTACTTAATAACTTTTTCATGTATGTTAACTTTGTTTCAATGATCTTACCTGATAAGGTACACACAGCTCTTCAAGATGCTGATTGGATCACAGCCATGCAAGAAGAACTGAATGAGTTTGAAAGGCACAAAGTTTGGACTCTTGTCCCAAGACCATCCGGAAAGACTATCACTGGAACTCGCTGGGTCTATCATAACAAGGTTGATAAAGATGGAATCATCACTCGCAACAAGGCAAGGCTTGTAGCTCAAGGGTTTACTCAGATTGAATCTATCGACTACGGGGAAACTTTTTCCCCAGTTGCTCGCATTGAAGCTATCAGGTTGTTTCTTGTAACACTGAAAATTTTAAAATTTATTTTTCACAATTTATAAAAGCATTTCTCTCTTAATTTCATAAAACATCAAATTTCAAATTCCAATATGTATCATACAAATCCCAAGATCACATAATTATATCGAATTCCTCTACGTGTGTACAGATCAAGCCGGCGCCTTCCCACGGTCATCGCTAGTACCTGAAACAACAACACTAACACTGTAAGCACAAAGCTTAGTGAGTTCCCCAAAATACCACACATAAAACACATATTAGCCACTCGAGGCCATAACTCTATGGGTCCGTGCACCCAACTCTGTGAACCCTCAGGTTCTAACTCTGGGAACCTTCCGATTCCAACTCTATAAGCATGCACAACATAAATCACATAGACATCATGCAGTACAACACATAGCATACACATAACATACACATACTCTATCACATGACTCTGATTACCTACTCAAGGTAAAGTATAGTGAGAAGACTCACCTCGCGTGTCTCGGTATCTCACGATCCCTGGAAATCCCTCGTACTCGATCCTCCGAGCTCTAATCCTCCTATAACATCACAAGACTCTAATTAACACTTTTATCTCTAAGGTTGACTATCCCTAAGAAGTCAACACAGGTCAACGGTCAACGGTCAACTTTGACCGGACTCGGCGAGTGCACGCGGCAACTCGGCGAGTCTAGACGTTCTCACTAACTCTCTAGGATTCCCTTTCTACACGTCGAGTACTCCCCCTGACTCGACGAGTTCCACCTGGAAGAATCGCGGGACCACCCCGACTCAACTCGCCGAGTCTCAAGAACGACTCGGCGAGTCCCAGCTCGACTCAGACCACATGACAATCCTCTCTAACTCGCCCTGACTCACCGGGTCAACTCCTGACTCGTCTGGACCACTCTCTGGCCGGTCCAAGGCAATCTTCAAGCTACTCGTCGAGTCTGCTCATCGGACTCGGCGAGTCCATTCCATGCAATCACTCAAACTTGCTTCTAAGGTCAGATCTACTCCAACAATTCATAGATCTGGCCCTCCTAGACTGATTCATCACGTAAAGTCCTAGTCTTGATGCATTAACAACCTCTATATGACTAATTATGAAGAATCTTCAACAAATCTCACTACACAAGGTCATGACCTCCATTGTTCTCTATAAAGCTTGAAGAATGAGACTCTCTGGACCTCTATGGATCCAGATCCGAAGTCTCATCACTAGCATGGGACTATTTGGCCATCAAATCAACTCAACAAGGCCACAAGAAACCCTAAAATCGGTTATACTTCACAAAACATGAGATGAGTCGAAATTATACCTTTAGATTGAAGGGTCAAGCTTCCAATCCACCAAATAGCAGTCCCCTTTGCCTCCTCTTGGCTAGAGCCTCCTTCTTCTTTGCTAAACAACACACAAATGTCAAGAAATGCCTCCTTTCACTCTCAAATCGCTAAAGCACTTTTAGGGTTTCTCTCTATGGACTGATGGATGCAAATGACGGCCATAAGGCCATTTAAATAGGTCCCAAACCCGAGAAATTAGGGTTTCATTAAACAGCGTGGACTCGCCGAGTCCATATCCTGGACTCGCCGAGTCCGAACGAATCCCGCGTCCAGAATCGCGACCCTACTCGGCGAGTCTGAGCTCCAACTCGCCGAGTCCCTTCTCAAAACTCAAAATATTAAAACAATAAAATACCTGGAGATCTGGGCTGTTACAATTCTCCCCCACTAGGATTAGACTTCGCCCTCGAAGTCTCGCTCTAAAATAGCTCCAGATGCTGAGCCCGCATCTCGCGCTCCGGCTCCCAGGTCATCTCTGATCCCTTCCGGTGTTGCCACTGAACCAACACCAAAGGTACCTCCTTGTTCCTCAGAACCTTGATCTTCCGATCTCTGATGGCTACTGGTCTCTCGGCGTAATTCAGGCTCGCATCTACCTAAATATCCTCTAATGGAACTACTGCCGACTCATCGGCAATACATTTCCTCAACTGCGACACATGAAAAGTGTCGTGGATTTGCCCCAACTCTGCTGGCAATTCCAAACGATAGGCTACCCGGCCTACCCTCGCAATCACGCGAAATGGCCCAATATACCGGGGCCCCAACTTGCCCCTCTTCCTGAATCGAATCACCCCTTTCCAAGGAGAGACCTTCAGGAGAACGAAGTCACCGACCTGAAACTCAAGCTCGGACCGGCGTCTGTCTGCATAACTCTTCTGTCGACTCTGGGCGGTCAACAACCTCTGTCTGACCTGCTGAATCTGCTCTGTCGTCTGAAGCACGATCTCGGTACTGCCCATCACTCTCTGCCCGATCTCTCCCCAGCAAATGGGGGTCCGACACCTCCTACCATACAACAGCTCAAAGGGTGGCATACCAATGCTCGAATGATGGCTGTTGTTGTAGGAAAACTCTGCCAAGGGTAGATACGCATCCCAGCTACCCCCAAAATCCAACACATATGCTCGAAGCATGTCCTCAAGCGTCTGAATCGTCCGCTCACTCTGACCGTCTGTCTGGGGATGGTATGCGGTACTAAAATGCAATCTATTACCCAACTCCTCATGAAATTTCTTCCAGAATCTGGAAGTAAAGCGCACATCACGGTCTGAAACAATCGAGATCGGCACCCCATGCCGAGATACCACTTCTCTCACATATAACTCTGCCAACTTCTCTGCTGAAGAACTCTCACTGATGGCAAGGAAGTGAGCGCTCTTCGTCAGCCTATCCACAATCACCCAAATTGCATCAACTCCCCTGACAGTTCTCGGCAATTTGGTGATGAAATCCATAGTGATATGTTCCCATTTCCATTCGGGAACCTCCAATGGCTGCAACTTGCCATGCGGTCTCTGGTGCTCGGCCTTAACCCTACGGCAGGTCAAGCACCTCTCAACGAACCACGCGACGTCCCTCTTCATACAGGGCCACCAATACTCTCTCCTCAAATCCAAATACATCTTCGTAGCCCCCGGATGGATCGAAAATTTCGACCGATGAGCCTCCTCCATCAAGGAAGTGCGCGTACCACCCACGAACGGTACCCAAATCCGACCCTGAAAAGTCATAAGCCCTCGCCCATCCGTAACGAATTCTGAAACCAAACCAACGACCCGTTCCCTCTTCTGCATCTCCGGCTGCACAGCCTCGGCCTGTGCCCCACGAATGGCATCCAATACCGGAGCTATCATGGTCAATCTCAAACATACATCTCGCAATGGAGTGCTATCCGCCCTGCGGCTCAACGCATCGGCCACCACGTTGGCCTTGCCCGGGTGGTACAGGATCTCACAATCATAATCCTTAACCACATCTAACCACCTCCTCTAACGCATGTTTAGATTGGGCTGATCCATCAAGTACTTCAAGCTCTTATGGTCCGTGTATATCGTACATCGAACCCCATATAAGTAGTGGCGCCAAATCTTGAGGGCGAACACTACTGCCCCCAACTCTAGATCATGCGTGGGATATCTTGTCTCATGAGACTTCAGCTGCCTCGATGCATATGCTATCACATGACCCCTCTGCATCAACACCGCACCCAACCCCAAAATCGATGCATCACAATATACTACAAAATCCTCCATCCCTTCCGGGAGAGCTAATACCGGGGCTTCGCACAACCTCTGGCGAAGTGTCTCAAAGGAGGTCTGCTGCTCGGGACCCCATGAGAATGCAACACCCTTCCGGGTCAACCTGGTGAGCGGCACTGCGATCTTGGAGAAATCCTTGATAAATCTCCGATAATACCCTGCTAATCCAAGGAAGCTCCTGATCTCAGAGGGTGACTTTGGCACCTCCCAACCCATCACCGCCTCAACCTTGGCCGGATCGACCAGAATCCCTTCCTGGTTAATGAGATGTCCTAGGAACTGGACCTCCCGTAACCAGAAATCACACTTGGAGAACTTTGCATAAAGCTTCTCCGATCTCAGTACCCCAAGGACCTCCCTCAAATGTTCCTCATGCTGCTCCCTAGATCTCGAATACACCAGAATATCATCGATAAATACAATCACCGACCGATCCAACATCGGCCTACATACCCTGTTCATGAGATCCCTGAACACCGCCGGGGCATTGGTGAGCCCAAAAGGCATCACCACAAACTCATAATGCCCATAACGCGTCCTGAAAGCTGTCTTCTGGACGTCCCCATCTCGCACCCTCACCTGATGATATCCCGACCTCAAATCGATCTTGGAAAACTAAGATGCTCCCTGCAACTGATCAAATAAATCGTCGATCCTTGGCAACGGGTAACGGTTCTTGACCGTCAGCTTGTTCAACTCCCGGTAATCAATACACATCCGGTGTGAACCATCCTTCTTCTTGACAAACAGAATAGGGGCTCCCCACGGCGAGCTGCTCGGCCGAATAAATCCCTTCCCCAGCAACTCCTGAAGCTGCGAGGATAACTCTTGCATCTCTGGAGGTGCAAGACGATAAGGCACCTTAGCTATAGGCGCAGCCCTCGGAACCAAATCAATACCAAACTCTACTTGCCTCACAGGAGGTACTCCCGGCAGCTCCTCGGGAAAGACATCTGGAAACTCACATACCACCGGTACCTCCCCAACTGAACTCGGTCTCTCGGAAGTCGCTCACGTATCCATCACATACGCCACAAAACCCTTACAGCCCTGCTGTAGACACTGCCTCGCCCTGGCGGCCGAACAAAAGGCTGATCCCGAACGTGTACCCTCACCGTACACCGAAAGAACTCCCCCACTAGGGTCTCGTATAGTCACCAGCTGACGCTCACAGTCGATAATCGCGCTGAATCGGCTCAACCAGTCCATGCCCACAATGACACAAACATCACCCATCGCAATAGGAATCAGATCAATCGGAAACTCAATCCCGAAGATCTCTAACACACATCCCCGGAAAACCTCTGCGGCACAAATCACTCTATCATCAGCTATGGAGACTCTCAGAGGCCGACTCAGTGCCTCACGACTAGCACTGATATGCTGGCTAAAGGCCAAAGATACAAAAGACCGACTCGCACCCGAGTCAAATAACACTAAAGCAGGTACGGAATTCACAAGAAAAGTACCTACACATAACATAATATAAGCATAACATCATATGTCAAAATAAATACACGAAAGGAAACATACCAGCCACAACATCGGGCGCAGCGCGGACCTCCTCCGCAGTCAGCTGGAAGGCTCTCCCTCGAGCTCTCGGCGTCTCGGCCTTCACAGGCCGACTCTCTGTAACTCTGATGGCGGCAGGAGCAGACCCCTGAGATGCTCCGCGCAACTGCGGACACTCGGCCTTCCGGTGTCCGGTCTGGTTGCAGTGAAAGCACACTGCAAACCCCTTGGGGCAGTCCTTGGCCATGTGCCCCTCCTTACCACATTTGTAGCAAGACCCTGCTCGGCAGACTCCGTCATGACCCTTGCCGCACTTTCCGCAAGTGCGGCCCTTCTGGCTCCCTGGTCTGGGATCAGCAGGCTTGGCCCGCTTGGCGGCCGGCTGCGACAACGCCGGTCGCCGATCCCTCCCCTGAGACTCTGCCTCCTCCCTGGCCTGGGTCTCAAGCTCAATCTCCCTCTTCCGGGCATTTGCCTGAAGCTCGGCAAATGTCCGGTATGAGGAGTTCGCAGCGAACTCCCGAATATCCCTCCTCAAGATGCTCAAGTAACGGCTCATACGTGCCTGCTCAGTGGACACGTGCTCAGGGCAGAACATCTCCCTCTCGTGGAACATCCTCATGATCGCTGTAACAGACTCAGTACCCTGCTTGAGGGTCAGAAACTCCTGTGCTAAACGCTCCCTCTCCACCTGGGGAACGTACTCATCCCGAAACATAGTGGTGAACCTCTCCCAGGTCACCGCAGAAAGCTCAGCAGGCGAATAATGCACTGTCACAAACTTCCACCAGTCCTTCGCTCCCAAGCGAAGCTGGTTCAGCGCGAACCGTACCTTCAAATGCTCATGAGACGAGCAAGTGAAGAAACACCCCTCAATATCAGATATCCACCTCATAGCTGCCACCGGATCCTGAGTACCATCAAACTCTGGTGGTTTTGTGTTGCTGAACTCACGGAACAGCAACGCATCCCCACCCTGCGGCCTCGCAGCAGCAATCGCTGCGGTAGCCGCTGCAGCAGCAGCCTCAGAAAGAGCGGCATAACGCTCATCAAACGTCTCAATCAAGGTGGTCTTTATAGACCCAAACATCTCCGGTATCTCTGCCCTGATGGCCGCAGCCACCTCCTCCTGAATGATCCGGCGGATCTCCTCCTCACTGGTACCATTGCTCTCGGGCATCAAACGTGTCCTCACCATGATCTACCTCTGAAATACAACATACGATAAATTAGAATCCACACGAGTATACTCACACTCGACAACTCTTTTCTCCTTGGTTCTTGGCATTCCAAAGATTCTGACTTAGGCTGCACACTGCTCCGGTGCTTCCAGTAGTACGGGCCCAATACTACTGTCCGCACCGCACCAGAATACACTCCAAGTCCTTCTCTTTGAATCCCAGGTCTCAAGTACTTTATCATGCATAGACTACTCTCTAATAGATTCCTCATAAGTCCCTTGCTGCTACCTACTCACTCTCAAGCATCTCATAGCAGCTCACCTCTCTCTAGGCTAAGGCATCACACATCAGGCCACTCTAGTCCTAATAGCAATACCGAGCCTACTCTAGCATGCGGTTACATCATATCAATATCAATATCACATAATATATAAAGGTATTTTGGGAAATCATCGTTCGGGCGCTGACTGATCGTACACACATCTCTTGCTCTGCGTTTTTCGAAAATCTTTTACTCTTTTTGAAAATACATCTCAAATCCTCAGTTTGAGTTCAAATACGCCCGAAGGTGTACTCGAATCCCTCAAACCAAGGCTCTGATACCAACTTGTAACACTGAAAATTTTAAAATTTATTTTTCACAATTTATAAAAGCATTTCTCTCTTAATTTCATAAAACATCAAATTTCAAATTCCAATATGTATCATACAAATCCCAAGATCACATAATTATATCGAATTCCTCTACGTGTGTACAGATCAAGCCGGCGCCTTCCCACGGTCATCGCTAGTACCTGAAACAACAATACTAACACTGTAAGCACAAAGCTTAGTGAGTTCCCCAAAATACCACACATAAAACACATATTAGCCACTCGAGGCCATAACTCTATGGGTCCGTGCACCCAACTCTGTGAACCCTCAGGTTCTAACTCTGGGAACCTTCCGATTCCAACTCTATAAGCATGCACAACATAAATCACATAGACATCATGCAGTACAACACATAGCATACACATAACATACACATACTCTATCACATGACTCTGATTACCTACTCAAGGTAAAGTATAGTGAGAAGACTCACCTCGCGTGTCTCGGTATCTCACGATCCCTGGAAATCCCTCGTACTCGATCCTCCGAGCTCTAATCCTCCTATAACATCACAAGACTCTAATTAACACTTTTATCTCTAAGGTTGACTATCCCTAAGAAGTCAACACAGGTCAACGGTCAACGGTCAACTTTGACCGGACTCGGCGAGTGCACGCGGCAACTCGGCGAGTCTAGACGTTCTCACCAACTCTCTAGGATTCCCTTTCTACACGTCGAGTACTCCCCCTGACTCGACGAGTTCCACCTGGAAGAATCGCGGGACCACCCCGACTCAACTCACCGAGTCTCAAGAACGACTCGGCGAGTCCCAGCTCGACTCAGACCACATGACAATCCTCTCTAACTCGCCCTGACTCACTGGGTCAACTCCTGACTCGTCTGGACCACTCTCTGGCCGGTCCAAGGCAATCTTCAAGCTACTCGCCGAGTCTGCTCATCGGACTCGGCGAGTCCATTCCATGCAATCACTCAAACTTACTTCTAAGGTCAGATCTACTCCAACAATTCATAGATCTGGCCCTCCTAGACTGATTCATCACGTAAAGTCCTAGTCTTGATGCATTAACAACCTCTATATGACTAATTATGAAGAATCTTCAACAAATCTCACTACACAAGGTCATGACCTCCATTGTTCTCTATAAAGCTTGAAGAATGAGACTCTCTGGACCTCTATGGATCCAGATCCGAAGTCTCATCACTACCATGGGACTATTTGGCCATCAAATCAACTCAACAAGGCCACAAGAAACCCTAAAATCGGTTATACTTCACAAAACATGAGATGAGTCGAAATTATACCTTTAGATTGAAGGGTCAAGCTTCCAATCCACCAAATAGCAGTCCCCTTTGCCTCCTCTTGGCTAGAGCCTCCTTCTTCTTTGCTAAACAACACACAAATGTCAAGAAATGCCTCCTTTCACTCTCAAATCGCTAAAGCACTTTTAGGGTTTTTCTCTATGGACTGATGGATGCAAATGACGGCCATAAGGCCATTTAAATAGGTCCCAAACCCGAGAAATTAGGGTTTCATTAAACAGCGTGGACTCGCCGAGTCCATATCCTGGACTCGCCGAGTCCGAATGAATCCCGCGTCCAGAACCGCGACCCTACTCGGCGAGTCTGAGCTCCAACTCGCCGAGTCCCTTCTCAAAACTCAAAATATTAAAACAATAAAATACCTGGAGATCCGGGCTGTTACATTTCTCGCATACGCATCTTACATGAACTTCATTGTCTATCAGATGGATGTGAAAACAACATTGCTTCATGGTGTGTTAGAAGAAGAAGTGTTCCTAAATCAGCCCCCAGGCTTTGTGGACAAAGATCATCTTGATTACGTGTACCGGTTAGACAAAGCTGTTTATGGACTGAAGCAAGCTCCCAGGGCTTGGTATGAGACGCTGCCATCGTATCTGCTTGAAAATGGATACAGACGAGGAGCAATTGACAACACTCTCTTCATCAAAAACAAAGGCTCAAATATGGTTCTTGTTCAAATTTATGTCGATGACATTATTTTTGGCTCTCCAAATGAGACAATGAGCAAGGAATTTGCAGAGATCATGTCTCAAAGGTTCAAAATGAGCATGATGGGAAAGATGACCTTTTTCTTAGGTCTTGAGGTTCAGCAACAAAAGACATGTATTTCCATTTGCCAAAGTAAATATATTTCTGATCTGCTTGCTAAGTATTCTCTCAGTGTCTGCAAACCAACATCTACTCTAGTATCTAAGACTGATAAGATACACGCTGATCCAACTGGAACTGATGTCAATCACTCTCTGTATCGAGGAATGATTGGATCCCTCTTATATCTCACAGCAAGTCGTCCTGATATCATGTTTGGAACCATTCTCTGTGCTTGATTCCAAGCTAATCCCAAGGAATCTCACCTCATGGTTGTCAAACGTATTTTTCGATACTTAAAGGGAACTCAAAACCTTGCACTGTGGTATCCTCGCGACTCAGCACTTGAACTTTATGGATACACTGACTCAGATTATGCCGGATGCAATTTAGACAAAAAGAGTACATCTGGTGGATGTCACTTCCTTGGCAACCGTCTCATCGGCTGGTCTAGCAAGAAGCAAACATCAGTTGCCATCTCAACTGCAGAAGCTGAGTATGTTGCCGCTGGGAGATGTTGTGCTCAGCTCTTATGGATTCAAAATCAGCTTCTCGACTATGGGTTCAAGTTCTCAAAGACTCCCATCTATTGTGACAACACCAGTGCCATTCAGATCACACAAAATCCTGTTCAGCACTAAAAAACAAAGCATATCGAGATCAGACATCACTTCATCAGAGATAATGTTGAAAAAGGAAAAGTTGTTCTTGAACATGTCAAGACTTCGGAGCAACTTGCTGACATCTTCACAAAGGCACTGGATTCTCAATCAACTGCTTACATTATTGGAGAACTGGGAATGATTTCCTTGTAATTAATTTTGATGTACAATTGTGCTAATGTTTGATTTTGTTTTATAAGCTGATGTACATTGTGCTGATGATGACATACTGATGATATTTGCCTCTGACCACTTTGGTTTGATTTCTTATCTTTATCTCTTCTTCAAGTCTTCTAAATAAAAGTTGAATGATTCACTATATTAAACCATACACTGATAACGAATTGAAACTCTTTGCCGATGGTTAGATCAAAACACCAAGATCTATCACACGCAACTACCCCTTCTCACCAATCTTACACTGACTCTGTGATTCAGTGTGCCAAAACACACACTGATGAGAATCTAAAATCTTTGCCGATGGTTAGATCAAAACACCAAGATCTATCACACGCAACTACCCCTTCTTACCAATCTTACACTGATTCTGTGATTCAGTATGCAAAAACACACGTTGATGAGAGTCTAAGAATCTTTGCCGATGGTTAGACCAAAACACCAAGGTTTATCACACGCAACAATCCATTCTTTACCCTCCTATTATTCAGTGTCTAATGATTCAGTAAGATAAACCACTCACTGATGAAGTCACAAAACTCTGTGCCGATGGTTAGATAATGTAACTAGTATCTATCACACGCACCAATCTCCTTGCTAGCCCTGAATAAGCAAGCTGTACCTTGAATTGACGGAGAAATATCTTCAGCATGTAACTTTTGTGACACTGAGCTCAGCGCTTCCGCAAACACTGATTGAAGTTTCACATTCAGTCAACGACTCTTTTATCCAACGGCTATATTCTACTCTGACAGGTTGTTACGATGCGCCGTTATCCTTAGTGACGATAATCAAGCAGGTCGAAAGATAATCATCACCTTTTTAATGAAGATAATCATTACCTTTTAAAACCCCCTTTTTCATTCCATATTTAATCCTCTTTTTCCATTGGTTTAACTTTTTTCCTTCCAAAACCTTGCACTTCTCTAAAAAAAACCCTAGAATTCTCAATTACTCTCCAATGGCGGCATCTCTGTTCACATACTCCTCAACCTCTCGAAGAGTCGTTCCTGCCCCAAACTCTCCTCCACTTCCCATTCACATCAAGGCCACCAATGTAGTCTTCAACCTTGACATTCCAGAGGTTCATCGAGGTCTTGGACTCGATGATTTCGTAAATTTCTTGGCTTCTTGTCGCCTTCGATATGCTATCAGTGATGTCTCGTCCGAGTTCTTCCATGAGCAAGTCTGTGAGTTCTACTACACTGCAACCGTTAATGAAGAAAACAATGCCATCACCGGAACCATTGGCCATGGAAGACACTCCGTCTTCATCACCGCAGAACTTCTCAGTGCTGCTTTAAGGTTACCGATTTTCGAACCCTTCTCTAAACCTCCTACTATTGAAAGATGTAAATGCATGTTTGATCAACTGGGCTATGATCATTCAAAGGATGGAACTCGCTCAGCTTTTATTTTGTGTCAGTGCATGACCCCAGGCTGGAAGTTTTTCACTGGTGCCTTATGAAAGTGTGTGGGTCACAAGTCTCACAGTGGTGACCAACTGAGCAATTATGAGCAACAAGTTGTCTGCTCCCTTCTTCTAAACAAAAGGCTGGATTATGGGGCACTATTCTTTCATCAGCTTGTTCCGCTTCTACGTGCAAATGTGCGTGCTGATCATGTTCCCTTTCCACGCTGGATTGCCCTGGTATTCGACAAGTTCTTCGCTGCTGACTACTTTTCTCACTCTGGGAATCCAATCCAATGCCCTCGAATGTCAGTTTGTATGTATCAGGATGATCCTTTGGATTCTGACATTGGAATCTCCGATCGGATGAGAGAATGGATTGCCAATCCATACACTGTGCCTTCTCTCACCGCTGACACTGATGAAGGAGGTGCTGATGGTAATCATATGGATCATGCTGATCAAGAGGTGGAACATCATGATGGCGATCACTTCTCCCCTCAACTGTCTCATCACATCATCTCGGACTCTGGGAAAGTCTCCTCAGCACCACAGGATTCCATGCCTCAGGGGGAGCATCCATCTCAAGGGGAGCATCCATCTCAGGGGGAGCATCCCTCACAGGGGGAGTATCAGTCTCAGGGGGAGCATCCGTCACCAGCAGCTCACCATTTCTCTCCAAGGATGCCTCCTAGCTCTCCAGTTGCCCCAGGTACCTCAATGGTTCAAATTCCGGCTTCAGCATTTTCAGAACTGATGTCACTGACTCGGGACATGAGTCAGCGTCTGCTTCGAATTGAGGCTGATGTTCAACAAATCAAGGAGGTTCTCTTACTTACTCCTCCCGCTAGTCCCAACTTTGATGATGTTCAAAAAGGGGGAGATACTGATGATGATGCTGATGCTGATGATCATGCTGATGGTGAACCAAATGCTCATGATGATGGTGAACCACATGAGAAAGACACAGAACCTGATGCTGACAACACTGTCATTCAGCATGAATCTCCCAACCCCGTTCGTGAATCTGATTCTGCGGGGCATAATAGTCCAGCAGCTACTGAAAAATTGTTTGAAGACAGTGAGCATGATGAAGAGCATGATGAACCTGATGACGAATGTCAAATTCTTGACATGAACTTCATTGATCCTCTTATTCCAGTTCAGCAAGAAAGCTCAGATGACCTTGAAGAATCTCATCCAATACTTGCTGATGTTATTGCTGATCCCATCATTCCGATCCAAGGAGAGGATTCGGACGTTGCAAGTGAAGAATCTCATCCGCTGTCTCGAAAGCGGAAGGCAGTAGATACTGACTTGGATCATTCTTAAACTGATAATTCTTTGTCTGTGAAGAAACCCAAGTCCATTGTCAGTATTTCAAACCTTGCCACTGAATGGAACATGTCCCCTGACCAAGTCAAGCAAATTCTTGATGAAGCCAATCGAGCTCAGCTTCTAAAGAACATTGCTCAAGCTGATGAATCCCTTATTCAGCACAAACTTCAGGCCAAGGGATCGTTTGAAGCTCAGATGCAAAAGTTCCTGGAATTTCAGTCCAAGGCTCAGTCTTCTCAACCTCCTACTGGCTCTAGTAAGCCTAAGGCTGACAGTGTTCTTGACCGGATTGATCGAAAGAGATTTGAAGATGTTTTCAATCGGCGAATGTTTGGTGACAAGATCATCAAGGTCAAAGCTTCCAAACCTCGAAATGAGAAAATCCTTTCGTTGCTGATTACTCGTCAAGGTCCTCAGCATTCATATACTGAGGTTGTCAAAAGAGATGAGCTGATCAGATATGGGTTTTCGGAATGGATGGAACTGCTTGATCTAGCATCCAAGCAAACCTCAGCTCACTCTTCCGAACTAACTTGTGCTCTTCATCTACTGATCAAGAAGGTTCAGCGTTTGGATCTTGTTCCTAAAGAACGACCTCAGCATCAAGGCCAAAGATCGTCAGTTCCTAGATCTCGAAGGACCAAGTTTCATGTTGATGGTGAAGATGTATTGGTTCTAGACTTCGGTGCTGATGGGATTAATAATTCTCTTCCTCTCGGTGTTGATCCGGTTCAACATCAGTTCATCTCAACTCCTGAACACGGGATGTTCTACCTTGATAAAAACAGGAGAATGTGCTTTCAGTGCACTACTGACATTCCAAAAGCTCCAACCACTCACCTTGTTGGCTTAAGGAAAATGTGCATGAGTCATCAAGATCTATCCGGAGAATTTCACATTCTTATCGCCATGGAGCTGCTGAACAGAAGACAGGAGTTGCTGGACAGTCCTTACTGGCCAGTTAAAATTGAAGAGGAAGCTGAGTATGAAGAATTCCTTTCCAGGGGTGTCTTAATTTAGTTTGTTTTGAACATCATCATATTGGGGGAGATTGAAAGGTCAAGCCTTGAAATATGATAATGTTCAAAACAGACTCAGCGTCAGCACGTATCTCAGCATCAACGCCAGCACGTCAGCAGCTCAGTTTGTAATAGTTTAGTTTATTCAGTGCTTTGTAACAAATCTTGTATTTATCCTGTTTCCTTAGTTAACTTGATTTATTAGCAGGCGTATCCATGAATTGTAGGGATCTTCTAGAATAGCAGTATATGTTATTTTGTATAGGTTTTTGAATTGTTACGCTTTTCACAAACCCTAATCATCGCTTTGTACACATGATAATCTCTTTGTGAGATTATCTTTCTTAGTGAAAGTTTTTCTTCGTGAATTTTTCTTGTTCTTATTCATAGTCATTGTTTGATATTTCGATCGATCTAAAGATCTCTTCACCCGCGTACCCTCAGGGTTTGACTTTTGTTGACTTTTAGGGTTTTGGTCAACTTGAGGACTTTAGGTCAAGGAAGGGTAAAATGGTCTTTTACCCTCTAAGGAATGATGATATGGAGTAAAGTTCTAAGTGGTGGAAGTCCTTGTGTAATAAATGATATTTTTATGTTTAGGCGAGGTTGAGCCGTCGTTCGGGGTCGGTGTTAGCGAGGACACGAGATCTTAGACTTTCCACGAGGTGAGTTTTCTCACTATACTGTACCCGGAAGGGTTTTATCGTGTGACCGGAAGGTCGGATATGTTATGAGTTATATGCATTGTATGTGATAAGTTAATCGTTTATATGTGCCATCTATGATATGCTTGATATGGGCCGGAAGGCATTATGTTATGGGCCGAAAGGCGTTGTAATGTGGACCGTAAGGTTGGCGTGGGTAGGACCGGTAGGTTTACCTAGTCAGGACGGAAGTCCCCTAAGACACATGGACCGGAAGGTCAGGGCCTGGAAAGGCATATGTGCATAGGTTGTATTTTGGGGAACTCACTAAGTATTTATGTTTACAGTTGTTGTGATATGAGTTTCAGGTACAAGCGAGGACCGTGGGAAGGCGCCGACATGATCTGTACACACTGATGGAGGATTTATGATCTTGGGATTTATATGATTTGTATTATGACATGATACATTGGATCTTTATGACTTATTTTGGACGGAAATATATTTTTAAGAAATGAAAATTTTGTTTTAAAAATTTCCGTTGTTACAAGTTGGTATCAGAGCCTAGGTTTGAGGGATTCGGGTGCACCTTCGGGCGTAACTGAACTCAAACCGAGGATTTGAGGAAATCTTTCAAAAACAAAAGCATAAAACTTTTATAAAGGATTTTTTGATAACCAAGGATGAAGCAGTGTGTACGATCAGACAGCGCCCGAACGGTAAAAATCCCCAAAATACCCTTACAATATGTGTTATGAAATATGATATGATATGATACGCATGCTAGAAGACTAGGTATTCATATTAGGACTAGAGTGGCCTGATTTGTGATGCCTTAGGCTAGGGAAATCTGTTGCTATGAGGTGCTTTGAGAGCGAGTGGGTAGCTAGTGCATGGCAAGAATAGAGTACTCAGGATCCGGGGTTTGGGGAGGAGGACTTCGGGTGAATGATGATGCGGTGTATTCGGTAGTATTGGGCCCGTACTACCGAAGACACCGGGTCAGTGGGCAAACCAAATAAGAATCCTTGGGTATCAGAGACTGAGTAGGGTTGTGTTATCGAGTGTGATTATGCTCGATAGAGTCTCTGATATTTCTATGTTGTATTTCAGAGGCATCATGGTTGGACCACGCCACAGACCCAGTACGAGCAGTGTGAGTGACGAGGAGATTTGTCAGATGATTCATGAGGAGGTGGCTGCAGTGATCCGGGCTGAGATTCCGGAGATGTTTGGGTCTATTAAGACCACATTGATGGAGATATATAATGAGCGGTACGCCGCGTTGACTGAGGCTGCAGCCGCTGCAGCTACCGCAGTTGTGGCCGCTGCCAGACCACAAGGAGGTGACTCGTTGCTGTTCCGGAAGTTCAGCAACACGAAGCCACCTGAGTTTAACGGGACGCAAGATCCGATCGCTGCGATGAGATGGATTGCTGATATTAAGGGATGCTTCTACACTTGTTCATGTCCGGAGCATCTGAGGGTACGGTTCGCCTTGAACCAGCTCCGCCTGGGAGCAAAGGATTGGTGGAAGTTCGTGACGGCGAACTTCACTCTAGCAGAGGTTTCAGATGTGACATGGGAGAGGTTTACCACTATGTTCAGAGACGAGTACGTTCCCCTGGTAGAGAGGGAACGGTTGGTTCAGGAGTTCTTATCCCTCAAGCAGGGTAATGATTCTGTCATGGTGATCACGCGGAAGTTTCATGAGAGGGCGATGTTCTGCCCCGAGCAGGTGTCCACGGAGCAGGCTCGGATGAGCCGGTATTTGGGTGTGCTGAGGAGGGATATCTGGGAGTTTGTATCGAACTCATCATACCAGACTTTTGCTGAGCTTCAGGCGAATGCCAGGAAGCGCGAGATCGAGTTGGAGACCCAGGCCAGGGAGGAGGCCGAGTCTCAACGGGTGGATCGGCGGCCGGCTCAGTCCCAGCCGGCAGCCAAGCGGACCAAGTCCGCCGATTCGAGGACGGGAGGTCAGAAGGGCCATACTTGCGGAAAGTGCGGCAAGGGTCACGAGGGGACATATCGATCAGGTGCTTGCTACAAGTGTGGCAAGGATGGGCACATTGCTAGGGATTGCCCCAAGGGGTTTATGGTTTGCTTTCATTGCAATCAGACCGGCCATCGGAAGGCCGAGTGCCCTCAGCTTCTCCAAGGATCTGCACCTGCTGCCAGGGCTACTGAGACTCGACCAGTGAAGGTCGAGGCCCCGAGGGCTCATGAGAGAGCTTTCCAGTTGACTGCGGAGGAAGTCCGTGTGGCGCCTGATGTTGTGGCTGGTATGTATTCTTTCATGTATTTATTGTTCTTTTATGAGATGTTGTGCTTATTTCATGATATGCGTAGGTACTTTTCTTGTGAACTCTGTACCTGCTTTAGTAGTATTTGACTCGGGTGCGAGTCGGTCTTTCGTATCTCTGGCTTTTAGTCAGCACCTCGGTATTGATCGAGAAGTGATGAGTCAACCTCTGAGGGTTTCCATAGCTGATGAGAAAGTGATATATGCCGCAGACGTGATTCGAGGATGTGTGCTCGAGATTTTTGGTGCCAAATTCCCTATAGACTTGGTTCCTATAGCGATGGGGGATGTCTGTGTTATCGTGGGCATGGACTGGTTGAGTAAGTTTGGGGCAGTCATTGACTGCGAGAGACAGTTGGTGACGATTCGAGACCCTAGTGGGGGAGTGCTTACGGTGTATGGCGAGGGGACCCGGTATGGGTCGGCATTTTGTTCGGCTGTCAGGGCGAGGCAGAGTTTGCAGCAGGGCTGCAATGGATTCATAGCCTACGTGACGGATAATCGAGTGGCCGAGGGAAGGCCCAAATTAGTGGATGACGTTCCTGTTGTATGCGAGTTTTCAGATGTGTTCCCCGAAGAGTTACCAGGTGTGCCTCCAGAAAGGCAAGTGGAGTTCCGTATCAATTTGGTTCCGGGAGCGGCGCCCATCGCCAAGGCGCCTTATTGTCTCGCTCCACCAGAAATGCAGGAGTTATCCTCGCAGCTTCAGGAGCTGTTGGGGAAGGGGTTTATTCGACCGAGTAGTTCACCTTGGGGAGCGCCGATTTTGTTCGTCAAGAAAAAGGATGGTTGACACCGGATGTGTATCGATTACCGGGAGTTGAACAAGTTGACGGTTAAGAACCAGTATCTGTTACCTAGGATTGATGATCTGTTCGATCAGTTGCAGGGGGCATCTTGGTTCTCCAAGATAGACTTGAGGTTGGGTTATCATCAGATGAGGGTTCGGGATGAAGATATTCAGAAGACTGCTTTCAGAACTCGTTATGGGCATTATGAGTTTGTGGTGATGCCTTTTGGGCTCACCAATGCCCCAGCTGCATTCATGGATCTCATGAACAGGGTGTGCAGGCCGATGCTGGATCGGTCAGTGATCGTATTCATTGATGATATTATGGTATATTCGAGGTCTAGGGAGCAGCACGATGAGCATTTGAGGGAGATTCTTGGAGTTCTGAGGTCGCAGAGGTTGTATGCCAAATTCTCCAAGCGTGATTTCTGGTTACGAGAGGTCCAGTTCTTAGGGCACCTCGTTAACCAGAAAGGGATTTTGGTCGATCCGGCCAAGATGGAGGCGGTGATGAGATGGGAAGTGCCGAGATCGCCCACAGAGATCAGGAGCTTTCTGGGTTTGGCTGGATATTATCTCAGGTTTATCAAGGAATTCTCCAAGATCGCCATGCCACTTACAAGGATGACCCAAAAGGGTGTTCCATTTTCGTGGGGACCGGAGCAGCAGTCCTCATTCGAGACCCTTTGTCAGAAATTGTGCGAGGCCCCGGTGCTTGCACTCCCGGAAGGGATGGAGGATTTTGTGGTGTACTGTGATGCATCTATATCGGGTTTAGGGGAGGTACTTATTCAGAGGGGGCATGTGATAGCGTATGCTTCGAGGCAGTTAAAGCCTCATGAGTCGAGATATCCCACCCACGACCTGGAATTGGGGGCTGTGGTGTTTTCCCTCAAGATCTGGCGGCATTATCTCTATGGGGTTCGGTGTACCATCTACACGGACCACAAGAGTCTGAAGTACTTGATGGATCAGCCAAACCTGAATATGCGACAAAGGAGATGGTTGGATGTGGTGAAGGATTATGATTGTGAGATCGTGTACCACCCGGGTAAGGCTAATGTGGTAGCCGATGCGTTGAGCCGTAGGGCGGAAAGCGCCCCGATCCGAGATATTTGTATGAGGTTGACGGTGATGACCCCAATTTTAGATACCATTCGAGGAGCTCAAGCTGAGGCTGTGAAACCAGAAAACCAGAAGAGGGAGCGGGTTGTGGGTCAGGTATCAGGATTCGTTACGGATGGTCGAGGGCTTATGACTTTTCAGGGTCAGATTTGGGTACCGTTTGTGGGCGGTACGCATACTATTTTGATGGAGGAAGCGCATCGATCGAAATTATCGATTCATCCCGGGGCTACGAAAATGTATTTGGACCTAAGGAAGGAGTATTGGTGGCCCTGTATGAAAAGGGATGTTGCATGGTTTGTTGAGAGATGCCTGACTTGTCGGCAGGTTAAGGCCGAGCCTCAGTGTCCGCACGGTAAGTTGCAGCCGCTAGAGATTCCCGAATGGAAGTGGGAACAGATTACCATGGATTTTATCACCAAATTGCCGTGGACTGCGAGGGGAGTCGACGCGATTTGGGTGATCGTGGATAGATTGACGAAGAGCGCTCATTTTCTAGCCATCAGCGAGAGCTCTTCTGCGGAGAAGTTGGCAGAATTATACGTGAGGGAGGTGGTATCGCGGCATGGGGTTTCGATGTCGATTGTTTCAGATCGTGATGTGCGTTTTACTTCCGGGTTTTCGAAGAAGTTTCATGAGGAGTTGGGTACGAGACTGCATTTCAGTACCGCATACCACCCGCAGACAGACCGACAGAGCGAGCGGACGATACAGACGCTTGAGGATATGCTCCGTGCATGTGTTTTGGATTTTGGAGGGAGTTGGGACACCTATCTGCCTTTAGCATAGTTTTCGTACAACAACAGCCATCATTCGAGCATTGGTATGCCACCCTTTGAGCTGTTGTATGGTCGGAGGTGTCGCACCCCCATCTGTTGGGGAGAAATGGGGCAGAGGGTGATGGGTAGCACGGAGATTGTACTCCAGACGACCGAGCAGATTCAGCAGGTTAGGCAGAGGTTGTTGACTGCGCAGAGTCGCCAGAAGAGTTATGCGTACAGGCGGCGGTCCGAGCTCGAGTTTCAGGTTAGCGACCTTGTGCTCCTAAAGGTCTCTCCTTGGAAAGGGGTGATACGATTCAAGAAAAGGGGCAGGTTGGGACCCCAGTATATTGGACCCTTCAGGGTAATTGCTAGGGTGGGACGGGTAGCCTACCGGTTGGAGCTATCTGCTGAGTTGGGGCAGATTCATGATATCTTTCATGTCTCGTAGTTGAGGAAATGTATTGCCGACGAGTCGGCAGTGGTGCCATTGGATGATATTCAGGTGGATGCAGGCCTGAATTATGTGGAGAGACCAGTAGCGATCAGGGATCGAAAAGTTAAGGTTTTGAGGAACAAGGAAGTACTTCTGGTACAAGTGCAGTGGCAACATCGGAAGGGGTCCGAGCTGACATGGGAGACCGATTCTGAGATGCGGGATCAGTATCCGGAGTTGTTTTGAGTATGAGATTTCGGGGGCGAAGTCTGATTCTAGTAGGGGAGAATTGTAACAGCCCGAAATCCAGGTATTCTTCTTTTAGCCTCACATCTTGGTTAAGTTGATGATTTAGGGTTTTCATGGTAGGCGAGTACGTTGGGCGTACAAGGTGTACGCTGCGCATACTCGCGCGCCTCATTTGGACGCGTTTCCCCTTAGGTACGTGGGGCGAACCCAAGGTTACGCCGGCGTAACTTATTCAGACCCAAACCCTAAATTCCTTTGATGGGGCTATAAAAGGAACATGTGGTTGGTCTTCTCAGCCACCATCCCTTAGAGTCAAACCCTAAAAAGAGTGTACCCTCGTTCTTAGGCCATTGTGTGTGTATTCTAAGCTTGGTGGTGTCATTTCAAGGTTGCAAAGGAGAGGAAGAGCTTGTTGGAGAGGGTAGAAGTGGTGCTCAAGTGTAGATCTGAACCATGCAAGGGCTAAAGCTTCATTTCCAGGTATAAAGTTCGGATCTTGTCACTTGGTTCATGTTTTATGCTTAAAAGGTCATTTTCTAGGGTTTAAGTCCCAAAGGTGGAGACTTTTGTCCAAATGGCCTCCATAAGCTTAGATACTTCATATTTCTGATCTATTGGGGTTGTAGACTCATAAAAATGGCATCTTGGACATGGGGTTTGCACCATGCATGAGATCTAGGTCCTTAAGTTTGAATAAAGGGTTGTTATGTGATGTTGGAGCCTTTACAGCCGTGCCAAGGCTTAAAGGTCTCGACTTTATGGGTTTAGACACACTAGAAGAGTCAGATCTAGATGTGGAAGTAATGGCTTAACCGATTAAGACCAGAATTGGAGAGTGGCTGATTCTGGGGATTACGCTGGGCGTAACTTCCAGTACGCGCAGCCTAGTGGGTGGAGACCCCGATCAGGGAGGGGTTGGCGACGTACACCCCGCGTACATCTAGAGTACGCCCCGCATACTCTCAAGGTTTGACTTTTGTTGACTTTTAGGGTTTTGGTCAACTTGAGGACTTTAGGTCAAGGAAGGGTAAAATACTCCTTTACCCTCTGAGGAATGATGATAAGGAGTAAAGTTCTAAGTGGTGGAAGTCCTTGTGTAATAAATGATATTTTTATGTTTAGGCGAGGTTGAGCCGTCGTTCGGGGTCGGTGTTAGTGAGGACACGAGATCTTAGACTTTCCACAAGGTGAGTTTTCTCACTATACTGTACCCGGAAGGGTTTTATCGTGTGACCGGAAGGTCGGATATGTTATGAGTTATATTCATTGTATATGATAAGTTAATCGTTTATATGTGCCATCTATGATATGCTTGATATGGGCCGGAAGGCATTATGTTATGGGCCGGAAGGCGAATATGTTATGGGCCGGAAGGCGTTGTAATGTGGACCGTAAGGTTGGCGTGGGTAGGACCGGTAGGTTTACCTAGTCAGGACGGAAGTCCCCTAAGACACATGGACCGGAAGGTCAGGGCCTGGAAAGGCATATGTGCGTAGGTTGTATTTTGGGGAACTCACTAAGCATTTATGTTTACAGTTGTTGTGATATGTGTTTCAGGTACAAGCGAGGACCGTGGGAAGGCGCCGGCGCGATCTGTACACACTGATGGAGGATTTATGATCTTGGGATTTATATGATTTGTATTATGACATGATACATTGGATCTTTATGACTTATTTTGGACGGAAATATATTTTTAAGAAATGAAAACTTTGTTTTAAAAATTTCCGTTGTTACAAGTTGGTATTAGAGCCTAGGTTTGAGGGATTCGGGTGCACCTTCGGGCGTAACTGAACTCAAACCGAGGATTTGAGGAAATCTTTCAAAAACAAAAGCATAAAATTTTTATAAAGGATTTTGTGATAACCAAGGATGAAGCAGTGTGTACGATCAGCCAGCGCCCGAACGGTAAAAATCCCCAGAATTCCTTTCCAGGGGTGTCTTAATTTAGTTTGTTTTGAACATCATCATATTGGGGGAGATTGAAAGGTCAAGCCTTGAAATATGATAATGTTTAAAACAGACTCAGCGTCAGCACGTATCTCAGCATCAACGCCAGCATGTCAGCAGCTCAGTTTGTAATAGTTTAGTTTATTCAGTGCTTTGTAACAAATCTTGTATTTATCCTGTTTCCTTAGTTAACTTGATTTATTAGCAGGCGTATCCATGAATTGTAGGGATCTTCTAGAATAGCAGTATATGTTATTTTGTATAGGTTTTTGAATTGTTACGCTTTTCACAAACCCTAATCATCGCTTTGTGCACATGATAATCTCTTTGTGAGATTATCTTTCTTAGTGAAAGTTTTAAAATTTATTTTTCACAATTTATAAAAGCATTTCTCTCTTAATTTCATAAAACATCAAATTTCAAATTCCAATATGTATCATACAAATCCCAAGATCACATAATTATATCGAATTCCTCTACGTGTGTACAGATCAAGCCGGCGCCTTCCCACGGTCATCGCTAGTACCTGAAACAACAACACTAACTCTGTAAGCACAAAGCTTAGTGAGTTCCCCAAAATACCACACATAAAACACATATTAGCCACTCGAGGCCATAACTCTATGGGTCCGTGCACCCAACTCTGTGAACCCTCAGGTTCTAACTCTGGGAACCTTCCGATTCCAACTCTATAAGCATGCACAACATAAATCACATAGACATCATGCAGTACAACACATAGCATACACATAACATACACATACTCTATCACATGACTCTGATTACCTACTCAAGGTAAAGTATAGTGAGAAGACTCACCTCGCGTGTCTCGGTATCTCACGATCCCTGGAAATCCCTCGTACTCGATCCTCCGAGCTCTAATCCTCCTATAACATCACAAGACTCTAATTAACACTTTTATCTCTAAGGTTGACTATCCCTAAGAAGTCAACACAGGTCAACGGTCAACGGTCAACTTTGACCGGACTCGGCGAGTGCACGCGGCAACTCGGCGAGTCTAGACGTTCTCACCAACTCTCTAGGATTCCCTTTCTACACGTCGAGTACTCCCCCTGACTCGACGAGTTCCACCTGGAAGAATCGCGGGACCACCCCGACTCAACTCACCGAGTCTCAAGAACGACTCGGCGAGTCCCAGCTCGACTCAGACCACATGACAATCCTCTCTAACTCGCCCTGACTCACTGGGTCAACTCCTGACTCGTCTGGACTACTCTCTGGCCGGTCCAAGGCAATCTTCAAGCTACTCGCCGAGTCTACTCATCGGACTCGGCGAGTCCATTCCATGCAATCACTCAAACTTACTTCTAAGGTCAGATCTACTCCAACAATTCATAGATCTGGCCCTCCTAGACTGATTCATCACGTAAAGTCCTAGTCTTGATGCATTAACAACCTCTATATGACTAATTATGAAGAATCTTCAACAAATCTCACTACACAAGGTCATGACCTCCATTGTTCTCTATAAAGCTTGAAGAATGAGACTCTCTGGACCTCTATGGATCCAGATCCGAAGTCTCATCACTACCATGGGACTATTTGGCCATCAAATCAACTCAACAAGGCCACAAGAAACCCTAAAATCGGTTATACTTCACAAAACATGAGATGAGTCGAAATTATACCTTTAGATTGAAGGGTCAAGCTTCCAATCCACCAAATAGCAGTCCCCTTTGCCTCCTCTTGGCTAGAGCCTCCTTCTTCTTTGCTAAACAACACACAAATGTCAAGAAATGCCTCCTTTCACTCTCAAATCGCTAAAGCACTTTTAGGGTTTTTCTCTATGGACTGATGGATGCAAATGACGGCCATAAGGCCATTTAAATAGGTCCCAAACCCGAGAAATTAGGGTTTCATTAAACAGCGTGGACTCGCCGAGTCCATATCCTGGACTCGCCGAGTCCGAATGAATCCCGCGTCCAGAACCGCGACCCTACTCGGCGAGTCTGAGCTCCAACTCGCCGAGTCCCTTCTCAAAACTCAAAATATTAAAACAATAAAATACCTGGAGATCCGGGCTGTTACATTTCTCGCATACGCATCCTACATGAACTTCATTGTCTATCAGATGGATGTGAAAACAACATTGCTTCATGGTGTGTTAGAAGAAGAAGTGTTCCTAAATCAGCCCCCAGGCTTTGTGGACAAAGATCATCTTGATTACGTGTACCGGTTAGACAAAGCTGTTTATGGACTGAAGCAAGCTCCCAGGGCTTGGTATGAGACGCTGCCATCGTATCTGCTTGAAAATGGATACAGACGAGGAGCAATTGACAACACTCTCTTCATCAAAAACAAAGGCTCAAATATGGTTCTTGTTCAAATTTATGTCGATGACATTATTTTTGGCTCTCCAAATGAGACAATGAGCAAGGAATTTGCAGAGATCATGTCTCAAAGGTTCAAAATGAGCATGATGGGAAAGATGACCTTTTTCTTAGGTCTTGAGGTTCAGCAACAAAAGACATGTATTTCCATTTGCCAAAGTAAATATATTTCTGATCTGCTTGCTAAGTATTCTCTCAGTGTCTGCAAACCAACATCTACTCTAGTATCTAAGACTGATAAGATACACGCTGATCCAACTGGAACTGATGTCAATCACTCTCTGTATCGAGGAATGATTGGATCCCTCTTATATCTCACAGCAAGTCGTCCTGATATCATGTTTGGAACCATTCTCTGTGCTTGATTCCAAGCTAATCCCAAGGAATCTCACCTCATGGTTGTCAAACGTATTTTTCGATACTTAAAGGGAACTCAAAACCTTGCACTGTGGTATCCTCGCGACTCAGCACTTGAACTTTATGGATACACTGACTCAGATTATGCCGGATGCAATTTAGACAAAAAGAGTACATCTGGTGGATGTCACTTCCTTGGCAACCGTCTCATCGGCTGGTCTAGCAAGAAGCAAACATCAGTTGCCATCTCAACTGCAGAAGCTGAGTATGTTGCCGCTGGGAGATGTTGTGCTCAGCTCTTATGGATTCAAAATCAGCTTCTCGACTATGGGTTCAAGTTCTCAAAGACTCCCATCTATTGTGACAACACCAGTGCCATTCAGATCACACAAAATCCTGTTCAGCACTAAAAAACAAAGCATATCGAGATCAGACATCACTTCATCAGAGATAATGTTGAAAAAGGAAAAGTTGTTCTTGAACATGTCAAGACTTCGGAGCAACTTGCTGACATCTTCACAAAGGCACTGGATTCTCAATCAACTGCTTACATTATTGGAGAACTGGGAATGATTTCCTTGTAATTAATTTTGATGTACAATTGTGCTAATGTTTGATTTTGTTTTATAAGCTGATGTACATTGTGCTGATGATGACATACTGATGATATTTGCCTCTGACCACTTTGGTTTGATTTCTTATCTTTATCTCTTCTTCAAGTCTTCTAAATAAAAGTTGAATGATTCACTATATTAAACCATACACTGATAACGAATTGAAACTCTTTGCCGATGGTTAGATCAAAACACCAAGATCTATCACACGCAACTACCCCTTCTCACCAATCTTACACTGACTCTGTGATTCAGTGTGCCAAAACACACACTGATGAGAATCTAAAATCTTTGCCGATGGTTAGATCAAAACACCAAGATCTATCACACGCAACTACCCCTTCTTACCAATCTTACACTGATTCTGTGATTCAGTATGCAAAAACACACGTTGATGAGAGTCTAAGAATCTTTGCCGATGGTTAGACCAAAACACCAAGGTTTATCACACGCAACAATCCATTCTTTACCCTCCTATTATTCAGTGTCTAATGATTCAGTAAGATAAACCACTCACTGATGAAGTCACAAAACTCTGTGCCGATGGTTAGATAATGTAACTAGTATCTATCACACGCACCAATCTCCTTGCTAGCCCTGAATAAGCAAGCTGTACCTTGAATTGACGGAGAAATATCTTCAGCATGTAACTTTTGTGACACTGAGCTCAGCGCTTCCGCAAACACTGATTGAAGTTTCACATTCAGTCAACGACTCTTTTATCCAACGGCTATATTCTACTCTGACAGGTTGTTACGATGCGCCGTTATCCTTAGTGACGATAATCAAGCAGGTCGAAAGATAATCATCACCTTTTTAATGAAGATAATCATTACCTTTTAAAACCCCCTTTTTCATTCCATATTTAATCCTCTTTTTCCATTGGTTTAACTTTTTTCCTTCCAAAACCTTGCACTTCTCTAAAAAAAACCCTAGAATTCTCAATTACTCTCCAATGGCGGCATCTCTGTTCACATACTCCTCAACCTCTCGAAGAGTCGTTCCTGCCCCAAACTCTCCTCCACTTCCCATTCACATCAAGGCCACCAATGTAGTCTTCAACCTTGACATTCCAGAGGTTCATCGAGGTCTTGGACTCGATGATTTCGTAAATTTCTTGGCTTCTTGTCGCCTTCGATATGCTATCAGTGATGTCTCGTCCGAGTTCTTCCATGAGCAAGTCTGTGAGTTCTACTACACTGCAACCGTTAATGAAGAAAACAATGCCATCACCGGAACCATTGGCCATGGAAGACACTCCGTCTTCATCACCGCAGAACTTCTCAGTGCTGCTTTAAGGTTACCGATTTTCGAACCCTTCTCTAAACCTCCTACTATTGAAAGATGTAAATGCATGTTTGATCAACTGGGCTATGATCATTCAAAGGATGGAACTCGCTCAGCTTTTATTTTGTGTCAGTGCATGACCCCAGGCTGGAAGTTTTTCACTGGTGCCTTATGAAAGTGTGTGGGTCACAAGTCTCACAGTGGTGACCAACTGAGCAATTATGAGCAACAAGTTGTCTGCTCCCTTCTTCTAAACAAAAGGCTGGATTATGGGGCACTATTCTTTCATCAGCTTGTTCCGCTTCTACGTGCAAATGTGCGTGCTGATCATGTTCCCTTTCCACGCTGGATTGCCCTGGTATTCGACAAGTTCTTCGCTGCTGACTACTTTTCTCACTCTGGGAATCCAATCCAATGCCCTCGAATGTCAGTTCGTATGTATCAGGATGATCCTTTGGATTCTGACATTGGAATCTCCGATCGGATGAGAGAATGGATTGCCAATCCATACACTGTGCCTTCTCTCACCGCTGACACTGATGAAGGAGGTGCTGATGGTAATCATATGGATCATGCTGATCAAGAGGTGGAACATCATGATGGCGATCACTTCTCCCCTCAACTGTCTCATCACATCATCTCGGACTCTGGGAAAGTCTCCTCAGCACCACAGGATTCCATGCCTCAGGGGGAGCATCCATCTCAAGGGGAGCATCCATCTCAGGGGGAGCATCCCTCACAGGGGGAGTATCAGTCTCAGGGGGAGCATCCGTCACCAGCAGCTCACCATTTCTCTCCAAGGATGCCTCCTAGCTCTCCAGTTGCCCCAGGTACCTCAATGGTTCAAATTCCGGCTTCAGCATTTTCAGAACTGATGTCACTGACTCGGGACATGAGTCAGCGTCTGCTTCGAATTGAGGCTGATGTTCAACAAATCAAGGAGGTTCTCTTACTTACTCCTCCCGCTAGTCCCAACTTTGATGATGTTCAAAAAGGGGGAGATACTGATGATGATGCTGATGCTGATGATCATGCTGATGGTGAACCAAATGCTCATGCTGATGGTGAACCACATGAGAAAGACACAGAACCTGATGCTGACAACACTGTCATTCAGCATGAATCTCCCAACCCCGTTCGTGAATCTGATTCTGCGGGGCATAATAGTCCAGCAGCTACTGAAAAATTGTTTGAAGACAGTGAGCATGATGAAGAGCATGATGAACCTGATGACGAATGTCAAATTCTTGACATGAACTTCATTGATCCTCTTATTCCAGTTCAGCAAGAAAGCTCAGATGACCTTGAAGAATCTCATCCAATACTTGCTGATGTTATTGCTGATCCCATCATTCCGATCCAAGGAGAGGATTCGGACGTTGCAAGTGAAGAATCTCATCCGCTGTCTCGAAAGCGGAAGGCAGTAGATACTGACTTGGATCATTCTTAAACTGATAATTCTTTGTCTGTGAAGAAACCCAAGTCCATTGTCAGTATTTCAAACCTTGCCACTGAATGGAACATGTCCCCTGACCAAGTCAAGCAAATTCTTGATGAAGCCAATCGAGCTCAGCTTCTAAAGAACATTGCTCAAGCTGATGAATCCCTTATTCAGCACAAACTTCAGGCCAAGGGATCGTTTGAAGCTCAGATGCAAAAGTTCCTGGAATTTCAGTCCAAGGCTCAGTCTTCTCAACCTCCTACTGGCTCTAGTAAGCCTAAGGCTGACAGTGTTCTTGACCGGATTGATCGAAAGAGATTTGAAGATGTTTTCAATCGGCGAATGTTTGGTGACAAGATCATCAAGGTCAAAGCTTCCAAACCTCGAAATGAGAAAATCCTTTCGTTGCTGATTACTCGTCAAGGTCCTCAGCATTCATATACTGAGGTTGTCAAAAGAGATGAGCTGATCAGATATGGGTTTTCGGAATGGATGGAACTGCTTGATCTAGCATCCAAGCAAACCTCAGCTCACTCTTCCGAACTAACTTGTGCTCTTCATCTACTGATCAAGAAGGTTCAGCGTTTGGATCTTGTTCCTAAAGAACGACCTCAGCATCAAGGCCAAAGATCGTCAGTTCCTAGATCTCGAAGGACCAAGTTTCATGTTGATGGTGAAGATGTATTGGTTCTAGACTTCGGTGCTGATGGGATTAATAATTCTCTTCCTCTCGGTGTTGATCCGGTTCAACATCAGTTCATCTCAACTCCTGAACACGGGATGTTCTACCTTGATAAAAACAGGAGAATGTGCTTTCAGTGCACTACTGACATTCCAAAAGCTCCAACCACTCACCTTGTTGGCTTAAGGAAAATGTGCATGAGTCATCAAGATCTATCCGGAGAATTTCACATTCTTATCGCCATGGAGCTGCTGAACAGAAGACAGGAGTTGCTGGACAGTCCTTACTGGCCAGTTAAAATTGAAGAGGAAGCTGAGTATGAAGAATTCCTTTCCAGGGGTGTCTTAATTTAGTTTGTTTTGAACATCATCATATTGGGGGAGATTGAAAGGTCAAGCCTTGAAATATGATAATGTTCAAAACAGACTCAGCGTCAGCACGTATCTCAGCATCAACGCCAGCACGTCAGCAGCTCAGTTTGTAATAGTTTAGTTTATTCAGTGCTTTGTAACAAATCTTGTATTTATCCTGTTTCCTTAGTTAACTTGATTTATTAGCAGGCGTATCCATGAATTGTAGGGATCTTCTAGAATAGCAGTATATGTTATTTTGTATAGGTTTTTGAATTGTTACGCTTTTCACAAACCCTAATCATCGCTTTGTGCACATGATAATCTCTTTGTGAGATTATCTTTCTTAGTGAAAGTTTTTATTCGTGAATTTTTCTTGTTCTTATTCATAGTCATTGTTTGATATTTCGATCGATCTAAAGATCTCTTCACCCGCGTACCCTCAGGGTTTGACTTTTGTTGACTTTTAGGGTTTTGGTCAACTTGAGGACTTTAGGTCAAGGAAGGGTAAAATGGTCTTTTACCCTCTAAGGAATGATGATATGGAGTAAAGTTCTAAGTGGTGGAAGTCCTTGTGTAATAAATGATATTTTTATGTTTAGGCGAGGTTGAGCCGTCGTTCGGGGTCGGTGTTAGCGAGGACATGAGATCTTAGACTTTCCACGAGGTGAGTTTTCTCACTATACTGTACCCGGAAGGGTTTTATCGTGTGACCGGAAGGTCGGATATGTTATGAGTTATATGCATTGTATGTGATAAGTTAATCGTTTATATGTGCCATCTATGATATGCTTGATATGGGCCGGAAGGCATTATGTTATGGGTCGGAAGGCGAATATGTTATGGGCCGGAAGGCGTTGTAATGTGGACCGTAAGGTTGGCATCTGTAGGACCTTAAGGTTTACCTAGTCCGGACGGAAGTCCCCTGAGACACATGGACCGGAAGGTCAGGGCCTGGAAAGGCGTATGTGCGTAGTGATGGGTTTTGAGCATTCTAACACTTCCTAAGTGTACATGCAACCCTAATAACCTTGGATCTATGTTTGTCTAGTTATCATGCAAAGTTGAATTCCAAGGTTATATTCCTATCTAGCATACATGGGGAACAATTTTAACTTGCATCATAGATAGAATAACTTACCTTGTTGTTGCTTGTGTTCCTTGAAACCTTGTGAGCCTAGCACCCCAAGTGTGATGCCTCAAATGCTTCACACAACACCAAATGCTCTTGGAAAGACTCTTGAGATAACACACACTTCTCAAAATCGGCCAAGCCCTCTAGTTCCTTAGTAGTGCCTTGTGTGTTGCCGATTTTGTGGAGAATATGATCCTTATATAGTGTTGACACATCTAGGGTTACACCATGTAAACCCTAATGTGTCATGACTCTTCATTTCCATGACCCATGGGTTTGTAACTCCCATGGAGCATCCATGGAGCATCCTATGGGTAGAACCCAACTTGATAATCCATGGAGCCTCTTAGCCCACTATACAAGATATGGATGATTTACATAATCAACCCATATATTTAATTAGTTATCCTTTGATCACTTAATTAATTCCAAATTAATTCTTTGATCAACTAATCAAATAATATTATTAATATATTAGAACTTATAATATATTAATAATCTCCAAGTGTTAGTTCTCTCATTTAGTCTATCCAATTGCATGGTGCCATGCAACCCAAATGGACCATGCCGGGTCGGGTCAAGTACAAGCCCGAAATAGTTATGGACTTAGACACCTTATCCAACAGTCTCCCACTTGGATAAGTCTAATAACTATATCTCTACTACTTCAGGAACCGACCGGCAATCGTAGCTCTTTCAAGGTCTCTTGGAACTGAGAAGACGATGGTATGCCATTTAAGATAAGTGATCATATAATCCTCCGTTCTAGATATCAGCCGGACAAATACATGGAACAATGTCTTACTTATTGTCCAGCAGTTTGTTTCCCGATTTCCGATTTGTTTGACATAGAACTTAATTGAACACATCAACTTAGTTCTGACCGGGCCCGGTACATGGGTCAAAACAAAATCATCGAGGGGCCCAGATATCAGCTTCTAATCCAAGAAGGAACAGATAAACATCGACTCATATGTTTGTTCTACCACTCATTGAATTACACACAAAAGTACGTTTTATAACATCGAGTTACCAATGCGGTTTCGTACAGTCAATGCATAACCAACTTGTAAGTAACAAATCATATCTCTAGGTTTGAAGACTTATATGATATTACCGTCTCACGATCACTCGAGATAGAATTCCATGAAGTGATTCCAGTGAGCGTGGGTTGAGTCCAATGCTCAGAACTTATGAGCACTCATGATTGTTGTAGCCTTGTCCAACACCTTAGACCTCTACAACCCATCATGACAGTCTTGATTCATACCTACTTCCGACATATGACCGACTGTGGAGGTTTGAATAATATGTTACACCAAACAAAATTATTCTGGAAGTCAAAACATGCAAAAGAAATATAGTAAACGATTGACAAGAGATAGCAACACTTTACTCATAAATAAAACACCTTTTATTCATCATCAAATGTCAATTACACTTTACAAATTTCTGGGTTATCTAACTACTAAAACTTATATCATCCTTCAGCCCTATGCTCCGAGCATGCTGGAGATGCTTAACCCTACTCAGTCCCTTCGTGAGGGGATCTGCTGGGTTCTCATCCGATGATACCCTCTTTGCCACGAGGAGTCCTTCTTCGATCCGATGTCTGATGAAATGGTATTTTCTGTCGATGTGTCTGGATCTCCCATGATCCCTTGGTTCCTTGGCTAAGGCAACAGCACTTTCACTATCACAGAAAATTTCCATTGGCTCTTTAATAGCTGGTACAACTCCAAGGTCTCCAATGAAGTTCTTCAGCCATATCGCTTCCTTTGCTGCTTCACTAGCTGCAATATACTCTGATTCACAAGTAGAATCTGCCACTGTCTCTTGCTTGGAACTCTTCCAAGAAATTGCTCCTCCGTTTAGGGTAAAGACCCAGCCCGATTGAGAGCGGAAATTATCCCTATCAGTCTGGAAGCTAGCATCACTATACCCTACAACTCTCAAGTCATCACTCCCACCGAGGGTAAGAACCCAGTCCTTAGTCCTCCGTAGGTACTTGAGGATATTCTTTACCGCAGTCCAGTGTGCCTTGCCAGGGTTCGCCTGATACCTGCTAACCATGCTCAAGGCAAAAGCTACATCGGGTCGAGTACACGTCATAGCATACATGATCGATCCTACAGCCGAAGCGTAAGGTGTTCGACTCATTTCTGCTATCTCAGCCTCAGTGCTAGGGCTTTGTGTCTTACTCAATCTGGTGTTACTCTGGATGGGTAACTCTCCTTTCTTGGAATCCTGCATGCTGAATCTCTTCAGCACCTTATCCAAGTAGGTACTCTGACTAAGTCCAATTAGTCTTTTACTCCGATCTCTCAAGATTCTTATCCCTAGAATATAGGCAGCTTCACCAAGGTCCTTCATAGCGAAACACTTCCCAAGCCAGGATTTCACTTCCTGCAGGGTTGGAATGTCGTTTCCTATGAGTAGTATGTCATCCACATACAAAACCAAGAAGCTAACTATACTCCCACTAGCCTTGACATACACACAAGATTCATCTTCACTCCTAGAAAAGCCAAATTCCTTGACCTTTTCATCAAAGCAAAGATTCCATCTGCGAGGTGCTTGCTTCAATCCATAAATGGATTTCTCAAGCTTACACACTCTATTAGGGTACTCGTTGCTGACAAAACCCTCTGGCTGACTCATGTAAACATCTTCAGCCAACTTCCCATTAAGGAAAGCGGTTTTGACATCCATCTGCCATATTTCATAATCATGAAATGCAGCTATGGCTAACAGAACGCGAATAGACTTAATCTTGGCTACCGGAGAAAAGGTCTCATCATAGTCCACTCCAGGAATTTGAGAGAAGCCCTTTGCAACCAGTCTAGCCTTATAAGTGTGTACTTTACCATCCATGTCGGTGTTCTTCTTGAAGACCCATTTGCACCCTACTGTCTTACGACCTGGTACATTTTCAACCAAGTTCCAAACTTGATTGTCATACATGGTGTAACAGCCCGGAATTTCAGGTATTTCTTTAAATTATTTTTGGGGCACATTTAGGAGGGGACTCGGCGAGTTGGTGCACGACTCGCCGAGTAGGGCCATGGTCTTGGTCGCAGACGCGCGACTGGACTCGACGAGTCCAATAAGGGACTCGGCGAGTCGACGCTGTTCAGCTGAACCCTAGCCGTTTCGATTCTGAACCGTATATAATGATATTATGGCCGTCATGTCGTGTCTTTTGGCCGATTGAAGATCCCCTGGGAGTGTGTGAGCATCTGAAGCAGGAGAGAGGACTTGAGAAGGCTTGAAGAGATTGTTAGACAAGGAGGAGCAAGGTGGTGATCAAAGGAATCGAGTACTGGAGGTTTGGAGACACAGGGAACACGTTTCCAGGTAATCTTCGGATCGAAATCTGTAACTTTTACGTTGTATGCGAGTTTAGGGTTTAGGAAACCCAATTAAGGGTTAGTTAGATTATATTGTTGTTATAAGTGTTAAAAACCCCTGTAATAGTATATGTGAATGTCCAGGAAGCCCTATATCTATACACTTCGAAATCATGCGAAATACAGGAGGCAGCGGATTGACTGCATGGCGAGGACTCGCCGAGTCCAATGATCAGACTCGGCGAGTAGCTTGAAGGTTCACTAGGACTCGTCGAGTTGTTCTTCAGACTCGGCGAGTAGCTTGAAGATCTACTGGAACTCGTCGAGTCGTTCTTCAGACTCGGCGAGTGGTGTCGGGATGTCTATACTCGTCGAGTTACCCTTTGCACTCGACGAGTCCGGTCAAGATTGACCGTTGACCTGTATATATCTTAGAGGGGTCAGTTGTCTTGTTGATAAGATCATTAACTAGGGTTGTGGTATTATAGGGAACCTGCGGACTAGCGGATTGTGTGCGAGTAGCTCGAAGAGGTTATAGCCTGCGTACTACGAGGTGAGTCTTCTCACTATACTGTACCCGGAAGGGTTTGATTGTGTGACCGGAAGGTCGGATATGATAGGTGATATGTATGCTATATGTGGTAAGTTAATTGTTATATGTGCTATGTATGTTATGGGCCGGAAGGCGATTATATTATGTGGATCGAAAGATCCGGGCCGGAAGGCAATGTTATGTGGATCGAAAGATCCGGGCCGGAAGGCAATGTTATGTGGATCGAAAGATCCGGGCCGGAAGGCAATGTTATGTGGACCGAAAGGACCGGGCCGGAAGGCGTATGTGGGTAAGTCGTATACTGGGGAACTCACTAAGCATTTATGCTTACTAGTTGTGTTTATGTTTTTCAGGTACTAGTGATGACCATGGAAAGGCGCCGGCGTGACACGTACACACTGCCACTGTTGAAGATCCTGGGGATTTATTATTTATATTTTGAAATAAACTTGGAATAAACTCTTTTGTCGAATAATGATGTTTTGTTTTTAACGAAAAATTTATTTGAAAATTTGAGCTGTTACAATTGGTATCAGAGCCTTGGTTTGAGGGATTCGGGTGTACTTTTGGGTGCAACTGAACTCAGACCGGGGATTTGAGGAAAAACTTTTTCTTAAAAATAATAAGGACATAACATTTTTTAAAGGGCAAGGCGGTAAAAACAAGGGTGGAACAGTGTGTACGAGCAGCCAGCGTCCGAACGGTAAAGATCCCCAGAATACCTTACGATGTTATATTATGCACTGAATTATGAATTGTTATGCATGCTAGGAGACTAGGTATACATGATAGGAATAGAATTGCCTGTTTTGTGATGCCTTAGTCTAGGGAGATTGCTTATCTGAGATATTTGGTAGCGTGCAAGTAAATAGTACATACTAGAAGTAGAGTACTCGTTATTCGGGATTTGGGGAGGAAGATTTGGGACGAATACTGATACGGTGTAGTCGGTAGTATTGGGCCCGTACTATCGAAGGCACCGGATCAGTGGAAGACTCAAATAAGAATCTCTGGAAATCGGAGACTGGGTAGGGCGCGTATCGAGTACAATTGTACTTGGTGGAGTCTCTGATGATTTGATGTTGTATTTCAGAGACATCATGGTTATCACACGCAATGGGGCGAGTTCGAGCGGTGCGAGTGACGAGGAGATTCGTCAGATTATTCAGGAAGAGGTAGCTGCGGCGGTCCGGGCTGAGATCCCGGAGATGTTTGGGTCTATTAAGACCACGTTGATGGAGGAGTTTGAGGAGCGGTGCGCCGCAATTTCTGAAGCTGCAGTTGCTGCCGCTACCGCAGCGGTGGCTGCTGCCAGGCCGCAAGGGGGTGATTCATTACCATTCAGGGAATTCAGTAACACGAAACCCCCTGAATTTGATGGGACGCAGGATCCGATTGCAGCTATGAGGTGGATCGCCGACATCGAGGGGTGTTTTTATACTTGCTCATGCCCGGAGCACTTGAGGGTACGGTTCGCCTTGAACCAGCTCCGTCTGGGAGCGAAGGATTGGTGGAAGTTCGTGACAGCGAACTTCACTCAGGCAGAGATTTCGGCGGTGACATGGGAGAGGTTTACAGAGATGTTCAGGGATGAGTACGTTCCCCCGGTAGAGAGGGAGCGATTGATTCAGGAGTTCTTGACCCTTAAGCAGGGTACTGATTCCGTGGCGGTGATCACACGGAAGTTTCATGAGAGGGCAATGTTCTGCCCCGAGCTGGTATCTACGGAGCAGTCGCGAATGAGCCGCTATTTGGGTGTTTTGAAGAGGGAGATTCGGGAGTTTGTGTCAAACTCCACCTATCGTACTTTCACTGAGCTTCAGGCGAACGCCAGGAAGCGCGAGATTGAGTTGGAGACTCAAGCGAGGGAGGAGGCTGAGTCTCGGCAGGTGGATCGACGGCCGGCCCAGTCTCAGCCGGCAGCCAAGCGGACTAAGTTCGCTGATTCGAGGATGGGAGGTTCGAAGGGTCGCACTTGCGCGAAGTGCGGCAAGAGTCACGAGGGGGCGTGTCGAGCTAGTGGTTGCTACAAGTGTGGCAAGGACGGACATATTGCCAGGGATTGCCCTAAGGGGTTTATGGTTTGCTTTCACTGCAACCAGACAGGCCATCGGAAGGCCGAGTGCCCGCAACTTCGTCAGGGAGCTACACCTACTACCCGGACTACTGAGACCCGACCGGCGAAGGTCGAGGCCCCGAGGGCTCGCGGGAGAGCCTTTCAGCTGACTGCGGAGGAGGTCCGCGCTGCGCCCGATGTTGTGGCAGGTATGTTATCTTTCGTGTATTTAATTAAGGGTCGAAATGTTATGCTTATGTTAATATATGTGTAGGTACTTTCCTTGTGAACTCTATGCCTGCTCTAGTATTATTTGATTCGGGTGCGAGTAGATCGTTTGTATCGTTAGCTTTTAGTCAGCACATCGGCATTAGTCGTGAGCCGTTAAGTCGGCCTTTGAGCGTTTCCATTGCGGCTGAGAGGGTGATTTGTGCTACGGAGGTTTTTCGGGGATGTGTGTTAGAGATCTTCGGGGTCGCATTTCCGATTGACCTAATTCCTATTGCGATGGGTGATGTCTGTGTCATTGTAGGCATGGACTGGTTGAGCCGATTCAGCGCTGTCATCGACTGCGAGCGTCAGTTGGTGACTATACGAGACCCTAGTGGGGGAGTTCTTACGGTGTACGGCGAGGGTACCCGTTCGAGATCAGCTTTTTGTTCGGCTGCTAGGGCGAGGCAATGCCTACAGCGGGGATGTAACGGCTTTGTGGCGTATGTGATGGATACGCGGGAGAGTTCCGAGAGACCGAAGACATTGAAGGAGGTTCCAGTGGTGCGCGAGTTTCCAGATGTTTTCCCCGAGGATTTGCCGGGAATACCTCCTGCGAGGCAAGTGGAGTTTGGTATCGACCTAGTTCCAGGGGCGGCGCCTATTGCGAAGGTGCCTTATCGTCTTGCACCTCCAGAGATGCAAGAATTGTCCTCGCAACTTCAAGAGTTGTTGGGGAAGGGATTTATCCGGCCAAGTAGCTCGCCGTGGGGAGCACCGATTCTGTTCGTCAAGAAGAAGGATGGTTCACACCGGATGTGTATCGATTACCGGGAACTGAACAAGGTGACAGTTAAGAACCGCTATCCGTTACCAAGAATCGATGATCTATTCGATCAGTTGCAAGGGGCATCTTGGTTTTCCAAGATTGATTTGAGATCAGGGTACCATCAGGTAAGGGTGCGGGATGAGGACGTCCAGAAGACAGCCTTTAGGACGCGGTATGGGCATTACGAGTTCGTGGTGATGCCTTTTGGGCTCACCAATGCCCCAGCAGTGTTCATGGATCTCATGAACAGGGTATGCAGACCGATGCTGGATCGGTCTGTGATTGTATTCATCGACGACATTCTGGTGTACTCGCGGTCTAGGGAGCAGCATGAGGGACATTTGAGGGAGGTCCTTGAGGTACTGAGGTCGGAGAAGCTATATGCAAAATTCTCCAAATGTGACTTCTGGTTACGGGAGGTTCAATTTCTGGGGCACGTTGTAAATCAGGCAGGGATATTGGTCGATCCGGCCAAGGTGGAAGCGGTGATGAGATGGGAGGCACCAAAGTCACCTTCGGAGATCAGGAGTTTCCTTGGGTTGGCAGGGTACTATCGAAGGTTCATTAGGGACTTCTCCAAGATCGCAGTGCCACTTACCAAATTGACCCGAAAGGGTGTTACATTCTCATGGGGACCCGAGCAGCAGACTTCCTTCGAGACACTTCGTCAGAGACTGTGCGAAGCACCAGTATTAGCTCTTCCGGAAGGGATGGAGGACTTCGTCGTATATTGCGACGCATCGATTTCAGGACTGGGTGCAGTGTTGATGCAGAGGGGCCATGTGATAGCCTATGCATCGAGGCAGCTGAAGCCTCACGAAGCGAGATATCCCACGTATGACTTAGAGTTGGGGGCAGTAGTGTTCGCCCTCAAAATTTGGCGTCACTACCTGTACGGGGTTCGTTGTACCATATACACGGACCATAAGAGTTTGAAGTATTTGATGGATCAACCCAACCTAAACATGCGCCAGAGGAGATGGTTAGACGTGGTTAAGGATTATGACTGTGAGATCCTATACCACCCAGGCAAGGCTAATGTGGTAGCCGATGCATTGAGTCGTAGGGCGGAGGGTACTCCATTGCGGGACGTATGTTTGAGATTGACGGTGGTGACTCCGGTATTAGATACTATTCGTGGGGCACAGGCCGAGGTGGTGAAGTCTGGGATGCAGAAACAGGAGCGGGTCGTCGAGTTAATTTCAGAGTTCGTTACGGATGGGCGGGGACTTCTGACATTTCAGGGTCGGATCTGGGTGCCATTCGTGGGCGGTACGCGTGTTATTTTGATGGAGGAGGCACATAGATCGAAATTCTCGATCCATCCCGGTGCTACGAAAATGTATCTGGATTTGAAAAAGGAGTACTGGTGGCCTTGCATGAAGAGAGACGTTGCTTGGTTCGTTGAGAGGTGTTTGACCTGCCGTAAAGTTAAGGCCGAGCACCAGAGACCGCACGGTAAGCTGCAACCCTTGGAGATCCCTGAGTGGAAGTGGGATCAGATCACGATGGATTTCATCACCAAATTGCCGAAAACTGCCAGGGGAGTCGATGCGATTTGGGTGATTGTGGATAGACTGACAAAGAGTGCACATTTCCTTGCCATTAGTGAAAGTTCATCAGCAGAGAAGTTGGCGGAGTTGTACGTGAGAGAGATAGTATCTCGGCATGGAGTGCCGACCTCGATTGTTTCGGACCGCGATGTACGTTTCACTTCCAGGTTCTGGAAGAAATTCCATGAGGAGTTGGGTACTAAACTGCATTTTAGTACCGCATACCATCCCCAGACCGACGGTCAAAGCGAGCGGACGATCCAGACATTGGAAGATATGCTTAGAGCGTGTGTGTTAGACTTCGGGGGTAGCTGGGATGCGCATCTGCCGCTGGCTGAGTTTTCCTACAACAACAGCCATCATTCGAGCATTGGTATGCCACCTTTTGAGTTGTTGTATGGTAGGAGGTGTCGGACTCCCATTTGCTGGGGAGAAGTGGGACAGAGAGTGATGGGCAGTACAGAGATCGTACTTCAAACGACTGAACAGATCCAACGGGTGAGGCAGAGGTTATTGACCGCCCAGAGCCGACAGAAGAGTTATGCGGACAGACGCCGGTCCGAGCTCGAATTCCAGGTCGGCGACTTCGTTCTCCTAAAGGTTTCTCCTTGGAAAGGGGTGATTCGGTTCAGGAAGAGGGGCAAATTGGGGCCCCGGTTCATAGGTCCATTTCGGGTAATTGCAAGGGTAGGTCGGGTAGCTTATCGGTTGGAGTTGCCAGCGGAGCTGAATCAGATTCACAATACCTTCCACGTATCACAGCTGAGGAAGTGTATAGCCGATGAGGCAGCAGTGGTTCCGTTAGAAGATATCCAGGTAGATGCGAGTCTGAATTACGCCGAGAGACCAGTAGCTATCAGGGATCGGAAGATCAAGGTTCTACGGAACAAGGAAATACCTCTGGTGTTGGTTCAGTGGAAACATCGGAAAGGATCGGAGATGACTTGGGAGCCGGAAAAAGAAATGCGGGAGCAACATCCGGAGTTATTCGCAGAATGAGAGACTTCGAGGGCGAAGTCTAGTTCTAGTGGGGGAGAGTTGTAACAGCCCGGAATTTTAGGTATTTCTTTAAATTATTTTTGGGGCACATTTAGGAGGGGACTCGGCGAGTTGGTGCACGACTCGCCGAGTAGGGCCATGGTCTTGGTCGCAGACGCGCGACTGGACTCGACGAGTCCAATAAGGGACTCGGCGAGTCGACGCTGTTCAGCTGAACCCTAGCCGTTTCGATTCTGAACCGTATATAATGATATTATGGCCGTCATGTCGTGTCTTTTGGCCGATTGAAGATCCCCTGGGAGTGTGTGAGCATCTGAAGCAGGAGAGAGGACTTGAGAAGGCTTAAAGAGATTGTTAGACAAGGAGGAGCAAGGTGGTGATCAAAGGAATCGAGTACTGGAGGTTTGGAGACACAGGGAACACGTTTCCAGGTAATCTTCGGATCGAAATCTGTAACTTTTACGTTGTATGCGAGTTTAGGGTTTAGGAAACCCAATTAAGGGTTAGTTAGATTATATTGTTGTTATAAGTGTTAAAAACCCCTGTAATAGTATATGTGAAAGTCCAGGAAGCCCTATATCTATACACTTCGAAATCATGCGAAATACAGGAGGCAGCGGATTGACTGCATGGCGAGGACTCACCGAGTCCAATGATCAGACTCGGCGAGTAGCTTGAAGATTCACTAGGACTCGTCGAGTTGTTCTTCAGACTCGGCGAGTAGCTTGAAGATCTACTGGAACTCGTCGAGTCGTTCTTCAGACTCGGCGAGTGGTGTCGGGATGTCTATACTCGTCGAGTTACCCTTTGCACTCGACGAGTCCGGTCAAGATTGACCGTTGACCTGTATATATCTTAGAGGGGTCAGTTGTCTTGTTGATAAGATCATTAACTAGGGCTGTGGTATTATAGGGAACCTGCGGACTAGCGGATTGTGTGCGAGTAGCTCGAAGAGGTTATAGCCTGCGTACTACGAGGTGAGTCTTCTCACTATACTGTACCCGGAAGGGTTTGATTGTGTGACCGGAAGGTCGGATATGATAGGTGATATGTATGCTATATGTGGTAAGTTAATTGTTATATGTGCTATGTATGTTATGGGCCGGAAGGCGATTATATTATGTGGATCGAAAGATCCGGGCCGGAAGGCAATGTTATGTGGATCGAAAGATCCGGGCCGGAAGGCAATGTTATGTGGATCGAAAGATCCGGGCCAGAAGGCAATGTTATGTGGACCGAAAGGTCCGGGCCGGAAGGCGTATGTGGGTAAGTCGTATACTGGGGAACTCACTAAGCATTTATGCTTACTAGTTGTGTTTATGTTTTTCAGGTACTAGTGATGACCGTGGAAAGGCGCCGGCGTGACACGTACACACTGCCACTGTTGAAGATCCTGGGGATTTATTATTTATATTTTGAAATAAACTTGGAATAAACTCTTTTGTCGAATAATGATGTTTTGTTTTTAACGAAAAATTTATTTGAAAATTTGAGCTGTTACACATGGATTGTATCTCGCTATCCATAGCCTCTTTCCATTTAGCAGACTCGGGGCCTGCCATGGCTTCCTCGTAGCTTTTAGGGTCATCTTGACTTACTAGTGTCTCATCACTAATATGTGTCTCACCTTCTGCAGTAATATGGAATCCATAGTAATGCTCAGGTGCACTCCTAACTCTCGTGGAACGTCTCAGAGGTACAGATTTGTCAATTGGCTCAACAGGAGTTTCCTCCTCAAGTTGAGGGCTAGAGTTTGAAGTTCCTTCACCGCTTGATTCTTGAATTTCTTCAAGATCAATTTGCCTCCCACTGTCTCCTTGGCTTATAAACTCTCTTTCTCGAAAGACTCCTCTTCTTGCTACAAAGACCACATTGTCACTAGGTCTGTAGAAGAGGTAACCAAACGATCGCTGTGGGTAACCGATGAAAATACACCTCTCGCTTCGAGGTTCGAGCTTATCATGAGTCTCGCGTCTCACGAAAGCCTCGCAACCCCAAATCTTGATGTGGTCTAGTTTAGGTACTTTACCAGTCCACATCTCGTGAGGAGTTTTGGCAACTTTCTTTGTAGGGACTAGATTAAGAATATGGGCGGCAGTCTCTAAGGCATACCCCCAGAATGAGATTGGTAGCGAAGCTCGACTCATCATGGAGCGAACCATATCTAACAAGGTTCGATTACGCCTCTCAGCCACACCATTCAACTGTGGTGTCCTGGGAGGTTTCAATTGTGAGACTATCCCACATTCCCTTAGATAGTCGAGGAACTCTGAACTAAGATACTCACCACCACGATCGGATCGAAGCATCTTAATGTTCCTGCCCAATTGATTCTCGACTTCCTGTTTAAATTCCTTAAGCCTCTCGAAAGTCTCTGACTTATGCTTGATCAAGTAGACATATCCATATCTACTATAATCATCAGTAAAAGTCAAATAATAACGATTAGCATCCCTTGTGGCATGTTTGAATGGTCCACACACATCCGTGTGTATAAGGTCCAACAAACCTTCACCCCTCTCACACGAACCTGTGAAGGGTGACTTTGTCATTTTTCCAAGTAAGCATGATTCGCAACTATCATCTGACTTTAGGTCAAACGACTCCAAGACTCCATCTTTTTGGAGTTGGCCTATGCGTTTCTTGCTTGTATGTCCAAGACGACAATGCCATAAAGATGCTTTATCCAAGTTATTATTAGTAGAATCAATACACAAAACATTATTTCCCAAGTTATCTACAACAGATACAGCTTCATACACACCATCACAAGGTAATGCTTTAAAATAAAAGACATTATTATAGAAAACATCTATAGAACCAACTTCATTATTAAATGAAAAGGTAAACCCTTGTTTGTACAAAGCATGAAAGGAAATAATATTTCTTGCCATTCCTGGCGAATAACAACACTTATTCAAATCTAAACTAAACCCACTACTTAGCGATAAAGTATAAACTCCAATCTTGGTAACAGGTATAGCTTTCCTATTCCCCATGATCAAGTTTATCCTTCCTTGCTCCACATCCTCACTTCTTCTTAGTCCCTGCAAGTCACAACAAATGTGAATACCACACCCGGTATCAAGGACCCAAGAATTAGAATGGGGTGAGTTATTAGAAATGATAGTGTAAATACCTGCATGGTTGGGTTTAACTTTCCCATCCTTCACATCTTGCTGGTATTTTGGGCAGTTCCGCTTCCAATGAGCTTTTTCATGGCAATAGAAGCATTCAGCCTCTTTTGGGTCAGAAGAAGGAGTAATGAAACCTTTCTTGGTTCCACTTGAAGAAGAGCCATCAAGGGTCCGAGCCTTGGTACCCTTAGAAGAGCTCTTTCTCTTCCTCCCTCGACTTTTCCCGATTGCCAAAACCGGAGTAGAGTTTTGATTAGGAGTGATAGCAACCGACTTCCCCTTAAGACCTGTTTCTGCGGTCTTGAGAAGTCCCTGAAGTTTGCTGAGGGTGACTTCTTCCTTGTTCATGTGATATGTCATGCGGAATTGATCATAGCACGATGGTAAGGAATGCAAAATAATATCTATTGCAAGATCCTCCGGGAAGTTCACATTAAGCTTCAGCAAACGATCCACATAGCTTTGCATTTTCTGCATGTGGCTCGTAACGGATTCCCCGTCCTTCATCATGGTTGTTATCATGGAGCAGATGATTTCATACCTCTCTTGTCTTGCACTTTGATGGTATCTTTCCATCAAATCTTGGTGCATTTCATAAGGGTAGAAATCCTCATAAGACTTTTGGAGTTCCGCTGTCATCGTGGCCATCATGATGCAAGCCACTTTCGTAGCATCCCTTTCATGTGCCCGAAATTCAGCGATCTCCTGAGGAGTTGCAGTGGACTCATCAATCTCCTTAAGCTCCTTGTCAAGGACATATTCTTTGTCCTCGTAGTGGGTAATCATCCTGATGTTTCTGATCCACTCATTGAAGTTGGATCCATCAAAGGTGACTTTCCCACACAAGTTCATAAGGGAAAAGGAGCCATTAGGATTAGAGCCAGAAGCATTGTTGAAAGACATCTGAAGGAAAGAGGACAAGATTAGTTTAGATATAAGAGAGTCCTTAATAAAACACCCAAATGTAATATTAAGGCTAGGATCCAATCACAATATAATATAACTTAGAAGAGGTATGCCGTAATCTAAGCTATATCATATTTGAAAGGTAGGTGAATGACGATTCACCAATTTCCACCACGAAAACCGCAATATTTTACTATTAGGTTTTTTTTTGAATGGTTCTTAGAAATTCCTAGATTCTTTGAGATTCAATGAACTTTTCAAAGGCATGTTTCAATCTCGAGTGTGCCCTCCAAGTTTTGTGACTGGGATACCGAGGATCACAAAACGAAGTGTGAAGTAACCATGCAAATCACTTGGTACCCTTAAAGTTTATTACTCAATCGATGTGCCGGTTAACCACACACGCTCCACCGATACTATAATAAACCCTAAGTCACCCTTTACCTACCTTGTTAAGTCCAAGTTAGTGTGCCGGTTAACCACACACGCTCCACCAACGACTTAATCAAAGTGTAAAGTGTAATTTCATGGAATAGCACCTTATTCACATTTTTCCTAAAGTAACTAAGATTGGGAATTTAATAAAACATTTAGTTACTTAATAATATTCATCATACCTTGAATGAGAATTAATAAGTCCTTGTCTTACCCGTTCGGCTAACGACCCTCCACCGATCAAGCAAGCGGTGGGTGAGAGTGGACACCCATTAAGTCACCATTTTATAGGCAACAACCTTATACCCACCTTATAGACCGGCTTCGTGAATGAGGCGTACTAGCGGTAAGACGACTTTGTTCTTATACATATATATATAATTATTAAATCATAATAATATAAGTATAAGGGTTGAATTTTAACTTTTAAAATTATAGGGGTTGGAACTAAAGTTTTAACTTAACTTTACTTGTTCCAAAACTTGAGGGCAAGTTTTGTAATCTTTCAAAACTTTTTATTTCTTGTAACTTATGAGTTTAATAGAGTAATAAAATGAGGACTTTTCATTTTTCTAACTCTTGTGTTCTTTTAATGGTTTTTTAATCCAAGGGACTTTTGGTTTTCCATAACTTGAGGACAAGTTATGGACTCCATTAAAACACATTATGATCATGAATTAATTCTACCACATAGGTTACAAATAATTCCTATGATCATCTAAACATCATAAGAACAAGAATATGAATATGAACACTTTCAAGAATCAAAATCACATTTAATCTTTGTAATTTTGATAATTTGTTGTTGTAAATGAGTTAGAAAAGACATTACACCTTCTAAAATAAGTTTTCAAGTACCAAAACATTTTAGGGTAATGATTCTAATCCATTTCCAGCAACACAAGTCGAAATTCTGCACTCTGTCGACCCTACTCGCCGAGTGCATAAACCTACTCGCCGAGTAGGTTGAAGATACACATGAACTCGTCGAGTCCTCCCCATGGACTCGCCGAGTTCATCAGTCAGACAGCAAGATTTTCGACTTTCTTCAACTTTTAAGCACAAATAACAAACAAACAAGCCTAGGCTCTGATACCACTGATGGGTTTTGAGCATTCTAACACTTCCTAAGTGTACATGCAACCCTAATAACCTTGGATCTATGTTTGTCTAGTTATCATGCAAAGTTGAATTCCAAGGTTATATTCCTATCTAGCATACATGGGGAACAATTTTAACTTGCATCATAGATAGAATAACTTACCTTGTTGTTGCTTGTGTTCCTTGAAACCTTGTGAGCCTAGCACCCCAAGTGTGATGCCTCAAATGCTTCACACAACACCAAATGCTCTTGGAAAGACTCTTGAGATAACACACACTTCTCAAAATCGGCCAAGCCCTCTAGTTCCTTAGTAGTGCCTTGTGTGTTGCCGATTTTGTGGAGAATATGATCCTTATATAGTGTTGACACATCTAGGGTTACACCATGTAAACCCTAATGTGTCATGACTCTTCATTTCCATGACCCATGGGTTTGTAACTCCCATGGAGCATCCATGGAGCATCCTATGGGTAGAACCCAACTTGATAATCCATGGAGCCTCTTAGCCCACTATACAAGATATGGATGATTTACATAATCAACCCATATATTTAATTAGTTATCCTTTGATCACTTAATTAATTCCAAATTAATTCTTTGATCAACTAATCAAATAATATTATTAATATATTAGAACTTATAATATATTAATAATCTCCAAGTGTTATTTCTCTCATTTAGTCTATCCAATTGCATGGTGCCATGCAACCCAAATGGACCATGCCAGGTCGGGTCAAGTACAAGCCCGAAATAGTTATGGACTTAGACACCTTATCCAACACGTAGGTTGTATTTTGGGGAACTCACTAAGCACTTATGCTTACAGTTGTTGTGATATGTCTTTCAAGTACCAGCGAAGACCGTGGGAAGGCGCCGGCGTGATCTGTACACACTAATGGAGGATTTATGATCTTGGGATTTATATGATTTGTATAATGACATGATACATTGGATCTTTATGACTTATTTTGGATGGAAATATATTTTTAAGAAATGAAAATTTTGTTTTAAAAATTTCCGTTGTTACACTTGTTGAGTTGGGGGAATGACTCGGTGAGTCAGAGAGAGTCAAGGGTCTGAGTTCAAGTTGGAACTCGCCGAGTTGTTCTTGAGACTCGACGAGTTGAGTCGGGGTGGCCCCGCAATTCATGCCAGGTGGAACTCGTCGAGTCAAGGGAAGTACTCGACGTGCCAAGAGAGGGTCTAAGAGAGTTAGTGGACACATGTAGATTCGCCGAGTCGCCCTAATGCACTCGACGAGTCGGGTCAAAGTTTGACCGTTGACCTTGTTGACTTTTAGGGTTGAGTACAGTTGTATTAATGAGAGTATTACTTTATGTGATTAGGCGGAGGGTAGATCACACTTCTTCCGAGTTAGATATTTACCGAGACATCGAGGTGAGTCTTCTCACTATACGTTACCTAGAGTGGTACTATGCGATGACCAGAGGGTCTTATGTGTTATGTATGAGATTATGTGCTATGTGATATTTGTATGTTGTATGATGAAATAGACCGGACCAGAGGGTCCAACGAGCTATGAACGGACCAGAGGGTCCAACGAGCTACAGGACTGGAGGGTCCCGCTGAGACACATCGACCGGAGGGTCGCATTATAGCCTCGAGTAGTGTATGTTCTGTATGTGGTATTTTGGGGAATTCACTAAGCATTTATGCTTACAGTTGTTGTGTGATGTGTTTCAGGTACTAGTGATTAGCGCAGAAAGGCGCTGACATGATTCGTACACACACGCATTGGAGTTTTTGTAGAGATTCTGGGGAGATGTTTTGTGACAATAACATTTGATACACTGTGTTTGACATTATTTTATGAATGAATGAATGTTTTAAAAATGAAAAATTATTTTGAAAATTTACGTTGTTACAGGTCACGTTTGGTTCCCAAAATCTCTTGACAGGGGAGCGTTTAGTATGGGATCTAGCCATCACATTATGCCTTAACCCTCAATTAAGGCAACTTAGTACAAAAGTAGTCACTTATTACAAATACTACAGTACATACACTGTATATACGACAATTACAAAAGGATATAAAACTCCAGTTAATATACTATTAATACCTTTACTATGTGTCATATTCACATAATCGATGAGGTGGATTAGATTTGAATAATAATAGTCGTCAGTCGGGTCTTGGTAGAAGGCTACTTTCAAAACAGTCGGGTCTTGGTAGAAGACTACTTTCAAAACAGTCGGGTCATGGTAGAAGACTACTTTCAAAACAGTTAGGTCTTGGTAGAAGACTACTTTCAAAACAGTTAGGTCTTGGTAGAAGTCTACTTTCAAAATAGTTAGGTCTTGGTAGAAGATTACTTTTTATACTAGTAGGAAATATCGGATTTGTAGGGTTTTCAAACATTTAGAATTACTTACAAACATTTTCATACTTACACAAACTTTCCTTCAAACAATTACAAGTCTTTCCTTTACAATTTTACGAATCAAAGACACATAAATACTAATGAATTCACCAGCTTTATTGCTGATACTCGCTTTCAAAATAACTTGTATTCTCAGGTCGCAAATAGACAGGTACGATGACCAGTTTTTATGAAGACGGAGCAATCAAGACTCGTCTTTTATTTTCATTACTCATTACTAGGTCAATAGTTTCCAAGTGGATACACTAAGGTTATATGTATCTAGGATGCTATAGACTTAGAATCTATGAATTTTTGCTATACTCCTATTCCTTGTGAATTTGGACTTAAGGTCATATATTCAAAAGCCTATCCTGTTTTGATTACATATAAACTAGTATGCACTTTACAAATAGTGATGTGACTAACGAAGATTACCTAATAATTATCTAGTTAGTTCATCTAAAAATTATTTCCTTACCTAAATTCTCGTGTAGATAACATGGCTGGACTCCATCCCCATGGCAACCCGTACCTTTCGAACGGAGGCAATGCTGGATGGTTTGGAGAAGAACTAGAGGATGATCATCCAATCCCTTTGAATGATCACCATTCTAAAGACCTTTCGGACGATGCTAACTTCGAACCTTAAGTTGAGAACCTACCCCCAGTAGCTCCCATTCCAAATCCTAACCCTCGTCCGACTTTTCATGGCCCAACGCCTCCTTTGGTAGAATGCTTGGAAACATGGAGCAAAGCGCAAGATCAACCTATGCCATTTAATGGAGACCGAAGCTTCTACAACTTAAGTGAAGGGGGATCAGCAGACAGAGTTCTACCAATTCAGGTCCATAAAGTTGCCTGAAACGAGATTCATGGCAGGATAACTCTCTATCGTATCGCAGAGGTTGATGCCAATGTAGGAATGCATACCATCCACACCAATCGCCTTGAGAATGCTCGTGACAGATGTAAGAGAGACCATTAGGCCCTGCTGCAAGCACTGGCTGAAACTACAGTCGAAGTCATAGAGCTCCGAGTACGCCAGAGGGTGTACGAAAGACACCTGCTCGATATGGAACGTCAACTAGCTGAACTAAGGGTTCACCATAGGGGTGACCGTCACCAGTAAGAGATGCTTTACTTTTCTTATTTGTTTTAAGGAATTGTTTTCCTGTCTATGCCCTATGTGGCACTTTTCTATGTAACTATCTTGTACTGTAGATACTTTTAGTCAGGCCTTTATGCGGCCAAAAGTTTTCTACACTGGATGTGATGTAAGACCTACTCCAAGGTCATTTTTCCCAAACTTATTACGTCATGAATATCAATGATATTGGCAGTCGGCTAATTTCTGTGTCACTCCTTATTTGAGTACTTTCATCATACTATCGTTGGAGTCTATCTGAAACCCACTCTAGTCAAGTTATTAGACTAGGGTAATTTAGCTCAGGGATCATTCCTAATTATCTTTCAAAGGTTAGATCATGTTATTCACCAACCAATGGTACCCTGGTTTAGATGACAAACGTCTTGATACCATTCTATGATCTTACTACTACTCTGTACTAGGACTGCATTATAGGGATGTAGGTCAAACCTTCGAGAACATACTTCTATTCTTTACATGAACGATCGAAATACATGTAGGTTCAACCATAATCGCTCATGAATTCATTTTCTTACCATGTAACGGTATCATGCTATCGATGAAAAGTAATCAATCCATCAACCAAACACCAACTCTTCAAATTGATGCAACTACCTTCCAAGCTGCAGAATCAGCTGCCGTGACAGTTGTTCTGACTCACCTTAACGCTAACAACGCAAATGTTAGCGGGATGGTTATCAATAATTCCAATCAAGGTAACAATAAAGTACATCATCGAGTAACGAACTACCACGACACTCTGAATCCCAAACCCATGCGTATCAAACGAAAATTATGGGATAAGTTTAAAGGCAAATCACCCCGAGGGGCGAACAAGAAACAATCACCGGTGGCAGCCTTCGTGGCCACAACGTCTGCAATTCCTACTACCATCCCTACTAGCATCCCAGTTATACCTAACCCAGCCAGACAGTATGCTAGTAACCTACCAAATTGCAATTAGTGCAGCTTCCATCATCTAGGTAGTTGTCGGCTGTTGCACTACAAGAACTGCAACAAGAACGGACACACTACCCGCTTCTGCAAAACGCGAATCCAACACATTACTTCAACCACCAATGTTGAAATTTATCGGATATGCCATCTATGTGGCGTAATGGGACATTTCAAAAGGGACTGGCCAACAGAGAAGGGTGACGGTGGAACAGGAGGAGTTTGACCTCAGAATGGAAAGAGGCAATGAAGGACCCTACTATAGTATAGGTTCACTTCCAATTGTTAGTATTATGTATGCTTTTAAACTGTTTTAAAACTAGTGCAGCTCGAGTCTTATCTTTTGCGATATCCCGTCAGTAAAGGGACCCTCGTGCTGTGTATACTTTTCTTTTGTAGTATACCTTGTTCGCAGCAATAATCTTGTTGTAAATCTTAAGTACTGTAACTATGTTAAAAGTTGCACTATTGTATTCTGTTGTATTTTGTCTGTAATGCCTCTATGTTCAAATCTAATGTCTATACTTCCAAGTAAGTCAGACATTATCATACAACTTGAGTCAATACGATCCGCACTATACCAGTTTCGTGCGCACATCTCCTTCTCCAAAATCGCCTTTCTAGCGAAGTCGTCATTCCAAGAACTCCAAAGTACTCGTGCATAGAGTACCTCATACTTTTATCCTTTTCGAAGAAAACTCGGCAAACCTTCCCGAAGTACCACTCGTACACTACGTTAAAGTTCAAACCAAGGACCTTTACGGTTGATCCATCACTGAAGAATGTATACACCAGGGTGGTATATAATCAAGGTTCTACAGGTTTAGAATTGATGATTCCACTTTAACTTCTTTTCCTCGTTGGGATGTGAGCTTAAAGAAGAACCATTTATTCGACTACCTTTTCAATCATAATTATATACGACTCGTATACACGAGACTGTGATTGATGAACCATGTATGACTTCTAACATGAACTTCAGGATGGAGACTGCCCAAGACTACGAGTATTCGCATCGTCGTGCGAACATACTTAGAGCCCAATATTGCTCCTGTCACCAGATCGCCCTACGGTCTAACTCCCACAGAGATACAAGAACCATCCGGACAACTTAACGAACCACTCAGCAATGGAATGAAAAGACCAAGCTTCTCACCCTGGAGAGCTACGGTCTTTTTCTTGAAGAAGAAATACAAATTGTTTCGTAGGTCCATCGACTTCAGAGACCTCGACAAGATTTCGATTAGAAATCATTACCCTCTGCCTCGCATAGAAGAATTGGTTGACCAACTGCAAGGAACTATTTACCTTTCAGAAACAGACCTGAGATCCGAATATCACCAGTTACGAGTTTTAATGAAGGATGTCCTGAGGACAATTTTCCAAACTCGATACGGACACTACGAGCCCGTAGTGATACCCCTCGGATAAGACCTATACGCCCGTAGTATTCACGAACTTTATGAATAGGGTACGCCATTCTTACTTGGATCAGTTTGTCGTCCTCCTTATAGATGACCTATTTATCTACTCATGTAGTAAGAAAAAGCGAAGAAACATCCACGACTCAACTTACCCAATGAACTCAGTAACATACATGTTAACCTGCATGACTCGAACTTGAAAAAGTACCTTTCCGTCAGGACTCTTGTAATCCCACTCGACGACATCGAGATCAACAAGAACCTCACCTTCATGAAAGAACTGTAGCAAACATGGACCGAGAGGACAAGCAAACGATTCAGAACTGCTTCCCATTAGTGAACGTTCGCTGGAATGCCAACCGAGCACCTAAATTCACTTAGGAGCGTGAGAATCAAGCGATTAGGAAGTATCCCCATTTCTTCTCTCGATTATTCATGCCTACTCCTTTACCAAAATTCTAATTTCGGGACGAAATTCCTTCTAACGAGGGGATGATGTGACAACCCAAAATTTGTATTCTGTACAACCCTTCACTTCAATAGAAGTCAGAATAGTTTTACCAAACTTTCAAGCTTTTTGGAATAAGTTTGAGTGTATTAAGATTAATACTTAAGGAGATATTAGGAGAGAGGATGCCCCAGGGTTTATGGGGCAACAATAAAGTCCCAACACTCCAAGAGTTTGGAGTTTACGGCCTAAACTTGGTGTTTACGGCTGTAAACCCCAAGAGTATATATATGGCACTTAGCCATTTAAATCACTTTTTCACTTTTCAAGAGCAAAACTCAAATCCTCTGAAGTAGCATCCGCATTTTCCTTCTTGATCTTCAACTTGTAAGTGTTTCTAGCCCTAATAAGTTGATAGATTTCTTAATCTAGTGATCTAAGGTGATTCCATCTGTGAAATCATTCCAAAAGTGTAGATCTTCAAGTTTCACCAAGAACACCAAGAACACACACTAGTGTTCTTGGACTCTTAGCACCTTTTCAAGCTTCTATCTAGTAAGTACTCCTACCCTAGTGTATTTTAAGCCTTGTTACACTTCTAAACATCAAGAAAACACCTAAGAAACCAAAGATCAAAGGTGTTTACGGTCCAAGAACACTTTGGACCATAAACCCTAAAAAAGGTGCCAAGGTGTGCCCTAGTCCCTTCTAAGCCTTGGAAACTAGCATAGATCCCTTCCATGATGAGCATAGCACTTGAAAACATCAAAAGACCATAAACCATTTGGGTTTACGACCGTAAACCCAAAGTCAAATGGTCCAAGCACCGTAAACTCCATTTAGGAGTGAGATGGTGCCCTAATCACTTCCATAGGCTTGTACTTCAAGTAGAAATGCTTCTAAGGACTTGTAAAGCTTCAAAACTCAAAACGGTCAAAGAAGAATGAGTTTACAGCCGTAAAGTCATGGGTTTACGAACGTAAACTCAATGAGTTATGGTCACAAAACCGTTAACTCTAACGAAGGATTCCATTGAACCCTAAACTCAATAGCAATGTCCTGCAACACTTAGATGCAATCCTTGGGACTTATAGTACTTATATAAGGTGTTAACTAGGATCATTGTGTGTGTTCAAGTCTTCACTTGACACTTAGCATCTTATACAGTCCGTTCATCCAAACCACTCACTACAGGTGAGTTCATACCCATTAAATAACCCTTTTAAATGTTTATAAATGCTTTTATGGGGGGGGATACAAGTTGAATCATGCTAGTTAGTACATCAATCACATGTGATTAATAACTAGCATACAAATGGATTTACTATAGTTTTAGCTGTTTTACCAAACAAATTACTTCAAATGGCTTTCTCAAATGTTTTTACATAGTTAGAACTCTTTATCAAACTGTCTTACATACTGTATGCTTCCTTTCAAACTCTATTACAATAGTGTTTCAAATAAAGGTTTCCTTATACTTAAAATTGTTTTTATCAAACAAACTGCTTTCAAATCGTTTTACAAACTGACATCAAGTCATCATTTGTTAGTTATTAAACTTTTTAAAGGTTTTACAAAACATCTTTTACACTTTTATATTGTCAAATGCATGCCTATATAGGTATAGTTATATATGTAATATTTAAAGGACTTAGAACGGCTAACTAACTTTATTTCCTTTTCCTCGTTGGGATGTGGCCTAAGGGTATCGGTTATTCGTCCGAATGTTGTCTAGATATTAGTTATATATTATGTATACATATATAGACACAAAAGTTCCATCATTAGTTTAGTACCTTTGGGAAGCAAAGGCATACTTCGGTTATACACATACATTACTAGTTGCTATAATAGGTATAGTTAGGAGATACTACTTACTATTCCAAGTACAACGAATCACACAAGAGTCACTTCATTCGTGAGCCTATACTAATACAATACTTACTATATGAAGAGATACATTTACAAGAATACTAATACAATACATACTAGATGAAGAGATACTATTACATACTATTACATAGATACTATTTCATAGATACAATACACGATAACATAAGAGAACACACAATAAAGAGAAACCGGGAGGAAGATACAATACACGATAACATAACCAACATAACAAGATGCTATAGCATGGAACAATTACAGGATCTAACCATACCAATGAATCACTAACGCATTGTTCTAAACAAAAGGTAATAGTTATATTGGGTATACATGATCATAATAATGTGTATGTTCACAGCTTGCAATCAAGCAGGGGTCACGTTTGGTTCCGAAAATCTCTTTACAGGGGAGCATTTAGTATGGGATCTAGCCATGACATTATGCCTTAACCCTCAATTAAGGCAAATTAGTACAAAGTAGTCACTTATTACAAATACTACACTACTTACACTGTATATACGATAATTACACAAGGGTATAAAACTCCAGTTAATATATTATTAATACCTTTACTATGTGTCATATTCACATAATCAATGAGGCAGATTCGATTTGAATAATAATAGTCGTACAGTCGGGTCTTGGTCGTAGGCTACTTTCAAAACAGTCGGGTCTTGGTAGAAGGCTACTTTCAAAACAGTCGGCTCTACGTAGAAGACTACTTTCAAAACAGTCGGGTCTTGGTAGAAGACTACTTTCAAAACATTTAGGTCTTGGTAGAAGACTACTTTCAAAACAGTTAGGTCTTGGTAGAAGATTACTTTTTATACTAGTAGGAAATATGGGATTTTCAAGGGTTTTCAAACGTTTACAATTACTTACAAACATTTTCATACTTACACAAACTTTCCTTCAAACAATTACAAGTCTTTCCTTTAGAATTTTACAAATGAAAGACACATAAATACTTATGAATTCACCAGCTTTATTGCTGATACTCGCTTTCAAAATAACTTGTATTCTCAGGTCGCAAATAGGCAGGTACGACGACCAGTATTTTGATTATTAATTCTGTTGTTTTATACTATGAAAGAGCACACATGTAATTAAAATTATATTATTAATGCAATGGATGTTGTTGTTGTTTGTTTACTACTTTGCATTGTTGTGATACTTTACATGACGTCCTCCGCCCCAGAATGTTTCCACCGTTCTCGGTTTTGGGGTGTGACATTCGAGGTCCTTCATAGAGAAACACTTCCTAAGCCAGGACTTAACCTCCTGCAAGTTTGGAACGTCGTTTCCGATGAGAAGTATGTCATCCACATATAACATCAGAGAGCCAACTATACTCCCAGTTGCTTTGGCATATACACATGATTCATCATCACTTCTCGTAAAACAAAACTCTTCGACCTTCTCATCGAAACAAAGATTACATCTGCGAGATGCTTGTTTTAGTCCTTAAATGGATTTCTCAAGCTTACACACTCTATTAGGGTACATCGCATCTACAAAATCCTCTGGTTGACTCATGTAAAGATCCTCAGCCAACTTCCCATTAACAAAAGCGGTTTTCACATCCATCTGCCATATTTGATAATCATGAAATGCAGCTATGGCTAGCATAACCCTTATAGACTTAATCTTCACTACTAGTGAGAAGATCTCATCATAGTCAACTCCAGGAGATTGAGTAAAGCCCTTCGCAACCAATCGCACCTTATATGTGAGTACTTTCCCATCCATTTCGATCTTCTTCTTGAAGATCCATTTCCACCCGACCGTCTTACGACCTGGTACATTGTAAACCAAGTTCCAAACTCGATTGTCATACATGGACTGAATCTCGCTGTCCATAGCCTCTTTCCACTTTGCGGAATCTTGGCCTTCCATGGCTTCCTTGTAGTTATTAGGTTCATCTAAAATTATTAATGTACTATCACTGATAAACATATCACCTTCTGTTGTTATATGAAAACCATTTAACACAGGTGGAATGCTAACTCTACTAGAACGTCTCAAAGGTAAGGACTCGTCAACTGGTTCAACAGGAGTCTCATCCTCAGGTTGAGCGCTAGTGTTAGAGGTTCCTTCATTGCTTAACTCTTGAATCTCTTCAAGGTCAATTTGCCTCCCACTGTCCTCTTCACATATGAGTTCCCTTTCACGAAAGACACCCCTTAGCGCTACGAAGACCACGTTCTCACTAGGTCTATAGAACAAATATCTAAAGGATTTCTGTTGACAGCCGATGAAAATGCAATGCTCACTACGAGGGTCGAGCTTGTCGTGAGTCTCTCGTCTTACGAAAGCCTCGCAACCCTAAACTTTGATATGCGCTAACGAGGGAACCTTCCCTGTCTACATTTCGTGAGGTTTTTTTGCAACCTTCTTAGTTGGGACTAGATTAAGTATATGGGCAACATTCTCTAAGGCATACCCCCAGAATGAGATAGGTAACAAAACTTGACTCATCATGGAATGAACCATGTCCAAGAATGTTCGATTGCGCCTCTCAGCCACACCATTAAGTTGCGGTGTCCTTAGTGGCGTCAATTGTGAAACAATTCCACATTCTTTAAGATAGTCGTGGAACTTAATACTAAGATTTTCACCACCTCGATCGGATCGAAGCATCTTTATCTTACTGCCCAATTGATTCTCCACTTCTTGCTTAAACTCTTTGAACTTTTCAAAGGTTTCCGACTTGTGCTAGATTAAATAGACGTATACATATCTATTATAATCATCGGTAAGGTTACATAGAAGCATTTAGCATCCCTTGTGGTAGATATGAAGGGTCCACACACATCGGTATGTATGAGATCCAACAAAACCATCACCTCTATCACAAGTAGTAGTGAAAGGTGACATAGTCATCTTTCCAAGCAAACGAGATTCGCATGTATCATCCGAATTTAAGTCAAATGACTCCAACACGCCATCCTTTTGGAGTTGGGCTATGCGCTTCTTGCTGCCATGTCCAAGACGACAATGGCACAAGCATGCCTTATCCAAACCACTGGACGAATCAATATGCAATACATTATTTCCTAAGTTGTCTGCAATCATCACGGTTTCATATATACCTTTACAAGAAATGCTTCAAAATAAAATTTACCAATATAAAAAGCATTAATTGAACCAATTTCATTGTAAAATGAAAATCTAAAGCCTTGTTTATACAAACCATCAAAATAAATAATGTTTCTCGCCATCTCTGACGAGTAGCAACAATCATTCAAATCTAATCCTAACTCATTACTAAGCAATAAAGAATAAAATCCAATCTTGGTGACAGGCGATGCATTCCTATTTCCCATGATCAAGTTCATCTTCCCGTTCTCCATATCCTTACTTCTTCTTAGACCCTAAAATTTAGAACAAATGTGAAAACCACATCCTATATCAAGGACCCAAGAACTAGTATGTGATGAGGTTTTAAATTGAATAGTGTAAATACCTACGAGTGGGCTTTATCTTCCCATCGTTAATGTCCTGCAAGTATTTAGGGCAGCTTCATTTCTAATGCCCCTTTTCATGATAATAGAAGCACTTTGCTTCCTTTGGATTGGATGAGGGAGTAGCAGAACCACCTTTCGACCCACTTGAAGAGCATCCATCATGAGAATCTCCCTTGTGATTCTTTGAAGGAGTTTTCCTTTTCTTCCCTTTCCCATATCAAATTGATAGGACTAGGGTAGCAACAATATGATTGGGTACAACAAACTTGCCTTTTAAACTACTTTTAGCGGTTTTCAGAAGGCCTTAAAGCTTGCCTATAGTGACTTCCTCCTTGTTCATATGATACATCATCCTGAATTGATCATAACAGGGAGGTAAATACTATAGGATGATGCCGATTGCCAACTCTTCGTCAAAATTGACATTCAACTTTAGCAAGTTCTCTACATATCTTTGCTTCTTTTTCAAGTGAGCCGTGATGGACTCTCCATCCTTCATTTTTGTTGTTATCATGGAGGCAATGATTTCATACCTTTCTTTTCAGGCACTCTGATGGTAACTTTCCATCAAGTCTTGGCGTATCTCGAAAGGCCAGAAGTCCTCGTAGGACTTTTGAAGCTCAAAAGTCATAGTGGCTAGAATGATGCACGACACCTTTGTCGCATCCTTCTCATGAGCCCTATACTCAGCCAGTTGCTCAGGAGTAGCAGTTTCTTCATCAATCTCCTTTAGCTCTTTGTTGAGGACATATTCCTTTTCCTACTACCGAATGACCATGTGAATGTTTTGAATCCAGTAGTTGAAATTCAACCCATCGAAAATGACCCTCCTATATAGGTTCATGAAGGAGAAAGAGGTGTAAGAGTTTGAGGTTGAAGCGTTGTTTAAGGTAGACATCTGAATTGAAAGGGATGTTGTAATCTAATCGCAAATTATTTGAAGGGAGGCAAATGATGATTTACCAATTTTTACTACCCAAAACCAAAATTTAAAAGAATTAAGTTTTATGAAATTCCTAGATCTTTAAGATTCATTGAACCTTTCAATGACATGCTTAATCTCGATTATGCCATTCAAGTTTGTAACTGGGATACCAAGGATCACAAACAAGGTGTGAATAACCATGCAAATATGTATGGTACTCACGATATCATTCATCATCTAATCAATGTGCCGGTTAGCCACAAATGCTCCATTGATCTATGATAATTCTCGAGCTACGCTTCACCACCCATGTTAGTCCAAATTAGTGCGTCGGTTAGCCACACACGCTCCACTAATGACTTGTCAAGGTGCAAACTGCAATTTCATGGAATAGCACCATTTTCACATTTTTCCTAAAGTAACTAAGACTGGGAACTTAGAAAAGCATTTAGTTAACTTTTATAATTATCATTATACTTTTTAATGAGAACTAATGTCCTATCCTATTCGTTTGGCTAACGACCACCCACTAGTCAGGGAAGCGGTGGGGTGAGAGTGAACATCCATTCAATCGCCATTTTATAGGCAATTTCCTTATACCCCCTTATAGACCAGATTCGAGAATGAGGCCTACTAACTGTATGACTGACTATATTATATGTATATATATATATATATATATAAGTATTAAGTTATTAATATTATAATAGTATAAGGGTTGAATTTTAAACTTTAAAAACTCTAGGGTTTAGAATTTAAATATTTCAAAATAAAACCTTTTAATACAATTTTAAATTCCAAAACTTGAGGGCAAGTTTTGAAACTTTTCAAAACCTCTTAAATCAAATTTGAAAACTATTAAATCGATCATATAATTTATCTGTATCACAAAATTTGACCTAACCTAATTTCATATAGAAAGATAATTCAAATCAAATTCTACAAATATTTAGTTTATCATATAAATAAGTAATTATCTTAAAATTTTAAAATTATCCTCCAATTGGATGAGGATAATCATTATCTTATTATAAAAACAAATTCTATAAGTTAAAAAAGTTTATGGTAATGATCCTAATCCAATTCTGGCCAAAAACCCAAAAATCTGCCAACTGATGATCCAACTCGTCGAGTCAGTGAATGGACTCATCGAGTGGGTTCTACTCGCTGAGTCTCATGATGGACTCGTCAAGTTCATCATGCAGAGATCAGATTTTGATTTTCTTTAGCTTTAAACATTTAACCAATGCATCAATATAGCAGAAAACACCCTAGACTCTGATACCACTGATGGGTTTTGAGCACTATAACAAACCTATGGTGCACATACAACCCTAATGCTTTGGATCTAAGTTTTCTCAAGTTATACATGCAATTTTCCTTTTATCCAAAGCATGAACCCTAACTAGCATACAATTTTGAGATTTACAACATAAAAACAAGTTAGATGATTACCTCTTTGTTGTAGCTTGTAAAACTTTTCCTTTCAAGAGCTTAGTACCTTATATGTGATACCTCAAATAGTTGGATAAGTGTCTAAGTCTATAACTATAACTTGTATGTACTTGACCCGATTTGGCATGGTCCATTTGGGTTGCATGGCATCAGAACAATTTGGAAAGACTTTTGTGAGAATATGATATTTATGATTTGTTAATATATCATAAGTTCTAATATATTAATATGAAATCATATTATTTAATTAGTATTGATCAAGAATTAATTTGGAATTAATTCTTTGATCAAAAGAGACTAATTAAATATATGGGGATTGATTGTGTAAATCATTCGTTCTAATATATATGGGCTTATGATCCATAGTTCTTGATGTTGGGCTAAACCCATAGAGTAACCCATGGATACTCCATGGAGGTTTTAACCCATGGAGGAGGAAGGATATGGAAATACATGAGTTACATGGAGTAACCCTAATAGCCACAATATATAAAGACCCCATAGCTCAAGAAATCGGCCATAAGGGTTTCATATGAGAGGGCTACCTGATTTTAAGCATAAGGACTTTTATCTCAAGTTATTCCAAGTTGTTGTTGGTGTTGTGTGAACCATTTGAGGTGTCACACTTGGGGTACTAGGCTCTTAAGCTCGATAGAACTAAGCTACAACAAAGAAGTATGTTATCTTAACTAGTATCTTGTATTGTTTATGTCAAACTGAATGCTAGTTATACGTTAATGCCTTGGAAACCATTTGCATGTATAATTAGTGAAAAAATTGATCTAAGTTATTTAGGGTTGTATGTGCACCATAGAATGTTGTAGTATACGAAAACCCATTAGTGGTATCAGAGTCAAGGCTTGTTTTCAATTATACTTGATGCAAATTGCTGAAAAAAGCTGAAATTTTCGATTTTTATGGCTGTCTGGGCTGTGGACTCGTCGAGTCCACTGATGGACTCGCCGAGTTCATGATGAAATTCATCCCACTCGTCGAGTAGGTTCATACACTCAATGAGTAGGAGCGCCTGACAGCATATTTTTTAATTTTAAGGCTGGAATTGGACAAGAATCATTACCCTAAGCTGTTTTTGAACCTATAAACTTGTTTTTGATGTGGTAATGTTCATTCTAATACAATTAAATAGATAATTGTCAATAGATTCATGTTTTGTATTAGTTTAATGGTTAGGCTAATTAAATGAAAATTGTTTGATTTGAATTACCTTGTCCGTATGAGTTGTTTAGGTTAACAGAAAAATTATGTGATAATTTGTTTTCGATCCAAATTGATCTAAATGTTGTTCATAATATGTGTTTTTGTAACATGTCCTCAAGTTATATGAAAAGTCACATTTATTATTTTTAAAACTCATAAAATTTCCATAAGTTATAAAAAACGAAGAGTCGTATTTTTAAATGTTTTAAAGTCTTCCATAAATTCTCCTCAAGTTATGTAACTTGGTGAGTTTTTCCATAAAAACTACTTTAAACTCATAAGTTATGGAATTGAAAAGTTTTTTTGAATTTTTCAAAACTTTCCCTCATGTTTTGGAATTTGTAAAGTTCCCCCCATGAATACTTTAATACCATGTTAAACCCTTAGAAATTGAAAAGTTAAAATTCAACCCTTATACTATTATAATATTAATAGTTAATAGTTATATATGTGTATAAGAACAATGTTAGTCTTACCGTTAGTAAGCCTCATTCACGTAGCCAACCTATAAGGGGGTATAAGGTTACTGCCTATAAGATGGCAGTTTAATAGGTGTCCACTCTCACCCATAGCTTCCTTGACTGGTGGAGGGTCGTTAGCCGAACGGGTTTGACAGGATGTTAATTCTCCCTTCATTAAAAGTATAATGATAAATACTAAGTAACTAAACACTTATAAATTCCCAATCTTAGTTACTTAGGAAAATGTGAATTTTGGTGTTAACCCATGAAATTACACGTTGCATCTTGCTTAAGTCGTTAGCGGAGCGTGTGTGGTTAACTGACACACTAACTTGTATTTAACAAGGTTGGAAAATGGTGGCTTAAGGTTTATTATAGATCGGTGGAGCGCGTGTGGTTAACCGACACATCGATTAGGTGATAAAAATTAACAATACCAAGTATATTTGCATGGTTATTCACACTTTGTTTTGTGATCCTCGGCATCCCAGTCACATAACTTGAAGGGCACAATCGAGATTGAAACATGCCATTGAAAAGTTCAATGAATCTCAAAAGAATCTAGGAGTTTCAAAACCAATTAAAACCTAATAATACATTTTTTTTTCATGGTGGAAATTGGTGAATCTTCATTCACCTACCTTAAAATATTTTATAGCTTGGATTACGGCATCCCTCTTCCAAGTCAAACTATTGTGTTGGTTCCTACCCTTGATATTTCATATTGGGTGTGATATTAAGGACTTAAATCAACTAACTTGAATTTCTCCCATTTTAGATGCCTGTTTCAGACAACTATGATCTTCCCAAATCTCTTGAAACAAGCTTTCTAATGAAGATGATGTCCCGTGGTTGGATCATGGAAATCATACTTCAATTCCTCCACCTCCTCCAATGATTCTCCCTAACCCACAAGTTTAAAGACTTGAATAGTTCAAGGTCACTCAAGCCCTATTGGCAAGTCTATGTGCACTCACATCTAAGAGATGAAGTCACATCTTGAAAAGGCGGGAGTGTTGGGTGTCAAAGTCTTGAGGAAGTTGGATGTTGACTAGGTTATTCAATCACTTCCAAAGTCACATAGAGAATTCCTTTAGGACTACTATATGATAGACCATGTCATGACCCTTAAAGATTTTACCTATTTGCATGATGCTATTGAATCAATAATGATTTGGAGCACTGGTAAAGCAAATTTGATTGGAAGATTGACTTCCCAAACTTCCATGGACATTGACAATGGTAATATTGGAAATCCAGAAAAGCTTTCGCTTCCCAATGGAAAGGGATCGACCATAGTCAACTTGGTTGATCAAATGGTAAAGAGAAATGCTAAGTTTGAGATTCTCCAGTCTACCATTCCTAAAGTGTCCATATGTTTCTATTGCCAAAGGAAGGAGCATTGGTTGCGAAACTGTTCTATTTACCTGAAAGATCATAAGGATGGTAAATTTAGAATGTATGACTCTACTTCAGGTAAGTCCACTCTCTAACTCTATTAAGTTCCTAGTTGACATTCTTTTTAAATGATGTGACTAGGTCACATTTTGATGTTTTGTAGAAACAAAGATAGTAAGCTTAAAGGAAGAGTAAGCTGATTCTGATCATGAATATCAAAATTTTGAGCTGCTGCTTAAGAGTTATGATAGATTGCTTAGGAATAGATAGAAAAATATTTTTTCATATGCATTTGCATGGTAAGGATAAGTGTTTATGCAAGTTTTAAAATAAAATAAATGTTTTGATTTTATTTATTTTAAGTATCCTTACAATGGCATTTGTGAAAAAGTTGTTGTTCATTTGATTCCATTTATAGCAATGCTAGAAAATTGGATTTGATTCTTTCGTTTGTGGTAGTGTCATAATTTACCAAACAAGGAAAGATTATTATCACCCAAGTTTCAGTTGGATAGAAACTTGTAATCATGCAACTTGTATTGTATCATGAATGAGAATTTTCATCTTTGGGAAATTAAGACTAATTCCTTGTTCACATGCATATGTGAGTCAAGTGAAGGACTAGTAGATCGGGTACACTTGGTTGTGCACTGATCAGGTCCACCACAAAGAACGATAAGGATATTCATCATGATTTACTAAAGTTAAGTAAATATGGTTGTGCTTACAAGTTTAAGTATAATTCTGAAACATTGGAAAAGTCTCAATGTATGGCATGACGAATGAGAAGAATCAGTTAGGCAGAAAGATAAAAGTTTCTCCAATCTGAAAAGATGGTAGAGTAATTTAGTATCATGTTTTATGATTATCTTAGTGATTATGAAACCATATCAAAATTAATCCTCTAAGGACATCTTAGTGCATTTGTTTGACTAAGAAGATGAATCATGGATTCTTAAATTGGTTAAATAAAAAATATAAGTCATAATTCGTTCCAATATTAAGTCTTTGAGTGATACTCCAAGATTGTAACTTGAGTGACGTAATCTTAAGAAGGTTTAAAACACTTGTCAAATATAGAGTAAAATGTTTTCTTACTCTTGTACATTTGAAATTGGTAAGTTGTGATGTTTTGGATAAAACAAAGACCAACTAAGGCCAATTGTGTAAAGTGTTTGTCTTGATAAGAATCCACACTAACTCTTGAATATTTGTTTTGTCAAGGAATGTTTCTTGACAAGAGAGTCTTATATGTTAAGAAGTCAGTTAGAGTCTTCAAGGTCTTGAAAGTCTAAAGAACTCATCAAGGTTGAAGCCTGTTGTTTATCACTAGCACACGACTTGAGGTTTATAGCCCATCGTGTTGACATATTCTTGTCTCTGTGCCCATTCCAGTTAAAGTTGACTATGCATGTGAGTTCTATGAGTTCTCAAGTGTTTGCATAACCAATTGGAATCAATGGTAGGCCCTTGTGCTGCCAGGTGGCAAGAAGTTAAGACAGAACAAGTTCAGTCCATATGAGTTTGGATTTGTCACTAACCTCCTCTTGTGGTTATGAAAAATTCACATGGATAGGAACACATACACCATAAAATCTATATGTCATAAGGTTTCTCTCCGATTTATGAAAATGATGGTGAGGAAATGCTTTCACTAAGTAGATTTTAAGTAGATAGCAATTATGATATTTGCATTTTCAAAGTCACTAGTGGAGCGTGTGTGGTTAACCGACACACTAACATGGACTTGTGGGAAATGGAAAAGGTCTAAACAATTGAGATTATGATTACAACATCCCTTTTCATACTTCTAAAAATTTTTTAGACACACATGTGAGCTATCTAGGGAAAGGTGTATGATTTTGATAAAGTAATATCAAAGCATCTCGTATCAAAAATCTGAACTTTGGAAAGAAAGTCAATAAAGTATTGATTTCTAGAAGTCTAGCTGATTTTTGAGTACATGTCAAAGCTAGTGGGAGCATAAGTCTTATGCTAGTAATTATCATGTTAGTGGGAGCATGATTATTATGTTAGGTGTTGCAAGTTAGCATTGTAAATTATAGAAAACAAAAGGTTCAATTGAGAAAAGTTGTTTTGCTATAATTAAGGGAGAGGAAATTATACTTCATTTAGTGATTTTAAATGAAATTTTAGTTTTGAAAAATTATGGTGTTATAAGTTGGTATCAGAGCCTTGGTTTGAGGGATTCGGATGCACCTTCGGGTAAATCAGGACTCAAACTGAGGAATTGAGAAAAAATTTCAAAGAAAGTATTTTTCTAAAGAGAATAAGAGTTCAAAGAGAAAACGAGAAAGAGCAGTGTGTACAATCAGCCAGAGCCCGAACGATGGTTTCCCAAAATACCCTTACTTTTGCGTTATGAGATAATTATGATACATTTTATGAGATATTATGCATGCTAGAGATAGGCTAGGTATTTCATATCTTAGGACTAGAGTGGCCTGATTTGTGATGCCTTAGCCTAGGAGTTGTTGTTGTACGTGATGTGCTTTTGAGTATAAGATGAGTGAGAGTAATCAGCAGGAATCCTTTAGGGGATTCGAGTAGACGAGTAATCTAGAAGAGGTATCTATATGAGCATATGAGGAGTCTGCCGAGAGGGTAGCCAGAGGCCATGTGGGGCGAAGATGTTAGAGTTCGGTGATATCCTTCGAGTATGAGGAAAGCGAGTGGATAATAACCTAAGGAGGTTTTATGTGTTGAATGAGATGCTTAGATGCCCGAATGCTGCTTGCTTCATGCTTTGTGGAGCTCTCGATGATGGGAGTCAGCTACTAAGTGAATATGACGATATTCGGGAGGTAGATGGCTGGCCTCATTAGGAGTTCTTCAGCAGTTGATGGCGAAGAAGTGGTAGAACCAAGGAGGAGCCTAGGTAGTAACCTTAGCCAGATGAGTGTGCTGGAAGAGTATATCATTTCGCTAAGGAGCGAGCACGTGTGACGGAATTGGTGAACGAGAAGGTTGAGCATCTACTTAGGAGCTCTGGGATGGTCCGTGTGGAAAGTATGGGTAGATGTGGCAGGTAGTATGGGCCCGTACTACCGAAAGCAGAGAACCCATACTCGATACAGGGAGTATCCTGAAGGTTCTAAGTAGCAGATTTAGGAGTGATGTTATGGTTCGAGTAACATACTTCATAGTAGATTGAGGAGTGATGTTATGGTTCGAGTACCATACATCGTAGCAGATTGAGGAGTGATGTTATGGTCCGAGTACCATACATCGTAGCAGATTGAGGAGTGATGTCATGGTTCGGGTACCATACATCGTAGCAGATTGAGGAGTGATGTCATGGTTCGAATACCATGAATCATAGCGGATTGAGAAGTGACGTCGTGGGCTGAGTACCATGGGTCGTAGCAAATGATGCTTGTGGTTCTCCAGTTATCCGGTCATGATTGATTAGGAGGAGATTGGACACGATGGGGTTTTAGGCCTAAGGGGCATGACTGAGTCCAAAGCGGAATCCCTTGTGATGGAGGTCGAGAGAATATCAAAGTATTTTGGTGAAATGTCAGATATAGTCGCAAGACTCGAGGACAAATAGTGATGGCTTATGGGGGGATTGCGGCCTAAGCTGACCAATCTGCCGATCGAGGAGATGCCACCTTCTGTGACCTGAGTGGTGCTATATATGTTTCTTGAGGGAAACATGAGAGGTGTAACGTTCCAGTTGTAGCATGTCGGCCGCGAGGTAAGGATATATCATGAGTATGTGGACGGATGGGACTAAGATGGTCAATGACCATGTTGCACCCTATTTTAGTATAGTAGGGCGTATGGTATCGGTATCAGCGGGTAATCCAGACGAGTATAGCAGGCGGTGGTTCTTCTATCTAAGATGGGTATGGAGTATGGGAATGGAGTCCTTGTTCTTGTGATGAAGCATGTGATGGAACGTTGGTTGGGAAGTAGAGGCCGAAGAGTGTGATGATTTATTGATCCAATCTAAGAGTCAGGGATATTACTGGACGGTTGAGATGTTCGGTATTGGGATGGTTTGAGACTAGAGCAACTAGAGACCGCCGTGATGGGATGTTCCTGAGAAGCTCATCGGAGATTTAGAGTATTTGAGGTTGCTTGATCTCTTTAATGGAGGTCGTCAGGCGTTGCATAGCACCTTCCAAGAGTAGGTGCGATGTCGATAGTGGAAACAGTTTGTGGGATGGATGGTTTGTGCGCCAATTGGTGATGGTTCAGGAACCAAGTGGAGAAGAACCGGGTATCTTATTGAAGGGAGCAGAGATTTGTTAAAAGAGTGGTTAGGAAGTGGGATTTAGAGACCTTATGAGACCATGGTTATTGGTGATTGAGGGGAGGTGTAGAGCGAGATAATGCATGTCGTAAGTGTGTGAGAAAGAATGAGTGTCTCCACGGCAGGTGGCCAATGGTCAGGAACCTTGTAGTGGCCAGGGCCGCTCCAAGTGGAAGGCTCGTAAGGATGGTATGCGCAGTTGAGAACTTCTGAGTCAAAGTATGAATTGTGTATGCCCTTTAAGGTGGATAGAAGATGATCGAGCAGCCAAATTCCGGCCCGATATGTGTTTTCTTGTAAGGGTTTGAACAATAAAGGGAAGAATTTCGGAAGATCTTCAGCATGTTCTGAAGAGTTAGCGATTTCTCTTTGTTCTAATGGAGTGTTTGGATACAAAGAAGTTGCATGTTGGGTAAAATGAAGAATTAATTATGAGGTTCAGAAGGAGTGTATTGTTGTATCTGCATGATGCTGAGAGTAGGAGATCAGTGGTTGAGGCAGGACATTGTGTTGTTCTATAATTGTGTTCTGAGGAATCCGAGTATAATGCCCTGACTGCCAAATTAATTTCTTGTGTTCATGTATGCAAGTAGTGCATAGAGTATCTGTGTTTCCAGTGGGAGCCTTCGGGTGTTGTCGTCAGAGGGAGGTTGTTGTGATGCTACAGGGAGCCGTAGTACTCACTAATCATAGGTAGGTTGTTGTGATGCTACAGGAGCCGTAGTACTCACTAGTCAGAGGGAGGTTGTTGTGATGCTACGGGGAGCTGTTGTACTCACTAGTCAGAGGGACGTTGTTGTGATTCTATGGGGAGTTGTAGTACTCACTAGTCAGAGGGAGGTTGTTGTGATGCTACGGGGAGCCGTAGTACTCACTAGTCAGAGGTAGGTTGTTCTGATGCTATGGGGAGCTGTAGTACTCACTAGTCAGAGGGAGGTTTTTGTGATGCTACAGGGAGTCGTAGTACTCACTAGTCAGATGGAGGTTGTTGTGATGCTACGAGGAGTCATAGTACTCACTAGTTAGAGGGATGTTGTTGTGAAGCTACGAGGAGTCGTCGTACTCACTAGTCAGAGGGATGTTGTTGTGATGCTACGAGGAGTCGTAGTACCCACTAGTCGGAGGGTGTTGTGACGCTGCGGGGAGTCGTAGTACTCGCTAGCCAGAGGGAGGTTGTTGCAATGCTGCAGAGAGCCGTAGTATTCTCTAATCAGCGAGAGGTAGTTATGAGGGAGTGCTCTTTGATCAGAGTGACGCAGAAAGGGTTTAGGCTTGGGTAACACTAATGGTTGAGTTTTGGGAGCATGGTGGTTGAACCAGGGGCGAGACTAGGGTCTCTGTATCTGTCGGGAATCATTATTTTTGATTGCGTTGTGTTTGTCGCAACATGAGGGAATTGGAAAAGTGATATTCATGCAGGGTGCAGGTTGAGCCATAAGATGAGTGTTTCTTTGGGTTGCGAGGTTCCGACTTTGGGATGGACCAAATTCTCGAGTTGATTTTGGCATTGATGGTACGTGGGTGAGCGAGATGAGATTCTTGAATTCTGAGGTGAATTATGGGATGAAGGGCATTGTTATCATTGGATGTCCTAAACCTTTATAGGTCAGCCCTCGGGTGCAGGAGATACTGCGAGATAGGCAGAGCTATGTGCAGTAGATATCAGAAGTCGGCGTTGAGTCGATCCTAGGTTGGATTGTAGTGTTCGTTTGAGGTAAAGAGGATTTCGTGACTTGAGTGTGCCCAGGCCGAGATAGTCGAGATGAGAAGGAAGTTGGTGAGTCATGTTGGATCATGTTATGGTGATGTATGAGGACACTTCCAAGCAAGCATGGTTATTTCTTTTGTGTCCGAGGGCGGAGTGGTGAGGATTCTTTGTCCGGATGGTTTCTAATAGCAGTTTAGTAGATGTGCCCCAGTGGAGTGTCAATCCTTTTATCTCGTGGAGCGTGATTCGGATGATTTCGCATGAACGGTTTGAGGGAGCGATAACCGGTGGTTGAATGTGGTCCTACGAGAATCAGAGAGCCAATGAGTAATTAGGGTTGATATTCGAGGAGCGAATATCATGGTGATCGCTCGAGTTGGTAGTCTGGCGGGGGTTCAGGCCACTAGAGTTCCGGGCATTGGGAAGAAGTTCTACTTGGCTTCGGGTGTCCACAGAGAAAGATATCGGTGTAGTATGAAGAACATTTCGGTAGTGCCCTTCGGGTTGATAATTTCAATCTATAAGTGGCTAAGGTGTGATTTTGAGGGCGAAATATAATTCAAGTGGGGGAGAATTGTAACATCTGGATATCCAGGCATGGAAATTTGAGTATTTTATTATGGGATATGAAGAGACTCGGTGAGTTGATGCCTCAACTCGTCGAGTAGGATCGCGACTTGGTGACCTGTATAATGAAGGGACTCGACGAGTCGGGCATCTGGACTCGCCGAGTTAGTGTCGTTAAGGAAAACCCTAATTGTATGGATTTGAGACCTATTTAAAGGACCTTATAGCCCTCTTGTGTGGTTACCAGTATAAAGAGAGATACCCTAGAGAGCTGGAGCGAAGAGTGAGAGAGATAATGTCATTTTAAGCATTCTTGGTGTGATTTTGTAAGGGAGAAGTCATTTCTAGCAAAGGGAGGTCAAGGGAGTTGTTGAATTAGAGTTCCTGAGCTCGTATCTTCATTGTAGAGGTATCAAATTGAATTCCCTTTTCTGTTTTGAGTGAGATTGGTGATTTTAGGGTTTTCTACACCTTCTTATGGCTTGTAATGATGAGTATAGGGTCCCTTTGTGTGAGAAATCCTAGATATGGACCCATAGAAGTCCATAAGGCCTTATTTTATTTGCTTTATGTTGGTTCATTGAGAGAATCAGACTTTGATGCCATTCTTGGATCCATTACTCCAGGGAAAGCCTTGTGAGCTTTGCATGTATGTCAAGCCTCGACCTTTACATGCTTATTGGTCGTAGGGAAGCCAGATCTATGGATTTAAGGAACAGATCTGACCTCAGAGGGCCAGATCTGTGTTGACATTGGAGCAACTCGCCTCGTCCATGGGGAGACTCGACGAGTCGAGTTTGGTTGCCCCGCGACACGAATCTAGGGGAAACCCGTCGAGTGCAAGGTTCACTCGACGAGTCGAGTGAGGCCTTGGAAGAGTCAGAAGACAGGCATGGACTCGCCGAGTCACCCTTGCGTACTCAACAAGTCTAGTCAGAGTTGACCGTTGACTTGAGTTGAGTTTTGTTGACTTTTAGGGTTTTGTCAACAATTGGTCATGTGGACCATTTGAAGGGTAAAATGGTCTTTTAGCCTTCTTAGAGGACATGGAAGGGATTAGTCTAGCCTGGAGAGCCGTTATTGATTGAGATAATTGTTTATGTGTTTAGGCAGAGGCTAGATCAATGTATACGCGTGCGAGATTACCAGAGACATCCGAGGTGAGTCTTCTCACTATACTTTACCTTGAGTGGTAACCAGAGTTATGTAATAGAGTATCTTGGATGCTATTTATGTGATGTGTTGCACTGCATTATTTCTCTATGATTTATGCTGTCGGTATTCCAGAGTTTGCAGAGTTAGGATCGGATGGTCAACATAGTTAGGACCAGAGGGTCCACAGAGTTAGGGCCAGAGGGCCCACAGAGTTATAGCCTCGAGTGGCTAGTATGTGTTATATGTGGTATTTTGGGGAACTAACTAAGTTTCGTGCTTACAGTGTTTTGTGCTATGTGTTTCAGGTTTTCTTAGGATCACGGGACGGCACCGGCTCGATTGTAAACACTAGAGGAAGAGTTATGTTTTTGAGGATCCTGGATTATTCTTTGATTGAATATGGAATTCCGTTTTGTAATCTAACAAAAATGAGATTTTTGCAAAAAGTGTTTTATGAATTTAGCGATTTTAAATGAAATTTATTTTTGAAAAATTACGGTGTTACACAAAAATTGAGGGGATGTTTTGAATTAAAAACTTTTGGATGTTCATAACTTATGACATCCCCAATTTCACGGCCAGAAAAGACCGATTTGTTTATGCTTTGTTTTAAAATCAGACTAATCCTTTTTAAGGAAAACAGTTGCGGAAATTGTCCCAAAAACAAAATATGATAACCATTTATCAAAACATTTCTCAAAGAGAATGTATTTTCATTAAATAATAAAACCTCGGGATGTCATGTTCCGATACAGACCAAAAGCATAAACAATATAAAATAGACCTTACAACAGTTATTTATAACTACTGATCTATAATCCAAATTCTCTCGTCAAGTCCACCAACTTATACCCTTGTGCCATTACCTGTAATGCAAAGAAAACTGAGTGGGTCAGGCTTTGGAGCCTGGTGAGCATATAGGCTTTTCAACCTACAATAATATAATTATTATATTCAATCATAAAACAAACAACCCAATTACACATCCCCCATTATCTTCGTTTATTCTTAAGTACCTTCCCTAAAGAATTATCCTAAGGGTCATCTCCAACATCGTATTTACCTCTCATCTTCTTACATCGTATTTCCTTTATATATATTCGTTCCTAAAGCATGAATACGCAGTCACAACATCGCCTGGACTCGTAACTCATAGTAAGGGTTAGGCTATCATCGCATGAATACGTAGTCACAACATCGCCTGGACTCGTAATTCATTATAAGGGTTAGAGTATCATCGCATGAATACGTAGTTACAACATCGCCTGAACTCGTAATTCATCAACTACAGGTTATGAGCCTGCTGGTGTTTCCACGGGGTTATCTAGAATAGTTCGTGGTCGCCATCTATACTCTGGTAGATGCCTACATCGCCAAATTGCCACATCGCCGGTCAAGGTTATCATATCTCGTCTCATCTCACATCACCTATTTATCATCACATATCTATCATCACCTACTTATCATCACCTTTCTATCATCACCTATCTCTCATCACCTAATTATCATCACCTATTTCTCATAACCTAATTATCATCACCTATTTCTCATCACCTAATTATCATCACACATCATCTAATTCATCTACCCATGTTCTACCTAACATATTTGTAGATATAAAATACATATACAGACTAACTCATTTAACACCTATATAAAACATTCATTCCATACTCATCTCAAATAAACAACAATATATAAGCACATAGCATGTATTTCATAGCAAATACTTAATATATATATATGTTAGAAGAAAGTCATCACATACTCACCCAAAACATATACTTAATACATTCACACAATACTTGTATTAAAATCGTGTTATGAAAGGGACCATACACTTACACGTATAAACAACAATATATATACATATAACACGTATTTTATAAAATACTTCATATCTATGTGTAAGATGAAAGTGACTATACAGTCACTTGATTAGAAGATGATCGGAGAGCACTACGGATCTAAGAGTAGTATTCTTCGGTGAAACCGGGATATCTTCACACACCGGGTTTCTCGTGGGCAGAGCTTTGGCTCGGAAACTCTTTTCTTCTTGGGATCTTCGGGCTTCAGGACTTGCTTCGGGTCCCGGGGTTGATACCGGGGCTTTGGGGGTACTTCTTTGCACGTAAATCGAGGTAATATGGGTGAGAGATGAGAGAATGAGCAATCAAACTCGGCTGGCCCTTCAAATCTATTTATAGGGCAAAATTGGCCCTTCCCACGTCGTGGCACCTTTTTCCACGTCATGGGCTTGATCGTCACTACATGCGTCTTCGCATGTTGCATCTGGGAGACTCCCGGAGGTGTCAGAAGACTGGCCACGTCGTGGTATCTGACAGTTTTGGGGTTTCGTACCCCGAACTTCAGAAATTCATAACTTTCGAATACGAACTCTGTTTTCGACGTTCTTTATATCAACGCGAAGGTGAGATTATGCTCTACAACTCTCGTTTAGACATCATTGGATAATTTTGAATTTATTTTTAATATATTATAATTATATTACTTATAAATTATTATTAGAAGGCCGGGACAGGAAAACTCTGTTATAAACTCATAACTCCTTCGTCTGACGTCCGTTTTCGTCCATCTTTCTGCCGTTACACTACTATCGATGAGATCTTCAATTCTCATTTAGATTGTTTTCGATAAATATCGCTCTAACGTAAATTCACTATTTACGTCGCGCTGTGTTGTGTCGGTTCTGTCGCGAAACTTCGACAGGTCATAACTTCTTCATTATAACTCGGATTTCGGCGTTCTTTATATTTTCGGAAACCTTGAGACATACACTATAATTTGGTTAAGATTAATCCTGATAACTAATCTTCCATCAAAAAGTCATTTTTGATACTTATTGTCTCTAAATTGACTAGCCCTAATCTACGGACGTTACAACTTATGAGTTTAATAAAAGTTTTAAAAACTTTAATGAAGAGACTCTTGAACATCCAATAACTTAAGGACAAGTTATGGAGTCCATAAAACTATTTATAAGAAAGACTCTTCAGTTATGTAACCTATGACTCTTTAATGGATCATTAAAAAATTGACTTTTAATAATCCATAACTTGTGGACAAATTATGGACTCCGTTAAAAACATTTAGATCAAGAACTAGCTAACAAAAAATTTGCAAATAATTCCTATGATGTACCAAAACTCATAAGTGTATGAACAATAATATCAACAATTTTAAGAATCATATAAACACGTATAAACTTGAAATTTTGATAATCACCTTAAAATTGTTTTACCATAATCATTACCACATCAAAAATAGCTTTTTAAGTCCAAAACAGTTTAAGGTAATCATTCTAGACCAATTCCAGCACCAAAACTCTAAAATATGCACTCAGGCCTGCCAACTCGTCAAGTGCATGAACTGACTAAGCGAGTTGGTTGAATATATGCATTGACTCATCGAGTTTCAAGAGGGACTCAGCAAGTCAACTGGGCAGAGTGCATAAATTCAATATTTTTCAGCAATTTGCGTCAAGTATAAAAAACACAAGCCTAGACTTTGATACCACTAATGTAAGGTTCCAAATCTAGGATCTGAATCAGTGATAAAATGATATTGCAATCAATTCAGAGTGTAGAAGGAGTAGAATGATTAAACCAAGCATGAAAACATTTATATCACATAAACTTCAAATACACATTGGAAAACAGACACATACATCACCCAGACACTGACATAGACACCTACTATTTATATCACCCCAGCAGCACACGATTGTACAGCCATACATGCGTGTGCAGCCGCACACAGGGTGTACGACCGCACACAACCATACAAAAGATACAACCACCACCACTAACCCCAAGACCCAAACAAGACCATTACAAGATAGATGACTGGCCCAAACCACTATATTCTAACATATCAACCTCCCCCTTGGCTTGTGGCTAGCATAGACATGGTCTTCAATCACTTGGTTTCTCGAACAGCCTCAGGTCAGATTTTCCCATAGATCACATCCAAAGTTTTTCATTGATAATCGTGGCAACCATTCTTGTGAATTCCCTTGCAGCATCTTCCATGACCTCCCTTCTACGTATGATTTGATGACGGGCCAAGGTATGAATATCTATCTCTCTCTGAATCTCAAGAGATCCTTAGCACTAATGAGACTTAGAAATTCTTCTCTACTTTTTGAACTTTATGGCAGCAGTTGTAGTTTCATAATCGTACGCTCAAAATTCCAAATCATCAAGATATCCATCATGGAAGTGTTGTGGGATTGGAATCTCCTTCACTTGATTAGTAGCAGGCCATAACATTATCTTCATCGGTTGGTTGGTTTTAGGGTCAAGGATATCTTTGTCTTTTCTAACCAATGCTTTTGCAGTCCACATAGAGGGAAAATTATCATTGACATGTTTATCCAAAAATTGCTTAAAGTTGAAGGCACTAGGATTTTGAGAAGGATTGTGCAATGGAGCCCTAGGGAGTTCAGAGAGATCAACCTTCGTCCATGAGTTAAAGTCATGAATGCTTTTGTAGTATTCTAGATTTCCAGAATTCCTCTTAACCACCCACAACTTAAGCTCAAGATCATAACCCTACATCCTGATCCATGTACAATCACCATATTGATCACCGAATTTTCTCCTTTTAAAATCAGTCACTGTGAGTTGAGGTTCGACTGCTTTACTATTCTCATTTGAACCTTTTAAGAAAAGCAAGCCTTCCTTCTGCTCAGCAGTGACTGTTCTTTGGTCATGTTTGATTTTGATCCTTGCGATGGCATTTACAGGCTCCTTCTCAAATCGATCGACTACTCTTGTTGTTCTTGGAGGTGGTTGGTCAACAGGAAATTCACCTTCAGAAGGCTGGATGGGAGCTGTTGGAGGATCTTCAATACCATCCGGCTGTTGAAATAGAGACTGGAACTTATCTCCAAAGGCTTCAAATTGTTTGTTCTTAAGGCTAAAATAGAAAGCAGATAAGGATCCAAGATTGGTCTGAAGCTCAGAGATTTGTTTTGACTTCAAAGCATTATCTTCCTCAAGCTCAACAATCCTAACATCATGCTTTCCAATTAAGATGTCCTTCTCAATATTTTGTTGTTTTAAAATGTCAATTTCTTCCTTGAGAGAGGATACATCAGAATCAGGATCCCCTGAACGACCTTCCTGGATAGATATTCCTTTTCCACGTGAGGAAGGTTCAAAAGTATGTTGAGCCAAGTGCCTTGCTCTCCTGATAGAGGCTTCATCTAGCGAAGGCCTTGTGGGGGAGTATTCTTGGACTGCATATAACCTGCCTGTTTCAAACGTGGTGTTTAGGCCTTCTTCAGTAAGAACGGGTGGTGCAATAACAGTTGTAGTGACGACAGTGGATGGAGCTGGAGGTGCTTGATCTTGAATAAGCACTTCCTGCCTCTGATCAAGACGTCTTCTTTTCACAGGAGGCAAAGACATCTGTGTCTGTGTCGAATCATTAGAAGATGGTACAGATGTAAGAATAGATGTATCACAGGGAGGAATCTCTGAAACTGCATCCTTATGACTTGAAGATTCTACCATCAATCTTGAAGTTGGAGGCATTGTTTTAAGAACAACATCAGCAACCCTAGATTCAGTTGCTGTTTAAGCAACTTCATTGTCATTGATAAAGAAGTTGTCAAAGAACGCTGAACTTGGACCTAGGTCATCATGATCAAGATTAAGATTAAGTAGGATCTCTTCATTGTCAAAGCTAGAAAAATCTATGTGTCTGAGGAAATCATCATCACCATCATTTTCTTCATCATTACCCTCCACCTCAAAGTTACTCTGAACCTCCACATTTCGTAGTTGCTCATGCTCTTCTGCCACGATTATGACATGGGAAACATGACCTTCCTTGTTTTCATGTTCAGAGGCCGAGATAATAATCTCTTTGGTATCCATGGGGCTAAATAGATTGACGGATTCAGATTGTTCACTCTCTTTAGCAAAAATTCCAAACTTGATCAATGGAAATTTTCCTTCAAAATTAACCTTCCCTAGTCGATTCTACTTCATCAGACCAAAAGCACTTGAGCCAATAGACTTGAGATCCAGAGCCTCTCCTCCTCTTTCGATTTCAGGGTGCTTGACATTGAAGATAATTTGAAGCAATCTTGTGTAGATGAAGAACTTATCCCTCTTGTTTCCTTCAATCTTCAAAATCAACTCATGAAGAATAAACTTTTAGAAATTGAACTCAAATCCAGAAGCTAAGGGAGCAATTGCACTGGTGTTAACCAGGGATATTTCATTAGCTCCTGACTTTCGGCCAGAGATACAACTCACAAATACATGAGCTAAATATTTCCAGCACAAAGGAAGTAGCTTCTTGAGAGTGGGGGGAAAAGTTCCTTCATATCCCATTTGGTTCAGAATCTCTTGAGCCCTGTCTAGTTCAATCTCCTTTGGGAATTCAGGCTTATCACCGATCTGTAAAGTTTCTCGAATAATCAGCTCGGTAACCAAGACTTTCTTTCCACATACAAAAGCCTCAAGAAATTTTGCACCCTTGTTATCCTTCTTCACAACTACGTTACTCTAGAATTCCTTAACCAATTTTTGATAAATGATCGGACAGGTGGTGAGAGCATAGAACAGGCAACATCTTCTTAGGCCATTTACTTTGGATTGAAACTCAAAGAGAGCCACTGGAGGATCATCAAGGTAAACAACCAAGTTGTGAACTTTAGCGAATTCAAGATCTGCCATATTGAGCTGAGAAAAACACAAGAAAATTCATCAGTAAACATCATGTGTTTTCCCAATAATCAGTTGAGTAAGATTTTCAATTGGTTAAATTTCAAATTTTAAAGATAAATTGGGGTGTACCGCAGTACACTCAAAAGTCCAGCCGCACACATAATGTACAGCCATACACGCAAAGTCCAGCCGTACACATAGTGTGCAGTCGTACATGGGTGTGCGACCGTATACGGGTGTGCGGCCGTACACTCTCCAATTTGCCGAAAACCTTATTTTCATTCAACAGACTATTGATTCTCAGTCGATTTAGCACAGGATCATCAAACTGAGGGTCGACTAGGTGATACTTACGGTAATGAAAGTTCAATTTTAAGGAAAATCGAGAACTTTTAGCTTAAGAAGAGAGAGAAAGAGCTTTCACGTGTGTGGCCATACTCAGAAGAATGAAAAGAAAGATGAGTACGGCCATATACCCACCTTATATACTCCCCCTTAAACCAGGTCCAATTAGGATGGGATGCTACTCAAAAATCCTAGAACTCAAGCCCAAAAACTCAAAAGACATAAAAAATAATACATTTCAAGGACATATATAAAAGTAAAAAATAAAAAAAAATAAACATAAAAATGAAAATAAAAATAGAACCAATTAAATTTTTTATAAAAAATTTATCAAAACGAAATAAAAAAATAATAAAATGAAAATAGAAATTAAAAGAGTCAACACTAATTTCTTCTAAATTAACACTAATAATGTTTGTGATATTGAGATCTAAGTTGTTAGACAATCTTAATCCACTTATTAGTATCTCTACCTTCATGTCCATGTCTGGTCGATCGCCAGTATTGTGGTCCACTTAAACACGAAAATTTGAGACAAATTTAGGACATACTATAAGTGACAAGACAATAAATCCTATGAACTTAGATAATATTCCTAAAATACCATTCAGCTAACGACGACCAATGATATTCTTGTCCAGCTAAATTGAGCAGTGAGATCTATATAAAATGTTCAATTTTTAATTGTATTAGAACGTGTTTCCCGCATCCTGATATACCCCAATAATCAATGCCTTCTAGAATACTCCTTACATCAAATGAGCAGACAATTATTATGGAGGAAGTCCGATTTAGAATGAATATGTTGTACACTCAGGTTGGATCTCTTCCAATCACACAGAGAGTGAAATATATGACTAACTAAAGTTTAGAGGGATTGAGAAGTAGAAGGTTGCATATGCTGTGTACTAGGTCGGATTATTAATCATGCAAAGGAGACATCATATGGCTAACAGGTAGGAAGAATAGCATAGAAGAAGATACAGAGAGATAGAGTTGAATATGTTGTATTCCAAGACGGATCTCTTCCAATCAGCAGAGGAGGCAACATATGACCAAGAGATAGAAATAAATAAAATAATTTTCTACATACCTAATTTATCGGAATTCCTCAGTTTCCCCGTCAATACCGGAATTAAGGACAAATCCGCACATCGAAGAAAAGTTAATCCATAGTTCTAGATACAGATGATTTAATGTATTTGCAGATTCTCTTGTATATCTCTCTGTTCAACCTACCCAAGCGTCGTATTTTCAAGCTAAATGAAACTATCTAGGTCATTGATTTGTCAAGTCTCTAGATTCCTTAAGTTCATCTGATCCTAGTCAAGTCCATTTTGAAAACTTTCCGTGCCTACCAGCGCATCGAACACATGTCTGAGGCAATTCGAGTTTGGCACCTTACACAGATTCAGATTGTCTGTTATCACATGATTATATAACTTCCCAACACATCACCTACAGACAAGAACTATTAGCAACATATTTTTTTTTTTTAATTTTTTGATTTTCTTAATGTTTTTGGATTTTTAAATTTCTAATTTTTGTTTGTTTTTTTATTTTTCCCCCTAAATTTGTGCATGGGTGAGAATGAAATTAAAATGGGCAAATTTAAACTAACCTAAAATAAAAATTAGTCCTCAAAACTTATCATTTTCAAAAAGCTCACAAGCACATCGAATCGAGCTTTGTTAAACGACTTTGTGAACAGATCCGCCACATTATTTGCACTAGGAACCTGTTCCAGCCGAATGAGCGAATGCTCATAACAATCTCTGATGAAATGAATTTTGATGTCAATGTGCTTGGTTTTCGAGTGTTGGATTGGATTTTTAGCAATCTGAATTGCAGCCTCATTATCACAAAATATAGGGGTTTCTAAACAATTTAAACCGTAATCCAACAGCTGATGTTGGATCCATATAACTTGAGAGCAACAAGCAGAGGCAGCAACATATTCCGCTTCTATTGTTGATTTTGAGACGGTGTGCTGTTTCTTGCACTACCAAGACACCAGCCGGACACCAAGGAATTGACATCTTCGTGATGTAGATCTCCTGTCAAGCTCACAGCCACCATAATTACTGTCAGCATATGCATATAAATCAAATTTAGAATTTTTCAGATACCGAAGTCCCATATTTTCGCTGCCTTTGAGATACCGAAAGATTCTTTTGACAACAATAAGATGTGAAAGTTTAGGATTAGCCTGATCGTATGCGCATTGACAAACTGCAAACATGATGTCTGGAAGGCTTGTAGTTAGATACATCAACGAACCGATTATCGATCTATAGTGAATTTGATCTACAGATTCGCCATCAGTATCTGGAGTCAGCAGGGGTCTCTCAGCCATTGGCGTCAAGGCAGGTTTTGTGTCTTGAAACCTGAACTTCTCAAGTATATCCTCCACATACTTTTCTTGATGGAGCAGGATTCTGGTTGATCTTTGTTGGACCTGAAGCCCCAAAAACATGGTCATTTCGCCTAACGAACTCATCTCGAACCTCTTTTTCATCACTCCTTCGAACTTTTTGCATAGTTGTGGTCTTGTAGACCCAAAGATAATGTCGTCAAAATAGATTTGGACTAGAATCTGATCATTACCCACATGCTTGATGAACAAAGTTTGATCAATAGTACTACGAGAATATCCATGTTCGAGCAAGTGCTTTGTGAAACTTGCATACCACACTCTAGGAGCTTGATGGAACCCATACAATGCCTTGTCCATCTTGTAGACATGATTAGGAAACATCGAGTTAATAAACCCAGGAGGTTGATCAACGTATATTTCTTCCTTCACCTTGCCATAAAAGAAGGCTGTCTTGACATCCATCTGATATACACTGAAGTTCATGTAGAAAGCGTATTCGAGGAAGATACATATAGCCTCCAAGAGAAACACCGGAGCATAAACCTTAGTGTACTCAAGACCCTCGATCTGTCTAAACCTATGTACCACGAATCTTGCCTTGTTGCGCACTATGACTCCGGAATCATCCTGTTGATTGCGGTATACCCAGTGTGTGTCAAGAGACTTTTTGCCCTTAGGAAGTTCAACCAACGTCCAAACCCCGAGTTTTTCAAATTGATTTAACTCTTCGTGCATAGCATCTACCCATTTGGGCTCATTCAAAACCATTTCAATGTTGTTTGGTTCTATTTGAGAGATAAAACAAGAATAGAGACATGTATTAACAACTCCACTCTGACTTCTTGTTTTAACACCATCACCCAGCTGACCAATGACATTTTCGATCGGATGATCGCGTTGAATGCGTGAAGGTATCTCCTGGATGATGTCATTGAGTGAAATGGGAAGATTGTGAATATTTATAACCTCATCATTTGCTGAATGATTCACTTCACACGAACCTGTCTCGTAAAAGGGATTAGCCACAAACTCATCAACAATTTTCTTAGGAAAAAGAAGTTCCATAAAAGTTTGAGTAGCAGCGGAAGGATCTATAGACATTAACTCACTATCAATAGGAGTAAGAGATGTGGCATCAACATCTAGAGTGTTTTGATGACTTGGAGATTCTAAACAAGTAGTTGGAACAAATGACTCCACCGCAGGAATTGCAGAAGACACTATCGGCGGTTTATAAACAACTTCTTCGTCTTCATCTTGAAGTACATTCTTTGAACTAGAAGTAGATCTAGATAAACCATCTAAATACACATTAAAAAATTTGAACAATGATGTGTAATCAAACAGCCAATCAGGACCCACTCTAGCATCCGTTTCATTCTCCTCCAGCCAGCACACATCAAACGATTCTACGATTTGCTTTGGTATTTTGTTGTAGACCCGGTATGCAGTGCGAGCAGCATACCCCACAAAATAGTAGTCCTTAGCTTTGGCATTAAACTTTGGGTTGGACTCCAGGTGAAGAACGGTACAAGAGCAACCAAGTACTCGGAAGTGACTGCCAGATGGCTTGAGACCATATAGAATTTTGTATGGAGTCGTCATTGGGGCTTTGTTGATCAAAACATGATTCTGAACATAACATGTAGTGTTGATCGCCTCAGCCCAGAAGAAAATTGCAGCTCAGTCACACAACATCTTCTTTGCAGCGTCTTGCAATGTTCGATTTCTCCGTTCGGCAACAACGCTTTGTTGAGGCGTGCGAACTGAACTATGTTGACGCACAATTCCCTTTTCTGCACAAAAGTGATCAAATACCCCATTTTTTAATTTTTTTCCATTATCAGTACAAAGCTCCTTCACCCGGTTATTGGTTTGGTTCTCTATCATTACGATGAACTTCTTGATCAGATCAACTGCCCCAACTTTGTTGGATAAAAAGAAAAACCCATGTGAAACGCGAGAAGTCATCGATCACAACTAGAAAATATGAATTCCTGTTGATGCTTAGGACATTGACCGGACCAAATAAATCCATGTTAAAAAATTGGAGAACCTGACTGACTAAATTGACATGTTTCGGCAGGTGTGGTTTTCTATGATGCTTTCCCTGGGCACATGACACACATTTTTCAAATGTTATGAAGTCTCTGGCAGGCAGGCCACGCACCATTTCATTTTTAGCAAGACGATTCAGATTCTTAACGTTCGCATGTCCAAGTCGTCGGTGCCACAACATACCATTTTGTTCTGAGACTTTTGGAAAGAGACAGGTTACTTGTTCAGGAATGTTGCTATTCATGTTAATGATATATGCATTTACATCCCGCTTTGATTTAACAAGAATCCACTCATCCGAGATGACAATGCCTAGCTTCAAGATCAAACACTCTTTATCAATAAAATGCATTGAATAACCCTTGTCGCAAATCTGAGAGACGCTCAACAAGCTATGCTTTAACTCGGGAGCATAGTTGACGTTCTCAAAACTCAGCACTCTGTTCATCACAGTTCCTCTTTGCGTAATTTTTCCACCTTCTCCACCCGCAAAGGAAACAAATCCCCGATTAAAAGTTTAAATGTCGTTCAATTTAGAGATGTCTCATGTCATAGGCCGGCAGCAGCCGCTGCCGACATACCAAGGTATGACGACATTCCTCCGTAATTGTCCCTGGAAGATGAGCGGAATCATTCATATTTAGGGACCCAGGACATTATTTTCCTGGGTTGAACCTTTACGATCACAGATTTATCTTTTGACCTTTTGGATTTTGAATCATCATGCAAAACACTGTCAGAGGATGACGATGATTGGTTGGAAGTTAATTTGGGCACCCACTGGTATTTAGGTTTCTTAAAAATCATGGGTGATTTTGAAGCATTTTTCTTTTCAGTTTCCTTTAAGTAGTTAGATTTTCTACCAGAAGTGGTTGAAGATCCAGATCCACTCTTTGACGAAACCAATTTTGGCTTAGCCTTGATTGATTTTGGCAAACTGTTTGTGACTTTGTTATTGAAAACCTGTTTGTTCTTTTGAAAAACTGCCCTTTTCTTGTTTTGATTAGCCTTGCAATCATCATCTCGTGGACGAGATCTCGAGTCCTTTCTAGTTAAAGACCTTCCTCGAGGCTCGTTCTCTCCTCTTTGAGACAAAAAAATGCACAAATTCCCTATTAGGACAATTCCTAGCAATGTGACCGGTAGTACCACAGATAAACAAATCTGCTTATTATTATTGTAACTGGTACTGCCTTTGTCTGATTTTCTTTTTTTTTACTAACACCCTTACTTTTTCCACAAGAACATGTGCAAGAATCAGATTGAGTGATAGGTGAGGGTGAATCCGATTATGTGATTGGTGGAGTGGATGTGCTTGAAACAGGAACATTAGGATTATCAAACAAATCATCAAATATGTCAAAGAAATTTAAATCAACATTATCCGATGTAGAAGTATCACAAGATGTATCATGAATTTTTACATCAGAAACAAAAGAGTTATCATTTGAAACAGGAACAACTTCAAAAACTTTTTCATTTTTAGAAACACATCCTTCAGCTTCTTGCTTTGATTGACTTAGGGATTGATCTACATAGGAAGTAGAAACATTAGTCCTTTCAACATTAATGTAACGTCCCCAAAAACATGACCCAAAAAGTTCCTTTTAATTTAATAATAAAACCACAAGTGCCAGCAATTCATTTAAAACACATCACATTAGAGTATCATATCTAATACATTACTTTTTTATTAGAGTAAACATTCCAAGCTAAATAAACAATGGTGTGTGCCATGCGATCACCTCGAGCTCTTCCCTCCGCTACTGGAAGTACCTGAAACCAAAACTGAAAACCGTAAGCATGAAGCTTAGTGAGTTCCCCAACCTAACACATACCATGCTTAATCAAATACTGCAAGCATCGGGCCTTGCCCGCTACATCGGGCCCCGCCTGACTTTGAGCCCCTCTTAGTTATACAGATTTGTTTCTCTTAGGCCCCGCCTGTCTCTGGGCCCCGCCCGCTAAACACGTACAAACATATAACATAACACATAACAAGTAACTAACATACTCTACTGTAATCCTGATCTAAGGCCTTGCATATCTTGGGCCCCGCCCCTGTCCTGTTACTCGTGAGTCATGAAACCTCGTCCATGCTCCTGTTGTTGGTGAGATACGGGCCCCCACCTACACTCACTGTTCCCCCTACCTCGGGCTTCACCCCTACTATGCTACTAATGAGATATGGAACCCCGTCCATACTCGGCCAACAATGAGATACGGGTCCTCGCTCACACTCACCTTCCTACCAAGAACATACAAGTATCACATAGACAACAAGTATAAAATATCATACAAACATTCTCCGGGCACCCGCCCGATATTGGACCTTGGTCCGAAATAACATACTAGCATACAGTGCCTAGGGCTAACCCCTGGGTCTACCTACTCATAAACTACATGGGTCGGCATTATGGCCTTAGACACATTCACACAATGAGCATACTCACCTTGCACTACTGGAACTTTGCTGTTATGCCCTCAAGCTACTATCTGCCAAATCCCGAACTACTGCTCCTTCGACTTCACGAGCTACCAACACCAAATACCACTTAGTCCAATACATTAATCAATCTTACGGTAAAATGACCATTCTACCACCAGATCAACTTTGTCCATATCTAATGCCCAATACCAAGGCCCAAAACTAAGTAAGCTTCTCGAGCCCACTAGTGGCCCACTAATGGCCCAATTTTCTATATTGGGCACAATCCCATTAATGGGCCTTACCATAAGTCCATAACATATTTTTTACCCATATCAACTGACTCCTGCTAACCCATTATAGCCTAGAGACCCAAAGTCCAAAACACAGCCCAAGCCGAGGCCTAAAAACGCAAAGCCCAAACTGGAAGAGTACGCGGGGCGTACTCCTATGTACGTTAGGCATACTGTCTGATGGATTGTACGCCCAACGTACACCCCTTTTAAGCCATTTTTCTATTAAGTGCTTAATCCACAACCTCAGAGGCTACAAACTCAGATCCAGGTCCTTACTGATGACTTAAACCATAAAGTCACTAACTTAGTGACTTGCAATCCACCAAACAAGCCCAAACTCAAAAGGTGACAACATGCTTTCCTTCCAAGTGCTAGATTTCATGCATGGACACCAATGAGTCCTAAAGGTTGAAACTTTACTGCTTGTGGGACTCATATGACACTAAGTGTGGCAACCCTGGATACCTCACAATGGTCTGAAATGGAACCCAAAATCTCAGATCTACAGCTTCCCTTTCGATCCACCACCTTGCTAATCTCTTCTCTTGTTTTGAAATGGCTCTATAACACCCAAATACTCACTTAATGGCCACCAAAGCTTCAATATACTCAAGGAGGGTTAGGGTTTTGTGGAGACTGCCTAAGGATGAGATCGGGCTGGACCCTTTAAGCATAATGTTCCTTTATAGTGTCACAACCCCAAATTAGGGTTTTAGGAAAGCTGAGCGTACACTGGGTGTACTTCTCATACGCTGGGCGTACGCCTCCGCACACCTGTAACCATGCACCCTATTATGCTGGGCGTAACCCATCTTATGTTGGGCGTACCCACGCGTCTCTAATTTGAATGCATGGCTCTTCTTGCCAACTTTTCCCATTAAGGGACCATTAATGTCAATAACTTCAAATCATCATAATTCCTTCATTCTAAGTCCGTTTCCGACGGACCTTATATCCACGAATAGGCGGCGGGAAGCTCTACACATCTATAAACTTATCGTCACCACAAAATATTCCGAACGAAGATCCTAAATTCATAAAGAGATCGAACTGCCACTTTACCGATATACCCCTGATTCCAAGGCACAACCCAAACTGTCGGATCACCTCAATCACATCTTTTATATTTAAATGGGTCTAGATCTCTCCTTTTCAAAGGAAGTAAGCCTTAAGATAACCCATCTTTAGGGCACGATCCTGAATTATTAAGCGATTCGGAATACGGCGTTACAATTAATGCTACCTCCTAACACAAATCCGTATTTAAAAAATGGCTCTCTATTTATCTCCTCTTCAGTCAATGGCTTAAACTGATAATTATTATTATATGGAGGAGGCACATTGTCATATCCTAAACCCTTTTGTAGATTTTCTTTGAATTTCAAATTATGTTCTATCATGGATACAACTACTTCACTTGACACATCATATTTTCTAAAATTAAAATCTGCATTTTCAAACTTGCTTTTCAATGTGTCAAGCTCAACAATTACCTCATCAAGTTACTCAGTCACATATCTATATCATGCACTCTTATTGGTACACTCTTCCTGAATTTTTCTAAACTCTTTGGTTTTTTCTTCTAATTCAGCCTTTAGGGGGTTTTGTCCTTTCCTAAGTTGACACCTTTCATATCTCAAGTCCTCGTTCTCTCTACGTAATAATTCTATTAGGTCAAGAAGATTTTTAACTTTATCAATGCATGTTTGAGAACAAGAAGACTGACTTACCTCTTTCCTTTCAGTTTTTAAAGTAGAAGATACCATAAAGGCAAATTGAAACTCCATCATTTCTTCTTTAGGATCAACTTTCGCTTCTTCCATAGGAGTATCTTTGATTTGAGCCAAGTGAGCATTTTCATGTCCTGAAATATTCAGTGCCTGAATCAGGTCTTCCCAGTCAAAGGACTAAGTAACCACTGCCAGATTGGCAGTCTCATGTTGACAACAACATTTCCAAGACTATTTACCACTGTAACCATTGTTGGATTACTGTTTACCCTTCTGTCTGGTTTAGGACACTCAAGAGCAAAATGACCTGACTCATGACAATTTTAGCAATGCGGCTTTCCCTTGTTAAACCTACCTTCTTATCCGCTTTCATTCCCCAATTATTCATTCCTGTATTCTTAGCAAATTGCTTTGCCAAGTAATATCCATTTCTTCCACATCCTCTAGATGAATTTGATCCAAATCAGCAAATGAGAGTTGAGGTGGAAGCTCGCTAGCTACAAAAGCATTGTAGTAATTGGCAAGTCCAGTGGCAAGTGCTAAGTTTTCATCGTTTTCTTTGGAATTTCGAGTAGAAACCATAATTAATGCATTGGTAGAGGAAATAGCTTGTGGAACAACGAAAGACTGACTTTGTGGGTGAGACATAGATCAAGAAGCAACAAATTGTGCAACTGATGGAGTAATAAATGTTTGATTCTGAGGTTGTTGAACAGAAAAAGATTGACTTGGAGAGGAGGTAAAAGATGAAAAGGCATTATTCGAAGAAATCCCAAGATTTGTAGTCGAGTAGGAATTCATATGATTAATCTCGCGTTATTTATCATCAAGATCACAGGCTTTGATGATTGCCATTGTTTCAGCAAGACTGCTACGATTGAGATCTTTTGTCTTTTTGATGACAGCCACATTCATATCCCACGTCTTCGGAAGTTAATTCAACAACTTTTTTTTATCTCAGACTTAGTCAAGTAAATCCCAACTATACTCATCTCAGTAATGAGTGCAGTAAATCGTTGCAACTGAGCTTCCACGGTTTCTCCAGGGACATAATTAAACATATTGAACTTCTGTCTTAACATATCCTAACGGATCTCTTCATATCTTCAATTCCTGTAAGTCCCCAAAATTGCTTGTGTATCAATCAGATCCAATTGATGGTGTTGAATCCCAATCAATTGGATGATGTCAGATCAATATAGAAGAGAAGGAGAAGAAGAAGATTATGAATCTAATGATGTATTCAATATAAATGATGCTCCTTACAATAGATTCTCTTTCACACACACTTCTTATCTCTAACTTTCTCTCTCTTCTCTAGCCTTCTCTTTTTAACCGTACACTCCCACAAGCACACCTCTATTTATATGGACCTCTAGCCATACACATGTATACAGCCGCACACCCTGTGTACGGCCGCACACAGGGTGTGCGGCCGTACACACGTGTACGGTCGTACACACAAACCGCAAACACATACAACATTACATAAAAATATATTTTCCTAGAAAAGCAAGTATAAACCATATTTTTGAACCAACAATCTCCTCCTTGGTTTATAACTTTCTTTTCTAATTGACCCAACAAGCTCCCCCTAAAAAGTAGTTGGCTTTTTCTTGTTAATATTCATTGGGAGCTTGGCTTCAGCATTAATCTTTGATTTCTTCACAGCTTCAAGATGAACTTGATGAATCTTCATGAATGACTTCATCTGGAGCGGTTGGGCTTTTCTTCAAGATACTTGAAAGATAACGCTTCAGCTTGAAAATCTACAGAGAGAATAAATCTTCTGGATCACTTCAGCAGGTACAAAGATAGCAGCACATTGATTGAGGAGGCTTCAATGCAATCTGTGACATAATCTTCAAGTACAGCTTCACCATGCTTCCAGGGTTGAAGGATGGAATGTCGAAAGAATAATTTTCATTTCTTGCTCCTTCGAATGCGAATTCTACGATGCTCACAGATGAGGCCTTGGCTCAGAAATATTCAACACAAACTCCATGAGTCTTATCTATACCTGAAATCACTTTTCAAGACAAAACAAAACTAAAAGAAAAATTAACACACAAAATAAAAATAGAAACAAAAATATTTTTGGATTTTCATTTTCTGATTTTTGTTTGATTTTTGAATTATTTTTAGTTCTCCCCCTAAAATTTGTCCATAGAGGAAAACTATGAACAAATTTAACAAAAATAGAATGATATTTAACTTTAAGAATGATTTGGGATCAAAGTTTTTAGACAGCCTTTATCCGCTTGTCAATACCTTCTATCTTCACGTCTTTGTTTGGTCGATCGCTGGTATTGTGGTCCACTTAAACACGGAAAATTGTGACAAAATTAGGACATACTATAAGTGACAAGACAATGTGATCCTAAGTTCCTAGATATTATATATGATCCTAAGTTTCCAGATACTATATCTTAAGGACCATTTAGCTGACGACAACCAGGGATATTGTTGTCCACCTAAATTGAGCAACGAGATCTATAGACAATCTTTGAGTGTTCAATTTTAATTGTACTGGAACATGTTTCCCGCTTCTAGATATGCCCCTGCCATCAAGAACTTCCTGACTACTCCTTACACCGGGTGAGCAGACAACCATTCAGAGAGAAGATAGATTCAGAATTCTATTACTTATTACTTATTACTTCAGAGGGGTTGAGAAGTAGAAGGTTGCATATGCTGTGTACTAGGTCGAATTAGAAGTCGCGCAGAGGAGACAACATATGGCTAACAGATAAGAAGTCTTTCACATATATAACCTCCAGAGAAGTAGAGTTGCATATGTTGTGTACAAGGTCGGATTGGAAGTCACGCAAAGGAGACAACATATGACTAACAGACGTAAAGAAAGAAAATGATATTCTACAGACCTAATTTAATGGAATTTACCAGTCGCCCCATCCAACCGGAATTAAGGACAGAATCCGCACATCGAGGAAAAGTTAAACCACGGTTCCAAGTACGGGTTCAATTATTGTGACGAGTAGATTCCCATATATATCTCCCTGCTCAACCTATCCGAGCGTCGTATTGTCAGGCTAAACGGAACTATCTAGGTCAAGATTTGTCAAGTCATTTGATTTCCTAAGTTCAATTTTTCCTAGTCATGTCCATTTAGAATCTTTCGTGCCTACCGACACATCAAACCAGAGCATAGACCCTTCAACTTTGGGTACGTTACACAGACTCAGGTTTCCTGTTATCACATGATCATATCACTTCCCAGAACATCTCCCTCAAGCAGCACATTTCATAACCAACAATTTTATTTTGATTAACTGATTTTCTAATGTTTTTGGATTTTTAAAATTTAAAAATTTTTGTTTTGTTTTTATTTCTCCCCCTAAATTTGTGCATAAGAGTGAAACGAAAGTAAACACGCAAATTTAAACTATCCTAAAACAAAAATTAGTCTTTAAAGCGAATCAGGTTAAGAAAAACTCAGGAGTATAGAGAAGAAAACGCAAACCGTAAGTCACCGATTGAATTTGCATCCAGAAGGTCTGAGAACAACACGCGTAATCTCAGAACAAATCCGAAAATTCTTCATGTCATTAAGCACAAACCCCATGTGATCTCTTCCTTTCTTCCTTTCCCGCCAAGTACACATACTCTCAAATAATGTTCTGAGTACTGTATAGTTGAGAACTGTCTCCTATCATGTGCCTGGAACAGCTACTACCAACAAACCGAAGTCTGATGATATGCCGCCATAGCTGCTCCGACACAGAGCGGGATTAGTTGGTCTTTGGAACCCAGTCCATTTTGAAACTGGGTCGACCTTTGTCATCGACACACGATACTTTCTCCCATGACACGTCCAGTTTATCACAAACAGAAGACATAGAAATATTACAATCGTTAGTTGATTTGGGAGATTGAGCCTTTGGATCCCATTTGTAGTTGGGTTTAACCCATTTCTTTTTCGATCCGATGGGTGGCTCAGTACTTGCTTTTGAACTTGATTTCGGCCGTTGAGATGATTTTGATTTTGGCTTCACGAGAGCATCTCTTGGATTGCGCTTCTTGGCCGACATTCCCTTCTTGCCCTTGGGATTTAGATTCTTGGCCTTCTGCGTTGAATTCTTGGCCTTGGGAGTTGAATTCTTGGCCTTCTTGGCATTCCAGTCATCAATGTCTGATCGTGATCTCGAGGGATACCTTTTGGAGTATCTCCCTCTTGGCGCGTTCTGCCAGCCTTGTGCATAATAAGGAACGTATGCGCGATTTGGACAATTTCGGGCAATATGACCAGGTGTTCCACAGTGAAAACAAGTCTTTTTCTTCACTGGGAAATTGTTTCTTCCTGCCCCTGGTGGCGTGTCCTTGCCTCGTCTCTAATTGTTCCCACAAGCACACTTGCAGCAAGTCGGCTGTTTCACTTGACTTGGTGGCCTGTACTTCTCAACAGCAGGTTGATCAGAAGCAACTGAGTTCGAAGCAAAAGATTCATAGTTTAAGGAGATGTTGGTTTGTTCAATGGTGTTGTCCTTGTTCTCATCCTCTGCTACATTTACCTGCACATGAAGTAGAAGCATTATTATCGTTCAGCTCAACACTCTTAGTTGGCCCTGATTGTTTAGTGTTAACTGAAGCTGAAGCAGGGGTTTGGCCATACTGAGCAGGAATTTCTTCCTCATTAGTCTCAAGGGGTGGGTTATAGTTGTGATTGACAGGTGGAGGAACACAATCGTACCCTAAACCCTTGTTTTGATTATCTTTGAATTTTAATTGGTTTTCAAATAATGACTCGACTGTTTTACTTGACGCAGTGTAATTTTTGAAACTAATATCTGCTTTTCCACACTTTATTTTCAAAACGTCAAGTTCTTCAGTTACAGCAGCAAGTTTGCGTTTAATGTGATCGTAATTTTCACACTTGTTGCTGTACTCTTCCCGAAGCTTCCTAAAGTCATTGGTTTTTGCTTCTTGTTGTGCTTTTAACGGTTTCTAATCTTTCCTTAGAGTATAGCCTTCATACTTAAGGTCCTCATTTTCCCTTTTTAGCAAATCAATTTGTTCGCGAAGAAATTTAATCGTAGCTTTACAAGATGGAGTACATGAAACTTCATTTATAGGAATTGATGTGGAACTCTTTTTTTATATATTTTTTAATTTTTTAATTAATTTTTTTTATATTTTTTATTTTCCCTTTGACTTAAAAACCGAGAAAGTCAACCTTAAAAGTCAAATTTAAAAAGTCAAACTTGAAAAGTCAAACGGAAAAGCTAAATTTGAAAAATTAAAAGTCAAACGAGAAAGTCAAAGTTTAAAGTCAAAGGTCAAACCTGAAAGTCAAAATCAAAATTTTAAAGTAAAAAGTCAAAATTAAAAGTCAAAAATTAAAAATTAAAATATTTGGTTGAAAAAGGAATTTAAAATTAAAAGAAATTGAATTTTTGGGTTAAAAGAGTCAATTTTCGAAATTTGGAACCGAGAGAGACACTATATGGATTAAATTTCGAAGGAGGGAACCAATGTGTCCGCTATTTGAGTTGGTAAAGCGATGTGTCAATGACCTAGAGGTCCCAGGTTCGATCCCCGGCACCCCGTGTTGTTTTCAATATTTTTAATGCGAAGCTGCTATGCTACGAGGACTGCTGCGAAGCTTGCTGAATGCGATGCGAGACCGAGAACCGAAGACCTAGCCGCAATCCGAGACCGCACACCGAGCCGTGTACTCCGAGCCGCACACCGAGCCGCACTCCTTCAACCAGCAGCACACCTTCAACCGGGCCGCACACCTTCAACAGATTCGCGAAAAAAACGACGTTTTTCAGCACTTTTTGCTCCAAAACTCAATCAAAAACTCGTTTTTATGAAAAACGCAAAGAAGTAACCCCCCTTATTTTTGCGAGATCTATCCAAAAACACTATTCCCTTTTCAAAATAAGATCAAATATGCTCCAGATCTCAAAAAAATGATTGATACAACCAAGCTCTGATACCAATTGTAAGTCCCCAAAATTGCTTGTGTATCAATCAGATCCAATTGATGGTGCGGAATCCCAATCAATTGGATGATGTCAGGTCAATATAGAAGAGAAGGAGAAGAAGAAGATTATGAATCTAATGATGTATTCAATATGAATGATGCTCCTTACAATAGATTCTCTTTCACACACACTTCTTCTCTCTAACTTTCTCTCTCTTCTCTAGCCTTCTATTTTTAACCATACACTCCCACAAGCACTCCTCTATTTATATGGATCTCCATCCATACAAATGTGTACAGCCGCACACCTTGTGTACGGCCGCACACAGGGTGTGCGGCCGTACACACGTGTACGGCCGTACACACAAACCGCAAACACATACAACATTACATAAAAATATATTTTCCTAGAAAAGCAAGTATAAACCATATTTTTGACCCAAAAATTCCCTCGTAGACCTCAATCAAAGCTTCCCACAGTGCTTTGGCTGAAGTGTATTCTCTGAATCCTTGAGCAATATCGGGGGATAAAGCCATAGTCAAAGTAGCCAATGCCCTTTCCTGTTCTTCAACCTTTTTGAAATCTTCATCAGAGTAATCAGCATACAATTTGTCAATTACTTGTAGATTCGGAAGATTAGTTGTGATTCTGACTGGTCCTTTGAGAATGTTTTGCCAAACCTTAAAATCTTTCATTTTGATGTATTTCTCGATGCGGTATTTCCATTTCGGGAACCCTTCTGCAGATAAAAACCGTGGAATGCGGGTGGTTGTTCCCATGATGGAATACAATTCATGATGAAGTGATTGGCTTTGAGAATCCATTTTGTTTTTGTTGTTGTTGTTTTTTTTTTTTTTTTTTTTTGATTTTGGCTTAAAATGTAGAAGGTTCAAACAACTTAGGAGTTTATGGCCATACACTCCCAACCGCACACTCCAGCTGTATACCCAACCACACACTCTAGCCATACACTCAGCCGCACACTCAACTGTACACTCAACCATACACTCAGCCGGACACTCAACCGTACACTCATCCAAACACTCAACCGCACATCTTTAAATGTCAACCGTACACCTTGAACCTCAGCCGTACACCTTCAACTGAGTTCAATCGTACACTCACAAGAACCCAAATTGACACTTATCCTGCTCTGATACCAATTGTAAGGTTCCAAATCTAGGATCTGAATCAGTGATCAAATGATATTGCAATCAATTTAGTGTGTAGAAGGAGTAGAATAACTAAACCAAACATGCACACATTTATATCACATAAACGTCAAATACACCTTGGAAAACACACACATATGTCACCCAGACACTGACACAGAAACCTACTATTTATATCACCCGAGCTGTACACGAGTGTATAGCCACACACGCGTGTGCGGCCGTAACCAGGGTGTACAAGTGTACACACGTGTACAACCGCACACAGCCATACAAAAGATACAACCACCACCACTAACTCCAAGACCCAAACAAGACCTTTACAAGATAGATGTCTAGCCGAAACCACTATATTATGACTATCAACTGATGGCATTTGAGCATTCTACCACTCATATGGTGTGCATGCAACCCTATAAACCTTGGATCTATGAGTTTTCTATTGTACATGCAAATATTCAATATTCCAAGGTTTCATCCTAACTAGCATAATATGAAGTATATACAATACAAGAATCTAGTAGAATGACATACATTTTGATGGAGCTTGAATTCTTGAAATTTTAAGAGCTTAGTCAATATTTAATTAGTTCCTTTTGATCACTAAATCAATTCTAAATTAATTCTTGATCAATACTAATTAAACAATATGATTTCATATTAATATATTAGAACTTATAATATATTAATATAAATCGCAAGTATCCTTTTTCTCATTTTTTCTATCCAATGGTTCCGATGCCATTCAATCCAAATGGACCATGCTACTCTGGGGTCGAATACATACCAATAATAGTTATGGGCTTAGACATCTAATCTAACAATAATGTTTCCAAATCTTGAGGGAAAATACCACTGCCCCAACTACAGGTCAAGTGTGGGATATCATGTGTCATGCGGCTTTAGCTGCTGTGAAGCATAAGCCATCACCCATCCTCTCTGCATACGGAGTGCCCCCAAAATAGTGATGGATGCATACCACAAAATCCTCGACTCCCTCCGGGAGGGTCAATAAAAGGGACTCACATAACCTCTTCCAATGAGTCTCAAACGTCGATTGTTGCTCAGGGCCCATTGAAAATCACCCCCCCTCCTCGCCAGACGGGTGAGGGTTACGCAATCGGAACCTCTACTGCATCATAGCCTCGATCTTGGCCGGGTCGACCAAAATCCTATCCTGGTTAACGAGGCGCCCAATGAAATGGACCTCTTGTAACCAAAACTGACACTTCAAGAATTTGGTATAAAGCCGTTCCAACCTCAAAACCCCAAGAAGCTCTCAAAGGTGCTCCTCATGCTACTCTCTAGTTTAGGAATACACCAAGATATCATCAATAAACACAAAGACAGATCGGTCGAGCATCAGCCTGGATACCCAATTCATCAAGTCCATAAACACAACAGGCGCATTGGTAAGCCCAAATGACATCACCACAAACTCGTAATGCCCATAATGAATATGGAACATGGTCTTCTCTAGGTCCTCCTCTCTCACTCTCACCTGATGATACCCAAACTTAAGATCTATCTTGGAGAACCAAGATGCACCATGCAACTAATCAAAGAGGTCATTAATTCGTGGAAGGGGATAACAGTTCTTCACCGTTAACTTGTTCAACCACTAGTAATCAATTCACATTTGGTGTGAACCATCCTTCTTCTTGATGAACAGTATCGGCGCGGCCCACGAAGAATTATTCGGTTTGCTGAACTACTTGCCTAGAAGCTCCTGAAGTGGAGATGACAACTCCTACATCTCAGGCGGTGCCAAGCGGTATCGTGCATTGGCAATCGGGGGCGCACCTTATAGAAGATCAATCCTAAACTCAACTTGCCTCCTAGGAGGAAAACTGGGTAACTCCTTTGGGAAAACATCAGCAAACACCCTGACAACTAGAACCTATGAAATTGAAGTCTTCTCCCTAACCTGGGTATCAACCACATAAGCTCGATAACCTGCACACCTGTGTTGAATATACTGTCGAGCCATGGCCACCGAAACAAAACCTTGAACCTACCCTGGTGCCCTCTCCATAGATAATCAACTCTCCCCCACTTGGGATTCGAATAACCACTTGTTGGCACTCACAATCAGTCATGGCACCAAACCTGCTCAACCAGTCAATGCCCACTATCATGCATACATCCCCCATGGGGATAGGGATCAGATCAATCGAATAAGGAACCCCGAAGATCTCCAATACACAACCCTTATACACTGCGGATGCAAAAACACCGTGTTCGTTGGCGATAGAAACCCGCAATGGACACTCTAACTCCCCACTATGCATATCAAACTCCCTACTAAATGATCGATATACAAAGGAACGACTTGTTCCTGAGTCAAATAATATAAGAGCAGGCAAAGAGTTCATTAGAAATGTACCGATTAAGAGCATAAACACGCACATACACTCAATCCTCACTTCCAAGAGGAAGGACAAACATTACACAACTGGTCGGCTGACCCCACACAAATCATCCATGAAACTTCCACCAACCTTACTACACTTGTGTATACTAATCATAAATAATAATGGATCCTACAGACAGGCGAATACTTGATTCTCCCCTAATCCCTTCATCAAACAAGAACAGGAAATAAGGCCAAACCAAACATTCTCGGGCTATAAAATCCTAGTTATGTACAACTATGATGTATACACTAAGCAACTACAATAATGATGTTAAATTCATATAAGAAAGAACCTAGGCTACCAGGAATCAAATAATTAGGAAATTATATCATGCAATTCCTAAAGATCCCTAGCCTAACACTGGCATGCATTTCTAACATATCATAATATCAAATAATAGTGTGGTAATTTGGGGTCTACTTAAAGGCTCCGACTGATCATACACATCACATCCTTTTTGATTATTTTGAAAATAATTTGGAAAAATAATTCTTAAAAACCTTTTCCTTAGTTTGAGACTGAATTCACATGAGTGTTTCTCCAATTCACTCAAACCAAGGCTCTGAAACCAACTTGTTACACCGAAGAAAATCAGAAGAAATTTAAACCTTTAAAATCAATCCAATTTATAAATTTTTTACAAATCATAGTTTGCAAAACATTTTCCAAACTTTAGAGTCTCCCAAAATCAAAAGTTGTAAACAAGAGGATGTGTATGACATTCATTCACCTTCCCATGATCATCTGAATTACCTAAAGCCACAACTAAAAACCGTAAGAAAAAGCTTAGTGAGTTCCCCCAATGTGCCAAATAATAAGCATGTAACATACACAATAACAACATGAATTGGTTCCTCTACTAAAAGACTCAATTACCCCTGTGCGTAAACATAAGGATGGCTTGCCACGAGGCCCACAACTTATGTGTGGCTTGCTCCTTGACCAAATCTGTCACCGGACTGAAATACCCTTAAGCCCTCAGTACAAGTCTGGTATACCACCCAGCCCTCAACTTGTATCTTGAATGCTTCTGAACCCTTAGTATGAGTTTGGCATGCCCTACTTGTCCCTCGGCTCATGTTTGGAATGCTCCATGGTTTTTGTGGCTACCGCATGATGCAATACAACCTCAACCTAACACAATATGTCCACATATAACAGATAATAACATAAACATATAATCATATAGACAGAATCACAGTTAGTCCTACAGATATACTAGACTAGCATAATCATGCATATCTATTTCGTACTCAAGATATTAGAGATAGCATATCAAACTAATGGGCCGACCTTAGTGCCTTCGACCTGTAAGTACAGTGAGGAAAAAGTCACCTCACAAACTGGACAAAAGTTGATGAGGTCTCGACTCTAAATCTCAACTCCAACCGACATTTATGCATCCAAGTGACCAATCACGATCAAATTCCGAAAATACCCTTAAGGTCAAACTTGGTTAAACTTGTTCAAAGTCAAACTTGTCAAATAAACTGAGTGAACTAAGTCAACCCAGGCGAGTTTACCGAATCAAATCTACTTAGCCGAGTCAACTCAGTGTGAGTACACAGGGTGTACTCCCTATGTATGATGGGTGCACTCGCATGTTGAACACCATTGGGGTGGTTGACCTCGTATGTTGGGCGTACCTCAAGTACGCGGGGCGTACTCCCAGATGTCCCAAAAACTCAATAATTTCTTAATGGATTAAGCACTCACGTCTATTTTTCAGATACATAGCTAAACTACCCCAAAGAGTCATAAAGTTTCCAGCCTTATGAATTTGCATGTCCATTAAGGGCAACTTCTTAATCCTTTAAGACCTTCTAAATAATGCATGGAGCAAAACCAACCATTTGCAACCCATTTTTATGATTCAAGACCTTTCCAAGGGTCTGAAAGGATAGTTTAATGGGTTAAGAAAAAAATCCCAGATCCAAAGTGCTCTTAATTCCATGATCTTCTCACCACCTTCTTCTATCTTCAAAACCACTTCAAAACTCTCTTAAAGGCTCAAAATTTTCTCTCTTTCTCTAGGGTTGCTTGATGGTCGAAATCACATAAGGTGGTTGCATAATAAGAGGATATGAGTCCATATGGTTGCTTAAATATTATCCAAAGACCTAAAAGTAGGGTTTGCATGCATTCCACGTACACCTTGTATATAAAGTGTATGCTGAGCATACTAAGGCATGACTTAGTATGCTTAGCGTACAAACATACGAACAACATACTCATCTAATCCCAAATTTCACCAAAATGCCACTTTTGACCCTTTTAACTCTTAATAAACTTAGGGACCAAAAATGCCACATAATGAAATTATAGAGTCATGTAAGTCCCCAAAATTGTTTGTGTATCAATCAGATCCAATTGATGGTTCGGAATCCCAATCAATTGGATGATGTCAGATCAATATATAAGAGAAGGAGAAGAAGAAGATTAAGAATCTAATGATGTATTCAATATGAATGATGCTCCTTACAATAGATTCTCTTTCACACACACTTATTCTCTCTTCTTTTTTCTTAACCGTACACTCACATGCACTCCTCTATTTATATGGACCTCCGACCATACACATGTGTATAGCCGCACACCCTGTGTACGGCCGCACACAGGGTATGCGGCCGTACACACAAACCGCAAAAACATACAACATTACATAAAAATATATTTTCCTAGAAAAGCAAAGTATAAACCATATTTTTGACCAAACAATCTCCCCCTTGGTTTATAACTTTCTTTTCTAATTGACCCAACAAGCTCCCCCTAAAAAGTAGCTGGCTTTTTCTTGTAAGTCCCCAAAATTGCTTGTGTATCAATCAGATCCAATTGATGCATGGTGCGAAATCCCAATCAATTGGATGATGTCAGATCAAATAGAAGAGAAGGAGAAGAAGAAAAACTTGAATCTAATGATGTATTGATGATATGAATTATGCTCCTTACAATAGATTGTCTCTCACACACACTTCTTCTCTAGTTTCTCTCTCTTCTCTAGCCTCTCTCTTCTCTTTTCTTTCCTTCCCGCAAAGGACACATACTCTCAAACAAATGTCTGAATGTTGTACAGTTGAGAGATGTCCCCTATCAAGTGCCAGGAACAGCCACTACCAGCAAACCGAAGTCTGATGATCTACCTCCATAGCTGCTCCGACACAGAGCGGGATCAGTTGGTCTTTGGAACCCAGTCGATTTTGAAACTGAGTCGACCTTTGTCATCCTTGCACGATACTCTCTCCCATGACATATCGTGTTTATCACAAACAGAAGATGAAGAAATATTAGAGTCATTAGTTGATTTGGGAGAGTGAGCCTTTGCAACCTATTTGTAGTTGGGTTTAACCCATTTCTTTTTCGATCTGATGGGTGGCTCAGCACTTGATTTTGAACTTGATGTCGGCTGTTGAGATAACTTTGATTTTGACTTCATGGGAGCATCTCTTGGATTTGACATTTTGGCCGACATTCCCTTCTTGACCTTGGGATTTGATTTCTTGGCCTTGGGGGTTGAACTCTTGGCCTTCTTGGCATTCCGGTCGTCAATGTCTGATCGTGATCTCGAGGGGTGTCTTTTGGAGTATCTCCCTCTTGGCGCGTTCTGCCAGCCTTGTGCATAATAAGGAACGTATGCGCGATTTGGACAATATCGGGCAATATGACCAGGTGTTCCACAGTGAAAACAAGTCTTTTTCTTCACTGGTAAATTGTTTCTTCCTGCCCCTAGTGGTGTATCCTTGCCTTGTCTCTTGTTGTTCCCACATAAACACTTGCAACAAGTACTCTGTTGCGTTGGAATTGGTGGCATGTATTTACCAACAGTTACAACATCAAGTTTTCAAAGCGTCAAGTTCTTCAGTTACAACATCAAGTTTTTTCTTAATGTGATCATAATTTTCACACTTGTTGCTGTAATCTTCTTATAATTTCCGAAAATCCTTGATTTTGGTTTCTAATTGAGCTTTTAACGGTTTCTGTCCTTTCCTAAGAGTATAGCCTTCGTATTTGAGGTCCTCATTTTCTCTTTTTAATAAATCAATTTGTTCGTGAAGAAATTTAATCGTAGCTTTACAAGATGGAGTACATGAAACTTCATTTACCGGAATTGATGTGGAACTCATTTTCTGTTTTTTTTTTTTTTAATTTTTTATATATTTTTTTATATTTTTAATTGTCCTTTGACTTAAAAACCGAGAAAGTCAACCTTAAAAGACAAATTTAAACAGTCAAACTCAAAAGTCAAACCGAAAAGCCAAATTTGAAAAATTAAAAGTCAAACGAGAAAGTCAAAATTTAAAGTCAAAGTTAAAATTTTAACTAAAAAGTCAAAAATAAAAGTTAAAATTTAAAAACTAAAATTTTTGGGTTGAAAAAGGATTTTAAAAATAAAGAAAATTGATTTTTGGGTTGATTTTGTCAAAAATGCGAAATTAGGCTCACAAAGCACGAATTATATTTCAAATTTCGGAAGAATGAAAAAAGATCCTCCTAGACGAGTTGGTTAAGGCGCGCTTGTTAATTACCTGGAGGTCCAGGGTTCGATTCCTGGCACCTCAACTTGTTTTCCCTTTTTTTATGAAAGGGCTGTTGTGCAAGGTTGCTGCTTGCGAGGACTAGAGCTGCGAAGCGAGGACGAAGCCGCGAAGCCGAGACCGATTCTGCTGAGCCGTGAACTAGATGCGAGACCGAGGGGAAGAAGGTGGACCGTACACGAGACCGCACACGTCCGAGTCGCACACACTGAGCCGCACACCGAGACCCTAGCCTGTGACAACCCGATATTTCAACTCTTTGTAATGACCTAAAAGGTCAAGTATTGTAACCACTTTTGAGTTAATAAAATTAACTTTCATAATAAAATGTCCAAATAGTTCTATTTAAATTCCTTCTATATTTAAATGTCTTTAAACCATGATCGTACGTAAAAAGATCGCCCAAATCCGACTTCGTATATTGAAGTTATGATTTTCCAAGTTCAGCTTAGCAACAGACAGCTAAAAACTCGAATCGGAGATCGAGTGACTTTTGGCCAGAATGACCTAAACGAGAATCGAAGGTCTCGACAATGGTATTTCAGCGGTAAAAAGTCTGGCAAAAACCGACGTCAGATAAAGAAGTTATGAATTTTTGAAGTAATTCCTTAAACACGATGAGTTATAAAATAAATAATAAAAATAATTTCGGAATTTGCCAACGGAGTCTAAACGAAAGTTGTAGAGCATAGTCTCACCTACGTGTGGATATAAAGACCATCGAAAACGGAGTTCGTATGAAGAAGATATGAACTTTTGAAGTTTATTAAATAAATTATATATTTATTTAATTCAAAATTCAAGCATTATCCGAAGACGATTCAGCGTCCTCATCCGAGGTACGCGCTGCGTACCCCTGTACGCCCTGCGTACCCGAGGGACTTGGCCTCTGATCGTCCACGTCGCCCTATGCGAGGCTACCGACCCATCCGACCCGCCCGTCCGACCGACCCGTCGGACCCGCCGTCCCATCCGACCCGCCAGACTGATCCGTCCCATCCGAAACCGAGGCAGTCGAGGCTTCGGTCATCCATGACGTACGCGTACACGCTGCGTACGAGCGTACGCCCCGCGTACGAGGCTTCTCAGACCCTCCTATAAATAGCATGCGGGGGCTTCGGAGAAAAATGCTCATTTCTCTCCTTTCTTTCACGATAACGCCTCGTTTTCCGTGCCCGTTCAAACCCGAAGCTCTGGTCTTTTTGCTCAAGTCCCGAGGGTCGATTTTACTCCCGAGATTCCCAAGAATCTCGAGAAAAATCTGTTTCCCGAGACGAAACTCTGCCCGGTTTTCCATCTCGCTATCTTCAAACTTTCAAGTGAGTTCATACCCCTTAATTTACCTTTTAAATGTTCTATAAATTCTTTTATATGTTTTCAAGGGGGGGATTACAAGTAAAACACACGAGTATTATCGTGTGTTACATAAAGAACTCTTTTATATGCTTTTATATATCCAAATCACATGCGATTTACAAACTTTTAAGGAACTTTCATATATATAACATATGTTAAAATAGCATTCTATCTTTTGAAATATAAATTTGTTGTAATGCATGTATAAACTAAACTTTTCTTAGATTATACTTATCATTCTTAGAATCTACACCGAAAATCTATGCTTTCATAACAAATGATTCCTTTTCTTGGTATTTCTAAACAAACGAGACACACTTTTAGAAAACTATAATAGGTATAGTTTTACGAACAAATTTCTAACTCTTATGTACTAGAAACATGAATTTCAAGAAGTCACTTTCGTATACAAGAACAAACGTAACATATTAACAAGTAGATATGTTTTTATACCACGGTTTTGTGAGACACTAACTTCATGTACGTTCGAGTACACATTTCAACTCCTGTATTATATACCAGAATCCCTTGGAGGGGGAGCATGGTGTTTGTGTATAGATCTATATGGGCTTGACAACCCGCGCCCTGACTGTTAGCTGCAGTCCACCGTTTGGGGTGACAAACGTCATAACATTCCAACGCCTGAAGAACGTACATTTTAGAAACAAACATTGGTCTTGAGTGAAGGCTACTTTTATACTAGTAGAGAATATAGGATTTTCTAAAACACAAACAAACAAAGACAAAACATTTCATTTCATACAAACATTGTTACTTAAATACTTATGAAACTCACCTGCTTAAATGCTGATCTACTCTTTCAAAATTACTTGTATGTCCCAGGAAATCAGTAATTTCGGGTATTCATTACGCTTTTGATGAAGGGATGCTGCGGCGCCAGTTTAATCTCGTATTTTGACATCATATTGTAATGGGTTTTGAACATGTAACTTTTGACAAATGTAAACTTTCAATTATATATATGATGGTTGTATTGCTTTCTTTACTATGTATTCATTTGTTACGTTACCACATGAAGTCATCCGCCCCCGAACGTTTCCGTCGTTCAGGTTTGGGGGTGTGACAGATTGGTTTTAGAGCAATGTTTATAGTGAACTAAGTATATTGAACCACATAAGATATACAAACTATAAATGATTAAGGGACTAATACTCTCTGACAAAACAAATTTTCTTTTTACGCTTAAGCAGCATTGCCTTCAACTTAAATTGATAGTTCATTTAAGTACAATTACATGCATACCACAAATTATTTTCATGTTATCCAACTATACAAGTATTTAGACAAGTTGACACTACGATTGAGACTCGATATATGTAATCAGATTTTGGAAAAATATAGTGTGATCAACTATATTTGCCCAAGATTGGACCAACGTATATCGAGGAATGATCGTAGTAAGCAACAAGTCAAAACTTACCAAACCATTACTAGAATCAAACACAAGAATTTAAATACTATAGGAGTATTTGCTATCTAAACTAGTTTAACTTACATGTTTTGCATGTTTCAACTTTATTCCATTCTTATAACCCTATTTCTCGTACAGTGAAATGGCTGGATTTCACCACCCTGGCGACCCCTACTTTCCCAACCAAGGCAATGGAGGATGGATCGAAGATGATCCCGAAGAGGACGAGGAACCCATAGAAGTGGGTGATGACACCGGTACCGACTCAGCGCCGGAAGTTATCGATCCACCACCCATTCAACCTCCCGTCTTCGTAAGGAACTTTCAAGGACCGACTCCCGTCTGGGGAAGTCACCTCCACCATTGGAGCCAACAGCAAAACCTACGCCCTCCGTACGGCATGTGCCGGGACTTCTATGATGTCCGCGGCGGAGGTTCGGCTGATCGAGCACTCCCGGTAATAGTGGGTAAGTTAGCCAATCAGTCCTATCAGTCTGGAGTTCAAGCTAGTCGACTCCAAGATGTCAACGTGGAAGTGCAGGTTCACACTTCTGACATCCGTAGGCTGGACAAGATACAAGACAATGCTCAACTCCAAACCGAAGCATTTCAAGCGCAAATGATTGCAGCCCTCGCTGAACTGAGGGAACAACAAGCCGCTTTTGATAGGCGTTTAATGTCTTTAAATTTCTTGAACTTTGTAATCGGAGACCCTTATAGGGGTCAAATTTTCATGATCGTTGTAACAACTTTTATATTAATATAAGTGACACTATTACTACTACGTTAAGTATTTCGTTCCAACCTTGAGAGGTCTTTGAGAAACCAAATACTTGTTTCATACCTTCAGTCTTACAAATAACTTTTATTCTTCTATTTTAAGACTCATACTATCATCTGTTGTGGAACTATAGCGATTTAGTTCATGAGACACATACATTTTCTATTCTATGAAATTCTTATCCTTGTCTTTTCAATCTATAGTTGAAGGATGCCTCCGCGTAGGAATCCAAGGCGAAACAACGGTGAGGAAGCACTTGTACCACCACCACCTCCACCACCTCAATTTGATGCTGTTATGTTTCAAGCAGCAGTCACCGCAGCGGTGGCAGCTGCCATGTCACAGATCAATAACTCAAGTACTAATGGCTCGGGATCTGGCACACACCTATCCAACCATGGCGAGAGTCATGGACCACCTCGAGAATGCACCTATAAGGACTTCACTAATGCCAAGCCCCGGATGTTTTATGGAATTGGTGGTGTGATGGCCCTGAGGCAGTGGATTGAAAGGACGGAGGCAGTCTTTGAAATCTGCTCCTGTCCCGAGCACAGCAAAGTCAAATTTGCAACTTTCACCCTTATTGATAAAGCTTTAACTTGGTGGAATGGCCACGTTAAAGTACTTACCCTAATCGTGGCAAACTCCATAAGCTGGGAGAGCTTGAAAGCCATGATGATGAGAGAATACTGCCCACGGGGAGAGATTCAAAAGCTTGAACACGAGCTATGGACTCTCGGAATGGTTGGTACCGACATCGCTACTTATACCAACAGATTTTGCGAGCTGGCAATCCTTTGTCCATATATGATTGCTCCCGAGAGCAAGAAGATAGAGAGATACATCTGGGGACTGATGCCCCAAATGTGATCAAGCGTGTTAGCTTCCAAACTTGACACCTTTGAAAGTGCTAAGGAACTAGCACAATCTCTGATTGACTACGGAGGTCATCAGAACTCAACCACTTCTGCACCAGAACCATAGAAAGGAAACAACAACAACAACAACAACAATAGCAGGAAGAAAGTGTGGAATATAGGGAAGGGTGGGTCTTCCCAAGAATCCGCAAAGAAACAACTGGTTTCAGTGAATGCTGCCACTGTACCTACTATAGCTCCTACAAATACCTACCCAAGAAAGCCTTATATAGGTAACCTCCCAAAGTGCACCAAAAGCAATTACCACCACCATGGACCTTGTCGGGAAATGCAGTGTGCCAACTGCAACAGGAAGGGACACACCGCCCGTTTCTGCAAGGACCCCGCAAAGCCGATCACTCAAGTTCCCGGTGCGGGTGTAGGACAGACTTGCAACGGTTGTGGCGAGGTGGGCCACTACAAGAGGAACTGTCCTAAGGCAGCAGGCACCGGAGGTGTTGGACGAGTTTTGGCAATAGGCCACGACAAAGCTGTACCTGAACCAACTATAGTTGCTGGTACGCTCCTTCTCGATAATTCATATGCATGCATAATATTCGATAGTGGAGCGGAGAGAAGCTTCGTGAGTCAAAACTTTATTCATTTACTGAAACCTAAACCTAGCAAGTTAGAAAAATCATTCACTGTAGAGATGGCCAATGGAAAAACCGAAAACACTAACTGCATATGCATGGGTTGTACGTTAACTTTAGACGGCCATTCTTTCCTAATCAATCTCATGTCGATCCAAATTAAAAGTTTCAACGTCAAAGTCGGCATGGATTGGTTGAGTCTTCTTCGAGCCGACATCATGTGCTTTGAGAAAGCAGTCCGTCTTAATCTCCCTAACAACGAAACATTAGTTATCTACGGCGACAAATCTAGTACAAACCTTCGCATCATTTCGTGCATCCAAGCTCGAAAGTGCTTGCGGAAGGATTGTCGAGCATTCCTAGCGCACATCGTTGATACAAGTCAAGAACTGAAGGACATCAAGAGCATCTCGGTAGTACGCGACTTTTTCGATATCTTTCCAGAAGAACTACCAGGATAACCACCGCAACGCCAAGTCGAGTTCAGAATCGACTTAGTTCCAGGAGCTACCCCAGTAGCAAAGTCGCCTTACCGTCTCGCACCAGCAGAGATGCAGGAACTTTCCAGTCAACTTAATGAACTCCTTCAAAAAGGATTCATAAGACCAAGTTTCTCACCTTGGGGAGCACCGGTCTTGTTTGTAAAGAAGAAAGACGGATCGTTCCATATGTGCATCGACTACAGAGAGCTGAACAAACTTACTGTCAAGAACCGCTATCCTCTACCCCGTATTGACGACCTATTCGATCAACTTCAAGGAGCGAACTACTTCTCAAAGATAGATCTACGATCCGGATATCACCAATTACGAGTTCTAGAGGGGGACATTCCAAAGACAGCTTTCCGAACTCGTTATGGACACTACGAATTTGTAGTGATGTCGTTCGGATTAACCAATGCACCAGCAGTATTTATGGACCTAATGAATAGGGTATGCCGCCCTTACTTGGATCAGTTCTTCATCGTCTTTATCGATGATATACTTATCTACTCCCGAAGTGAGGAAGAGCATAGTCAGCACCTACGAAAAGTCCTAGAAACACTGCAAATGGAGAAACTCTATGCGAAGTTCTCTAAATGCGAATTTTGGATTCGAAGATTCAAATTCTTAGGCCACGTTGTTAGCGAGAAAGGTATACACGTGGACCCCTCCAAGATTAAGGCCATTGAGAACTGGTCGGCACCAAAGACACCTACAAAAATTCGTTAATTTCTAGGTCTAGCTGGCTACTATCGCAGATTCATAAAGAACTTTTCGAGCATTGCGAAACCTCTTACTACATTAACCCAGAAAGGCGTGGCCTTTGACTGGGAAGTGAAACAAGAGAAGGCATTCCAGACACTAAAGCAAGCCTTGTGCACCGATACTATCCCTCCCCGAAGGGATAGAAGACTTCGTAGTGTATTGCGATGCGTCAAATCAAGGACTTGGTTGTGTTCTTATGCAGAGAGGGAAGGTTATCGCTTATGCCTCCCGACAGCTTAAGACACACGAAGTGAACTATACGACACACGATCTCGAGTTAGGAGCAGTGGTATTTGCTCTGAAGATCTAGAGGCACTACTTATACGGAACAAAGAGTACTATTTTCACCGATCACAAGAGCCTTCAACACATTTTCGATCAAAAGGAACTCAACATGCGACAACGACGATGGGTTGAGTTACTAAATGACTACGAATGCGAAATTCGTTATCATCCTGGCAAGGCCAACGTAGTAGCTGACGCCCTCAGTCGAAAGGAATACACTGGTCGGAGGGTCAAATCTCTGACCATGACTCTCCATTCCCACTTATCCACAAAAATTAAGGGGGCACTAATGGAAGCTTTGCAACCTGAAAATGTGGCGGGTGAATCCCTGCGAGGAATGGAAAAGAATCTAGAAGTCAGGGGTGGCGGAGCCTACTATCTCATGGACCGAATCTAGACCCCGAAACATGGTGGTTTCAGAAACGTAGTCATGACCGAAGCTCACAACTCAAGATATTCTGTTCACCCAGGTTCAGATAAAATGTATCTGGATCTTAAGAAACTGTACTGGTGGCCTAACATGAAAGCAGAAATTGCTACGTTCGTGAGTAAATGTCTTACATGAGCTAAGGTTAAGGTCGGGTATCAAAAACCGTCAGGACTACTACAACAACCAGAGATACCAGAATGGAAGTGGGAGCGGATTACTATGGATTTCATAACCAAGTTACCCAAGACGACAAGTGGACTCGATACCATATGGGTCATTATCGACAGATTGACCAAATCCGCGCATTTCCTACCCATCAAGGAGACTGACAAAATGGAAAATCTTACAAGAACTTACTTAAGGGAAGTAGTGCGACTGCATGGTGTTCCGATATCCATTATCTCCGATAGAGATAGTAGATTCACTTCAAGATTCTGGCAGTCACTACAAAGTTCCCTGGGGACTAGGATAGACATGAGTACAGCCTACCACCCACAAACAGACGGACAAAGTAAGAGAACGATACAAACTTTAGAAGATATGCTGAGAGCCTGTGTGATTGACTTTGGAAAGGCATGGGACATCCATTTACCCCTTGTCAAATTTTCATACAACAATAGTTATCATACAAGCATAAAGGCTGCTCCGTTTGAAGCCCTCTATAGTCGAAAGTGCAGATCCCCTCTATGCTGGACTGAAGTTGGCGATACCTAGTTAGCTAGAGGAAGAGTTCCTGAAAGCACTCTCACCGGTCCGGAAATCATACGAGAAACGACAGAGAAGATCGTTCAGATTCGTGAACGATTGAAAGCCTCTAGAGACCAACAGAAAAGCTACGCTGACCAAAGGAGGAAACCTTTGGAATTCCAGGTAGGAGACCACGTCTTATTAAAGGTCTCACCGTGGAAGGGTTTAATACGCTTTGGAAAGCGTGGGAAACTAAATCCAAGATACATAGGGCCTTTCGAGATTCTTGCCAGAATCGGCCCTGTGGCTTACAAGCTTAACCTACCGCGCGAACTTAGTAACATCCATCCAACCTTCCACGTCTCAAACTTGAAAAAGTTTGTGTCCGACGAGACTCTTGTTATTCCACTCGACGAGATCGAGATCAACGAGAGCCTCAACATTGTGGAAGAACCAGTAGAAATCATGGACCGAGAGGTCAAACAAACAAAACAAAGTCGCATACCCATCGTGAAGGTTCGCTGGAACGCCAAGCAGGGACCTGAATTCACATGGGAACACGAAGATCAGATGAAACAAAAGTACCCTCATCTCTTTCATGCTCACTAGTATCTTTACTACTTTAAATTTCGGGACGAAATTCTCTCTAACGGGGGGATGATGTGACAACCCGATATTTCAACTCTTTGTAATGACCTAAAAGGTCAAGTATTGTAACCACTTTTGAATTAATAAAATTAACTTTCATAATAAAATGTCCAAATAGTTCTATTTAAATTCCTTCTATATTTAAATGTCTTTAAACCATGATCGTACGTAAAAAGATCGCCCAAATCCGACTTCGTATATTGAAGTTATGATTTTTCCAAGTTCAGCTTAGCAACAGACAGCTAAAAACTCAAATCGGAGATCGAGCAACTTTTGGCCGGAATGACCGAAACGAGAATCGAAGGTCTCGACAATGGTATTTCAGCGGTAAAAAGTCTGGCAAAAACCGACGTCAGATAAAGAAGTTATGAATTATTGAAGAAATTCCTTAAACACGATGAGTTATAAAATAAATAATAAAAATAATTTCAGAATTTGCCAACAGAGTCTAAATGAAAGTTGTAGAGCGTAGTCTCACCTACGCGTGGATATAAAGACCATCGAAAACGTAGTTCGTATGAAGAAGATATGAATTTTTGAAGTTTATTAAATAAATTATATATTTATTTAATTCAAAATTCAAGCATTATCCGAAGACGAGTCAGCGTCCTCATCCGAGGTACGCGCTGCGTACCCCTGTACGCCCTGCGTACCCGAGGGACTTGGCCTCGGATCGTCCACGTCGCCCTATGCGAGGCTACTGACCCGTCCGACCCGCCCGTCCGACCGACCCGTCCGACCCGCCGTCCCATCCGACCCGCCAGACTGATCTGTCCCATCCAAAGCCGAGGCAGTCGAGGCTTCGGTCATGCATGACGTACGCGTACGCGCTGTGTACGAGCATACGCCCCGCATACGAGGCTTCTCAGACCCTCCTATAAATAGCATGTGAGGGCTTCCGAGAAAAATGCTCATTTCTCTCCTTTCTTTCACGATATTGCCTCGTTTTCCGTGCCCGTTCAAACCCGAAGCTCTGGTCTTTTTGCTCAAGTCCCGAGGGTCGATTTTACTCCCGAGATTCCCGAGAATCCCGAGAAAAATCCGTTTCCCGAGACAAAACTCTGCCAGGTTTTCCATCTCGCTATCTTCAAACTTTCAAGTGAGTTCATACCCCTTAATTTACCTTTTAAATGTTCTATAAATTCTTTTATATGTTTTCAAGGGGGGATTACAAGTAAAACACACGAGTATTATCGTGTGTTACATAAAGAACTCTTTTATATGCTTTTATATATCCAAATCACATGCGATTTACAAACTTTTAAGGAACTTTCATATATATAACATATGTTAAAATAGCATTCTATCTTTTGAAATATAAATTTGTTGTAATGCATGTATAAACTAAACTTTTCTTAGATTATACTTATCATTCTTAGACTCTACACCGAAAACCTATGCTTTCATAACAAATGATTCCTTTTCTTGGTATTTCTAAACAAACGAGACACACTTTTAGAAAACTATAATAGGTATAGTTTTACGAACAAATTTCTAACTCTTATGTACTAGAAACATGAATTTCAAGAAGTCACTTTCGTATACAAGAACAAACGTAAAATTTTAACAAGTAAATCTGTTTTTATACCACGGTTTTGTGAGACACTAACTTCATGTACGTTCGAGTACACATTTCAACTCCTGTATTATATACCAGAATCCCTTGGAGGGGGAGCATGGTGTTTGTGTATAGATCTATACGGGCTTGACAACCCGCGCCCTGACTGTTAGTTGCAGTCCACCGTTTGGGGTGACAAACGTCATAACATTCCAACGCCTGAAGAACGTTGTGTATAGGCATTCCGAGTCAATAGTATGGTTATAAAACTCACATGGGGTATTAAAAATGCATTGAATTACAAGGTTTTCAAACACATTGGTTATTTTACACTTACATACATTTTAGAAACAAACATTGGTCTTGAGTGAAGGCTACTTTTATACTAGTAGAAAATATAGGATTTTCTAAAACCCAAACAAACAAAGACAAAACATTTCATTTCATACAAACATTGTTACTTAAATACTTATGAAACTCACCAGCTTAAATGCTGATCTACTCTTTCAAAATTACTTGTATGTCCCAGGAAATCAGTAATTTAAGGTATTCATTACGCTTTTGATGAAGGGATGCTGCGGCGCCAGTTTAATCTCGTATTTTGACATCATATTGTAATTGGTTTTGAACATGTAACTTTTGACAAATGTAAACTTTCAATTATATATATGATGGTTGTATTGCTTTCTTTACTATGTATTCATTTGTTACGTTACCACATGAAGTCATCCGCCCCCAAACGTTTCCGCCGTTCAGGTTTGGGGTGTGACAAGCCGCACACCGAGGCACACACTCCGAGCCGCACACTGCTGAGCCACACACACCGAGTCGTATACTCTGAGCCGCACACACCGAGCCGCACTCCTTCAACCAGCAGCACACCTTCAACCGGGCCGCACACCTTCAACATATTTGCGAAAAAAACGATGTTTTTCACCCTTTTTTGCTCCAAAACTCGATCAAAAACTCATTTTTATAAAAAATCCAAAGAAGTAACCCCCCTTATTTTTGCAAGATCAATCCAAAAACGCTATTCTCTTTTCAAAATAAGATCAAATAAGCTCCAGATCTGACAAAAATTGATTGATACAACCAAGCTCTGATACCAATTGTAAGTCCCCAAAATTGTTTGTGTATCAATCAGATCCAATTGATGGTGTGGAATCCCAATCAATTGGATGATGTCAGATCAATATAGAAGAGAAGGAGAAGAAGAAGATTAAGAATCTAATGATGTATTCAACATGAATGATGCTCCTTATAATAGATTCTCTTTCACTCACACTTCTTCTCTCTTCTTTTTTCTTAACCGTACACTCACATGCACTCCTCTATTTATATGGACCTCCGGCCATACACATGTGTACAGCCGCACACCCTGTGTACAGCCATACACACAAACCGCAAACACATACAACATTACATAAAAATATATTTTCCTAGAAAAGCAAAGTATAAACCATATTTTTGACCCAACAAGTCCAAAATCAGAAGTAACTTAACATCATGCAAATTCATAGAGTTGGAAACTTTATGAGTCTTGGGGGTATTTTAGCCATGGATCTGAAGAGTAAACATGAGTACTTAATCCATTAAGCACTTATTGAGTTTTTGGGACATTCGGGAGTATGCCCAGCGTGCGAAGTCAACCACCCTAATGGTGGTCAACAAGTGAGTACACCCGACGTAATCACTATGAGTTGACTCGGTTGGGTTGATGCATCTAGGTTGATTCAGTTGATTCAATTGATTTGACTAGTTTGACTTTGACTTTCACCAAGTTTGACCTTAAGGGTATTTTGGGATTTTGATTGTGATTGGTTACTTGGATGGATAGGTGTCGGTTGGAGCTGAGATTCAAAGTCTAGACCTCATCAGCTTTTTGTCCAATTTATGAGGTAAGTTTTCCGCACTGTACTTACGGGTCAAAGGAACCATGGCAAAACCATTGGTTTGATATCCTCCTATTCTCTAATATGCTTAGTATGGAATACATATGCAGGATTATGCTAGTTGTCGATATGCTAGTTTGGTAGATCTATAGGACTACCTATATATGATTATATATGCATGATTATATGTTTATGTTTTTATCTATTATATGTCGACATATTGTGTTGGGTTGACATTGTACTGCTTCGTGCGGTAGCCAACAAACCATGGAGCATCCCAGATATGAGCTGAGGGACAGGTACGACATGTCAGACTCATATTGAGGGCTCAGGATCATTCCAGATACAAGCTGAGGACCGGATGGTATGCCAGATTGATATTGAAGGCTTAAGGATATTTCAGTCCGGTCACTAATTTGGTCAGGGGGCAAGCCAGACATAAGTTATGGGCCACGAGGGCAAGCCAGACTTATGTTGTGGGCTCAAGGTTAATCCAGACTTTTAGCTGAGGACCCAGTACATGCTATCATTGTATATGTTATCTATTTAGGTTTTGATACTTTAGGGTAACTCACTAAGCTTTGGCTTACAGTTTTTAGTTATGGTTTCAGGTACTTCGGATGATCGTTGGAAGGCGAAGGCATGACCATACACATCCTCTTGTTTATGACTTATGATTTTGGGAGACTCTGATGTTTGGAAAATGTTTTGAAAACTCTTATTTGTAAACAATTTGTAAATTGGATTTATTTTAAATGTTTAAATTTCTTGTGATTTTTATGGGTGTTACAACCTTATTACTGTTGGAATAGTGTCTAAGGCTGCAACTATATTAGGCAAGTATTTGACTCGGTTGTACATGGTCCTTTTGGGTTGCCTTCACCATAGCAACTTGATAGGATGATTTATTAAGAGAGAGTAAATATTATTAATATATTATGAGAATAATATAAAGAATAATATATTGTTATTTGATTAATATAAGTCATAGAATTAATTGGAATTAATTTGGTGACTTAAAGAGATTAATTAAATAAGAGGGTATAAACTGTCAATTGTTTGATAGTTAAACTTTAGACTGTAAATCCATATAGATATGCATTGGACGGATTCTAGAAGCTAGGGATAGCTTCAAATCGTCCAAGGAGTTATCTAAGGAAAGAATTTGGATAGCCTTAAGAGAAGATTATCCAATTAGGGTTTAGGTTGTAACCCTTAAGGAGTCTACAAGTATAAATAGACCCTATGGCATAAGGAAATCGGAACCTAACCTAAAGTAGAGAAGCCCTAGCCGATTTCCTCCCCTCTCCTCTCTCCCAAATCATCCTCCTTGCTATCTGGTGTTTGTAAGCATTAAAGGAGTGACAATTGTGACTCTAGAAGCTCCAAGACAACAAGATCAACAAAGGAATTCAAAGGTATGATTCTAGATCTGTTTTATCATTGTTCTTATTACTAAATAGTCATTAGAAGTCTTGGATTCAAAGCATGTTTAATTAGAAAGCCTAGATCCGAGCATTAGGGTTTTGCATGCGCACATAGGAAAGTTCTTATGGCTAAAACCCATCAGTGGTATCAGAGCCTTGCTTGGTTTTCATTAAATTGTTGCTTAATTGTCTGAAACTTAACTGCAAAATTCGATTTTTTGTGTTTCTGAGTCATGGACTCGGCGAGTTCCAAAGTGGACTCGGCGAGTTGGCCTGACTCGGCGAGTCCCTTTGTGCACTCGGCGAGTCCAAGCGTCAGGAATGGCCAGATTCGGGATTTCTTCATGATTATCTTATGGAAACTTACCTTAATCATATTAGATCAACCCTAATCCGATTTTTTTGATATATATGACTATAATCTTGATCTAATTAAAGATATTTATCAACTAATAAAATATTTAATTTCCTTATATGATAATTAATTAATTATTTTGATTATTTTGGTAATTATCTTGAAAGAAATCTTGAATAAATCAAATATAAATAATTAGGAAATTAATTGTTAATTGAAATTATTTGTTATTTGATCCTCCATGTTTTAAATGTTTAAAACTTGTCCTCAAGTTTTGAAATTTATATTTTGTGATTAAAAGGTTTTAATTTAGACAACTTAAATTTCAAACCCTAGATTTTTAAAAGGTTTAAAATACAACCCTATACTAATATGATATTACTAGAATAATATATATATATATATATATATATATATATATATATATATATATATATATATATATATATATGTATGTATAACTAAATGCTAGTCTTACCGTTAGTAGGCCTCATTCACGAAGCCGATCTATAAGGTGGGTATAAGGTTGCGGCCTATAAAATGGCGCTTAATGGGTGTACACTCACACCCACCGCTTGCTTGATCGGTGGAGGGTCGTTAGCCGAACGGGTAGGATAGGGCAACCTCATCCTCTCATTAAAAGTATAATAAGTAATACAAAGTAACTACACCTATTTTAAAATTTCCCAATCTTAATTACTTTAGGAAAAGTGAATTGATGCAATCCCATGAAATTACACTTTGCACCCTTGCTTAGAAGTTAGTGGAGCGTGTGTGGTTTACCGGCACACTAATTAGTTCTAAGCAAAGGTGGCAAAGGGTGATTCATTGTTTATCATAATTCGATGGAGCGTGTGTGGTTTACCGGCATATCGAATAGGTGATCGTTACAATGAAGGCACCATGTGAATTTGCATGGTAATTCACACCTGCTTTGTGATCCTCGGTATCCCAGTCACAAACAAGAGGGGCATATCGAGATTTAAACATGCCATTGAATAGTTTCAATGAATCTCATCCGAACCTAGGAATTCTCAATACATTTAGGTCTAATAGTCAGGTTTTGTGGTGGAGAATTAGTGAATCGTCATTCACTTACCTTCAATTTATTTGCATGTTAGATTACAACATCCCTTTTCTGGTATGTAAATGTTATTGTTGGATCCTAGCCCTAATTTTTCTTATTGGGTGATAATTAAGGATTCTTATTCTAATCTATCTTTGTCCTTTTCTATTTGTAGATGTCGAACGCTAACAACGCTGCTGCTAGTTCTTTCACGTTGATGAGCCTTTGCCAAAAGGTCACCTTCGATGGAACGAACTTTAGCGAATGGATAAGATACATTCGCACCATTGCTCGCTATGAGGATAAGGAGTATGTCCTCGATGAGAAGCTCGAGAAGATCAACCCTGAAATCGCTACTCCGGCTGAAATTACCGCTTTTGAAACTCATGAGCGAGATGCAACGATGGTACATTGCATCATGATAGCCACCATGAACTCCGAATTCCAAAAGTCCTACGAGGACATGTACCCGTACGAAATGCATCAAGACTTATTGTGGAGATACCACCAGAACGCGAGACAAGAGCATTATGAGATTTTCACTAACATGATTTCCGCTAAGATGGTCATGGAGAATCTCTTACCGTGCACCTGCAAAAGATGCAAAGTTATGTCAACCGCCTTCGCAAGTTAAATGTTGACTTCGGGGAAAACTTGGCGATCGACATGGTGCTTCACTCTTTGTGTCACACCCTCGAACCAGACGGCGGAAACGTCCGAGGGCTGTCGTGACTCAATTGAATACCATCACAATGAATATACATGAAACATAACATCATACAATACCAAGCATTGGAATATTACAACTAGTAGCGTTTATATTCAGTACATAGTTTCAAAATATTACATTCCCAAAAGTAAATTGTTCGACATTAACTAAACAACAACAAAACGTCATAGAGTACAATTTTTCCTTCACTTTATCTGTTACCTGAGAATACAAGTATTTTGAAAAACGTCAACATATGAAATGTTGGTGAGTTCATAAGTAATGTCTGAAATCCAATGTTTTGTATCGTTTTGAAAACCACCAGAAAATCCGATATTTTCTGAAAATTGTATAGTATAAAAGGTGTGAAGATCCGAAAGTATGCTTGTTTGTTTCTATAAATGTAAGAGTACGATTTGTAAAACTCGGTATGTAATTCTTAGGTGTAATAATTGAAAGTCCTAGGAAAACCCGACGGTTTCCCATTACTTTGCATTAAATAATTTTATGTTTCGTTATTTCGTTACGACAGGTGTATTCGTTGAGCTCCGGGGACGTTGGATTAATTGTGGATTGTGAATTTTTGTAACCGTGCATTAATGAAAATGACCCGTTGACAACCGTACACACGATTCCCTCAGGTGTCGCTCGCACTATTCACTTAACCCAACCACCCGGACTCATGTAGCCCCACGACCGAGGGGAAAAAGTGAGTGCGAAGCCCAAGGTAATTCCCTACGTCGTTCAAGGCTATAGTAAATGCGAAGGGCCCTTAGCCCAACTCGCATTTGGTGAATTCTCGACTTTGCTAGCAGTACCGAAGGACCCTTGGGGACCAGCAGCCCGTTGCCATTGAAAGTCCTTTTACGCTGTGTTGGATCATGTAAGACCCAACAACTCGTAAGGTTGATGTCTTCGGGCCTAAAGATCAGGTCATTGGGCTAGCTAGGCCCAACAAACAAGATTTTACACTTTTGGGCCCAAAGATGATGTATCGACGTTTGTGCACTCTCACGTGTGTATTAAATTCCCAAATTTTCCATGTATGAATCGAGTTGTCGTCGTGTTAGTAGTTTCAGAGTTGTTATTGATTCGAGACCGAATCAATTCGTTTAATAACGATTGTTGGTGTTATTGTGTATTGTAATTCGTCGGTAGTTGCAATGTCAGTATTTGATCACAACAGATGTATTGAATTAACATTGAAATTTTTCTGTTTACAACCCCTCTTTATTTTGTAGTTTACTTTTTCAACCCTTTAAGTAAATTAATTTCCGGTTTAGTCCTTAAACCATTTTTCTTGGCATTTTAACATCAAAACTTATTGAAATTGATATTTTTCATCACATTTTTAATTGAAAACAGTTTTAGTCCCTCAAAATGCAATTTTCTCGGCTGTAACCTCTCTTTTTTGCAATTTTTACACTTTTGGCCCAAATTGGAAAATTTTTGCAACTTTGGTCCTTTTTAATTATGAAAAGCATTTTTAACCTTGGAAAAGGACTTAGAACACTAATAGTCCACTGTTTTACAGAAAAACACAGTTTCAGCCCCTCAAATTGGAAAATTTCGCATATTGGGCCCTATTGGGCCGAAAATGTCATTTTTAGCCCATTAAGCTTGAAATTTATAATTTTAATCCTCCAAAAGAATATATTTCCAGAAAATACTTTATTGAAACTGTTTTGACTCCTCTCATCCATCAGAATTCGTAACATGTCATTTTGGGCCCTTTAACTTTGTATTTTTAACATTTTGTGTCCAAAAATGAGTTTTTAGCCCAAAGAAGATGTTATTAAACCACTTAGCTATTTTTCTTGGAATACTTTGTATGTAGAAATATAATTTATGCTAGTATCATTTAACATAAAGTATATCTGGATTTTTAGGGGTGTATAACTAGATCCAACATCATAATCACACAAAAACACACATATAAGCATAGAAATCATACAAGGCATACAAATACATATAGATCTACACTTTCACTTGTATTCCCCCCCCCCCCCCCCCCCCCCCGCACAAAACTTATAAAACAAAAAAATTGGGAGTATGAAGCTCACCTTAGGGTGTGGTTTCGGTTTTTGGTGAAAAGATGGAAGAAAGTTTGGTGATTTTCGGCCCTAGCACCCCTTGATGAAGATCTCGGCCTTGAGGTGTTTCTAGATAATGATTTTAGTGAATGATTCTCCTTGTGAAGCTCTTGATTCTCGAAATTTTTGAAGGAGGAGGGAGGAATGCTCTTCAAGACTTAGAGAGATTGGAAATTTGGAAAGAAAAGAGAGTATTAGATGTGTGTGTGTGTGTATTTTTGGCCGAGAGTGAGAGAGGGAGAGAAGAAGAGAGTGGTTTGCATGGAGAAATGAGACTGTATGGATGTTTGGAGTGTAAAACATGGATATCCCCCATGTAAAAGTGAGGTGTCATGGTAATAGTCAACTTCTTCCTCTTAGGCTTGTCTTGGGCCGAAATTTGGAAAGAAAAGAGAGTATTGGGCTTTAATGCCCCTAAGCCCAATATTAGAGTTAAGTTGAATGATTGTAAGATACAAGTGTGATTTTTATACTTTGTTGGGCTAGTTTAGGTTAATTATGGTTCATAATATTTAATTTATTTCATTCTAGGCCCAATATGGCCCAAAATGTTGAAATAAATGAATGTGGGTCCAATTAGAGCCCATTAAAGGTTCTAATCCCATGATAGTCAAATTGGAAGCTTATTGGTCCATTAAGTCCAATAAGAAAGTCCTAGTCCAAAATGGACCTAAACAAGAACTTCTAGGGTTTCCAATTGCTTGTTGACTATTTGTAGTACTTGTGTGATGTATTTGATTGAAATTTTTGAAGTCATATCATAAGCATCATACATGCTCTTAAGTTTTTGATACAACATTTACTTGAGTATAGTGATTACAAGACACAAAATTTCTAGTTGTGACATCATCCCCCCGTTAGAGGGAATTTCGTCCCGAAATTCTGTTTAAAAGCTAGATTTGAGAATACTAGAATAGGTGAGGGTACTTTTGCTCCCTTTGATCCTCGCGTTCCCACGTGAATTCTGGCCCACGCTTTGCGTTCCACCGTACTTTCACGATCGGGATGCGACTTTGCTTAGTACGCTTCACCTCCCTGTCCATGATTTCAATTGGTTCTTCAACGAACAGGAGATTCTCGTTGATTTCGATCTCGTCAAGGGGAATGACGAATGTTTCATCTTATAGACACTTCTTTAGATTAGAGACATGGAATACGGGGTGTACACAGTTTAGCTCTGCGGGTAGTTGCAGTCGGTATGCTACTGGACCTATTCGGGCGACGATTTCGAAAGGTCCAATGTATCGTGGGTTCAGTTTTCCCCACTTCCTAAAACGAATAACTCCTTTCCAGGGCAAGAGTTTTAACAGTACTCGATCTCCGACTTGAAATTCTAAGGGCTTTCGCCGTTTATCGGCATAGCTTTTTTGTCGGTCGCGCGATGCTTGCAATCGAGCTCTGATTTGAATGATCTTTTCCGTGGTTTCGCGAATGATCTCTGGTCCCGGTAGCGCCTGATCCGACGCGAGTGCTTTTGCTACCTGGGTGTCACCTACTTCAGCCCAACATAATGGTGTTCTACACTTACGCCCGTATAGTGCTTCGAAAGGAGCAACCTTAATGCTCAAATGATAACTAGTGTTATACGAAAATTCGATTAAAGGTAAGTGGGTATCCCAAGACTTCCCAAAGTTTACCACGCATGCGCGGAGCATGTCTTCGAGTGTTTGGATGGTTCGTTCGCTTTGACCATCCGTTTGCGGATGATAAGCGGTGTTCATGTCGAGATGAGTTCCCATTGCCTTATGGAGTGCTTGCCAAAAACGTGAAGTGAACCTACTGTCCCTATCTGAGATAATAGACACTGGTACTCCGTGGAGTCTCACGATTTCTCGAATGTATAAACGCGTCAATCTCTCCATCTTGTAGGATTCATTGATTGGCAGGAAATGAGCAGACTTCGTCAGTCGGTCGATTATTACCCATATGGTGTCTAGTCCATCCGACGTTTTGGGTAGCTTGGTCACGAAATCCATAGAAATCCCCTCCCATTTCCACTCAGGAATTACCGGTTGCTGTAATAACCCTAAGGGCTTCTGGTATTCCACGTTTACCTTGGCACACGTAAGGCACTTACTAACATAGGTAGCAATTTCTGCCTTCATGTTAGGCCACCAGTAGTGTTGTTTAATATCTAAATACATCTTGTCTGAACCAGGATGAACGGAGTATCGCGTCTTATGGGCTTCCTTCATAACTACCTCCCTAAATCCTCCGATTTTAGGGACCCAAATACGGTTCATGAAGTAGTATACTCCATTCTTCTTTGCCTCTAGATTCTTCTCCATCCCGCGCAATGCTTCGCTTGCCCTGTTTTCCACTTTCATGGCCTCAGACTGGGCTACCGCAATTTGAGTGACTAGGTGAGATTGAATGGTTATAGAGAGAGTTTTCGCACGACGATTTGAGTACTCCTTCCGACTTAATGCGTCGGCTACCACGTTGGCCTTGCCTGGGTGGTACTTGATCTCACACTCATAATCATTTAATAATTCAACCCATCTTCGTTGCCTCATGTTCAACTCTTTCTGGTTCAAGATGTGTTGGAGACTCTTGTGGTCCGTGAAGATGGTGCACTTCGTACCGTACAGGTAGTGCCTCCAAATTTTCAGAGCGAAGACCACAGCTCCCAATTCCAATTCATGGGTCGTATAATTTACTTCGTGCATTTTTAGTTGGCGAGATGCGTAAACTATCACCCTTCTACGCTGCATGAGGAAGCAACCTAAGCCCTGATTTGACGTGTCACAGTAGACCACGAAATCTTCCGTTCCCTCCGGTAGCGATAGTACCGGGGCGCTACAGAGAGCTTGTTTCAGGGTTCAGAATGCGGCTTCTTGTTTGTCCATCCATTTGAATGGTACACCCTTTTGTGTAAGCGAGGTAAGTGGCTTGGCGATCTTAGAGAAGTTTTGAATGAATCTCCTATAGTAGCCTGCTAGACCCAAGAACTGCCGGATTTCCGTAGGTGTTGTCGGGATTGCCCATCCTTCAACCGCTTTGACTTTAGAGGGATCCACATGAATTCCATCTTGGCTAACTACATGACCTAGGAAGTTCACACTCTGGAGCCAGAACTCACACTTAGAGAGTTTGGCGTATAGCTTTTCCGATCGTAGAGTTTCTAGGACTTGTCAGAGATGTTGGACATGCTCTTCTTTACTTCGAGAATAGACGAGGATGTCGTCGATGAAAACAATGACAAAGTTGTCGAGGAATGGTCGACGAATTCGGTTCATTAGGTCCATAAATGCTACAGGGGCATTTGTCAGACCGAAGGGCATTACGACAAATTCATAATGTCCGTAGCGAGTTCGGAAAGCGTTTTTTGGAATATCCTCTTCCCGGACTTTGAGTTGATGGTATCCGGACCGTAGATCTATCTTAGAAAAATAACTAGCTCCTTGGAGCTGGTCAAACAGATCATCGATTCGTGGGAGTGGGTAGCGATTTTTAACAGTGAGTTTATTTAACTCTCTGTAATCGATGCACATTCTAAACGATCCGTCCTTCTTTTTGACAAAGAGGACTGGAGCTCCCCATGGCAAGTAACTAGGGCGGATGAATCCTTTGTCCAAGAGTTCGCTGAGTTGGCTGGATAATTCCTGCATCTCAGCAGGAGCTAACCGATAGGGTGATTTAGCGAGAGGAGTTGCTCCTCGAACGAGGTCGATTCGAAATTCCACTTGTCTCTCCGGGGGTACTCCTGGAAGATCTTCAGGAAACACGTCTGGGAACTCACATGCTACGGGAATGTCTTGAACGTTAACCTCTTCCTTGGTCTTATCAACTATGTGATCCAGGAACGCCAAGTTGTTCTTTCGTAGATGTTTTTGTGCCTTGATGCATGAGATGAGGCGAAGGTTCATGCTAGGTTTGTCTCTGTAAATTACTAGGGTTTCGTGATTGGGAAGGCGAAGGCGAACGACCTTCTCGTGACACAAAATTTCAGCATGGTGGGGGCTTAACCAGTCCATGCCAATAATCACATCGAAACTCCTAATTGATACAGACATCAAGTCTATTCGAAAGACTTGTTGATTGAGGGTTAGGGTACATCCGATGTAGATTTCGCTGGTAGATTCGGTTTTCCCATTGGCCATTTCCACTATAAAGGTTTCATTTAGCTTCTGGGGCTGTTGTTTTAGTAAATGCTTAAACTTATTACTTACGAAACTTCGCTCAGCTCCGGTGTCAAATATGATGCATGCATAAGTGTGATTCAGGGGAAACGTACCGGTAACAACAGCGGAGTCCTGAATCGCCTCTCCCTGACCCATGGTCAGCATCCTTCCTGTTCCTCCGTTTCCTGGATTGTTGTTGTTAGGGCAGTCTCGGCGGAAATGCCCAGTCCTTCCACACCCATAGCAGGTGTGGCTCGGCCCTGCATTGTTGCCGCCGGTGGTGACGTTGTTGTTGTTGTTGCGATTGTTGTTGTGGTTGTTGTTTCACTGTTGTTGGTTCTGGGGAGGGTAAACCCTGCAGTACTTTGCCGTGTGTCCCCTTCGGTTGCAACTAGTGCACTGTAACTCCTTGCATTCTCCATGGTGATGGAAACCGCACTTGTTGCACTTGGGAAGATTACCGGAATAAGGTCTTGAAGCATTTGAAGCAGTTGAGGCTGGAGCATGTGGTGCGGCTGGAACCGGTGCGGTGACAGCGTTAACCGCCACTGTCTGCTGCTTTTTAGAGGTCTCGGGGCCCTAGCGCCCCTTCCTCTTATTGTTCTTTCCGTTCTTGCCATCACCTTCCTTCTTTCCTTCAGCCTCTGCTGGCTTCTCACCCTTTTTGTTGTTATGGTCATATAGCTTCTTTGCCAATCTTTTTGCAGCGTCATATGTTTCGGCGTTTGCAGCTATCACATTTCCTTGAATTGGTGATGTTAGTCCCTAGGTGAATCGCTCAATCTTCTTTCCTTCCGAGGTGATCATACCCGGGCACAACAGAGATAGTTCACTAAATCTCGATATGTAGGCATCGATATTCGCATTCTGCACACTGAGGTTCCATAGCTCTTGCTCCATCTTATGTATCTCACCTCGTGGGTAGTATTCAGCCATTAACATTCCTTTCATCTCCGCCCACAGCATAGAGTTAGCTACAGGGAGTGTCATGGCTTCCACATGTCCATTCCACCAGGTGAGCGCTTGATCGACGAAAGTGCAGGCTGCGAACTTCACTTTCATCTGCTCAGGACAATCGCATATCTCGAATACCAACTCCACCTTCTCGATCCATCGCTTCACGGTGATTACTCCTCCAGTGCCATTAAAAGTTCGTGGTTTAGCGTTTGTGAAGTCCTTGTAGGTACATGTTTTGGTGGGTCCCTGATTCGTTCCGTTGTTCGAACTTCCGGCCCCTTGCCCATTGACTCCTCCATTGTTCCCTTGATGAATTTGCGCCATTGCTGCAGTGACCGCAGCAGATACAACTGCCTGGAACGCGGCTGAGTCAACTTCGGGTGGAGTTGGCCCTGGGTTTCCGCGAGTAGGTCGGAGAGGCATCTTTCTATCATGAAACGGAAAGATGTTGAGTGTACGTAGTTTTCGTGAGGTTGTGACCCTATTGACTAAGTGCGTGGTACGAACTTAAACACTCCTACCATCGAACATACAATCATAAATTCTCAACACATAGCAATTTGTGTTATCATAACAGAGCACATAAAAGTTTACTAATATTATCCGCATTTGATATATGAAAAATTTGCTCGTAAGAGCATACATGAGTGACACTAGTTTGACAGCATAACGGCTCTATGAGTAGTGTAGTCACTTAAACATAGAGTCGGGGGTACATAGCATAGTTCCTAACGACCTACTAAGATAAGTTTATCCCTAACCGCGATGAGCTGCGTCCGGAGGTGGTGCCGAGGATGTGGACGCTCCCTGAAGACGAGCCACCAATCGTTCTGCGTCCTGAAGTGGAGACTCCCACCGTACCTGCCTCATGTGAAACTCCCGAAGGACGTCACGCGTCTCTTGTTCCGCGCGCTCGACCCTAGTCCACAACTCGCGTACCTGATCAGCAGTGTCCTGGGCAAGGTCGCCCGTGTTCCGTAACCGTCTCACCATGACTGGAAGGGCTCGATCAGCCGGTCCTCTGTCTCTCAGGTCAAAGAACTCGCGTGACATACCGTACGGGGGTCGCTGTCCTTGCTGTCTACTCCATCTCCAAAGATCAATACCCCAGGGAGGTGTAGGACCAGTGGGGCCTACACAGTAAGCAGGCACCCTGATCAGGTAAGGGGGGTCGATGACTTCGGACTCCGTGTTCGAATCACCCCCTTCACTGTCATCAATTTCCTCCTCGAAGCTTCCTTCATCTTCCTCTGATTCGGCAGGCTCGCCCTCGACTCCTGCCTCCGGTTCCCCGTCAGATTCCTCTTCGGGGTCTTCCTCAGGCTCTTCCTTAGGCTCCTCCTCCTCTAGCCATCCATTGTTTCCCTGGTTAGGGAAGTAGGGATCTCCGGGATGATGAAAACCAGCCATGCTATCTGTGAGAGTGTGTAGATGCGCAAACATTATTCCTAAGATGCCACAACTATTGCATAAGCCAAACAAACGTTCCCTTTTTGATGGTATAGGGGTATAGTTTTAGGTTCCCTAGATATCACGATTTCATCTGGACATGCATTAGTTATACCTTGGAGGGAATGTAGTTGATCAGGCTACATCCACCCCTGGATACTAGTAAGAACAGTCCGGAATTAACCGGGATACTAGCATTATCATGTTTGGTTTGGCGTTGTGTTCCTATTCCTAATGCAAGCAAGAGTGTTTAATTTACTTGTTTTGTTCAGAGTTATGTTAGTCCCCCTTTTGGTTTATAGTTGCATATCAATGAATGGTTAGATATGCTAGCTCACTATAAACAGAGCTCTGATACCAACCTGTCACACCCCCGAACCAGACGGTGGAAACGTCCGGGGGCTGTCGTGACTCAATTGAATACCCTCACAATGAATATACATGAAACATAACATCATACAATACCAAGCATTGGAATATTACAACTAGTAGAGTTTACATTCAGTACATAGTTTCAAAATATTACATTCCCAAAAGTAAATTGTTCGACATTAACTAAACAACAACATAACGTCATAGAGTACAATTCTTCCTTCACATTATCTGTTACCTGAGAATACAAGTATTTTGAAAAACGTCAACATATGAAATGTTGGTGAGTTCATAAGTAATGTTTGAAATCCAATGTTTTGTATCGTTTTGAAAACCACCAGAAAATCCGATATTTTCTGAAAATTGTATAGTATAAAAGGTGTGAAGATCTGAACGTATGCTTGTTTGTTTCTATAAATGTAAGAGTACGATTTGTAAAACTCGGTATGTAATTCTTAGGTGTAATAATTGAAAGTCCTAGGAAAACCCGACGGTTTCCCATTACTTTGCATTAAATAATTTTATGTTTCGTTATTTCGTTACAACAGGTGTATTCGTTGAGCTCCGGGGACGTTGGATTAATTGTGGATTGTGAATTGTTGTAACCGTGCATTAATGAAAATGACTCGTTGACAACCGTACAAACGATTCCCTCAGGCGTCGCTCGAACTATTCACTTAACCCAACCACCCGGACTCATGTAGCCCAGCGACCGAGGGGAAAAAGTGAGTGCGAAGCCCCAGGTAATTCCCTACGTCGTTCAAGGCTATAGTGAATGCGAAGGGCCCTTAACCCAACTCGCATTTGGTGAATTCTCAACTTTGCTAGCAGTACCGAAGGACCCTTGGGGACCAGCAGCCCGTTTCCATTGAAAGTCCTTTTATGCTATGTTGGATCATGTAAGACCCAACAACTCGTAAGGTTGATGTCTTCGGGCCTAAAGATCAGGTCATTGGGCTAGCTAGGCCCAACAAGCAATATTTTACACTTTTGGGCCCAAAGATGATGTATCGACGTCTGTGCCCTCTCACGTGTGTATTAAATTCCCAAATTTTCCATGAATCGATGTTTGTGCACTCTCACGGATGTATTGAATTAACATTGAAATTTTTCTGTTTACAACCCCTCTTTATTTTGTAATTTACTTTTTCAACCCTTTATGTAAATTAATTTCTGGTTTAGTCCTTAAACCATTTTTCTTGGCATTTTAACATCAAAACTTATTGAAATTGATATTTTTCATCACATTTTTAATTGAAAACAGTTTTAGTCCCTCAAAATGCAATTTTCTCGGCTGTAACCTCTCTTTTTCGCAATTTTTACACTTTTGGCCCAAATTGGAAAATTTTTGCAACTTTGGTCCTTTTTAATTATGAAAAGCATTTTTAACCTTTGAAAAGGACTTAGAACACTAATAGTCCACTGTTTTACAGAAAAACACAGTTTCAGCCCCTCAAATTGGAAAATTTCGCATATTGGGCCCTATTGGGCCGAAAATGTCATTTTTAGCCCATTAAGCTTGAAATTTATAATTTTAATCCTCCAAAAGAATATATTTCCAGAAAATACTTTATTGAAACTGTTTTGACTCCTCTCATCCATCAGAATTCGTAACATGTCATTTTGGGCCCTTTAACTTTGTATTTTTAACATTTCGTGTCCAAAAATGAGTTTTTAGCCCAAAGAAGATGTTATTAAACCACTTAGCTATTTTTCTTGGAATACTTTGTATGTAGCAATATAATTTATGCTGGTATCATTTAACATAAAGTATATCTGGATTTTTAGGGGTGTATAACTAGATCCAACATCATAATCACACAAAAACACACATATAAGCATAGAAATCATACAAGGCATACAAATACATATAGATCTACACTTTCACTTGTATTCCCCCCCCCCCCCCCCCCCCGCACAAAACTTATAAAACAAAAAAATTGGGAGTATGAAGCTCACCTTAGGGTGTGGTTTCGGTTTTTGGTGAAAAGATGGAAGAAAGTTGGGTGATTTTCGGCCCTAGCACCCCTTGATGAAGATCTCGGCCTTGAGGTGTTTCTAGATAATGATTTTAGTGAATGATTCTACTTGTGAAGCTCTTGATTCTCGAAATTTTTGAAGGAGGAGGGAGGAATGCTCTTCAAGACTTAGAGAGATTGGAATAGATTTTTGTGATGTGTGTGTGTGTGTGTGTATTTTCGGCCGAGAGTGAGAGAGGGAGAGAAGAAGAGAGTGGTTTGCATGGAGAAATGAGACTGTATGGATGTTTGGAGTGTAAAACATGGATATCCCCCATGTAAAAGTGAGGTGTCATGGTAATAGTCAACTTCTTCCTCTTGGGCTTGTCTTGGGCTGAAATTTGGAAAGAAAAGAGAGTATTGGGCTTTAATGCCCCTAAGCCCAATATTAGAGTTAAGTTGGATGATTGTAAGATACAAGTGTGATTTTTATTCTTTGTTGCGCTAGTTTAGGTTAATTATGGTTCATAATATTTAATTTATTTCATTCTAGGCCCAATATGTCCCAAAATGTTGAAATAAATGAATATGGGTCCAATTAGAGCCCATTAAAGGTTCTAATCCCATGATAGTCAAATTGGAAGCTTATTGGTCCATTAAGTCCAATAAGGAAGTCCTAGTCCAAAATGGACCTAAACAAGAACTTCTAGGGTTTCCAATTGCTTGTTGACTATTTGTAGTACTTGTGTGATGTATTTGATTGAAATTTTTGAAGTCATATAATAAGCATCATACATGCTCTTAAGTTTTTGATTCAAAATTTACTTGAGTATAGTGATTACAAGACACAAAAATTCTAGTTGTGACACTTTGCCTCGGATGTACAATCAATTTAGGATGACCTACCACATGAACAAAGAAGAGGTCACCCTAAGAAAACTCCAAGGTCTCTTGAGGGTCGCTGAGAGCAACTTCAAAGACAAGTCTGTTACACCAACTCCTAATCCACCCGCTGCTCCTGTCTTGGCTATTGGTCAAGGAAAGGGAAAGAAGAGGAAGGCTTCGTCTAAGAACTATCGCAAGGTTAAAGCCCGAGATGGTGCCTCTTCTAGTGGGACCAAAGTTGATCCCGCTAAGCCCTGCCCTAACCCTAAGGAGGTAGAGTGTCACCACTGCCACAAGATAGGACATTGGAAGAGAAGCTGCCCAGAGTACCTGCAAGCCATCAAGGAAGGAAAGATCAAGCCATCTTTCGCAGGTATATACACAATTAAATCTAACGATTCTAATCATGCTATTTCTTGGGTTCTTGATACCGGTTGTGGTTACCACATTTGTTCTAATGTGCAGGGACTAAGAAGAAGTAGGGATGTGGAGCAAGGAAGAATCAATCTAATCATGGGGAACAGAAGATCGTCACCTGTGACCAAGATTGGAGTGTATTCTTTAGTGCTTAGGAATAATTTGTGTTTAGATTTGAACAATTGTTGCTATTCGCCAGAAATGGCTAGAAACATCATTTCATTTCATGGTTTATATAGACAAGGTTTTAGATTTTCTTTTAATAATGAGAATGGTTCTATTTTGGCTTATCTAAATGGTGTCTTTTACTTTGAAGCTATACCATGTAATGGAATTTATGAAACTGTTATGATTGTTGATAACTTAGGAAATGATGTTTTGAACATAGATTCTTCCACTAGTATGGATAAAGCATCCTTGTGGCATTGTCGTCTTGGACATGTCAACAAGAAACGCATAGCCCAACTCAAAAAGGATGGAGGTCTATTGGACTTAATACATACCGATGTATGTGGATCGTTTAGATCAACCACGAAGGATGGGAACCGCTTCTACGTGACTTTTACCGATGATTATAGTAGATATGGGTATATCTATTTAATCAAGCAAAAGTCAGAAACCTTTGAAAAGTTAAAAGAGTTCAAGAATGAAGTGGAGAATCAATTGGTCAGGAAAACCAAGACGCTTCGATTCGATCGAGGAGGAGAGTACCTAAGTCCTCAATTCCACGATTATCTCAAGGAGTGTGGAATAGTTTCACAATTGACGCCTCCTAGGACACCGTAGTTGAATGGTGTGGCAGAAAGGCGTAATCGAACCATATTGGATATGGTTCGCTCTATGATGAGTCGTGCTTCACTACCTATCTCTTTTTGAGGGTATGCCTTAGAGACTGCCGCCCATATCCTTAACCGAGTCCCTACTAAGAAGGTTGCCAAAACACATCACGAGATGTGGATAGGGAAAGCTCCCTCGTTGGCACATATCAAGGTTTGGGGTTGTGAGGCTTTCGTAAGACGAGATACTCACGACAAGCTCGAACCTCGAAGTGAGAGATGTATTTTCCACGGCTACCCGCAAACATCCTTTGGATATCTCTTCTATAGGCCGAAGGACAACGTTGTCTTTGTTGCGAGGAGATGAGTTTTCCGAGAGCGAGAACTCATAGGCCAAGGAGACAGTGGGAGGCAAATCGAGCTTGAAGAGATTCAAGAGTCGATAGATGAAGGAACCTCTACCGCTGGCGCTCAACCCGAGGAGGAAACTCTGGTTGAACCGATTGACGAATCCTTACCTCTTAGACGTTCCGATAGAGGTAGAGATCATCCCCAGTTTTATGGTTTTCATATTACTACCGAAGGGGACACGTATATTAGTCATGGTACACTAATAAATCTTGATGAACCTAATAACTATAAGGAAGCCATGGCAGGCCTGGAGTCTGCGAAATGGAAAGAGGCAATGGATAGCGAGATCCAATCCATGCATGATAACCAAGTTTGGAATTTGGTTGATTATGTGCCCGGACGTAAGACCGTTGGGTGCAAATGGATCTTCAAGAAGAAGACCGACGTGATGAGACCTTCTCACCAGTTGTGAAGATTAAATCTATTAGAGTGATGCTAGCTATTTCTGCATTTCATGATTATGAGATTTGGCAAATGGATGTCAAGACTGCTTTCCTTAACGGAAAGTTGGCTGAGGATGTTTACATGGCTCAGCCAGAGGGGTTTATGGATCCGAAGCATCCGAATAGAGTGTGTAAGCTTGAGAAGTCCATTTATGGACTTAAGCAAGCGTCTCGCAGATGGAATCTTTGCTTCGATGAGAAAGTCAAAGAGTTTGGATTTGTACGAAGCGAAGATGAATCATGTGTATATGTCAAAGCCAGTGGGAGTATAGTAAGCTTCCTCGTTCTATATGTCGATGACATGTTACTCATAGGAAACGACATCCCGACTCTGCAGGTGGTTAAGTCCTCGCTCGGGAAGTGCTTCGCTATGAAGGACCTCGGAGAGGCTTCTTACATTTTGGGAATAAGGATAGTAAGAGAAAGAAGTAAGAGACTAATTGGACTTAGTCAGAATACTTACTTAGAGAAAGTACTAAAACGTTATAGTATGGAAAACTCAAAGAAGAGAGAATTACCGATACAAAGTAATGCCAAGTTGAGTAAGACTCAAAGTCCGAGTACCGAAGCTGAGATAGCAGAAATGAGCCGAGTACCATGCGCTTCTGTAGTTGGCTCAATCATGTACGCTATGACTTGTACTCGCCCTGATGTAGCCTTTGCTTTGAGCATGGTTAGCAGATATCAAGGGAATCCTGGCAGAGCACATTGGATTACGGTGAAAAATATCCTTAAGTACCTTCGGAGGACGAAGGAATGGTTCTTAGTCCTCGGAGGGAGTGATGACTTGAAGGTGCGAGGGTATAGTGACGCCAGTTTTCAGACCGACAGGGACAACTACCGTTCACAGTCGGGCTGGGTCTTTACCCTGAATGGAGGAGCAGTGACATGGAAGAGTTCCAAGCAGGAAACCGTAGCTGATTCAACGTGCGAATCAGAGTACATTGCAGCGAGTGAAGCGTCGAAGGAGGAAATATGGCTGAAGAACTTTATCGGTGATCTTGGAGTTGTACTTGCCATAAAGGAGCCCATGGAGATTTCCTGTGATAACGAAGTAGTGGTTGCCTTGACCAAGGAACCGCGGGATCATGGTAGATCAAGGCACAGATAATATCACTTCATTAGACATCGTGTAGAAGAAGGACAACTCGTAGTGAAGAGGATATCATCAGAAGATAACCCAGCAAATCCGATTACGAAGGGACTAAATAGGGTTAAGCACTTGCAGCATGCTAGGAGTATTAGGCTGAAGGATGATATTAGCATAGATTTGATAGTGTTAGAAACGTGTAATAGATAAATGTAATTAACATTTGATGATTAAATAAAGGAGTTTTATTTATGAGTAATGTTACTATCTTATGTTAATTGTTTAACTATTGTTTCACTTTGCATGTTTTGACTTCCAGAATAATTGAGTTTATTAGGAATAATCGAATTGTTCAAATTGTCCAGAATCGTTCATATGTTGGAAGTAGATATGAATGAAGATTGTCATGAATTGGAATGTAGATTGTCTAAATGGTGTTAGATATAGCCAAGGGTTTCTACAACGTTCATGAGTGCTTATGAACTAGTTTTGAGCATTGGAACAAACCCGCGCTTGCTGGAATCACCTTATGGAATATGATATAAAAGGGTGATCGCAAGACGATAATATCATATAGTCTTAAAACCTAGATATATGGTTTGTTATTTGTTAATTGATTGTACATTGATAATGCGAAAACACATCAGTAACTCGGTGTTATAAAACGCATTGTTGTGTATAGTTGGTTAATGAATAAGTAAATGCATATAAGTCGAAGTTTATCTGTAACTTTTATCTAAGAAGGTAAAAGCGATATCTCGGCCGCTCGATGATTTGATTTGACTTATGTGCTGGGCCCGGTCAGAACTGAATTGATGTGTTCGATTAAGTTCTATGTCAAATAAATCAGAGATCAAGAAACCTAAATGCTTGACTAACCATTCCATAGGATTGTCAGCATGATATCTAACAGAGGACTGTACGATCCCTTATCTAAAGGACAAGATTGATTAGATCAGAGTTTGACAGCGTCTTTGAGAGCTAGTATTGCAAACCGAATTGTACTTGTGCATATAGTTACTAGACTTATCCAAGTGGGAGACTGTTGGAATAGTGTTTAAGGCTGCAACTATATTAGGCAAGTATTTGACCCGGTTGTGCATGGTCCTTTTGGGTTGCCTTCACCATAGCAACTTGATAGGATGATTTATTAAGAGAGAGTAAATATTATTAATATATTATGAGAATAATATAAAGAATAATATATTGTTATTTGATTAATATAAGTCATAGAATTAATTGGAATTAATTTGGTGACTTAAAGAGATTAATTAAATAAGAGGGTATAAACTGTCAATTGTTTGATAGTTAAACTTTATACTGTAAATCCATATAGATATGCATTGGACGGATTCTAGAAGCTAGGGATAGCTTCAAATTGTCTAAGGAGTTATCTAAGGAAAGAATTTGGATAGCCTTAAGAGAAGATTATCCAATTAGGGTTTAGGTTGTAACCCTTAAGGAGTCTACAAGTATAAATAGACCCTATGGCATAAGGAAATCGGTACCTAACCTAAAGTAGAGAAGCCCTGGCCGATTTCCTCCCCTCTCCTCTCTCCCAAATCATCCTCCTTGCTATTTGGTGTTTGTAAGCCATTAGAGGAGTGACAATTGTGACTCTGGAAGCTCCAAGACAACAAGATCAACAAAGGAATTCAAAGGTATGATTCTAGATATGTTTTATCGTTGTTCTTATTCCTAAATAATCATTAGAAGTCTTGGATTCAAAGCATGTTTAATTAGAAAGCCTAGATCCGAGCATTAGGGTTTTGCATGCGCACATAGGAAAGTTCTTATAGCTAAAACCCATCAATTACATATCATGGGTTAAAGTTGTCGAGTCTATAAAACATGGGCCTCTTAGATCATACAAGGTGACTCTTTTAGCCTTCAACTATTCCAAATGTTTGAACTAGTTTAAAACAAAATATCATTAAATTTATTGGAATATTACTTAACCTGTTATATATATATATATATATATATATATATATATATATATATATATATATATATATATATATTAGAAATAACATTAGCATCATAGTAATACCTGTACCAGGAGTCATGTTCAAGTCAGTTGCTCAAGAAAAATAGTTTGGGACTATGACTTTTAAGAGTATACAATTTCATATTTCTCACAAGATTGTATCTTAAGACATGTACCCATTCATTGAAGTTGTAGCTAGTGAATGTTACTGTTTCAATAAGTCATTAAAGAAAAATGACAATTCATGGTAATGAGGATAGATTATTTAACTACAAATTTTTTTAACAAAATTCGTTTAGTTTTTCAATGTTTACACTCTTTAATAATTAACACCCTTTTAGTTTCCAAAAACGTTTATTATCAAAGTCCAGGATCCATGATGGAAAGTTAATAAATAGTTATGTGACCTTTATCCAATTTATTTGAATCCAACCTGGATATATATCGATTATCAATTATATGTTACTATATAATTTTTAGATTTATGGGATCGTTAATAACCATTTTAATTAGACATGTTTGATCTCATCTATGTCTCAGAAATCTCTTGCTTAGGTGACCTTTAACACAAAAGATTTCCGATCAAATCATCCAATTTGAAAAACATGTGTAATCGGTGTATAACTTAGTTATAGATATCGTAAAGACTCCTTGGCGATTAAAAGATTACACTAAGTGGTTAGGTGACTTTTATGCCACTAATCTATACAAGAGATGTACGAGTGTTCTTCAAGATGGATTGCATATATTTGATGCTTAAAAGGGTCTTTTATATGCTTTATAATTCTAGTTTTGAAAAACATATGATATCATGGTTATTACATGCATATAATAAACCATGGTACTAATTTTCAAAAGAAAACCACTTTTAAAGGTTCTATATAAAAAGTTAGTTTTTATATAATTTTAATGCGATCCAGTTTTAGTTACCGACATTAAGTTTGAGTGCATTCAAACATTTTATATCTTTAATAAACTTCCTTTTATTACTTATGTATTGAGAGTTTGTATAAGTTACAAACATCACCATTTTAAAATTTATGGTGAGTATTTGAAAATTTGTTGTAATTCACGTTTTTATAAAACCATATTTTATTTTAAAACAATAACTTGTTACATCTTATTTCCGCATAATAAATTTTGAAAAAAAAAACTCCATATGATGTTTATTTTGTTCAAAATTATTTTAGCATGTGAAAAACAAGTTTATCAACCATACATAATAATTGTATAAAATAAACAACACAAGCATGCATAAAAATATATGTGCATAAACATAACCATCTAATGACATTTTTTGAGCCAACACAAAAGATGCCAAGTCCATTCCTAAAGGGACATTTAAACGGACAAAAAAACTTCTTGTAATGTTGTTGTAGAAGCCCCCACTTGAGTAAACACTCATTGCTTGCAAAAGATTGGAAAAACATCATAAAGCCAATATTTCAGCAATATGCTACACTTTTCAGAAAAGGTTGCAGAAAAGGTTGCATTAGGTCCAACAGCTCCAAGGGAAACTCCCAACAGCGACACCTTTGCCCCTGCACACTTCAAAACCTCGAAAATTGCGTCTTTATCTTCGAAAAATTGGCTCCATCTTCATTTCTTGTTATATTTTTGTACAAATAAATTATTTCTAGCAACTAATATATTACCTACAAAAATAAACCAAGAAAGCTAATTTGTTTAATTTATTAAATGTCATATCAGTAAATAAATTATTACAACAATTTAATAACAAAAACAACAACCACAACATGATAAACACAATGGTCATCAACTAGTTTATGCACATCATACATATCAACATACACATTAAACAACCTTTGTTTTTCTAAGACAACTTTAAATGGCAAAAGTGATGGGTTTTAGCCATAAGAACTTTCCTATGTGGGCATGCAAAACCCTATTGCTTGGATCTAGGCTTTCTAATTAAACATGCTTTGAATCCAAGACTTCTAATGAGTAATTAGGAATAAGAACAATACTGCATCAGATCTAGAATCATACCTTTGAATCTCTTGCTTGATCTTGTTGTCTTGGAGCTCTAGAGTCACAATTTTCACTCCTCTAATGGCTTACAAACACCAAATAGCAAGGAGGATGATTTAGGAGAGAGGAGAGGGGAGGGATTCGGCCAGGGGTTCTCTACTTTAGATGAAGTGCCGATTTCCCTTTGCCATAGGGTCTATTTATACTTGTAGACTCCTTAAGGGTTACATCTTAAACCCTAGTTGGATAATCTTCTTTTAATGCAATCCAAATCCATTCCTTAGATAGCCTTGGACGATTTTATGCTATCCCTAGCTTCTAGAATTCATCCAACCCCTATCCAATATGGATTTATAGTCTAAAGTTTAACTATCAAACAAATGACAGTTTATACCCTCTTATTTAATTAATCTCTTTAAGTCACCAAATTAATTCTAATTAATTCTATGACTTATATTAATCAAATAACAATATTATTACTCTTTATATTATTCTCATAATACATTAATAATATTTATTCTCTCTTAATAAATCATCCTATCAAGTTGCTATGGTGAAGGCAACCCAAAAGGACCATGCACAACCGGGTCAAATACTTGCCTAATATAGTTGTAGCCTTAGACACTATTCCAACAGTCTCCCACTTGGATAAGTCTAGTAACTATATGCACAAGTACAATTCGATTTGCAATCGTAGCTCATAAAGACGCTGTCAAACTCTGATCTAATCAATCTTGTCCTTTAGATAAGGGATCGTACAATCCTCTGTTAGATATCATGCCGACAATTCTATGGAATGATCAGTCAAGCATTTAGGTTTCTCGATCTCTGATTTATTTGACATAGAACTTAATCGAACACATCAATTCAGTTCTGACTGGGCCCGACACATAAGTCAAATCAAATCATCGAGCGGCCGAGATATCGCTTTTACCTTCTTAGATAAAAGTTACAGATAAACTTCGACTTATATGCATTTACTTATTCATTAACCAACTATACACAACAATGCGTTTTATAACACCGAGTTACTGATGTGTTTTTGCATTATCAATGTACAATCAATTAACAAATAACAAACCATATATCTAGGTATTAAGACTATATGATATTATCGTCTTGCGATCACCCTTTTATATCATATTCCATAAGGTGATTCCAGCAAGCGCGGGTTTGTTCCAATGCTCAAAACTAGTTCATAAGCACTCATGAACGTTGCAGCAATCTTTTGCTATGTCTAATACCATTTAGACAATCTACATACCAATTCACGACAATCTTCATTCATATCTACTTCCAACATATGAACGATTGTGGACAATTTGAATAATTCGATTAATCTTAATAAACTCAATTATTCTTGGAAGTCAAAACATGCAAAGTGAAACAATAGTTAAACAATTAACATAAGACAGTAACATTACTCATAAATAAAACTCCTTTATTCAATCATCAAATGTTAATTACATTTATCTATTACATGTTTCTAATACTATCTAATCTATGCTAATATCATCCTTCAGCCCAATACTCCTAGCATGCTGCAAGTGCATAACCCTACTCAGTCCCTTCGTAAGCAGATCTGTTGGCTTATCTTCTGATGATATCCCTTCACTACGAGTTGTCCTTCTTCTACACGATGTCTAATAAAGTGATATTTTATGTCGATATGTCTAGATTTACCATGATCCCTCGGTTCCTTGGTCAAGGCAACCGCTCCTTCGTTATCACGGAAAATCTCCATGGGCTCCTTTATGGCAGGTACAACTCCATGATCACCGATGAAGTTCTTCAGCCATACTGCCTCCTTCGACGCTTCGCTCGCTGCAATGTACTCTGATTCGCACGTTGAATCAGCTACGGTTTCCTGCTTGGAACTCTTCCATGTCACTGCTCCTCCATTCAGGGTAAAGACCCAGCCCGACTGTGAATGGTAGTTGTCCCTGTCGGTCTGAAAACTGGCGTCACTATACCCTCGCACCTTCAAGTCATCACTCCCTCTGAGGACTAAGAACCATTCCTTCACCCTCCGAAGGTACTTAAGGATATTCTTCACCGCAATCCAATGGGCTCTGCCAGGATTTCCTTGATATCTGCTAACCATGCTCAAAGCGAAGGCTACATCAGGATGAGTACAAGTCATAGTGTACATGATTGAGCCAACTGCGGAAGCGTATGGTACTCGGCTCATTTCTGCTATTTCAACTTCGGTACTCGGACTTTGAGTCTTACTCAACTTGGTATTACTTTGTATCGGTAATTCTCCCTTCTTTGAGTTTTCCATACTAAAACGTTTTAGTACCTTCTCTAAGTAAGTGTTCTGACTAAGTCCAATTAGTCTCTTACTTCTTTATCTTACTATCCTTATTCCTAAAATGTAAGAAGCCTCTTCGAGGTCCTTCATAGCGAAGCACTTCCCGAGCCAGGACTTAACTTCTTGCAGAGTCAGGATGTCGTTTCCTATGAGTAATATGTCATCGACATATAGAACGAGGAAGCTAACTATACTCCCACTAGCTTTGACATATACACATGATTCATCTTCGCTTCGTACAAATCCAAACTCTTTGACTTTCTCATCGAAGCAAAGATTCCATCTGTGAGACGCTTGCTTAAGTCCATAAATGGACTTCTCAAGCTTACACACTCTATTCGGATGCTTCGGATCCACAAACCCCTCTGGCTGAGCCATGTAAACATCCTCAGCCAACTTTTCGTTAAGGAAAGCGGTCTTGACATCCATTTGCCAAATCTCATAATCATGAAATGCTGCGATAGCTGGCATCACTCTAATAGATTTTATCTTTGCAACTGGTGAGAAGGTCTCATCATAGTCAACTCCAGGAGTTTGAGTAAAGCCCTTCGCAACCAATCGTGCTTTATACATGTGTACGTTTCCATCCACATCGGTCTTCTTCTTGAAGATCCGTTTGCACCCAACGGTCTTATGTCCGGGCACATTATCAACCAAATTCCAAACTTGGTTATCATACATGGATTGGATCTCGCTATCCATTGCCTCTTTCCATTTCGCAGACTCCGGGCCTGCCATGGCTTCCTTATAGCTATTAGGTTCATCAAGATATATTAGTGTACCATCACTAATATACGTGTCCCCTTCGGTAGTAATATGAAAACCATAAAACTGGGGATGAACTCTAACTCTGTCGGAACGTCTAAGAGGTAAGGACTCATCAATCGGTTCAACCGGAGTTTCCTCCTCGGGTTAAGTGCCAGCGGTAGAGGTTCCTTCATCTATCGACTCTTGAATCTCTTCAAGCTCAATTTGCCTCCCACTGTCTCCTTGGCTTATGAGTTCTCGCTCTCGGAAAACTCCTCTCCTCGCAATAAAGAAAACATTGTCCTTCGGTCTATAGAAGAGATATCCAATGGATTTCTGCGGGTAGCCGATGAAAATACATCGCTCACTTCGTGGTTCGAGCTTGTCGTGAGTATCTCGTCTTACGAAAGCCTCGCAACCCCAAACTTTGATATGTGCCAACGAGGGAGCTTTCCCTGTCCACATCTCGTGAGGTGTTTTGGCAACCTTCTTAGTAGGGACTCGGTTAAGGATATGGGTGGTAGTCTCTAAGGCATACCCCCAAAAAGAGATAGGTAGTGAAGCACGACTCATCATAGAGCGAACCATATCCAATAAGGTTCAATTACGCCTTTCTGCCACACAATTCAACTGCGGTGTCCTAGGAGGCGTCAATTGTGAAACTATTCCACAGTCCTTGAGATAATCGTGGAATTTAAGACTTACGTACTCTCCTCCTCGATAAGATCGAAGCATCTTGATTTTTCTGCCCAATTGATTCTCCATTTCATTCTTGAACTCTTTGAACTTTTCAAAGTTTTCTGACTTTTGCTTGATTAGATAGATATACCCATAACTACTATAATCATCGGTAAAGGTCACGTAGAAGTGGTTCCCATCCTTCGTGGTTGATCTAAATGGTACACATACATCGATATGTATTAGGTCCAATAGACCCTCACCCCTTTCATATGTACTCGTGAAGGGTGACTTATTCATCTTTCCAAGCAAACAAGACTCGCATGTGTCATCTTCCCTAAGGTCGAATGACTCCAACACTCCATCCTTTTGGAGTTGGGCTATGCGTTTCTTGTTGACATGTCCAAGACGACAATGCTACAAGGATGCTTTATCCATATTATTGGAAGAATCTATGTTTAAAACATCATTTCCTAAGTTATCAACAATCATAACAGTTTCATAAATGCCATTACATGGTATAGCTTCAAAGTAAAAGACATCATTTAGATAAGCCAAAATAGAACCATTCACATTATTAAAAGAAAATCTAAAACCTTGTCTAAACAAACCATGAAATGAAATGATGTTTCTAGCCATTTATGGCGAATAGCAACAATTGTTCAAATCTAAACATAAATTATTCCTAAGCACTAAAGAATACACTCCAATCTTAGTCACAGGCGACGATCTTCTGTTCCCCATGATTAGATTGATCCTTCCTTGCTCCACATCCCTACTTCTTCTTAGTCCCTGCACATTAGAACAAATGTGGTAACCACAACCAGTATTAAGAACCCAAGAAATAGCATGATTAGAATCGTTAGATTTAATTGTGTATATACCTGCGAAAGATGGCTTGATCTTTCCTTCCTTGATGGCTTGCAGGTACTCTGGGCAGCTTCTCTTCCAATGTCCTATCTTGTGGCAGTGGTGGCACTCTACCTCCTTAGGGTTAGGGCAGGGCTTAGCGGGATCAACTTTGGTCCCACTAGAAGGTGCACGGTAAGAGACTCTCCATGACCCATCTTAGCGGGAATCATGTTAGTGAAAATCTCATAACGCTCTTGTCTCGCGTTTTGGTGTTATCTCTCCAATAAGTCTTGATGCATCTCGTACGGGTACGTGTCCTCATAGGACTTTTGGAATTCGGAGTTCATGGTGGCTATCATGATGCAATGTACCTTTGTTGCATCGTGCTCATGTGTTTCAAAAGCGGTAATTTCAGCCAGAGTAGCGATTTCAGGGTTGATTTTCTCGAGCTTCTCATCGAGGACATACTCCTTATCCTCATAGCGAGCAATGGTGCGAATGTAACTTATCCATTCGCTAAAGTTTGTTCCATCGAAAGTGACCTTTTGGCAAAGGCTCATCAATGTGAAAGAACTAGCAGCAACGTTGTTTGTGTTTGACATCTACAAATAGAAAGGACAAAGATAGATTAGAATATGAATCCCTAATTATCACCCAATAAGAAAAATTAGGGCTAGGATCCAACAACAATATTTACATATTAGAAAAGGGATGTCGTAATCTAACATGCAAATAAATTGAAGGTAAGTGAATGACGATTCACTAATTCTCCACCATAAAAAACTAACTATAATTCCTAAATGTATTGAGAATTCCTAGGTTCGGATGAGATTCATTGAAACTATCCAATGGCATGTTTAAATCTCGATATGCCCCTCTAGTTTGTGACTAAGATACCGAGGATCACAAAGCGGGTGTGAATTACCATGCAAATTCACACGGTGCCTTCATTGTGACGATCACCTATTCGATGTGCCGGTAAACCACACACGCTCCATCGAACTATGATAAACAATGAATCACCCTTTGCCACCTTTGCTTAGAACCAATTAGTGTGCCGGTAAACCACACACGCTCCACTAACTTCTTAGCAAGGGTGCAAAGTGTAATTTCATGGGATTGCATCAATTCACTTTTCCTAAAGTAACTAAGATTGGGAAATTTTTTTAAAAAATGTGTAGTTACTTTGTATTTTATATTATACTTTTAATGAGAGGATGAGGTTGCCCTATCCTACCCATTCGGCTAACGACTCTCCACCAATCAAGCAAGCGGTGGGTGTGAGTGTACACCCATTAAGCGCCATTTTATAGGCCGCAACCTTATACTCACCTTATAGATCGACTTCGTGAATGAGGCCTACTAACGGTAAGACTAGCATTTTAGTTATACATATATATATATATATATATATATATATATATATATATATATATATATATATATATATATATATATATATATTAATCTTGTAATATTATATTAGTATAGGGTCGTATTTTAAACCTTTCAAAATCTAGGGTTTGAAATTTAAATTGTCTAAATTAAAACTTTTAATCACAAAATATAAATTTCAAAACTTGAGGCCAAGTTTTAAACATTTAAAACATGGAGGATCAAATAACAAATAATTTTAATTAACAATTAATTTCCTAATTATCTATATTTGATTTATTCAAGACTTCTAACAAGATAATTACCAAAATAATCAAAATAATTAATTAATTATCATATAAGGAAATTAAATATTTTATTAGTTGATAAATATCTTTAATTAGATCAAGATTATAGTCATATATATCAAAAAATCGGATTAGGGTTGATCTAATATGATTAAGGTAAGTTTCCATAAGATAATCATGAAGAAATCCCGAATCTGGCCATTCCTGATGCATAGACTCGCCGAGTGCACCAAGAGACTCGCCGAGTCAGGCCAACTCACCGAGTTTACTATGGAACTCGCCGAGTCCATGACTCAGAAACACAAAAAATGAATTTTGCAGTTAAGTTTCAAACAAACAAGCAATAATTTAATGAAAACCAAGCCAGGCTCTGATACCACAGATGGGTTTTAGCCATAAGAACTTTCCTATGTGCACATGCAAAACCCTAATGCTTGGATCTAGGCTTTCTAATTAAACATGCTTTGAATCCAAGACTTCTAATGACTAATTAGGAATAAGAACAATACAAAATCAGATCTAGAATCATACCTTTGAATCTCTTGCTTGATCTTGTGGTCTTGGAGCTCTAGAGTCACAATTGTCACTCCTCTAATGGTATACAAACACCAAATAGAAAGGAGGATGATTAGGGAGAGAGGAGCGGGGAGGGATTTGGCCAGGGGTTCTCTGCTTTAGATGAAGTGCCAATTTCCCTTTGCCATAGGGTCTATTTATACTTGTAGACTCCTTAAGGGTTACAACTTAAACCCTAGTTGGATAATCTTCTCTTAAAGCAATCCAAATCCATTCCTTAGATAGCCTTGGACGATTTTAAGCTATCCCTAGTTTCTAGAATTCGTCCAACCCCTATCCAATATGGATTTACAGTCTAAAGTTTAACTATCAAACAATTGACAGTTTATACCCTCTTATTTAATTAATCTCTTTAAGTCACCAAATTAATTCTAATTAATTCTATGAGTTATAATAATCAAATAACAATATTATTATTCTTTATATTATTATCATAATACATTAATAATATTTATTCTCTCTTAATAAATCATCCTATCAAGTTGCTATGGTGAAGGCAACCCAAAAGGACCATGCACAACCGGGTCAAAATACTTGCCTAATATAGTTGTAGCCTTAGACACTATTCCAACAAAAAGATGCATAAAGTTGTGCTCCGTCTTCTCAAAACCTGGCCATCGTACCTGTCTAACTGGTGAACTAAAAATACAAGTTATTTTGAAAGCGAGTATCAACGTAAAGCTGGTGAATTCATAAGTATTAATGTGTCTTTGATTTGTAAAACTGTAAAGTAATGACTTGGAAACCTTTGGAAAAAGACTGTATAAGTGTGAATTCTTTGAAAGCAGTTGAAAACATTTGAATACTCTAGCAAATCCCTATGATTTCTATTAGTATAACGAGTAGCCTTCTACCAAGACCACAATGTTTTGAAGGCAGTCTTCTACCAAGACTCGTGTGTTTTGTAAGTAGTCTTCTACCAAGACTCGTGTGTTTTACTATAACAAAGATGGTTTTCCTTCTTTTTGACTATTACTAACAATACTTAGTCTAAGTCATCGTTTATATAAATGTATCACGAAAATAAAGTAATAGGAAAATATAATCATGTAAGTGTTATCGTTTTGTATTAGGATTAACACGACATCACGAATAGCGACATGTATAACCTTTGAACATCCATAGATTGTTCAATTTTCCTCTGTAGCTACAGCAGGTTTAAGGAAGGGTTAGTCCCGTAAAGGTACCCCTAATATAAGTATTAACCGTAGGCATCCGTAGATGGTCATTTACCTCTGTAGCGAACAGTAGGCCAAAGGAATGGTTAGTCCCGTAAAGGTACTCCTAATATAAGTATTAACCATAGGCATCCGTAGATGTTCATCTACCACTGTTGCTAACAAGTGGGTTCCGGAATGGTTAGTCCCGTCTAGATATCTCGTTGAACTGGGATAGGCAGGACAATATACACATAATGTACTAGTAAATCATCCTAGTGAATCTACGTACAAGTATCCATGTAAGTGTATACATGTAAATGTATCTATGTAAAGGTATTCATGTAAGGTATTCATGTAAGCGTATCTATGTAGATGTATTCATTTAACATGTAATGTATAGTATAGACTCATGAATGAACTAACTCTGGTGTAATTCCTTGTAATAGGAATAATGTTTTCTGTCTCCTAACTATCCCTATAATAGTTAACTGGAAGGTAATTGATTGTTCAAGCCGGTTTATACACCCTTGCTACACAAGAGTGTGGGAAAAACTGAATGAAGGATGAAAAGTATAATATCAATACATATATAAGAACATAAGTGTATAGATATAGTTTTGTTCAAGAAGGTAAAAGAAAATGGTTTTGTATGACATTTGTGAGTTTTGAACAATAAATAACAATGACTTGATGTCATTTTAATAAACATTTCAAACTCACTACTTTTGATAACTTGGTATTTTTAAGATAGAAAACCATTTCATACATCACATTTTGAAGCATGTGTAATCAGTTGGATGAAAACACAGTTATAAATATCTATGATTGATTTAAGAACATGTTGTTTTCTACTTGTATCCCCCCCCCCATTTAAAGAATTTAAAATCATTTAAAATATTGATTAAGGGGTATGAACTCACCTGAAAATGGTGGTTTGGATGAACCGAACGGTGTAGGGTTGTTAGCTGTCAAGTGAGGACTTGTACACACACTATGATCCTAATGAATATATAATCACACATATATGCACCCAATTAGTCTTAAAATACTAATTGAAAATGTTAAGACATCCTAGAACATGATAAACACTTTATATAAGTGTAATAAGCCCTAAGGATTTCATCTAAGCTGTTGTGGGACAAGGCTAATGGGTTTAGGGTTCCAAAGGACCCTATCTTTTAGTTTACTCTTCAATGCCATTACAACAAGGAGTTTACGGTCATAAATTCTTGAGTTTATGGCCATAAGCTCTTAAGCTTAGGTTTATTTGTTGTTTTGAAGTGTTACATGATCCCTAGAAGCAATTCTACTTGATGGTTTAATCCTTGGAAGGGTTTAGGGCATTAATACACTCCTTTGAGGAGTTCACGGCCCTGGGACCATTTTCCTTAGAGATTACAGCCATAATGTCTCATAGGGTGGGTTTTTGGTGATTCCAAGTCCCTGAATTAACTAGGAACTTATCTAAGCTAGTGTCCAAGGCTTTAGGCGTGATTAACGCACCTTTTGGCCCTTGAGTTTGGAGTTCACGGTCCAAGAACTTCTTGGGCCGTGAACACCTTACTCTTGGTGTTCATGGGTGATTTCTAGTCCTATATACACTAACATACAAGTCTAAGGTAGTTACATATCAAGGGGAAAGGACTAGGCATCATTTTAGCCTTATAAAAGAGTTTACTCCCCAAGGTGTTCTTGGGCGGTAAACTCTCAAATCTTGTTGTTTTGTTATGAAATCTAGGTTAATAAGAACATAATAAGCCATTTAAAACAACTAGAGAGATGTAATCACGATTTGAATTGAAAACCCGAAGATCTGTGAGAGAAAAAATGACTTTTCTTTAGTTGGAAATGTAACTAATGAATAAATATGGCTCAGAATCCTATATATAGTCCTGGGATTTTTGGCAGAAAATATTTTATTCACACAATGAACTCTAATATAATAGAGTTTTGGAATAACAGAGTTGCACAAAACCCTAGTGCATCCACTCTCCTGATATCTCCTTAAGTGTAAATCCTAAAATACTCAAACTTATACGAAAAAGTCTGAAAATTTACTGCGACTGTTCTAACTTCTATTGAGTTGATAATGTTTGTTCAGAATGGAAATTTCGGGTTGTCACATCATCCCCCTGTTAGAGGAAATTTCGTCCCGAAATTAGAATTTATGTAAGGAAGTAGGTAGAAGTGATCGAGTCGTGAGGTGGAAAGTTCCTAATCGATTGGTTCTCGCGCTCATAAGTGAATTCGGGTCCTCGGTTGATATCCCAACGAACCTTCACCAACGGGCGACGGCGTTGCTTCGTCCGCTTGACCTCCCGGTCGAGGGTCACAACGGTTCTAATACGAAGGCGAGGATCTCGTTAATCTCGATCTTGTCGAGTGACTTACAAGAGTCCTAACGGAAAGGTACAGTTTAAAAAAAAAGCGAGACACGTAGGGTAAAATGTAGGTTACTGAGTTTGCAGAGTAGGTCTAGTTTGTGAGATACAGGACCGTTTCTGGTAAGAATCTCGGAGGTCCTAACTATATTGGATTTAGCTTTCCACGCTTTACGAAGCGTATTAAGCCATTCCCAGAGTGAGACTTTCTAAAGAATTTGGTCTCTCACTTGGAATTCCAAAGGTTCTTTCTCTTGCTTAACTTCCCAGTCAAGGGCCACCCCTTGCTGGGTCAAAGTCAAAAGGGTATCTATAATTTGCGAGGAGTTCTTAATGGACTACGATAGTAGGTCTGTAAGACCTAGAATTTGGCGAATTTTCTGTCGGTGTCTACGATGCCGACAAATTCCCAACAGTTTTGGATAATTTGCCAGAGTACTCAAGAATTTCCACATCACTAATAGCGTATCTTAGGAAATTTTGACTCTTTAATTCGAAAACTCGTGTTCAGAGAACTTTGCGAAAAGTATCTCCAAGGGTAATGTTTCCATGGGTTCTTTCTTACTACGAGGGTAGATAAGTAAGTCATTACATGGAGAAATGAAAAACTGATCCCAGTAAGAAAGACGTACCCTACTCATTTAGCTCATGAATACTATGGGCGTATTGGTCCTATCCGAGGGGTATCACTATGGACTCGAAGTGTCCGCATCGTGTTCGGAGGGTAGTCTTCAGGACATCCTTCCCTAACATTCGAACTGGTGATATTCGGATCTCAGGTCCATTTCTGAAAGTAATTCTTTCCCTGAGTTTTCACAATCAACTCATCTATGCGAGGCAGAGATAACTATTTCTAAAGGAAATCATAATGGAGTCCCCGATCGTCGAGGTACATATGATGCAATCCGTCGACTTCTGGAAGAATCAGACCGGAGCTCTCAAGGGTGAGAAGCCTGGTCTTCTAATTCTATTGCTGAGTAGTTCGCTGAGTTGTCCGGGCTGTTCTTGTATCTCCATAGGTGTTTAGACTATAAGGCGATCTGGTTATAAGAGTCATACTGGGTTCTAAGTTTGTTCACATGCCAATGCAATTACTCGTAGTCTTGGGCAGTCTCCGTCCTGAAGTTCATATTAGAATTCATACATGGTTCAACGATCACACTCTCGTGTATACAAGTCGTATATAATTAAGATTGAAAAGGTAGTCGAATAACTGAGTCTTCTTTAAGCTCACATCCCATCGATGGAAAAGAAGTTAAAAGTGGAATCATCAATTCTAAACCTGTAGAACCTTGATTATATATCACCCCCATGTATGCATTCTTCAGTGATAGATCAACCGTATGAATCTTTGGATTTAACTTGACGTACTGCACGAGTGATACTGCGGGGATTCCTTTGGAAAGGAAAAGAACTATAAGGTACTCCATGCAAGAGTACTTCGGTGTTCTGATATGACGGCTTCGCTGGAAAAGCGATCTCGAAGAAATAGATGTACGTATGAAGATTGTATAGCGAGGATCGAATTTACTCGAGTCGTATGATAAAGTAAGAATCATATGGAAATTAATGATATTAGATTTGAACATAAGGAGTTACAGACAAAACACAACAGTGTAACCCTTAACAAAGTTACTATAATTTAGATTTACTACAAGAGTATTGCTGCGAACAAGGTATACTACAAAAGACAGTATACGCAGCAAGAGCATCCCTAAACGGACGGGATCTCGCAAAAAGGTAAGACTCTGTTTGCACTAGTTTTGGATGGTTCATAAGTCTGTTACAACGAAACGCCTAAATTACATTAACGTGGGTCCGGAGTAGTCTCTCCTGCGGCGGTAGTCGGTAGCATACTTCTGTCTGTGCCAGCATTTGCTACCTCTGGGCAGTTCCTTTTGTAGTGACCCACCTTGACACAATCGTAGCAAGCCTGATTCACACCGGTGTTGGGCACTTGGTTGATCGGCCTTGTTAGGCTCTTGCAGTAACGTACGGTGTGCCCCTTTTTGTTGCAGTTTGAGGACTGCATCTCCCGACAAAGTCCATGGTGGTAATAACTGCATTTGATGTATTTTGGGAGATTTCCAGCATATTATCTGGCTGGGTTAGGGAGAATTGGGATACCCGAGGGATGGTAGTAGGAGGTACCGATGTCGTGGTTGTGCAGGTTGTTACTGGTGGTTGTTTCCTGTTCGCCCTTCGAAGATATTTGTCCTTAGATTTAGCCCAAGACTTTTGTTTGTTACTCTTGGTCTCGGGACTTGGGGTGTCGTCGTAGTTTGCTGCTTGTTGAGGTGCTTGATTGTTACCCAGATTGGAATTGTTGTTAACAATCTCGCTAACATTTGCGTTGTTAGCGTTAAGGTGGGTCAGAATAGCTGACACGGCAGCCGAGACTGCAGCTTGAAAGGTAGCTGCATCAATCTGAAGAGTTGGTGTATGGTTGAGGGGTTGATCGTTTTTCTTTGGCGACATGATTCTGTTTCACGGAAAGAAAATGAATTTGTGAGCGAGTATGGTTGAACCTAGACGTAGTTAGATCGCTCATGTAAAGAATAGAAGTGTGTTCTCTAAGGTTTGACCCACATCCCTATGATGCAGTCCTAGTACGGAATGGAAGTATGTTCACGAAGGTTTGACCTACATCCCTATGATGCAGACCTAGCAAAGATTGGAAGTAAGTTCGTACGATGGTCTCAAGAAGTTTGTCGTTCTAGCCGAGGTATCGTTGGTTGGTGAATAACATGATCCAACCATTAAAAGAGACTCGGAGATGTCTTCGGAGATAAATTTCTATAGTCCAATGACTTTACTAAAGCATGTTTCAGATAGACTCTAATGAAAGTATGATAAGATTATTTGAAGAAAAGGACACAGAAGTTAGCCGAATGTCAATATCTTTGATATTCATGACGTAAAAGTTCGGGAAAATGACCTTGTAAAAGGTCTTACATCATATCCATAGAAGACAGTTCTTGACAGCATGAAGATCTAACTAACGTACTTATAGTACAAGATAGTTTCATAGAAAATGCCACATCGGGCATAGACAGAACACGATTCCTTTCTAACAAGGAAAAATAAAGTAAATCATCTACTACTGGCGACAGTCATCCCTCTGGTCAACTCTCTGTTCAGCCAGTTGGCGTTCCACATCAAGTAGGTGTCTTTCGTACACCCTCTGGCGTACTCGAAGTTCTATGACTTTGGCTCGTGATTCAACCAGTGCTTGGAGAAGGGTTTCATGGATTCTCTCAGATCTCTCATGAGCGTCTTCTAGATGAATGGTGCGGAGGGTATGCATTCTCGCATTGGCGGCAACTTTAGTGATCTGATGTAGGGCTGTGCTGCCTTGAATCTCATTTCAGGCCACTCTGTGGACCAAGATTGGCAAGATTCTGTCTGTTGATCCCCCATTGCTTAGTTCATAGAAGCTCCGGTTACCATTAAATGGCATGGGCTGATCTTGTCCTTGGCTCCATGTTTCCAAACATTCCACCCACTCAGGCGTCGGGCCATGAAAAGCTGGACGAGGGTTAGGAATTGGAAAGGGAGCTGTCTGGGGTAGGTTCTCAACCTCGGGTTCGGATTTAGCACCGTCCGAAAGGTCTTTTTCATGGTGATCATTCAAAAGGATAGGATGATCATTCTCCAGTTCTTCTCCAAACCATCCAGCAATGACCTCGTTCGGAAGGTACGATTTGTCGTGGGGATGGAGTCCAGCCATGTTATCTACGCGAGAATTTGGGTAAGGAAATAATTATTAGACGAACTATCTAGATAATTATTATAAAATCTTCATTAGTTATATCGCTATTTGTAAAGTGCATACCAGTTATATGTAATCAACACAACATAGGCCTTCAAATAAGTTACCTTAACTCCAAATTCACAAGGAATAGGGGTAAAGCAAAAATTTCACCGATTCTAAGTCTATAACATCCTAGTTACATATAACTTTAGTGTATCCACTTAGAAACTATCAACTTAGTAAAGAAGACCCTTTTTAGTTCTCAAGTATGTAATTATGGCAACACAAAACACCCCTATGGTATTTTAGACTTAGGTTCTGTTATAATGTTCTCATTGTGGTAATGTTGGTAAGTTCTTAGACTTGTTGCCATATCACAACCATTCTTGGGCATGTGCTAATCACTCCTCGGAATAGCATAGTTGATCAGGCTATTCCACTCCCAAGACTGGCCATACATCCCCGAGCTTACCTGTGATATTCAACAATCGCAATACTTTTGTTCTTGTCATTGTGACATGGATTTTAGTACGAATGCAGGCACGTATACTTTGTCAAATATTTTATTATTTAAAAGTAGAAACTCGTGGACAGAGTATTTTTAATCCCTATGTATTTATAGTTAGTATATCTTTTATGGGTTGATATACTTAATTTATTATAAACAATGCTCTGATACCAATCTGTCACACCCCAAAACCAAGAACGGCGGAAACGTTCCGGGGTGTAGGACGTCATGTGAAGTATCATAACAGTGTAAAGTAGTAAACAAGTAACAACATCATCCATTGCATTAAAAGTAAAGTTTTAATACATGTGTGTTCATTCATTGTAATAAGACATCAAAATATGTAATCAAAATAAAAGACGAGTCTTGTCTGTGCTCCGTCTTCTCAAAACCTTGCCATCGTACCTATCTAACTGGTGACCTGAGAATACAAATTATTTTGAAAGCGAGTATCAGCGTAAAGCTGGTGAATTCATAAGTATTAATGTGTCTTTAATTTGTAAAACTGTAAAAGTAATGACTTGGAAACCTTTGGAAAAAGACTGTACAGGTGTGAATTGTTTGAAAGCAGTTGAAAACGTTTGAATACTCTTGCAAATCCCTATGATTTCTATTAGTATAACGAGTAGTCTTCTAACAAGACCACAATATTTTGAAGGTAGTCTTCTACCAAGACTCGTGTGTTTTGTAAGTAGTCTTCTACCAAGACTCGTGTGTTTTGCTATAACAAAGATGGTTTTCCTTCTTTTTGACTGTTACTAACAGTACTTAGTCTAAGTCATCGTTTATGTAAATGTATCACGAAAATAAAGTAATAGGAAAATATAATCATGTAAGTGTTATCCTTTTGTATTAGGATTAACACGACATCACGAATAGCGACATGTATAACCTTTGAACATCCGTAGATTGTTCAATTTTCCTCTGTAGCTACAGCAGGTTTAAGGAAGGGTTAGTCCCGTAAAGGTACTCCTAATATAAGTATTAACCGTAGGCATCCGTAGATGGTCATTTACCTCTGTAGCGAACAGTAGGCGAAAGGAATGGTTAGTCCCGTAAAGGTACCCCTAATATGTAATAACCATAGGCATCCGTAGATGTTCATCTACCACTGTTGTAACAACCCCCCTCTGGCACGTATCACAATATTGTCCGCTTTGGGCCACTCGGCACGAGGACTTCCCAGGGGGTCACCCATCCTGGTACTACTCCCGCCCGAGCACGCTTAACTGCAGAGTTCTTATGGGACAAGGCTAATGGGTTTAGGGTTCCAAAGGACCTTATCTTTGAGTTTACTCTTCAATGCCATTACAACAAGGAGTTTACAGTCGTAAACTCTTGAGTTTATGACCGTAAGCTCCTAAGCTTAGGTTGATTTGGTGTTTTGAAGTGTTACACGATCCCTAGAAGCAATTATACTTGATGGTTTAATACTTGGAAGGGTTTAGGGCATTAATACACTCCTTTGAGGAGTTCACGGCCCTGGGACCATTTCCCTTAGATATCATGGCCGTAATCTCTCATAGGGGTGGGGTTTTGGTGATTCCAAGTCCCTAAATTAACTAGGAACTTATCTAAGCTAGTGTCCAAGGCTTTAGGAGTGATTAAGACACCTTTTGGCCCTTGAGTTTGGAGTTCACGGTCCAAGAACTTCTTGGGCTGTGAACACCTTACTCTTGGTGTTCATGGGTGATTTCTAGTCCTATATACACTAGCATACAAGTCTAAGGTAGTTACATATCAAGGGGAAAGGACTAGGCATCATTTTACCCTTATAAAAGAGTTTACTCCCTAAGGTGTTCTTGGGCGGTAAACTCTCAAATCTTGTTGTTTTGTTATGAAATCTTGGTTAATAAGCACATAATAAGCCATTTAAAACAACTAGAGAGTGGTACTCACAATTTGGGATGAAAACCCGAAGATCCGTGAGAGAGAAAATGGCTTTTCTCTAGTTGGAAAAGTAACTAATTAATAAATATGGCTCAGAATCCTATATATAGTCCTGGGATTTTTGGCAGAAAATATTTTATTCATGTATTGAACTCTAATATAATAGAGTTTTGGAATAACAGAGTTGCACAAAACCCTAGTGCATCCACTCTCCTGATATCTCCTTAAGTGTAAATCCTGAAATACTCAAACTTATACGGAAAAGTCTGAACTTTTACTGCGACTGTTCTAACTTCTATTGACTTGATAATGTTTGTTTAGAATGGAAATTTCGGGTTGTCACAATATGTATGGACTTATTTTTATACAAAAACAAGTTATCCATATTCTCCAAAAATTAAGATTTCTAAAAATCGTAAACTCAAACCAAACTTGCAATGTGGCTCTGATATCAGTTGTTGGGTTTATATTCAATAATTAGTTTCAAAAACATAAGATTTAGGAATGGAAGACTTAGAAATATTGAATAACATAAAACAAGTTTATATCCACCAAGGATCATCTTGCAAGTTGTAGAAACATTTAAACACCAACCAAAGAAGAGATTAAGAAATAACAAACTTTGTAGTTCTTTGGGTCTTCTTTGGAGGCTAGGAAGTTGATGAAGATTTATGATCTTTAGGGACACCAAGAAGAGCTCAACTTCATGTTGATGCTAGTGCATAAACTCTTTACTATTAAGCTTGAATTTCATAACCAAAGTATGAACTTCAAGAGAATGTAAAATGCAAGTAAACTTTAAGTATTCTACCAAAAATAGAGAGAGTATGATGGAGAGAGTAGGATTCGACAATATGCAAGCCATATGAATTAAAGTTGAAAGCCTTTACTATAAAGCTTAATCTATATCCAAGGGACCTAAAACTTTAAGTCAATCATGCTCCTAAGACCTAATTGTCCCTCCATGCTTTAAACCATTTCGTACTTTTGATTAAACTAATCAAAAGCCAAGCCATCTTTTATCTTCTAAATATTTCGAAAATAGTAATAAAATGAAGATAAAAAAAATTTATATTTTATAAACCAAGTTTATAAAGTATAAACTTTAACTTTTTGGTAAAAGACAAAATAATTTATCTAGTCCAAAATGTTCCGCATGACTTATACCATATGAATTATGTAATGTCACTTGCTAATAAAAATTATTATTTTTTTAGAAAATAAATTATATCCAATTAATTATAAGATGTTACTGAATATTTATTAAAATCAATTTCCAATAAATAATTAATTATATCAAATTGTTGTTAGTATCACCCATTAGTATCATATGTTTATTAACAATATCACTTTAATATGATTCTTGAACATACCAGATCTTTCAATAGTTACATAGAGACTGTGAATTTTTTGTTTTGAAGAAGTAAAGCGGTGGAAAAAGTAAGAGGATTGCAAATAACTTAGGACATAAAATTGAAGAAACAATGTAGAGAGAATTGTTGAAGACAAGTGAGAGTCTTGAAAATTATGTTAAGCTTGTTGGTAAACTGTATCACGACCTAACACAAAATAGATGAGATGAATGAACGTTGGTTTTTGTATTGTATGAAAGATATATTTTTTGTTATAAAATGTATTTTATGTTGTGTTATGAGACATTAATTGCCATTTAATTTGAAAATTAGTAAGTCTATTAAAATTATATTTTTGTTTAGAACATTTCAAATTATGACACGCAACGCGTATCGTAAATGCACGTCATAAGGTTACGACAAGCAAATGTGTTTCATCTTCCTATATGACATATGATAGGGGTTCAATGATATGTATTGCATATCATCTATGCGTGTCGTAAATGCACGCCATAAAGTTAGGACACATAAATGCGTGTCGTCTTCCTTTATGATAGGGGCTTCAACGACACACATTTGCTTGTCATCTATCCATTTTATGGCACGCAATGCGTGTAGTTGAGAGTTTTTCCTTAGTCGGAATGTACTCTAGACCAACGTGCCACATCAGAATATTCGGCTTGATAGGAACCCGACTATTCCATCTCATAGCCATCACACCTCCCTTCTACATGTAGGAGTCCATAAATGAGCGAGCGGATGAAACCGAAAACTAGTCGAGACATCTAAAAGCCAGCCCAAACTATCTATTTTGGTCTCAAGAGAAACGCCTTAAACCACAGACAAAAACGGGTGCCACTACTAAATATTATTAGTATTTATTTTAATGAAACCTAAAAGAAAGATCATCTTGTTGCTACATCGGTTAAAAACCTATTCATCTGACCAAGTAATTTAGATTTGATCGCATGTCATAAAAGTTAGGGAACAAAATCTATATTCATTGAATCCTATAATTTTGAAGTAATTTAGATTTGATCGCGATGATAGGATAATTCAAATCAATGCCAAATATGACATTATTTTTGTCAATTTATTTAAATCATGATTGATAGATGACATTGTCGTCGAACATTATTTACCACACAACCACTAAAGAAAATATTAATGGACAATTTGAAGAGTAAAAACTATATTAAGTCAAGTTATAGTTTCTATTATATTGGATTTTTCTTTATTTTATAATAAATACTCGAGCTAGATTCTGCACCTTGAATTAAACCAGGGCCAAATAACAGGACTTTTATATTTCTTATCTAAGAATAAGTTTGATTGATAGTCAATAAAACTTGGTCCATTCTTTTTTAATGAGAGTAGGTTTTGGACTTTGTTGAATGGGCAAACATTTAGTTGGTGATAATCTAAACTCACTTTTATATATATATATATATATATATATATATATATATATATATATATATATATATATATATATATATATATATATATATATATATATATATATATATATATGTGTGTGTGTGTGTGTGTGTGTGGTAAGTTCAATTGAAATGGAAAATAAATACACATGTGTTTTCCAACAAAACATGTTTCGTTAAACTATATACTAATCATTACCTTACTAAAACATTTTTTTTTGTTTTTTTAATTTTTAAGAAGCTATTTTATCGAAAAATTATTTTTTACTCTCTACAAATATACACTTATATTGATATAGTTTTAAAATAAAATAATTTGTTTTTATATTTTCAACTATCGTTATTCATAAGTGAATAAAAATGCATCAAAATTTTGCTACAGTACATTCGTTATTCACTTATGAATAAAAATATATAATTATTTTTTTAATAGTTTAAGTATCATTTATACTACTTATTCATATATGAATAACAAATTAACTTAAAAAAAAATCTGATAAATGGTTTATTCATATATAATATAAAATATGACCACAACTAACACACATGATATTCAAATATAAATAGAATATATCACGAAATTTGATGTAAAAAATATATTTTAATTATGAAACTTTATTACGTGTCATATTCATATATTAAGGATACTTCAACTATAAAAAAAAAAAGTTAAGCATACGTTTTATTTATAAGTGATAAACGAACGTACTGTAATAAAAATCTCATAGATTTTTATTCACTTATGAATAACGAGAGCCGAAACTCTAAAAAAAATATATTTTTTTTATTTTATCATAAAAGTATATGTCAATATGGATGTCTATTTATAGAGAATAAAAAATTATGAATTTTGATATATTTAAAATAATTTTTCGATAAAAATGGCTTTCTAAAAATCAAAAAAAAAAAAATTGTTTATATTAAGGTAATTGTTAGCATAGTTTAAGTAAGAATTGTTTGACTGGAAAACACAAGTTTATTTGTTGTCCATTTGTGTCGGTACGCCTAAGTGTTTTGCGGTAATTAAATGTATGACTGAAAATTATTCCCTCATTCTTAACTTTTTTTTCTCAATTGAACCATCCTCATATATATATATATATATATATATATATATATATATATATATATATATATATACATATATATATATATATACATATATATATATATATATACATATATATATATATATATATATATATATATATATATATATATATATATATATATATATATATATATATATATAGGGTTAAGTTCAAATGAGAACATTATTTAATGTGAGAATATGAGAACACTACTTTATGTTACTATTGTACTATGAATTTAATATGTATTCTATTGTAGTAATTATAATATGAATATATTCAATTTTATATTGCTATTCTACTATAAAATATATATATATATATATATATATATATATATATATATATATATATATGTAGTAATTTAGTAAATTTTAATGTGAATGTTAAATATGTGATTGTTCATATATTCGGTGATGAATAATGTCATAAAATTGTACATATAAAATTTTAATGTGTGATTTTTCGTATATTTGTTGATGAATAATGTCATATCATTGTATATATACAAAATTCATAGTAGAATAGTAACATAAAGTAGTGTTCTTATGTTCTCACATTAAATAGTGGTCTCATTTGAACTTAACACTATATATATATATATATATATATATATATATATATATATATATATATATATATATATATATATATATAAGTTTTATAGAAAAACAATTATTAATTAACGAACCAAAGAATAAATCTAGAACATCGGAATTTAAAGCGATCAACAGCAAAATGAAGGGTTATCGAATTTTACAATGGACGTATATATACCGGAATATAACAAAAACTCTTTTTTTTTCTTGTAATGTTTTTAGGCCATGTTTTTATCAAAAAAAAAATCGAATATACCGTTGTTCATGATTTTTTTTCATCATCTTTCCCTTCATATCAATATTCATATACAAAAAATGATTTTTTTTTCAAAAAAAAAAAAAAAAAAAACACATTTCATTTTTTTTTTTGAAAAGTTAAGTCTAATTTTTTATCGAAATATCTATTAAATATTAAAATTCATATTTTTTTTGGTATTCTTTAAACGTGTGTGTGTGTGTGTGTGTGTATATATATATATATATATATATATATATATATATATATATATATATATATATTAAAAAAAATCAAATTTCAATAAAGATTCACATTGTGCATCTGCCTAGATTCACAATATAAATCTGAGAAGATTCACAATGTCAATAATAATTAGTGAGACTCACAATGTAAATATTAAAATTAAAATATTTATAGTTTATATTCACAATGTAAATCTGAACTAATCGAATTTTTTTTATTCGTTATTGTTGTTTAATAATAAGGGCAAAAAATTGATATTTTTGGTATAACTGTTTTTTTTATATAATTAAACTTAAATGTACAAAACATCAACAAAACCACGTGGGTTTTTTTCGGAAAAAATTAATTTTTATATATCAACATAGATTTCTATGGAATGATGACGAAAAATTGTGAACAACAGTATATTCAGTTTTTGTCACACGACTTAATAATAAGGGCAAAAAATTGATATTTTTGGTTTAACTGTTTTTTTTATATAATTAAACTTAAATGTACAAAACATCAACAAAACCAAGTGGGTTTTTTTCGGAAAAAAAATTAATTTTTATATATCAACATAGATTTCTATGGAATGATGACGAAAAATTGTGAACAACAGTATATTCAGTTTTTGTCACACGACTTAAAAATAATAACAAAAAACGACTTGGGGTTTGTGGTAAGATGTGAGTTTATTGTATAATGATTATACTATAATCTAGTGTATGTAGGTTTACCGTACAAGTGTAGCTGCTGAAAGTCTGCTTGTTAGACGACTGACTGCTGCACCGACAATCCTCCAGATATAAATCCATAAACATAGATTAGTCACTCCTAAATACCCTTAGGTCAAATGAATGACGTACCCCTGGTCAAAGGTCAACTCCTTGGTCAAAGTCAACTTACAGGTGACTGGACTCGCCGAGTCATGGCACAGACTCGTCGAGTCCTTCTCCTACTTGCTTCCAAATCCTCACCAAAGCATCCATCTTGAGGATTTGGGGTTTCTGGGACTATTGCTACACGTTAAATTGCTCATCCCGCGTGCCGCTACGAAGGGTTGGACCTTCTACACTTAAACCCCTCTTAACTCAGTAACAGTTCATATGACTCGCCGAGTTTGAAGAACAACTCGTCGAGTCTAAGACCATCTTCATAGAACTCTCTGAGTCCACTTTGGAACTCGCCGAGTCCCTACAACCCTTCTCCCATACAGACGAAATCTGAGACATGCAACGGTTCCAAACCATAGATCTAAGCTCTTTGGGTATGCTTCTCACGTAAAGTTGCAAACTTTACCTGCATACATGGCCCTAATAGCTCCAAAAAGGCAATTCCAAGCTCTTTAGGAGGTCATACACTCAATAGGGACCTCAATCACTTCAACCACTGAGACTTTACACTTCTAAGGTGTCCATAAGGTCTAGATCTGAACTCCTTTCTGAACATAGAGAAAAACTACATGGAGTTTGAGGTTTTAGGGATTGAAAACCATTAATTAGGGACTAAAAGGGGATCTAGTGAACTAGTGATCAAGGTAGGAACTTTTCTACCTGAATGGAAGCTTCTCACAGTGTAGATTTCGGACCTACTTCCCCTCCTTGCACTCTTCAACGTCCTCCTTCTTCTTCTAAGCTCCAAACTTCCTTCACCAAGCCAAAAATCACTCACAAGAATAATATGGGGGCTAGGGTTTCGCTCTCCAGCTCTCTGAAAGTGTTAGGGACAAGGGAGGCCGAGTTATAGTGTTTAAATAGGGTGCAAACACCCGGGTTAGGATTTTACTCGTCCAACATGGACTCGCCGAGTCTGGGACCCGACTCGTCGAGTCCTGCACTTAAATCCCGTGCCAAAATCACTCCTACTCGGCGACTCGGGCCTCCAACTCGCCGAGTCCAAGGCGAAATGAGAAAAAAAAGCATAAACAGGAATCGTACCATGGAATCTGGTGTTACATAACTATTGACGAAAAGTGGACTCGAACTAACAAAAGTGTTTTGAATATTTGATTGAATAGTTGTTGAGAAATTAAGTTTATCTAAATTTGCAAAATTAGATAAATACCATTTTACTTTTGCTTAGAATTTTAGGTTAATTTAATAGTAAGTAGGTTAAATAATTAATTATGTTCCTTGAGATCGATACCCGACTTTTGTATCATACTATTTGTGAAAGGGTACACTACCCTGTGTCGAGTAGCTAGTAGGATAGTAGGTAAAATTATGTATAGCTATTAGGACACATCATAATGTTTTGCATATATCGACAAAAGTTAAGTATAATCGGGTTTATTTCAGTTGACTTTTCACACAAGTCTTTGGGGAAAATTATTCTTTATATGTTTTATTCAAAGTCTGTAAAAAGAAACATACTCACCAAAGTAAGCAATCTTCTATGAATGCTAATTCACGCACATCATAGAGTGAAAACCTAAAATCTACCGACATATGAATAGATCAAACAAATATAGAATAAAATCACACAAGTATTTTAAAAATAAGTAAACTAAAAATAAATCATCGTGTTCCCTCTTGGAAGCACTTCTTTAAAAAAATCCTTAGTTGGACCACATCCTCTTTAGTGTTTATGTTTTGTTCATATTTGCCTCCATGTAGCTTCGAAGAGTACACGAAAAGCGATCTTAACAAGCTGTTTAACAAATTTGCCTCTATGTTTTCTTCAAGGTAGTTTCCATGCTAGATTTCATCCTCTTAACCTGATGTTTAGCGTACTTGTGCCTTTTTTCCAATACCTCCACAGACCTTGCAAACAACTCTTGAGATTTTTATTATCATTTTATGCATGTTTCTCCAAAGATTCCTTATTGAAAAATATTTAACCCCTTTCTTGTAACTTGATTCTTTTTTCTTTTATGTATTACCCGTAAGGCTTCTAAATACATTTTGGTCTATGGATGTCATGTTTATCTACAAACGAGTAGAACACTTTATCTTTCATGTTGCCATTATCATCTTTGGTAAAATCTTTTGCTAAAAGTGTCCATTGCAATTGTCTCACCCCACTTGAATAAGATAAATTGGTTGGGTCATCTTCTTCATGTCCTTTCCAAAACTTTCCAGTTTTTCATCTACAACTACCATACCTTCGAGTGGATCATCCTTTTTCTCCCTAAAAGATGTATCACAAGTAAAATTCCAGTGATGAGAGTGCTTAGCCAATTATTTAATGATGACCTTTCCATCAGATGGGTTATTCTTTTGTGATTACCCTTTGAAACTCCACCAATTGATGAGTGGTTACATCGATTCCGTTGATGATAGTTTCTACCTCGTGATGGTTGTTAAGGTAATGTTATAAACAATCTTACAACATCTACTTGTATCTTTCTTATGCCTTAAAGCGTCTTTCGTCTTCTTTTTGTTGAAAATTTTGAAAATTTTTCTTCATTTTGACTAACTTTTGAAGGTGGACTGAACTGCTTAATGAACTTTGATTTTAAATCTATTGAAATATATATATATATATATATATATATATATATATATATATATATTCTAGTAGATGGTAAAGATTTTAACCAACACTTTATAGTCCATTGGAGGGTTATAGGGAACACCCCAAGCATAACTGCATTATTGGTTACCCTAATAACTATAAAAAATTCAGGAATTTCAAGAACTTTTTCCATTAACTTTTTGCATATTTAAGGTCATTCCTAGAGAAAGGGATCTCCTTTAATATATGTAGGAATTATCCTTTTAATTTTAAGCTTTTATCCTCCATAATTGCTAGATGAACCACCCAATGTATGGTGTCTTCGGTTATCCTTTTTGTTTTCCTCATCTTCTATTGTGTAGACGTTGTCCTTTTCTCTAACAATGTCCTTTCCTTTCATTAAAGGCTTAAACTCGTGTTCTGGTTCGTTAAATGGCATTGTTATTCGAAGAGTAGATACCTTGGTCATAAGCTACCAGTAAAATAAAAACTAAAACAAATAATAATATATATTTTCCTCATACAACACATTTAGAATTAAGTGCACTCGTCATGCATTATGAGGAATCGTGACCCAAATTTTTTTTTTAACTCCATTTGAGGTTAATAGGTAGAATGGATCGACCAATGACTAAACATCTAACACTGAATGCATCCATTCCTCAACAACAATGCCAAAAACATGATGCATAATTTATAATCAATATTGAACTTATAATTGTTATCAATGAAACTATGGACCATCAAAAAACTAGGCATGTAATCCTGCACACGACGTAGTATAGGTTAGGTAAGAATAGGTAGTCAAACACTCAGGGAATGGGTATAGTTACTAAAAAAAATTAATTCCTGATAAAACAGTAAAAAGTAAAGGAGTACTTTCAGTTAGATTCGATTCTCATATCAATCATGGTTGATTCATGTGAAGTGCAATGGATATTGGTTGTGGCTCACTTATTAGATCCCTTCATTCGTTCATTGATCATATGATATTAAGGACTTCAATTACAATGGTTATGTTAACTATTAATCTACAAATCTGTTATTACATTTATATCATGAAGGACTTAATCATCTAATTGACCTCATTATTCATGATAAATAAGTAAATGCACATAATGTTCATCTAATGTAACTCTAGTCACAATTGTCAATGGTCATGAACAACTATGATACAAGCATGCATAATCAGATTGGTCCTCTATATTATGTAAACTCAACATAAGTTATGAGAATTAAGTTAAATATATATGGATCGTTAGTTAAGGAAACATAATAAATTAAAAACAATCAATATCCAAATCATAGAATCAACACTTGATATTAAGGTTAATTAACATCAAAGAGAAACTAAAGGGTTTTTAGCCCATAATCTTAGAACACTAAATACAAATAAATAAAATGAAGAATTATAACCATAATGATTAAGAAAACCAAATGATCTTCTAACGATATCCTTCTTTGATCCTTGCTCCAATTGAATTCTTCTAGTCTCCATATTTCTATTTGTATGTTTATATATCTTTAGGTCAAAATTTAAGACCTATTTAAAGAGGAAATGTAAACCTAATAAGGCACGAAACACAAAAGGGAAAGGTGGGTCGTCCATTGCGAATTTCCCTATGGGTTCTCAAATTTGACGGCTCTGCATGACTCACAATTAGAATTGGCACTTTTCACTTTATGTAATCCAACTTCTTCTCTTGATAGCTCCATTCTTCATATTTTACTTTTACTCTTTACTCGTTTTCTCTCTTTCTCTACAACTTCCCAAAATATCTAGACAATTTTGAATTTCAAGCAAAATAAGTATCATTTGTCCAAATTTATCGTAAAAACATAGCATAAAATACATAATATGACCCATAATATATACATATTTTTCTATATCAACGTCCAATACATCATGTGATTTCTTATTTAAATGATATGTCTTTCTAGGCATTTCTAAAGACTTCATGGATGTTATGAAGCGGTCTCTTACCTCTTACGAATCACTTTTGGTCTTGACTACACCCCAAAGGGTTGGCATCTTGACATATTGATGGTATGTTGAGGGGACAACCTTCATATCATGCATCCAAGGCCTCTCTAAAATATTTTATAGAACTACAGATAATCAATCACAACAAAGTGTTATAGAGAATTTACTCCATCAACATAGATTAATTGCATGATCTTTCAATGTTGTTCTTCGTGTCGCCACTGAATCCTACTGGCACTAAGGATATTTTGACTATATCAGATTTAATATGCTTATCTTTTTCAAGGTGAGCAAGATAATATTGATAGAGCTTTCACTATATATAGGATGATTCATAAAAAAATTAACATGTACAAGCTGAAAAACTGAGTCAAGAGCATAGACAGTGGTGACTAGTAGAAGTCTATCTCCTAGGCTTGACATACAAATGATGATTTAATGTGCATGATTGTGAAATTGATTTAGACAATTTGAAAGGTAGCCACTGACCCTGATACCGATCATATAAATTAAGTCTTTCATAATAAGAACTAACATAATGGATATAGGAAAGCTATGCTTGTTGGTAGATAACTTAGAAACATGTGATTGCTTGATCATTGGTAATAATCCGTTTTCAGGACCTTACAATTGGTATCAGAGCAAAACCAGTGTCAAAGCATCTTGCAATCAAGTTTTTGGCCGTATTCTTCACCGTTTGAGATTGGAATTAGTGTTTTACCGCTAAAGGGAATCAAGTCTAATCGAAAAAACGTGCTTTCTTGAATTTCTGGGAGCTTACTGCCAAGAGATTACGACAGCAAACTTCGTTTACGGCCGCAAACTCAATAGCATTCTTTGGTCGTAAACATTGTTCTTGGACTGTAAACCAAGCATATTCAATAACCGTAATCTATGTCTCAAAAACCGAAAACTCTTGACCGTAAACTAAGTTTACGGCCGTAGACACCTAGATCGTAAGCTTTCGACCGTAAACTGAGTTTACGGCTGTAAATCCTACTTTGACCGTAAACTCAAGTCTTGACTAGAAACTGATTTTTGATAAGTTATGTTTTAAATTTTAATAATCAATGGATTCTCAAAGCCAAACACATCATCATGAGCTGGATTCTGCCAATGGCACCACTACACGCATTCCAAGACTGTTGTCAGCAGATGGTTTTCCTGAATGGAAATACCGGATTGAAAAAGATATTAAAATGAAGGACTTCAAGATTTGCAGAAGCATCATCAAGAATCATGTCAAAATAACCACCAGTGTTGTAGGGCAAGTAGTTGACAAAGTAGTTGAAAACTACACAGATGAAGATTTTGAGAAAGTGGAAGAACAGGAAAGGGCTTTGGCCACTCTAACCATGGCTTTATCTACTGATATAGCTCAAGGGTTCAGAGAGTATACTTCAGCTAAGGATTTGTGGGAAGCCCTGATTGAGGTATATGAAGGTAATGAAGACATGAGGGAAAGCCGCCAGGATATGTTGCGTCAATGGTTTAACATGTTTAACCATATTCCTAGAGAAACCTTAGAGGCATAGTTACAACGATTCACAACTCTCACCACTGAGATGACCATAGATGGGATCTTTTTGACCAAGTCCGAAATAAATAAAAAGCTACTGAATGCTCTTCCAAAGTCATTGGACATTAATGTAGCTGTCATTAAGAAGACCAAGGATCTAAATCGCCTTACTCTTACTGAAATGATGACAATCATCAAGGATTATGATATTGATGATAAACAGCGAGAGTTTAACCATGTGAATTCATATTTAATTGCAAATCTTGGGATTTCCTTTAACAATGCTCTCTTATCTCTCACCATTCCCTCTCCAGGTCAATCTTTTGTTGCTCAACCTACACAGACTCAACATTTTTCCACTTCATCAGCTACTTCAATTCCTGCTACATCATCCATGCTTTTTTCTCAGAACCAATTGTATGTTGCTCCTTAAGTTGCTCCTTCCTCAAATGTGTCTTCTTCTTCAAATTCCAAAGAAAGTGATGAAAATCTTGCTCTCGCCACAGGACTTGTTAACTGCTACAATGCTCTTGTAGCTAGAGATATGTTGGATAAGGTGTCTAAGTCCATAACTATATATGGTATGTATTTGACCCGACCCGACATGGTCCATTTGGGTTGCATGACCCCATGCAATTGGATAAACTAAAATGAGAGAAATAACACTTATGGTTTATTAATATATTATAAGTTCTAATATATTAATAATCTTATTTAATTAGTTTGATCAAGAATTAATTTAGAATTAATTAAGTGATCAAAAGATAACTAATTAAATATATGGGTAGATTATGTAAATCTTCCATATCTTATATAGTGGGCTAAGAGGCTCCATGGATTATCAAGTTGGGTTCCACCCATAGGATGCTCCATGGAGTTAACCCATAGGATGCTCCATCGAGTGATCGTGAGATGGTAATATAATATAAGTCTTCAAACCTAGAGATATGATTTGTGTCTATGAGTTGGTTATGCATTGATTGTATGAAAACGCATTGGTAACTCGATGTTGTAAAATGTGATCTTGTGTATAATTTAATAAGTAGTAGAGAAAACATATGAGTCGAACTTTATCTGTTCCTTCTTTGATTAGAAGCTGATATCTAGGCCCCTCGATGATTTTGTTTTAACCTATGTACCGGGCCCGGTCAGAACTAAGTTGATGTGTTCAATTAAGTTCTTTTTCAAACAAATCGTAAATCGGGAAACAAACTGCTGGACAATAAGAAAGACATTTTTCCATGTATTTGTGTGGCTAATATCTAGAAAGAGGATTATATGATCACTTATCTTAAATGGCGTATCATCATCTTCTCAGTTCCGATCGGTTCCTGAAGTATTGCAGTTATAGTTATTAGACTTATCCAAGTGGGAGACTGTTGGATAAGGTGTATAAGTCCATAACTATTTCTGGTATGTACTTGACCCGTCCCGGCATGGTCCATTTGGGTTGCATGGCACCATGCAATTGGATAAACTAAAATGAGAGAAATAACACTTATGGTTTATTAATATATTATAAGTTCTAATATATTAATAATATTATTTAATTAGTTTGATCAATAATTAATTTAGAATTAATTAAGTGATCAAACAATAACTAATTAAATATATGGGTAGATTATGTAAATCTTCCATATCTTATATAGTGGGCTAAGAGGCTCCATGGATTATCAAGTTGGGTTCCACCCATAGGATGCTCCATGGAGTTAACCCATGGATTATGAAATGAAGAGTCATGTTACATTAAGGTTTACTTAATGCAACACACTATATAAGCAAAGGTGTTCCCCCCAAAATCGGCTGCACTAAGAAACAAGAGGGCTAGAGCCGATTTTGCAAGTGTAAGATTCTCTCAAAGTTTACTTCTTTGCATTTGGTGTTGTGTGAAGCATTTGAGGCATCACACTTGGGGTGCTAGGCTCACAAGGTTTCAAGGATCATAATCAACAACAAGGTATGTTATTCTTGATGGGTTTTGAGCATTCTAACACTTCCTAAGTGTACATGCAACCCTAATAAACCTTGGATCTATGTTTGTCTAAGATACATGCAAATAATTATTTTTCCAAGGCTTATATCCTAACTAGCATGGCATGGGGAACTTGAATCAAATAAAGCTAGTAGAAACACTTACCTTGTAGTTGTAGTTGATTCCTTGGAGTTTTAGAGCCTAGCACCAATAATGTGGATGCCTCAAATGAAAGTCACAAATCACCACAAACTTGGAACTTTGAGAGAATAGTCACACTTCTCTTGAAATCGGCCCTCACCTCAACATGTGTCAACTATTATGATTTCAAGAGCCAAAGCCTCCTTTATATAGTGTGGTGGATTAGGGTTACATCCATGTAAACCCTAATACCCATGTCTCTTCATTTCCATGAGATCCATGGGTCAAAGCTCCATGGAGTATCCATGGACTTCTCCATCCAAGCCTAGCCCATTCCAAATACGCATAAGCCCACACTATGTAAATATAGAAGCCCATATTTAATTAGTAATATCTTTGATCACTAAATTAATCCTAGATTAATTATAGATCACTACTAATTAAATAATATGATCTTATATTAATATATTAGAACTTATAATATATTAATAAATCATAACTTGTACTATTCTCAAATATTATCCATAAATTGTACGGGTGAAGTGCAACCCAAATGGACCATGCCGGGTCGTGTCAAGTATATACCAAATATAGTTATGGACTTAGACACTATATCCAACAGTCTCCCACTTGGATAAGTCTAGTAACTATATTTGCAAGTATAACTTCAGGAATCGATCAGCAATCGTAGCTCTTTAAACTCTGTTGAACTAGAACGTGCCATTTAGATAAGTGATCATATAATCCTCTGTTCTAGATATCAGCCGGACAAATACATGGAACATTGTCTTGCTTATTTTCCAAAATTTGTTTCCCGATTTCCGATTTGTTTGACATAGAACTCAACTGAACACATCAATTTAGTTCTGACTGGGCCCGGTACATAGGTCAAAACAAATTCATCGAGGGGCCCAGATATCAGCTTCTAATCCAAGAAGGAACAGATAAACATCGACTCATATGTTTATTCTACCACTCATTGAATTACACACAAAAGCACGTTTTATAACATCGAGTTACCAATGCGTTTACGTACAATCAATGCATAACCAACTCGTAACTAACAAATCATATCTCTAGGTTTGAAGACTTATATGATATTACCGTCTCACGATCACTCGAGATAAAATTCCATGAAGTGATTCCAGTGAGCGTGGGTTGAGTCCAATGCTCAGAACTTATGAGCACTCATGATTGTTGTAGCCATGTCCAACACCTTAGACCTCTGCAACAAATCATGACAGTCTTGATTCATACCTACTTCCGACATATGACTGACTGTGGAGGTTTGAATAATATGATATACCAAACATAATTATTCTGGAAGTCAAAACATGCAAAAGAAATATAGTAAAAGATCGACAAGAGATAGCAACACTTTACTCATAAATAAACCACCTTTTATTCATCATCAAATGTCAATTACACTTTACAAATTTCTGGGTTATCTAACTACTAAAACTTATATCATCCTTCAGCCCTATGCTCCGAGCATGCTGGAGATGCTTAACCTTACTCAGTCCCTTCGTGAGGGGATCTGCCGGGTTCTCATCTGATGATACCCTCTTCTCCATGAGGAGTCCTTCTTCAATTCGATGTCTGATAAAATGGTATTTTTTGTCGATGTGTCTGGATCTCCCGTGATCCCTTGGTTCGTTGGCTAAGGCAACCGCACTATTGCTGTCACAGAAAATCTCCATTGGCTCTTTTATAGCTGGTACAACTCCAAGGTCTCCGATGAAGTTCTTTAGCCATATCGCCTCCTTTGCTGCCTCGCTTGCTGCTATATACTCTGATTCACAAGTGGAATCAGCCACTGTCTCCTGCTTGGAACTCTTCCAAGAAATTGCTCCTCCGTTTAGGGTAAAGACCCAGCCTGACTGAGAGTGGAAATTATCCCTATCAGTCTGGAAGCTAGCATCACTATACCCTACAACTCTCAAGTCATCACTCCCACCGAAGGTAAGGACCCAGTCCTTAGTCCTTCGCAGGTACTTGAGGATATTCTTTACCGCAGTCCAGTGTTCCTTGCCAGGGTTCGCCTGATACCTGCTAACCATGCTCAAAGCAAAAGCTACATCAGGTCGAGTACACGTCATGGCATACATGATCGATCCTACACCTGAAGCATAAGGAAAACGACTCATTTCTGCTATCTCAGCCTCACTACTAGGGCTTTGTGTCTTACTCAATCTGGCATTACACTGAATGGGTAACTCACCTTTCTTGGAGTTATGCATGTTGAATCTTTTCAAAACTTTGTCCAAGTAGGTACTTTGGCTAAGTCCAATTAGCCTTTTACTCCTGTTTCTCAAAATCTTTACCCCTAGGATATAGGCAGCTTCACCAAGGTCCTTCATAGTGAAACACTTCCCAAGCTAGGACTTTACTTCCTGCAGGGTTGGGATGTCATTTCCTATGAGTAGTATGTCATCCACATACAGTACCAAAAAACTGACTATGCTCCCACTAGCCTTGATATAGACGCAAGATTCATCTTCACTCCTCGAAAAGCCAAATTCCTTGACTTTCTCATCAAAGCAAAGATTCCACCTGCGAGGTGCCTGTTTCAATCCATAAATGGATTTCTTGAGTTTACACACTCTATTAGGGTACTCGTTGCTGACAAAACCCTCTGGCTGACTCATGTAAACATCTTCAGCCAACTTTCCATTAAGGAAAGCGGTTTTGACATCCATTTTCCATATTTCATAGTCATGAAATGCAGCTATGGCTAACAGAACCCGAATAGACTTAATCTTGGCTACTGGAGAAAAGGTCTCATCATAGTCCACTCCAGGAATTTGAGAGAAGCCCTTTGCAACCAGTCTCGCCTTATAAGTGTGTACTTTACCATCCATGTCAGTCTTCTTCTTGAAGACCCATTTGCACCCTACAGTCTTACGACCAGGTACATTCTCAACCAAGTTCCAAACTTTATTGTCATACATGGATTGTATCTCGCTATCCATGGCCTCTTTCCATTTAGCAGCCTCAGGGCCTTCCATGGCTTCCATGTAGCTGTTAGGTTCATCCAGACCTACTAGTGTCTCATCACTAATATGTGTCTCACCTTCCGCAGTAATATGGAAACCATAGTAATGCTCAGGTGCATTCCTAACTCTCGTGGAACGCCTCAGAGGTACAGGCTCATCAACTGGCTCAACAGGAGTTTCCTCCTCAAGTTGAGGGCTAGTGTTTGAAGTTCCTTCACCGCTTGATTCTTGAATTTCTTCAAGATCAATTTGCCTCCCACTGTCTCCTTGGCTTATAAATTCTCTCTCTCGAAAGACTCCTCTTCTTGCTACAAAGACCACATTGTCACTAGGTCTGTAGAAGAGGTAACCAAAGGATTGATGTGGGTAGCCGATGAAAATACACCTCTCGCTTCGAGGTTCGAGCTTATCATGAGTCTCGTGTCTCACGAAAGCCTCACAACCCCAAATCTTGATGTGGTCTAGCTTAGGTACTTTGCCAGTCCACATCTCGTGAGGAGTTTTGGCAACTTTCTTTGTAGAGACAAGATTAAGAATATGGGCGGCAGTCTCTAAGGCATACCCCCAGAATGAGATTGGTAGCGTAGCTCGACTCATCATGGAACGAACCATATCCAACAAGGTTCGATTATGCCTCTCAGCCACACCATTCAACTGTGGTGTCCTGGGAGGTGTCAATTGTGAGACAATCCCACATTCCCTAAGATAGTCGAGGAACTCTGAACTAAGATACTCACCTCCTCGATCGGATCGAAGCATCTTAATGTTCCCGCCCAATTGATTCTCGACTTCCTGTTTAAATTCCTTAAACCTCTCGAAAGTCTCTGACTTATGCTTGATTAAGTAGACATATCCATATCTACTGTAATCATCAGTAAAAGTCAAATAATAACGATTAGCATCCCTTGTGGCATGTTTGAATGGTCCACACACATCCGTGTGTATAAGGTCCAACAAACCTTCACCCCTCTCACACGAGCCTGTGAAGGGTGACTTTTTCATTTTTCCAAGTAAGCATGATTCGCAACTATCATCTGACTTTAGGTCAAACGGCTCCAAGACTCCATCCTTTTGGAGTTGGCCTATGCGTTTCTTGCTTATATGTCCAAGACAACAATGCCATAATGATGCTTTATCCGAGTTATTATTATTAGTAGAATCAATACACAAAACATTATTTCCTAAGTTATCTACAACAGATACAACTTCATACACACCATCACAAGGTAATGCTTTAAAATAAAAAACATTATTATAGAAAACATCTATAGAACCAACTTCATTATTAAATGAAAAGGTAAACCCTTGTTTGTACAAAGCATGAAAGGAAATAATATTTCTTGCCATTCCTGGCGAGTAACAACATTTATTCAAATCTAAATTAAACCCACTACTTAGCGATAAAGTATAAACTCCAATCTTGGTAACAGGTGAAGCTTTCCTATTCCCCATGATCAAGTTTATTCTTCCTTGCTCCACATCCTCACTTCTTCTTAGTCCCTGCAAGTCACAACAAATATGAATACCACAACCGGTATCAAGGACCCAAGATTTAGAATGGGGTGAGTTATTAGAAATGATAGTGTAAGTACCTGCATGGTTGGGTTTGACTTTCCCATCCTTCACATCCTACTGGTACTTTGGGCAGTTCCGCTTCCAATGAGATTTTTCATGGCAATAGAAGCATTCAGCCTCTTTTGGGTCAGAAGAAGGAGTGACAAAACCTTTCTTGGTTCCACTTGAAGAAGAGCCATCAAGGGTCCGAGCCTTGGTACCCTTCGAGGATCTCTTTCTCTTCCTCCATCGACTTTTCCCAATTGCCAAAACCGGAGTTGAGTTTGGAGTAGGAATGATAGCAACCGACTTCCCCTTAAGACCTGATTCTGCGGTCTTGAGAAGTCCCTGAAGTTTGCTGAGTGTGACCTCTTCCTTATTCATGTGATATGTCATGCGGAATTGATCATAGCATGATGGTAAGGAGTGCAAAATGATAACTATTGCAAGATCCTCAGGGAAGTTCACATTAAGCTTCAGCAAACGATCCACATACCTTTGCATTTTCTGCATGTGGCTCGTGACGGATTCCCCGTCCTTCATCATGGTTGTTATCATGGAGCAGATGATTTCATACCTCTCTTGTCTTGCACTTTGATGGTATATTTCCATCAAATCTTGGTGCATTTCATAAGGGTAGATATCCTCATAAGACTTTTGGAGTTCCGCTGTCATCGTGGCCATCATGATGCAAGCCACTTTCGTAGCATCCCTTTCATGTGCCCGAAATTCAGCGATCTCCTGAGGAGTTGCAGTGGTCTCATCAATCTCCTTAAGCTCCTTGTCAAGTACATACTCTTTGTCCTCGTAGCGGGTAATCATCCTGATGTTTCTGATCCACTCATTGAAGTTGGATCCATCAAAGGTGACTTTCCCACACAAGTTCATAAGGGTAAAGGAGCCATTAGGATTAGAGCCAGAAGCAGCATTGTTTGAAGACATCTGAAAAGAAGAGAACAAGATTAGTTTAGATATAAGAGTGTCCTTAATAAAACACCCAAATGTAATATTAAGGCTAGGATCCAATCACAATATAATATAACTTAGAAGAGGTATGCCGTAATCTAAGCTATACCATATTTGAAAGGTAGGTGAATGACGATTCACCAATTTCCACCACGAAAACCGAAATATTTAAGTATTAGGTTTTTGATTGGTTCTTAGAAATTCCTAGATTCTTTGAGATTCAATGAACTTTTCAAAGACATGTTTCAATCTCGAGTGTGCCCTCCAAGTTTTGTGACTGGGATGCCGAGGATCACAAAACGAGGTGTGAAGTAACCATGCAAATCACTTGGTACCCTTAAGGTTTATCACTCAATCAATGTGCCGGTAAACCACACACGCTCCATCGATACTATAATAAACCCTAAGTCACCCTTTACCTACCTTGTTAAGTCCAAGTTAGTGTGCCGGTTAACCACACACGCTCCACCAATGACTTAATCAAAGTGTAAAGTGTGATTTCATGGATTAGCACCTTATTCACATTTTTCCTAAAGTAACTAAGATTGGGAATTTAATAAAACATTTAGTTACTTTATAATATTCATCATACTTTGAATGAGAATTTATAAGTCCTTGTGTTACCCGTTCGGCTAACGACCCTCCACCAGTCAAGCAAGCGGTGGGTGAGAGTGGACACCCATTAAGTCACCATTTTATAGGCAACAACCTTATACCCACCTTATAGACCGGCTTCGTGAATGAGGCGTACTAGCGGTAAGACGACTTTGTTCTTATACATATATATATATATATATATATATATATATATATATATAATTATTAAATCATAATAATATAAGTATAAGGGTTGAATTCTAACTTTTAAAATTCTAAGGGTTGGAACTAAAGTTTTAACTTGACTTTACTTGTTCCAAAACTTGAGGGCAAGTTTTGTAAACTTTCAAAACTTTTCATATCTTGCAACTTATGAGTTTAATAGAGTAATAAAATGAAGACTCTTCACTTTTGTAACTCTTGTGTTCTTTTAATGGTTTTCAATCCAAGAGACTTTTGGTTTTCCATAACTTGAGGACAAGTTATGGACTCCATTAAATAACATTATGATCAAGAATTAATCTACCACATTGGTTACAAATAATTCCTATGATCATCTAAACATCATAAGAACAAGATCATGAACATGAACACTTTCATATATCAAAATCACACTTAATCTTTGTAATTTTGATAACTAGTTGTTGTAAATGAGTTAGAAAAGACATTACACCTTCTAAAACAAGTTTTCAAGTACCAAAATAGTTTAGGGTAATGTTTCTAATCCTTTTCCAGCAACTAAAGTCGAAAAACTTCACTCTGTCGACCCTACTCGCCGAGTGCATGAACCTACTCGGCGAGTAGGTTGAAGATACAAGTGGAATCGGCGAGTCCATCAGTCAGACAGCAAGATTTCGACTTTTTCAAGCGTATTGCAACAAGTATCAAACAAACAAGCCTAAGCTCTAATACCACTGATGGGTTTTGAGCATTCTAACACTTCCTAAGTGTACATGCAACCCTAATAAACCTTGGATCTATGTTTGTCTAAGATACATGCAAATAATTATTTTTCCAAGGCTTATATCCTAACTAGCATGGCATGGGGAACTTGAATCAAATAAAGCTAGTAGAAACACTTACCTTGTAGTTGTAGTTGATTCCTTGGAGTTTTAGAGCCTAGCACCAATAATGTGGATGCCTCAAATGAAAGTCACAAATCACCACAAACTTGGAACTTTGAGAGAATAGTCACACTTCTCTTGAAATCGGCCCTCACCTCAACATGTGTCAACTAGTATGATTTCAAGAGCCAAAGCCTCCTTTATATAGTGTGGTGGATTAGGGTTACATCCATGTAAACCCTAATACCCATGTCTCTTCATTTCCATGAGATCCATGGGTCAAAGCTCCATGGAGTATCCATGGACATCTCCATCCAAGCCTAGCCCATTCCAAATAAGCATAAGCCCACACTATATAAATATAGAAGCCCATATTTAATTAGTAATATCTTTGATCACTAAATTAATCCTAGATTAATTATAGATCACTACTAATTAAATAATATGATCTTATATTAATATATTAGAACTTATAATATATTAATAAATCATAACTTGTACTATTCTCAAATATTATCCATAAATTGTTCGGGTGAAGTGCAACCCAAATGGACCATGCCGGGTCAGGTCAAGTATATACCAAATATAGTTATGGACTTAGACACTATATCCAACAATTCTATCTTTCATTCAAGATAAAAATGTTTCGCATGTATGCTAGATAGGAATATAACCTTGGAATTCAACTTTGCATGATAATGAGACAAACATAGATCCAAGGTTATTAGGGTTGCATGTACACTTAGGAAGTGTTTGAATGCTCAAAACCCTTTAGTGGTATTAGAGCCCAGGCTTGTTTGTTAAATACTTGATGCAAATTTGTTTTTCAAAAGCTAAAAACTGTCCAGATAAGAAAACTCGACGAGTTCTGGCCAAAAACTCGCCGAGTTCCCAGGTGAACTCGAAATTTATTATGTCACTGTAACTCAGTTCTGTTAATAAAACAAATTTATTAAAATTTTTCCGTTAACTTCTTGAGTTAAGTAAATCAATTAGGGTTATTATCGTAATTTCAAACGTGACGGAAAACGAAAAATCATGCGAAAACCCTGTTTATTATTGGTGTTTGGTGGACCCCCACCCAAGCCGTAAACTCAACCCTATATAGGGGTTGAGTGGTCTTCATTCCCACCTTTTTCACACACTAGAAACTTTCTCTCTCTACTCTCTCTCTACAATCTTGGGTTTTTTTATCAAAAAACACTCCGTCAAGCTTCACATAAGAAAGTAAACCCCTCCTAGCTAGTTGTTTGCTTAGCATACTTACAAATCTATGGATTAAACACCCAAAAACCCTAAGAACATTGGGTTTACGGCTTTGGAGCCTCCAAAAACCGTAAACACCCTAAAAAGGGGGTTTGATGCGCCAAACTCCTTCCAATGCTTGACTAATGAAGTAGGAACTTGCATGAATGATCTAAGAACCCCAAAACATGAAATGAAAGGAGTAAACATGAGTTTACGGTTGGGGAACCTCCCAAAACCGTAAACACATTTTAAGGGTGTTAAAATGCCCTGAAGACCTTCTATGGCTTGTATGAGTGGCTAGGACGTTGCATGCTTAACCTAGATGCACCAAAACACACAAGAAAGGGAAAAACATCAGTTTACGGCCGTAAACTCATGTGTTTACGGTAGTAAACTCCCCAAGGAGGGATTAAAAAACTGTAAACTCCAAAGAAGGTCCATTTCAAGTCCCAATCACTTCCATAGCCCTTGATTCGAGTCTAGCATAATTCCTTGAGTAGTTTTAGACCTTTAAACACCCAATGACACAATTGCCATGAGTTTATGGTCGTAAACTCATGGGGGTAATGGTCTTGGAACCGTAAACACCCTTAAGGGCTACCATTTGAACAGTAAACTCCAAAGTGAGGCCATACTCTCCTTATATGTAACTCGTATCACGCCTAGCTCTCGAATCAAAGTGTTTTCATGCGTTAAAGTGCCTTACTTACTTAATTAGTGATTAAGTAACTAATTAGATACTATTATTTATCACTTCATGTTACATAGGATCCGTGGGTGTGTTCAAGTGCTCACTTAACACCTAACATCCTACCTGAAACTTCCATCCATTCCACTCACCGCAGGTGAGTTCATACCCCTACACTTTTCCGAGTGTTTCGTGTTTTCAGGGGGCGAATACAAGCTAAACATAAAGGATTTTGAAACTTAAAAACTGATGTAATTACCATGGCTTTCTATCAAACATTTAGAGATATTTATCCCTTTTGTAATATGCGGTGCATAAGCGATGTTTTCTAAACATAATTAAATAGTTTTTATTTAAAACATCTTAGGAACTTATCAAACCATTCAAAATATAAAGGGTATAGCTTGGGATTTCATCACCTATCCTACAGATTCGAATTTCCTGAAAAGTCAAAGATATAAACTATGTCAGTATTAGTTTATCCATTGGTAACCTAGAGTATCTTGCTAAATTATTTTATGTATAATTATTTATACTCTGCATTATTTCAACGATTTTGAACGTGAGAACAACCGAACCAAACGTAAACTAGTTAATACAGTATTGTGAGACTTATCTTGGTCAAACCCCTCGGGGTACCAATAAATCCTCACCGGTAGTATAACCAGAGTCTCCTGTAGGGAGAGCGTGAAATTTGTTAATAGATCTATTCGGGACCGACAATCGCACACCTGAACTGTTAGCTACAGTTAGGCGGGCACGCCTGGGGTGAAATTTTTTGTAATCGTACGACGCCTGAAGAACGTCAAGGAGGTCACGAGTCAAATTAGTATGGTTATACGACTCACAATAAGTATAAACTAATCATTGTTTACGGGATTTTTCCTTCTTCTATAGTTTTATTTTAACTAATAAAACTACTTATCTACTTACTGGAGGGTATTCCAGTGATAAAATCTATAGTTTTATTTTAAGTAATAAAACTACTATACATACTGGTGGTAACCAGGGTTTTCAAATCGAACGTGCCTTTCATTCAGGAACCAACAAACATGTTAGAAAATATGGGATTTTCTTGGAATGCATTCGTATTTATTAATTCGGTATCAATGGTTTTCGATACTAACGCCATAAAAATGAAGTATTTTCATAAGTTCAGTGACCAGTTTTCATTACAAAAATCATGCTTATGAACTAACCAGCTTTATGCTGATATATTTTCAAACCGCTTGTATTCTCAAGTTCATGTTAGACAGGTACCTCACCCACTTTTCGAGAAGACGGAGTATATAGAAGTCTCGTCTTTATTTTTGAATACGTTGATGTATATAAAGTATGTTTTCAATGCTTTTAAACAAATGTAAATATTCTTATTATAATGTAATGATTGTGTTTACTATGCTTACTATGGACAATGGTTGTGATACTATGTATGACGTCCTCCGCCCCGGAACGTTTCCGCCGTCGGTTTCGGGGTGTGACAGATTGGTATTAGAGCAATTGTTTATAGTGAACTAGGTATACCGAACCTTACATGGTATACAATTATAAGCACTAAGGGGCTGAAGTGCTCTGAACTAAAATTATACTTTAAAAATATAAGTATTTTTACTCCAAGTATACCTACATACCAAAAACCAGTGTCATGAAAAGAACCAAACAAAAGTTTTTGGATGTTGAACACTATAGTTAAACCTGGGCAGTTATGTAATCATGTCTAGGGTCAATATAGCCTGATCAACTATATTCATTTGAGACATGACCAACATGTGCTTGGGAGTTATTGTGGGGTTGCAACAAGCCTAAAACTTACCAAAGTCTTCCTACCAAAAGTTATCAATAGAACAAAACCTTCAACATAAAATACTATAGGAGTATTTTAGTCAGAGCCAAATATGTTGTAGAAATTCATTCCAAGTGTTGATACTCATTCTTTCCTTAGCAATAGTTTACTTGTTTTAGTAACTCCTTACTATTCTATCGCTTAGTAGAACACTTTATCTATCATGTAGAGATACCTCTTGTTTCGTATCTTCTAATTCAATTCAGTGAACTTACTATCCTCTCATCCCTGATCATTTTAGAACGAGATGCCTCCAATGAAAAGACCCAGCTCAAAGAAAAACAATCCTCCTCCACCACCTTCTCAGTTTGATCCTGCTATGTTCGAAGCAGCTGTTACTGCTTCTGTGGCTGCCGTGATGTCAAAAATGAATCCTAGCGGATCTAGTGGACAGGGAGGTGGTATGCATCCCCAGAATCAGGAAGGTGGTCAGGGACACCAAAAGGAGTGTTCCTATAAAGACCTCATGAACGCAAAACCCGCATCTTTCAATGACACTGGAGGTGTTATTTACCTGACTCGATGGTTCGAGAAGATCGAGTATATCTTCGAAATTTGTTCTTATTCGGAAGCCAACAAGGTGAAATTCGCAGCTTGCACTTTCACCGATAAAGCATTGACTTGGTGGAATGGCCGAGTCAAATCCCTAACCCTACCAGTAGAAGATGCTATGGGTTGGGAGAGCTCGATAGAGCTTATGCTTGCTGAGTACTGCCCACGGGGCGAAATGCAGAAACTGGAGCACGAACTCTGGAACCTAAAGATGAAGGGTTCCGATATTGTTGCCTACATTTCTATTTTTGAAGACCTAGCACTCCTTTGTCTGGGAATGGTCACCCCGGAAAGAAAGAAGATAGATAGACACATTTGGGGACTGACGCTACCAACTCAAGGGAATGTCTTGGCTACTAGGCCAAACACTTTTGATAGCGCCAAGTGCCTGGCGCAGACCCTCATAGATCACGGGGTCGATCTGGATAAAGTAACAACCACTTCTGAACCAACAAAGGAGAGTGGGGAGAATAAAAAGAAATTCTGGAACAAGCGAAAGGGTCAGAGTTGACAAGGATCCTCCAAGAAGCAACAAACTGTGGCAGTCCACGTTGCTACTACTCCTGTCGCCGCTCCTACAACTCAAGCACCTACCAGTGGATATACTGGTACCCTCGCGTGGTGCAGCAAGTGCATTTACCACCATCATATCACCGAACCATGTCATGAAATGCTCTGCAACAACTATGGCAAGAAGGGTCACATTGCTCGAAACTGCAAAACACCAGCCTAACCAACCAATCAAGCATCCGGAGCTGGTGTCAGTCAAGCCTGTTATGGTTGTGGTGAGGTCGGGCATTACAAGAGAAACTGCCCCAAAGAAACAACGACTTGCAAGACCCGGAGAGTTCTAACAATGGGGCAAGAGGAGGCAGTCGCCGATCCCACCGTTGTCACGTGTACATTTCTTCTTGACAACTCTTATGCATACATTATTTTCGATTCTGGTGCGGAAAGAAGTTTTGTTAGCCATTCATTCAAACATCTACTTAAGCGTAATCCTTTACTGCTAACTGAAACATTTACCGTCGAGATGGTTAATGGTGAGAAAGAGAATGCTAGTGATATATTCATAGTTTGCACTCTTAACCTCAGTGATCATTCTTTTCCCATCGACCTCATGCCAATCTCCATAAAAAGCTTTAATGTTATCATTGGCATGGATTGGTTGAGCCCCAATCATGCTGATATCCTTTGTTACGAAAAAGCTATCCGTCTCAATCTCCCCTCTAGCGACACCCTCATGATCTATGGTGATAAACTTAGCTCCAACTTTCCTATTATCTCGTGCATCAAAGCCTAGAAACTTCTACGAAAGGAGTGCCATGAATTCCTAGCCCATGTGATAAACGAGAAATAGGAAGTTAAGGACCTCGAGAGCATTCCTGAAGTCTGCAACTTTCCTATTGTCTTTCCCGAAGAGCTTCCGGGAATTCCTCCCGAGCGCCAAGTCGAGTTTCGCATCGACTTAATTCCTGGAGCTAACCCTGTAGCCAAGTCTCCATATCGCTTGGCGCCAGCACAAATGCAAGAATTATCCAGCCAGCTCAATGAGCTACTCAACAAAGGATTCATCAGACCGAGTTCCTCACCCTAGGGAGCCCCGGTGTTATTCATGAAAAAGTAGGATGGATCCTTTCGGATGTGTATAGATTACCGTGAGTTGAACAAGCTGACCGTAAAAAATCGTTACCCTCTTCCTCGAATAGATGACCTTTTCGATCAACTTCTGGGTGCCAGCTACTTCTCAAAAATAAACCTTAGATTAGGGTACCATCATCTACGAGTTCATGAGAGTGATGTTTCCAAGACAACATTCAGGACTCGATATGGTGACTACGAGTTTGTAGTGATGCCCATTGGTCTAACTAACGCACCGACAGTGTTCATGGACCTGATGAACCGGGTGTGTCGTCCTTTCCTAGAAAAGTTTGTTATCGTGTTCATAGACGATATACTTGTTTATTCAAGAAGCGAGAAAGATCACAAACGACACTTGAGATTAGTGTTGGAAACCTTAAGAACAGAAAAGTTATACGCAAAATTCTCCAAGTGCGAATTCTGGATTTGGAAGGTAACTTTCTTGGGTCACGTGGTGATCGAGAAAGGCATACACGTGGATCCGTACAAAATCAAAGCGATAGAGAATTGGTCGGCACCAAAGACACCCACAAAAATTCGTCAATTCTTGGGTCTTGCTGGCTATTATCGTAGATTCATCCAGAAATTTTTCTAGAATTGCCAAACCCCTAACTACTCTGACACAGAAAGGTGTCCCCTTTTGTTGGAGTGAAAAGCAAGACACTGCATTCCAAACATTGAAGCGAGCCTTGTGCAGCACACCTATCTTGTCTCTGCCCGAAGGGATGGAGGACTACGTTGTCTATTGCGATGCATCTAACCAGGGCTTAGGTTGTGTGCTTATGCAGCGAGGAAAAGGTTATTGCATATGCCTCGAGACAGCTGAAAACACATGAAATCAATTATACTACTCACGACCTGGAGTTGGGAGCAGTGGTCTTCGCACTGAATATTTGGAGACATTATCTCTACGGAACCAAGTGCACGATCTTCACTAACCATAAAAGCCTCCAACACATCTTTGATCAGAAAGATTTAAACATGAAACAATGGCGATGGGTAGATCTGCTCAGTGACTATGAGTGCGAAATCCACTACCGTCCTGACATGGCCAATGTGGTGGCAGTTGCCCTTAGCCGACTGGAAAACTCCGGCCGCAAGGTGAAGACACTGACAATGACCATCCATTCCCACTTATCCGCATAAATCCGAGAGGCTCAGTTAAAAGCCCTAAAACCAGATAACATTTTGAATGAACCTTTGAGGGGAATGGATACGAATCTTGAGATCAAAGGAGACGGAGTTTATTGCTTCATAGACCGGATCTGGACCCCAAGGTTCGGCGGTTACAGGGAGGTTATCATGAACGAAGCTCACAAGACTAGATACTTCGTTCACCCAGGTTCGGATAAGATGTACCTTGATCTCAAGAAGCCATATTGGTGGCCAAACATGAAAGCCGAAATCGCTACCTTCGTGGGTAAGTGTCTGACTTGCGCCAAGGTGAAGGTTGAATATAAGAAACCCTCAGGTCTGCTCCAGCAGCCCGAGATACCTGAGTGGAAGTGGGAGATGATTTCTATGGATTTCATTACCAAATTACCCAAATCTCCGAGTGGGTACGATACGATTTGGGTAATTGTCGATCAATTGACAAAATCCGCTCACTTCCTACCGATTAAAGAAACATTCAAGATGGAAAGACTCATGCGAATCTACAGTCAAGAGATAGTCCGACTGCACAATGTGTCTGTGTCCATTATCTCCGACCGGGATAGCAGGTTTACCTTGAGATTTTGGCAGTCCGTACAGAAGGCTCTTGGAACTAAGCTAGACATGAGCTCAGCTTATCATCCTCAGAAAGATGGGCAGAGTGAGAGAACCATCCAGACCTTGGAAGACATGTTGAGAGCATGTGTCATCGACTTCGGTAAATCATGGGACACCCATTTGCCCTTGGTAGAATTCTCTTATAACAACAACTACCATACCACTATCAAGGCTGCCCCGTTCGAAGCCCTCTATGGCCGCAAGTGCATATCCCCTCTGTGTTGGGCCGAGGTATACGACACACAGCTAGCCAAGGGTCAAGTCCCCGACAGTACTCTCACTGGCCTTGAAATCATTCACGAAACCACCGAAAAGATCATTCAAATGGTAGAGCGACTGAAAGCTTCACGAGACAAACAAAAGAGCTATGCCGATAAGAGACGAAAACCCTTGGAGTTCTAGGTTGGTGACTGTGTCCTTCTAAAGGTCTCACCCTGGAAAGGCATGATACGCTTTGGAAAGCATGTAAACTTAAACCCAAGGTACATAGGACCGTTCGAAATCCTTTCTAGGATTGGTCCGTAGCCTACAAACTTCTTCTACCGCATGAACTCAGTAACATTCACACTATCTTCCATGTTTCAAATCTTAAGAAGCGCTTAACTGATGAAACTCTTGTGATCCCTCTCGACAAGATTGAAATCAACGAGAACCTCAACTTCGTGGAAAAGCCGGTCGAAATCATGGACAGAGAGATCAAACGAACGAAACAAAGTCGCATCCCTATAGTGAAGGTTCGCTGGAATGCCAAGCGGGGACCTGAATTCACTTGGGAGCGCGAAGATCAGATGAAACAGAACTATCCACATCGCTTTCCAAATCCATGATTTGTATCTTATTTCCAAATTTTGGGACAAAATTTCCTCTAACGGGGGGATGATGTGACAACCCGAAATTTATTCCGTCAATGTAACCCACTTCTGTTAATAAAAATTTATTTTTATTAAAAGTTTTCCATTAACTTCTTGAGTTAAGTAAATCAACTAGGGTTACTATCGTAATTTCATACATGACGGAAAATGAAGAATCACGCGACCGTAAACTCAACCCTATATAAGGGTTGAGTGGTCTTCATTCCCACCTTTTTCACACACTAGAAACTTTCTCTTTCTACTCTCTCTCTAAAATCTCGGGTTTTTGATCAAGAAACACTCTTTCAAGCTTCACATAAGTAAGTAAACCCGTCCTAGCTAGTTGTTTGCTTAGCATACTTTCAAATCCATGGATTCAACACCCAAAAACCCCAAGAACAATAGGTTTATGGTTTTGGAGCCTCCCAAAACCATAAACACCCTAAAAATGGGTTTTGATGCCCCAAACTCCTTCCAATGCTTCAGGAATGAACTAGGAACTTACATCAATGATCTAAAAACCCCAAAACATGAAATGAAAGGAGTAAACATGAGTTTATGGTTGGGGAACCTCCGAAAACCATAAACAACTTTTAAGGGTGTTAAAATTCCTTTAACACCTTCTATGATTTGTATGAGTGGCTAAGACGTTGCATGCTTAACCTAGATGCACCAAAACACACAAGAAAGGGACAAACATGAGTTTACGGCCGGAAACTCATGTGTTTACAGCAGTAAACACCCCAAGGAGGGATTCAAAAACCGTAAACTCCAAAGAAGGTCCATTTCAAGCCCCGATCACTTCCATAGCCCTTGATTCGAGTCTAGCATAATTCCTTGAGTAGTTTAAGACCTTTGAACACCCAATGACACCATTGCCATGAGTTTACGGCCATAAACTCATGGGGATAATGGTCTTGGAACCGTAAACACCCTTAAGGGATACCATTTGAAGAGTAAACTCCAATGTGAGGCCATGCTCACCTTAGATGCAACTCGTATCACTCCTAGCTCTTGAATCAAAGTCTTTTCATGTGTTAAAGTGCCTTATTTACTTAATTAGTTATTAAGTAACTAATTAGATACCATTATGTATCACTTCATGTTACATAGGATCCGTGGGTGTGTTCAAGTCCTCACTTAACACCTAGCATCCTACCCGACACTTCCAACCATTCCACTCACTGCAGCTGAGTTCATACCCCTACACTTTTCCGAGTGTTTCCTGTTTTCAGGCGGCGAATACAAGCTAAGTATAAAGGATTTCGAAATATAAAAACTGATGTAATTACCATAGTTTTCTATGAAACATTTACATATATTTATCCCTTTTGTAATATGCGGAGCATAAGCGAAGTTTTCTAAACATAATTACATAGTTTTTATTTAAAACATCTCAGGAACTTATCAAACCATTCAAACTATAAAGGGTATAGCTTGGGATTTCATCACCTATCCTACAGATTCGAATTTCATGCAAAGTCAAAGATATAAACTATGTCAAATTTAGTTTATCCATTGATAACCTAGAGTATCTTGCTAAATAATTATTTTATGTATAATTATTTATACTCTGCATTATTTCAATGATTTTGAACGCGAGAACGACCGAACTAAACGTAAACTAGTTAATACAGGATTATGAGACTTATCTTGTTCATACTCCTCGGGGTACCAATAAATCCTCACCGGTAGTATAACCAGAATCTCTTGGAGGGAGAGCGTGAAATTTGTCAATAGATCTATTCGGGACCGACAATCCCACACCTGAACTGTTAGCTACAGTTAGGCGGGCATGCCTGGGGTGACAAATTTTGTAATCGTACGACGCCTGAAGAACGTCAAGGAGGTTATGGGTCAAATTAGTGTGGTTATACGACTCACAATAAGTATAAACTAATCATTGTTTACGGGATTTTTCCTTCTTCTATAGATTTATTTTAACTAATAAAACTACTTATCTACTTACTGGAGGGTATTCCAGTGATAATCTATAGTTTTATTTTAAGTAATAAAACTACTATACATACTGGTGGTAACCAGGGTTTTCAAATAGAATGTGCATTTCATTCAGGAACCAACAAACATTTTAGAAAATATGGGATTTTCTTGGAAAACATGCATTTGTATTTATTAATTCGGTAACAATGGTTTTCGATACTAACGCCATAAAAATGAAGTATTTTCATAAGTTCGGTGACTAGTTTTCATTACAAAAATCATGCTTATGAACTCACCAGCTTTATGCTGAGATATTTTCAAACCGCTTGTATTCTCAGGTTCATGTTAGACAGGTACCTCACCCACTTTTGGAGAAGACGGAGTATATAGAAGTGTCGTCTTTATTTTTTAGTATGTTGATCTATATAAACTATGTTTTGAGTGCTTTTAAACAAATGTAAATATTCTTATTATAACGTAGTGGTTGTGTTTACTATGCTTACTATGTACAATGATTGTGATACTACGTGTGACGTCCTCCGCCCCGGAACGTTTCCGTCGTCGGTTTCGGGGTGTGACAGCTTGGCTGCTGGAAATGGACTAGAAACATTACCCTAAACTGTTTTGGTGTGATAAAACTTGTTTTAGATGGTGTAATGTTTATGCTAATCCATTTACAATGGCTAATATCAATTTTTCATGATTATACGTGTTCATATGTTCTTGAAATATTGATATGCATGTTAATGTTCTTATGAGTTCATGATATATCATAGGAATTACTTGTTTATATGATTAATTCATGATCTTTAAGTGTTTTAATGGAGTCCATAACTTGTCCTCAAGTTAGGGATAACAAAAAGGCTCTTTGTGTTAAAAGCCATTATAAGAACACATAAGTTATAAAAAGAAGAGTCTTCATTTTAATGACTCATAAGTTATGAATGTGAAAGGTTTTTTAATGTTACCAAACATGCCCTCAAGTTTTGGAAAATGTAAAGTCACTTAATAAACTTTAGCTCCAACCCTTAGAATTTTAAAAGTTAGAATTCAACCCTTATACTTTATATTATATGTATATATATATATATATATATATATATATATATATATATATATATATATATATATATATATGTATATATATATATATATATATATATATATATATATATATATATATATGTATATATATGTATAAGATTAAGTCTTCTTACCGCTAGTACGGCTCATTCACGAAGCCGGTCTATAAGGGGGATATAAGGTTGTTGCCTATAAAATGGCAGCTTAATGGATGTGCACTCTCACCCACGGCTTCCTTGATCGGTGGAGGGTCATTTGCCGAACGGGTAGGACAAGGACTTACAAATTCTCATTAAAAGTATGATGAATATTATAAAGTAACTAAATGTTTTTTTATTAAATTCCCAATCTTAGTTACTTTAGGAAAAATGTGAATATTGTGCTAATCCATGAAATTACACTTTACACTTTGTTTAAGTCGTTGGTAGAGCATGAGTGGTTAACCGACACACTAACTTGGACTTAACAAGGTAGGTAAAGGGTGACTTAAGGTTTATCATAGTATCGGTGGAGCGTGTGTTGTTTACCGGCACATCGATTGAGTGATAAACTTTAAGGGTACCAAGTGATTTGCATGGTTACTTCACACCTCATTTTGTGATCCTCAGTATCCCAGTCACAAAACTTAGAGGGCACACTTGAGATTGATACATGACTTTGAAAATTTTATTGAATCTCAAAAGAATCTAGGAATTTCTAAGAACGAATTAAAAACCTAATACTTATATTTCGTTTTTCATGGTGGAAATTGGTGAATCGTCATTCACCTACCTTTCACATATGTTATAGCTTGGATTACGACATACCTCTTCTAAGTTATAATATATTGTGATTGGATCCTAGCTTTAATATTACATTTCGGTGTTATATTAAGGATTCTCTTAATATCTAAACTAATCTTGTCCTCTTCTTTCAGATGTCTTCAAACAATGTTGCTTTTGGCTCTAATCCTAATGGCTCCTTTACCCTTATGAACTTGTGTGGGAAAGTCACTTTTTATGGATCCAACTTCAATGAATGGATCAGAAACATCAGGAAGATTACCCGCTACGAGGACAAAGAATATGTCCTCGATAACGACCTTAAGGAGATTGATGAGACCGCTGCAACTCCCCAGTAGATCGTTGACTTCCGGGTACATGAAAGGGATGCTACCAAAGTGGCATGCATCATGTTGGCCACGATGACAACAAAACTCCAAAAGTCCTATGAGGACTTCTACCCTTTTGAAATGCTCCAAGATCTGATGGAAAGATACCATCAAAGTGCACGATAAGAGAGGTATGAAATCATCTGCTCCATGATAACAACCATGATGAAGGACGGAGAGTCGGTCACGAGCCACATGTAGAAAATACAAAGGTTTGTGGATCGTTTGCTGAAGCTTAATTTGAACTTCCCTGAGGAGCTTGCAATACATATCATTTTGCACTCCTTACCATCGTGTTATGATCAATTACGCATGACACATCACATGAATAAGGAAGAGGTCACGCTCAGCAAACTTCAGGGACTCCTCAAGACCGCAGAAACAGGTCTTAAAGGAAAGTCGGTTGTTAACACTCCTACTCCAAACTCCGCCCCTGTCTTGGCGTACCGCTCTTCGAAGGGTACCAAGGCTAGGACCCTTGATGGATCTTCTTCAAGTGGAACCAAGAAAGGTTTCGTCGCTCCTTCTTCTGACCCAAAAGAGGCTGAGTGCTTCTATTACCATGAAAAGTCACATTGGAAGCGGAACTGCCCAAAGTACCAGCAAGATGTGAAGGATGGGAAAGTTAAACCCAACCATGCAGGTATTTACACTATCTTATCTAATAACTCACCCCATTCTAGCTCTTGGGTCCTTGATACAGGTTGTGGTATTCATATATGTTCTGATTTGCAGGGACTAAGAAGAAGTGAGAATATGGAGCATGGAAGAATAATATTAATCATGGGGAATAGGAAAGCAATACCTGTCACCAAGATTGGAGTTTATATAGTTTATCGCTAAGTAGTGGGTTTACTTTAGATTTGAATAAATGTTGTTATTCGCCAGAAATGGCAAGAAATATTATTTCCTTTCATGCATTGTATAAACAAGGTTTCACCTTTTCATTTGATAATGAAGTTGGTTCGATTAATGCTTTCTTTAATGATGTTCTTTATTTTAAAGCATTACCTTGTGATGGTGTGTATGAAACTGTATATGTGGTTGATAGCTTAGGAAATAATGTATTGTGTATTGATTCTGTTAATGATTATAACTTGGATAAAGCATCTTTATGGCATTGTCGTCTTGGACATATAAGCAAGAAACGCATAGACCAACTCCAAAAGGATGGAGTATTGGAGTCATTTGACCTAAAGTCAAATGATAGTTGCGAATCATGCCTACTTGGAAAAATTACAAAGTCACCCTTCACAGGTTCTTGTGAAAGGGGTGAAGGTTTGTTGGATCTTGTACACACGGATGTGTGTGGACCCTTCAAACATGCCACAAGGGATGTTAATCGTTATTATCTGACTTTTACTGATGATTCCAGTAGATATGGATATGTCTACTTAATCAAGCATAATTCAGAGACTTTTTAAAGGTTTAAAGAGTTTAAACAGGGAGTCGAGAATCAATTGGGTAGGAACATTAAGATGCTTCGATCCGATCGAGGTGGTGAGTATCTTAGTTCAGAGTTCCTCGACTATCTTAGGGAATGCGGGATTGTCTCACAATTGACACCTCCCAGGACACAGCAGTTGAAAGGTGTAACTAAGAGGCGTAATCGAACCTTGTTGGATATGGTTCGTTCCATGATGAGTCGAGCTTCGCTACCAATCTCATTTTGGGGGTATGCCTTAGAGACTGCCGCCCATATCCTTAATCTGGTCCCTACAAAGAAAGTTGCCAAAAAACTCCTAATCCCAAACCAGACTACATCATAATTTGGGGTTGCGAGGCTTTTGTGAGACGCGAGACTCATGATAAGCTCGAAACTCGAAGCAAGAGGTGTATTTTGATCGGCTACCTACAACAACCCTTTGGTTACCTCTTCTATAGACCTAGTGAAAATGTGGTCTTTGTAGCTAGAAGGGCTTTCTTGAGACCGAGAGAGAGAGAGAGAGAGAGAGAGAGAGAGTTCATCAGCCAAGGAAATAGTGGGAGGCAAGTTGACCTTGAAGAAATTCAAGAGTCAAGTGGTGAAGGAACTTAAAACCCTAGCACTCAACTTAGGGAGGAAACTCTTGTTGAGCCAATTGACAAGTCTGTACCTCTGAGGCGTTCCACAAGGGTTAGGAATGCCCCTGAGCATTACTATGGATTACATATTACTGTGGAAGGTGATACAATTATCAGTGATAGGACACTAATAGGTCTGGATGAACCTAAATGTTACGGGGAAGCCATGGCAGGCCCTGAGTCAGCCAAGCGAAAAGAGTCAATGGACAACAAGATACAATCCATGTATGACAATCAAGTTTGGAACTTGGTTGACAATGTACCAGGTCGCAAGACAGTTGTGTGGAAGTGGATCTTCAAGAAGAAGACTGACATGGAGGGTAATGTAAACACTTATAAGGCACGACTGGTTGCAAAGGGTTTCTCACAAACTCAGGGAGTTGATTAAGATGAGAACTTTTCTCTAGTAGCCAAGATTAACTCTATTTGGGTTATGTTAGCCATAGATGCATTTCATGACTATGAAATATGGCCAATGGATGTCAAAACCGCTTTTCTTAATGGATTGTTGGCTGAGGATGTTTACATGAGTCAACCAGAGGGTTTTGTCAATACAGAGTACCCTAATAGAGTGTGTAAGCTTGAGAAATCCATTTATGGATTAAAGCAAGCACCTCACATATGGAATCTTTGCTTTGATGAGAAAGTCAAAGAGTTTGGCTTTTCTAGGAGTGAAGATGAATCTTGTGTATATGTCAAGGCTAGTGGGAGTATAGTTAGCTTTTTGGTATTGTATGTGGATGACATACTACTCATTGGAAATGACATCCCAACTCTGCAGGAAGTTAAGTCCTGGCTTGGGAAGTGTTTCTCTATGAAAGACCTAGAGAAGTTGTCTATATTCTAGAGATAAAGATGTTGAGAGACCAGAGTAAAAGACTAATTGGACTTAGTCAAAGTACCTACTTGGATAAGGTGATGAAGAGATTCAGCATGCAGTGCTCCAAGAAAGGAGAGTTACCCATCCAGAGTAACACCAAATTGAGTAAGACACAATGACCGAGTATTGAGACTGAGATAGCATAAATGAGTCGAATACCTTATGCTTCGGCTGTAGGATCGATCATGTATGTTATGACATGTACTCGACCTGATGTAGCCTTTTCCTTGAGGATGGTTAGCTGGTATCAGGGGAACATTGGCAAGGCACACTTGGCTACGGTAAAGAATATCATCAAGTACCTACGGAGGACTAAGGACTGGGTCCTTACCCTCGGTAGGAGTGATGACTTGAGAGTTGTAGGGTATAGTGATGCTAGCTTTCAAACTGATACGGATAATTTCTGCTCTCAGTGAGGTTGGGTCTTTACCTTAAACGGGGGAGCAATTTCTTGGAAGAGTTCCAAGCAAGATAAAGTGGATGATTCAACTTGCGAATCAGATTATATAGCATCTTGCGAGGCAGCAAAGGAGGCGATATGGCTGAAGAACTTCATTGGAGACCTTGGAGTTGTACCAGCTATTAAGGAGCGAATGGAAATTTTCTGTGATAGTGAAAGTGCTGTTGCCTTAGCTAAGGAACCAAGGGATCACGGGAGATCCAGACACATCGACATAAAATACCATTTCATCAGACATCAAATAGAAGAAGGACTCCTTGTGGCGAAGAGGGTATCATCGGATGAGAATCCAGCAGATCCCCTCACAAAAGGACTGACTCGGGTTAAGCATCTCCAGCATGCTCGAAGCATAGCGCTAAAGGATGATATTAGATTTAGTAGTTAGATAACCTCGAAATTTATAAAGTGTAATTGACATTAGGTGATGAATAAAAGGTGTTTTATTTATGAGTAAAGTGTTGCTATCTCTTGTTAATCATTTACTATATTTCTTTTGCATGTTTTGACTTCTAGAATAATTATGTTTGGTATATCATATTATTCGAACCTACACAGTCGGTCATATGTCGGAAGTAGGTATGAATCAAGATTGTCATGATTGGTTGCAGAGGTCTAAGTTGTTGGACATGGCTACAACAATCATGAGTGCTCATAAGTTCTGAGCATTGGACTCAACCCACACTCATTGGACTCACTTCTTGGAATTTATCTCAACTGATCGTAAAATGGTAATATCATATTAGTCTTCAAACCTAGAGATATGATTTGTGTCTATGAGTTGGTTATGCATTGATTGTATGAAAACACATTGGTAACTCGATGTTATAAAATGTTCTCTTGTGTATAATTCAATAAGTAGTAGCGCAAACATATGAGTCGAAGTTTATCTATTCCTTCTTGGATTAGAAGCTAATATCTGGGCCCCTCGATGATTTTGTTTTAACCTATGTACCGGGCCCGGTCAGAACTAAGTTGATGTGTTCAATTAAGTTCTTTGTCAAACAAATCGGAAATCGGGAAATAAACTGGTGGACAATAAGAAAGACATTGTTCCATGTATTTGTGAAACTAATATCTAGAACAGAGGATTATATGATCACTTATCTTAAATGGCGTATCATCATCTTCTCAGTTCCGATCGGTTCCTGAAGTATTGCAGTTATAGTTATTAGACTTATCCAAGTGGGAGACTGTTGGATAAGGTGTATAAGTCCATAACTATTTCTAGTATGTACTTGACCCGACCTGGCATGGTCCATTTGGGTTGCATGGCACCATGCAATTGGATAAACTAAAATGAGAGAAATAACACTTATGGTTTATTAATATATTATAAGTTCTAATATATTAATAATATTATTTAATTAGTTTGATCAATAATTAATTTAGAATTAATTAAGTGATCAAAAGATAACTAGTTAAATATATGGGTAGATTATGTAAATCTTCCATATCTTATATAGTGGTCTAAGAGGCTCCATGGATTATCAAGTTGGGTTCCACCCATAGGATGCTCCATGGAGTTAACCCATGGATCATGAAATGAAGAGTCATGTTACATTAGTGTTTACCTAATGGAACACACTATATAAGCAAAGGTGTTCTCCCCAAAATCAGCTACACTAAGAAACAAGAGGGCTAGAGCCGATTTTGCAAGTGTAAGATTCTCTCAAAGTTTACTTCTTCGCATTTGGTGTTGTGTGTAGCATTTGAGGCATCACACTTAGGGTGCTAGGCTCACAAGGTATCAAGGATCATAATCAACAACAAAGTATGTTATTCTGTCTTTCATTCAAGATAAAAATGTTCCCCATGTATGCTAGATAGGAATATAACCTTGGAATTCAACTTTGCATGATAATTAGACAAACATAGATCCGAGGTTATTAGGGTTGCATGTACACTTAGGAAGTGTTAGAATGATCAAAACCCTTCAATATCTTCCACCACAATTGTCGTTTGCTGATCTGGATCTGATTCGTCCAGAAGATGTGGAAGAAATGGATATTACATGGTAAATTGCCATGGCAGTGTTCAGGGTGCAGCAGTTTGATAAGAGGACATGGAAGAATAACTGGGGGATGAGTGCTGATAGAAAGGTAGGGTTTAGCAAGGGGAAGTTGCGTTGTCACAACTGTCACGAGCCATGTCATTTTGCTCCTGAGTGCCCTAAGCCGGATAGAAGATTAAACAACGACCGGGCAATGGTTGCAGTGGGAAATAATCGGGAGGTGCTCATGTCAACACTGGGAAAGCTATGGTTGCTCATTCTTTTGACTGGGAGGACCAGATTTAGGCCCTGAACATTTCAAACCATGAAAATTCTCACTTGGCCCAAGTTAAGGATGATGCTTCCGTGGAGAGTGTTGTTTCTGAAGAAAAGATGATAGAGCTTCAGTTTGCGTTGATGGTATCCTCTACTTCTGAACCGAAGAAAAATGAGGTAAGTTTGCCTTCTTTTTCTCAAGCTTGTATTGATTACGTTAAAATTCTTCATGAGGAAATAGAATCATTACGTAGAGAAGTAGAGGACCTTAGATATGAGGGCTATCAACTTAGAAAAGGTCAAAAACCCTTGAAAGCCCAATTAGAGAAAAAAATAAAAGACTTTAGGAGACTTCAGGAAGACTACAGTAATAAATATGAAAATTATGATTATATGAAGAGACGGAATGTTGAGTTAACTGCTGAGATTGATACATTAGAAAATAAATTTGATACTGCAAACTTTGATTTTTAAAAATATGATGTATCAAGCGAGGTAGTTGGCAACAAGATTGATCATTGCCTATAGTTTAAACAAAACCAGAAAAAGGGTTTGGGATACGATAAAGTGCCTGCTCCTTTCAATAATAATTATAAGTATCGCTCTGTCTCTGATGAGGAGATTGCCAATGAATCTTTCATGGTTTATGGCAAACCAACAAGTTTTGTTACATGAGGAGTTATTAATGTTGAAAATACTAATGTTTCTACTTCCCCTGCAGATCAATCATTAAATCAGTCAAAGCACGAAGTTGAAGGATCTGTTTCTGATAAAAAAAAAATTGAGTCTGAACCAAAAGTTTTAGTTTCTAATAAAGAATTTATTTTTCCAGATGTTAAAAGCGACAATATTTTTTGTGATTTTTCTGCACCTGTTGATACTGGTTTGAATTATTTTGAAGTGTTTAATGAGATGTCTGATACTTCTAATGCTTGTAATGATACAAATAAAAACTCACCGTTTCCACAAGTCACTCCATCTGATACTCCCTCACTTATCTGACAACCTGCTTCATGTTCATGTTCATGTGAGAAAAGTAAGGGTGTCGGTATGGAAAATAAATCTGAAAAAGGAAGTACATGTTTTAATAATAACAAACATATTTGTTTTAATTGTGGTATTGGTGGTCATATAGCTAGGAATTGTCCAAATAGAATGTTTGTACATTATACGTCACAAAGAGGAGAGAACAAATTTAGAGGAAGGTCTTTAACTAGAAGGTCCTATAGAGTTCGGTCTCGGAATGATGATTGGAATGATGATCGTAGTAGAAAAAGGGAAGTTTTTCAAAATTATAAAAAGGTTTTTCATAACAAAATCCCAAGCAGTTTGCCAAAACCGAACACGGCTTCGACAAAATCGGTTCCGTCGAGGAGCAGCTCTGGGTCTTCAACCACTTCTGGTAGAAAACCCAAGTCCTCAATGCAAACTGATAAGAAGCTTATTTCAAAAACCATCGGTGACTGTTAGGAAACCTAATTACCAATGGATGCCCAAAATAAATTCCTATCCATCATCAACATCCTATGAAAAGTTAGTCAATAATGATAAATTTGAGAAAGTGAAAGTTCAACCCGGGAAGGTGATGACTTGCGTTTCCAAATCTAAATGATCCAGCACATTTTGCAGGGACAGTTGCAGAGGAATGTCGTCAGACCCTGGTTCGTCGACAACGGCTGCTCCCGGCATATGACAGCAGATATCTCCCAATTGAATAACATTCATTCTTTTAATGGGGGATATGTTTCCTTTGCGGGTGGAGAAGGTGGCAAGATCACTCAGAGAGGAACCATTAGAAATGGAGTGTTAAGTTTCGAAAATGTCAACTTTGCTCCTGATTTAAAGCATAGTTTGTTGAGTGTGTCTCAGATATGCGACAAAGGTTATTCTACGCATTTCATTGAGAATGTGTATATGATTCTCAAGCCAGGAATTGTCATTCCGGAAGAGTGGATTCTCGTCAAATCTAAGCGGGATAGAAATGCTTACATTATTGATATGAATAGCAACATTCCTTAGCAAGTCACTTGCCTCTTTTCGAAGGTCTTAGAAAAAAAAACGCAATGCTGTGGCACCGGAGACTCGGTCATGCTAATGCCAAAAACCTAAATCGTCTTGCAAAGAATGAGATGGTCCGTGGTTTATCTATCAGATATTTTTTAACTTTTCAGAAGTGTGTGTCATGTGCCCAGGGAAAACATCATTAAAAACCACACCTGCCAAAACATGTTAACTCAATATGTCAGGTGCTCCAATTACTACATATGGACTTGTTCGGCCCAGTCAACGTCCTAAGCATCAACAGAAGTTTGTACTGTTTGGTTGTGATTGATGATCTCTCTTGTTTTACGTGGGTTTTCTTCTTATCCAACAAAGTTGGGGTTGCAAATCTGATAAAGAAGCTCATAGTGTTGATTGAGAACCAAACCAATAATCGGGTGAAGGCGCTTCGTACCGACAACGGAACAGAGTTCAAGAATTTCATTCTACATCATTTTTGCATAGAAAAAGGGATTATGCATCAATACAACTCCGCTCACACACCTCAACAAAATGGTGTTGCTGAAAGGAGAAATAGAACTTTAAAAGACGCTGCAAGGATGATGTTGTGTGACTCCAAGTTACCCGTCTTCTTTTGGGCTAAGGCGATTAACACTGCTTGCTACATTTAGAATCGTGTGTTGATCAACAAAGCTCAGATGAAGACATTGTATGAGATTCTATATGGTCACAAGCCATCTGTTAGTCATTTCCGTGTATTTGGCTGCCCTTGCACCCTTCTTCACCTAGAGTCCAACCCAAAGTTTAATGCCAAAGCCAATGATTGTTACTTCGTAGGGTATGCTGCACGCACCACATATAGGGTCTACAATATGAAGACAAAGCAGATTGTGGAGTCCTATGATAAGCGCTGGTTGGAGGAAAATGAAACTGATGCTCGATTGGGTCCGGATTGGTTATTTGATTACACATCACATTTCAAGTCTATAAATGTGTCTTCGGATAGTTCATTTGGGTTTTCCTCTAGTTCGAAGAATGTTTCTGAAGACGAAGACGAAGACGAATAAGTTGTCTACAGACCCCCAACGGTATCCTCTTCACCATCTGAGGGGGAGTCCTCTGCTTCACCTGAGGGGGAGTCATCTTCATCACCTGATAGTCCAAAATCTCCAGTTCAAAATGATACACCTAATGTTGATGCTACACCACTTACTCCTGTTGCAAGAGAGTTAATGTCTAGAGATGCTTCCACTGTCACTTCAACTTTTATGGGACTACTCTTTCCTAAAGACATTTCTAATGAGTTTGTAGTCGATACATCTAATGTGGACCACTCAACAAATGATGGAGGTGTCAATATTCACAATCTTCCCGTTTCACTTAATGATGTCAGCCAGGAGATACCTTCAAGAATTCAACGCAATCATCCGATCGAAAACATCATTGGTCAGCTGGGTGATGGAGTTAAAACAAGAAGTCAGAGTGGAGATGTCAATACATGTCTCTATTCTTGCTTTATCTCTCAAATAGAGCCCAACAATGTTGAAATGGCTCTGAATGAACCCAGCTGGGTAGATGCAATGCATGAAGAGCTGAATCAGTTTGAAAAGCTCGGGGATTGGAAATTGGTTGAGTTACCAATGGGCAAAAAGTCTCTTGACACAATCTGGGTCTATCGAAACAAGCAGGATGATTCTGGAGTTATAGTGTGAAATAAAGCTAGATTAGTGGTTCGCGGGTTTCGGCAAGTCGAGGGTCTTGATTATACTGAGGTTTATGCTCCAGTAGCTTGCTTAGAGGCTATTCGTATCTTCCTTGCACATATGCTTCCTACATGAACTTCACGGTTTATCAAATGGACCTCAAGACAACCTTCTTGTATGGCAATGTGAAGGAAGAAATCTACGTTGATCAGCTCCCTGGGTTCGTTAACTCGAAGTTTCATAATCATGTCTACAAGTTAGACAAGGCATTGTATAGGTTACATCAAGCTCCTTGCGTGTGGTATGCGATCCTTACAAAGCACTTGCTCTAGCATGGATACTCTCATGGTACTATCGATCAAACTTTATTCATTAAGCATGTTGGTAATGATCAGATTGTAGTCCAGATCTACGTTGACGACATTATCTTTAGGTCTACCAGTCCGCAGCTTTGCAAAGAGTTTGAAGGCGTTATGAAAAAGAGGTTTGAGAAGAGTTCGCTGGGTGAAATGACCATGTTCTGGGACTTCAGGTCAAACAAAGTTCAAACGGAATTCTACTACATCAAGCTAAGTATGTGGAGGATATTTTTGAGAAGTTCGGGTTTCAAGACGCTAAACCTGCATCGATGCCGAGGGCCGAAAGACCTCTACTGACTCCAGATACTGATGGCGAATCCGCAGATCAGACACACTATAGATCAATGATCGGATCATTGATGTATCTTACTGGAAGCCGTCCAGACATCATGTTTGCAGTTTTTCAATGCGCACATTATCAGGCTAATCCTAAACTTTCACATCTTATTGTTGTCAAAAGAGTTTTTCGGTATATCAAAGGCAGCCCAAAATTGGGTCTTTTGTATCCGAAAAATTCCGAATTTGATTTATATGCTTTTGCTCACAGTAATTATGGAGGCTATGAGCTTGACAGGAAATCCACTTCAGGAGGGTGTCAATATCTTGGAGATAGGCTGGTGCTGTGGCAGTGCAAGAAGCAACACACCATTTCAACTTCGATAGCTGAAGCGGAATATGTTGTTGTATCTGCCTGTTGCTCTCAAGTTATCTGGATCCAACATCAGCTGTTGGATTACGGTTTGAATTATCTAGAAACCCCTATTTACTCTGATAATGAGGTTGCGATTCAAATTGCTAAAAATCCTGTCCAACATTCCAAAACCGAGCACATTGATATTAAATTCATTTTATCAGAGACTGTTATGAACATTCACTCATCCGGCTGGAACAGGTTCCCACTGCTAATAATGTGGCGGATATGTTCACCAAGCCTTTTAACAAAGCTCAATTCGATGTGCTTGTGGGATTTTTGAAAATGATTCGTTTTGAGGATTAATTTTATTTTTAATTTTTTTCCTTCTTGTCTTCTATTTTATTTTTTTGGTTGAATTAGTTTAAATTTGCGCATTTTAGTGATTTCATTCTCACCCATGCACAAATTTGGGGGAGAAATAAACAAAAACCAAATAAAAATTGAATATTTTCAAAAGTCCAAAAACATTGAAAAATAAGAAAATCAAAAATATGTTGCTGATAGTTTTGTGTTGGGAAGTGATATTATCAAGTGATAACATGCAAACTGATTCTGCACAACATACCAAAATTAAATTTTCTACGCTCTATGTTCAATGCGCCGATAGGCACGAAAGACTCCAAATGGACTTGACTAGAAAGATTTAAACTTAAGGAATTCAAGGACTTGACAAATCTTGAACTAGTTAGATCAGTTTAGCCTGAAAATACGATGCTTGGATAGGTTGAGCAGGGAGATATATATGGGAATCTACTGGTCACATTAAAAGAACCCGCATCTAGAACTATGGATTAACTTTTCCTCGATGTGCGGATTCTGTCCTTAATTCTGGTATTGATGGGGTGACTGGGGAATTCCGATAAGTTATCTCTGCAGAAAGTTATTTTCTTTCTTTCTGTCTGTTAGTCATATGTTGCCCCCTCTGCGTGATCGAAAGATTCGACCTGGACTGCAACATATGCAACTCTATCTCTCTGCATCTTCTATCTATACAATTCTTTCTATCTGTTAGCCATATACTGTCTCCTCTACGTAACTTACAATCTAACCTGGTACATAGTATATACTTCATTCTTCTTCTCAATCCCTCTAAAACTTCAGTTAGTCATATGTTTCACCCTCTGCGTGATTGGAAGAGATCCGACCTGGGTGTATAGCATATGTATTCTAAATCTATCTTCTCTCTTAATATATGTTTGCTCACTCGGTGTAAGGAGTATCCTGGAAGTCCTTGATTGCTGGAGCATATCCAGGCAGCAGGAAACATGTTCTAGTACAATTAAAATTGAACACTGACAGATTGTCTGTAGATCTCGCTGCTCTATTTAGGTGGACAACAATATCCCTGGTCGTCGTCAGATAAATGGTCCCTAGGAAATTTATTTAAGAATCTAGAATCAAAAGTGTCTTGTCTTCATTAGCTTGTCCAAATCTTATCACAATTTTCGTGTTTAAGTGGACTACAATACCAGCGAACGATCAGACATGGACATGAAAGTAGAGGTACTGAAAAGTAGATTAAAGCTGTCTAACAACTTTGATCCCTACGTCAAAAAATTATATTCAGTGTTTGCTTAAATAAGTTTAGTCTATTTTATTTTATGTTAAGTTTACTTTATTATTATTTTTTTAAAAATTTGTCGAAGTTTTTTTCTTTAAATTTCGAAATTATTTTATTTTATTTTTGGTTTATTTGAATTTGAATTTTAATTTTTAAATCCTCAAAAGTTTTAATTTTGAAAATATTTGGGATTTGGATTGTGTCTTACACTGTATGGACAGCAGGTAAAATTGTCAAGGGTATAAAAGAGAGTTCACAGCCGGAAACACACTTTATTCTTCACTTTTCAGATTCCGGCGGCAAACATTCTCTCCTTCTCTCTCAACTTAAAAAAAACGTTTTTCTGAGAAATTACTCGGTTCATCTTAAAGGTAGTAAGATTCCGACCATGGATATGCATTTGTTTCACGAAATCGTTGAGTTTTGAGCCTAAAATCAACGAAAATTTGGTCTGTCGGAGCTTACGGCCCAAGCTTACGACCAATGGGAGCTTACGACCGTAAACTCTGTTTGCGACCGTGAGCTTACGGCCATAAACTCACGTTTGACTGCAAAACTCCTGGTTGACCGTAAACTCAAGTCTGGACAAAATAATTAATTTTCTTTTGGGCTAAATTTAAATCGATTGAAATATTATTTGCTCAAATGTCTTTATTTTCTTACTTAGCTTGTTTTAGTGCAGATCAAATGGCAAACTTAAAATTCGTAGATATGCACAACTTGGTGATTGTTCTAGCAAATCCTCCAGTTGTACATGGAGAATTCAGGTCAATGATTCACGGTCTGATAGAATGCTGTCTGGCCTCTGCCATCACCATGAACAATGTGGTCTATCAGAACATCATAAGGGAATTCTGGCAGACTGCTAAGATGAGAAGAGATGACGATGGAGCAGTCACTATGGATGCGACCGTTAAGGGATGCAAAGTTGTGATCACTGAGCAGTTCATTAGATAAACATTGTTGATCAATCATTTACCTAGCTTTCCCACTGAGATCAGGATAGAGGACGCCCAGAAGACTCTTAAGAAGATGGGTTACGAAGGCATCTCTCCTCCTACCATGAAGAAGCTTTTTCCACCATACTGAAGGTTCCTGGCTCATGTGTTCGTGAGCTGCATCCATGGCAGGAGGTCTAGTGCGGATGAAATCTCACTAAGAAACATTGGAGCCATTGTTTCTCTTGCTGCAGGGATAGGCTTCAACTTTTCGAGGTTTATCCTGGACGAGTTTGTGGTCAACATCAACGCTATAACCCGGGATACTTTCTTGATGTATCCCAGGTTCATTCAATTATTCATCAATAGACAATTTCCTGAGATGGTCAAGGAGGGAGAGACCCTTGATATGAAGCCTTAGGTCCTCACACTGTTGGTCTCATCAAGCAAAATTGCAAGGGAAAAGTCGTGTTCCAAGGATTGTATCCACTTGTGAAATTCGGAAGATTTGCAGAGCCAAATGAGGCATCCGAGTCTCATGGATCCTCTGATAAGATTTCGTCTGAACCCACTTCCTCAGAAAAAGTGATCTCAGAAGAGGATGTGATCACTGTGTCAGACCAAGGAGAAGGAGAAGAGACAGCTATTCCAAATGTTGCTGTAGCGGAGGAGCATGATCTGACATCAGCTCAAGTCAAAAGTAACTATAATGAGGGGTCTTCAGTGAATTTGACTGAGACTGATCTATATGAAGATTTTGATCTTACGGGTTTTGATAAAGATGAAATCCCGACAAACTTTGGAGGTAATGATGATTTTTTGTCGAATTTTAATCTCAACATGCTACTTGACAATATTAGTGATGTTGCTGATCTAGAAACTGAGATAAGGGACTCTGATGATGTTCTCAAATCAACACCTCCTACTACAGAACAAGTGTTTGATACAAGAACTCCCATGGTGACAACGTCAGCGATTCCCCCTCCCCCCCTTTGATATTGTTTTACCTACCACATAACCACTTTAGGTTGATGATGCAACAATCCAGACCCCACAACCTCCATCAAAAAGAAGAAGACGTGATCCTCGACAAGGACTTATGGATTTTGGTTTAACTTAAGGCCTCCCAGTTACATCAATTACACCAATAACCACTGTTGCTATTGTCTCAATAGAACCTTTCAGTGAAGGCCCTAACACCACTTTTGAGGCTGGTGGATCTTCTACTCAGGCATGATTTTCTCCTCCCTGTCCAGATCATGATGATGCCTCTGTACGGCTCACCTTGCATCTAGCCCATGAACAAAGCACTATGCCTTCTCCCAAAGCTAAAGGAGTTTCTTTTAGAGAAGTTCATTCAGGGGAAGATAATCCAGCCATTGAAGAGCTTCATAAGAGATTTAATGAGCTTGATCAAAAGAACGTCGAGCTCAGTATCCAAGTTAATGAGCTTTTGAACGAAAATGTGCATCTATAGATTCAGGTTTCTGATCTTGAAAAGGACAAATCTTTGAAGACTAAGTAGACTACTAACCTCCAAGAGCACTTTAATCTCCTCACTTCAAGTTACTTTGACTTGAAGAAAAAGCTTGAAGAGGAATTTAGTGACAAATTCAAGACATACACTGATGAGTCTCGGGTCAATCTGTACATTGAAGCTCACCCCATTGTGACATCTGCTCAAACATCAGGTGTTCTTGATAGATTTGAAAAAGAGCTTGTTTAAGCTCTGAGTATTGTGGCCCAAAAATGTGCAAAATTAGCTAACGCAGCTACGAAGGGTCAACTTTTGTTTAAAAGGATCTCGGATCAGGATGCTCCTGAAGATTAGCCTAAGATCACCGTTATAGATTTTGGACAGAATCGCTTCAAGAATGTATATGGTGATAGGTTCGGGATCATTTCATGGGGATTTGACGACATGATAGACATGTGGATCATAAGAAAAAAGAGTGGCAACACTGAGTTGTACAAAGATGCTCATGATTTGCACTCTTGGACCATAGTTGATCTTTCAGAGTTGTCGAAGGCCCCATTTGCAAATCCATCTCTGAATCCCAGGGATACACAGTTCAAGCATTTACTGGAGGATCAAGTACTCAAGGGTTTTCCCTCAATGAAGATTTCAGAGTCAATCATTAAGATATACCCAAGTGTAATTGATCCCAAGACCAATCAACCTCTTAGATCTGTGATGTGGCCTGCTACCGATCAAGCTAATCAGATTCATATTCTTCAAAATCATCCAGATGGATCTCTGTGAACCATGCAGTACTGGGTGTTTTATGAAACTACTGTATCTGCTATCATCAAACTTGATAAGGGATGCATCTGCTTGTATGAAAAACGAGACTTGCTTCAACTTGGAAAGTGAGATATACATCAGCTGAGCCTTCATCAGATTAAAGTTGCAGAAAACATCTTTGAGCCAGCTGCAAAGAGTATACAACTATGGTTGGGGAGATCATTAACAAACGGACGTGGAATGGAGCAATGGGGAAGTCAGATGTGCTGGAGGTTGACAAAGATTGAGCTGAAGCTGGCACCAAACCTAGGGGAGATTGAAGGGTCTAATTTATGGTTTGGTCTAGGCTTACATTGTAATTAGTTATTTTGAGTCATAATAGGGTTTTTGGTAGGTTGTTTAGAGTTTATGGCCTAGTAGAGAGTTTACAGTCGTAAGCTTGTTTACGGTCGTAAACCCAGTATTCGACCTAAGTCTTCAAGGCCACTATATATAGGGGTTGTTTAGGTCATTAATGGTTGTTGATGCCACAATTATTCACGGTCATAGAGTGCATGTTGTACCAGATGTTTTATGCAATATAAGCGTGTGCAAGCTTGTTTCAATTCTGTTTCTACTTTATTTCTTATTCTATTTGATTTTGTGATTGCTTGATCATTGGTAAAGATCCGTTTTCAGGACCTTACAGAAATTTGTTTGGAATTAATCAATCTAGGAATCAATGAACTATTTCTTATTGATGGGTTTTTGTCATAAGACATCCTATGTGCTCATACAAACCCTAATGCTTGGATCTGGGTTTCTCTATTGTACATGCAAGTTATCCAAGACTATAAACCCTAATTCTAGCATATGGAAATCGATATTAACATATAATTAGGTTTAAGATATTACCTTGATTGTTATGTAGTAATAACAATCCCAATTCCTCCTTGAATTGACTTTGGAAGGCTTAGAGTCACAAGTGTCACTCTTCTAATGGTTCACAAACACCATAAGCAAGAGGATGAAGAGGAGAGAGGTTAGAGGCTGCCCTAAAACGTGTGAAACCCTAGGAGAAGTCTTTTCCACGTTTTTGATCAAAAGGGATCTCTTTATATAGGAGGCAATTAGGGTTATCTAGCAAGGAAACCCTAATTTGGATGCTTAAGCCCTAAGCAACCCATGGAGCCCTTTCCTTAAGGCCTTGGACGATTTCATATGGGCTTCCCCCATAGATTTCGCCCACCTTATAATAAAAGGCAATCCATGGCACAAATTGCAATTATCTTATAATTACAATTCCATTCCCTTAAGTTTAATTAATCTCTTTTAGTCACAAAACTAATTACCAATTAAATATTGACTAATATTAATTAAACAATATGATTTCTCCTTTAATATATTATTCCCATAATATATTAATAAATCATATTTAATCCTAACTCTCCATTATTCATCCTATCAAGTTGCTTTGGTGAAGGCAACCCAAAAGGACCATGCACCATCGGGTCAAGTACATACCAAAATAGTTATGGACTTAGACACTAATCCAACAGTCTCCCACTTGGATAAGTCTAACAACTATTCTGCGTATGACTTCAAATCCTGATCTGCAATCGTAGCTTTCCAAAGCCGCTGTCAACTCTGACCCTATCAGATACGCGTGTCCTTAGATAAGGGATCATATATTCCTCCATTCTAGATATCATATGAGATATGATTTGAAATCATTCTCTTTGTACTATATCTTGATTCCCGATTTATGATGACTGACTAATTGAACAAATCAAATTAGCCCTAGCCCGGCTGAGCATTTACAATTGTCATCACTAAACCATCGAGGGGCCCAAAGATATCGCTTTTATCCTATCTTGGATAAAAGGAACGGATAAACTTTGATACAATGCTTGCATGGACTTACTCACCGAATCACACACAACAATATGTTTTATAACACCAAGTTACTAGTGCGTTTACATATTATCAATGTGCAACCGATTTGCAAGATACAACTCACACATCTCGATTTCAAGAATATAAGATGTTATCGTCTCACCAATCACTCGTGATACAATTCATGGAGCAATCCAAGTGAGCGTGGGTTTAATCCAATGCTCAAATCATATTCAATAGCACTCATGAACGTTGCAACAAACATTTGCTTATGTCTAATGCTATTTTAGACAATCCACACACCAATTCACGACAGTCTTCATTCATATCTACTTCCAACATATGAACGACTGTGGCCCGTTTGAATAACTCCATTATTCTTAATAAACTCAATTATTCTGGAAGTCAAAACATGCAAATGTGAAACACAAGAATAATACTAATCCCATATGGCCTCAACCCTTTGACCATAAATAAAACACCTTTTATTTATCACCATATTGATTACTCATTATTTTTCGTTTCGGGTAATCAACTTCTTACTTGAATTATTACACTTGTCCCATGCTCTTAGCATGCACACAATGTTTACCTATGGTTCTTACTTTGTGAAATAGATCACATTGAACACATTTCCAATCATTCTCATTTCACAACTCCAAATCCTTTTTTCATAAGTGTGAGAATATCAAATTCTTGTTACTTATAAAATATGCTAGATTCTAACATTCTATGCAATGGTCCTTTTGTAATGTCACTGCACCAAAGTCACAAAGACTATTGCCAATGATATTACAAAGTCCTCTATCGGACATTGTTACAAGACAAATCCTTAGATATGATGTCTCTCACTCAAAGTACATTCATTTGAACATCCTTTTGCATAAAAGTTTCTAATCTAAACATATATTTTCAATATTCAATTACCAATATGGACACGCTTCCATATTTTCCATATGACAACTCATTCTTAATAGAATCTTAACTATTCGTAATGATGCCGATATGGTTCATCCAATATGGAAACATTTCCATAATTTCCATATGACAACTCATTCTTAATAGAATCTTTTCTATTCATAATAATGTCGATATGGTCCATCCAATACCATACTTCCAACTACTCAAAAGCGACCAATCCTCGTCAAACTTTGGATTGTCCTTTCATAGTTGTTTAATTATTTTAGTCAAAACCAATTCTAGTCCCTTTTCCCTCTAAATGCGCTCGACATTTGGAAAATTTTAGAATGGTCAAACATTAAAGCATTTGCAATCGATCCTATACCCAAAGCGTATGGGACACGACGCATAATGTTTTATTTGCTATGTTCTCAAAATTCGAATTGTGAAGAGGAATGCCGTAATCATAATCGAAATTTTAAGAACACACTATGTACCCTTGACTAAATTTATTAATAGCAAAACAACTTTACAACCCTTACGACTTTGCAAGGTATAACTCTTGTTTTCTATAATTAATATTGCCAACTTGCAATACGTGCCTTAATAATCATACAATCATAACATTTATGCTCCCACTATCATGATGATTATTATAAAACATAACACTTATGCTCCCACTAGCTTTGACATGTATTCATAAACATCTTAACTTTCAGAAAAACAATACCTATTGAATTTCATAAGTCCATGTTTCTAATACTTAGTGCTTTGATAATCTTTTATCAAGGCTTCTTGAACTTATACACCTTTGCCTTAGATAGTTCATATGTGTGTGTAAACAATTGCCAAACCTCACAATTCAAATTATGGAAAGGGATACTGTAACCATAATTGAATTCGAGAATGCAATTTTACAATCACTATCTTCTTAAAATCTTTCTTAGTGAAAGCATTTCCTCACAATCATTTTCATGAAGGAGGAAATCTTATGACACTTAGATTTTGTAACAACCCGAAATTTCATATCACTTCTTGTACCTCAACTTGTAATCCAATTCGATCAACCAAACGTCATTTTCAAATTCGTTTCCGATTTTGTCATTTTATTAAGTCATTAGTTATATCAACCTAAAATGACTTAATGGGTGTCTTTATACATTTAGAAATCATTTTCACATCGCACTTTAGTAATCGGAATAATTATAGAATCGACTGTATCGAGTCACGGCAAATTGGTCGGGTATGACCAAAAGCCTCACTTAACGTCGGTATCAGGTAGAATTCCGTCATGTCCAATTCCCGAACACTATATAAAGTGTTCTAAGACTTCATTTGAAGCCTTTGGCCAATTTTTCACTAAACTCTCACAACCTCTCTCCTCAAGCTAGAATTAAGGTCCAAATCTCAAATTTAAGGCTTCAAATCTCTAAGGTACTTTCTTTAGCTTGTATTGTAACCTTCTTAGCCTTCAAATTAGATTTCAAAGCATGGATTAAGACCACATTCATGAGTTTACAGCCATGGAGCCTTCATGGGCCGTAAACTCATATATCATGGGTTTTTAAGCCCTAAATTCACTCCTAAGCAATTTTGGACTTTAGTTATGGCTTAATGGCTTCATGGACATGACTTTTATCATTTAAAACATAGATTTTGAGCCATTTGAAGGAGTTTACGGCCAAGGCATAAGCTTGGGCCGTAAACTCATGTAAATGAGGTTTCCATGAACTTAAACCCTTCTAAATCATAGTTGGGACTTAGATATGACATTAAGGCTTGCTAATTTAGACTTGGAACACTTTAAACATGATTTTTGGGTGATAAAAGTGAGTTTACGGCCAAGACATATTCTTGGGCCGTAAAATCCTCTTAAATGGTGATTTTGTGCCTTAAAACATGTCAAAATGCTTTCAAACTCAACCAATGACTTTGTAGTAAAATCTAAATGCATCTAAAAATAGTTTAAGGGTTTGTAACACATCAAAAATGTCATTTATAGGAGTTTACGGCCTCGGAACATACCCTTGGCCGTAAACTCATAAAACTTGCTTAAGGATGCATCAAATTCACTTATATGGCTTGTATAAAATTCTAGAATCATATGTGATTGTCCTTTGTAGCTTAAACTAATCATTCTTGGCCATGGGTCGGTTTACGGCCGTAAACTCCAAGAGTATGGCCGTAAACTCCCTTTTAAATGGTGTTAATTCATTCCAAGTGTTCCAAGGCATTTTTAGATATCCATTCTAGCAATCCTTATGTCCATTTAAGCCCTTAAACCTTTAAAATCACACCAACATGAGTTTACGGCCGTAAACTCATGTGTGGGTGTGTTTTGTGGTTGCAAACTCTTTAAAATGTTTACTCTTGGGGAGTAAACTCAAGTCCCAAGTCCCCAGTGCCATTACAAGTCCGAAGATGTCACCCGGGTCACTCCAAATGCTCGTTTTGAGGTGTTTAACCTCGTTGGAATGTAATGTTCCATATAATTAGTGAATGTATCCCTAATTGTATATATATGGACATTATTTCATTTTACATAGGGACATCGCGAGTAAACAATCCCCGAACCAACGTCTAGTATTCAAAACCGACGCATTTCCGAGTCCGGTGAGTTCATACCCCTACCCTTTTTCACTGTTTTTCACTGTTTTCAGGGGGGAACACAAGCAAAGTACAAGGGTTTCCTTGTACTTAAAACTTATTTTCATGTGTGTGTGTTTCACATTTCATATGCTTTTAATATTGATTACACAACTGATAACTAGTAGAATATACAGATCACTTAAACATTTATTTGTGAAATGGGTTTTATAAACTGTTATGTTTTATATATTTCACAAATGGTTTCCACACTTTAACAGATAAAAGCATGACATTATAACACATGAACAAAATAATTCGTACACTGTCTTGTCCTCGGTAACATTCCATAGAGATACGCGAATGGAGGATTGTCCTATTATTACTAGTAAATTTGTTATTCCATATGATTGGAGACACGTCCTCGGCGAACACTCCACAGAGATACGCGAGTGGAGGACTACACCCGTAACCAGAATCTCTGGAATTTAGAGAGCGTGACTTGAGTGTATTGATCTATACGGGGCTGACTACCCCACACCTGGCTGCTAGCTACAGCCGAACCGAAATTGTTCAAGGGTGACGAAAATCATAAGGATTGTGGACTACTTATTGCCATAGGTTCAGTCTCTAGTATGGTTATGGAACTCGCAACTAGGATAACAGAGATTTACTTATAGTAATAATGAACCATTTACTACATTTTTCAGATTACCAGGATTCAGTTTACATCTTTCACATCTTTTACATCTTTTACATCTTTACATAAGGTAACTAACATTTAGGAAGGTATGGGACCTTCCTGCGAAACTTGTACATAACCAGGTTTAGCAGAATACATCTTTCACATTAAAAACCAACATACAGGAAAGCATGGGGCATTCCTGGGTAACACATGCATAACCAGAAAAGGGTAACCAACTGAATAACATTACATCTTTTACAATAACTAACAATTCAGGAAAGTATGGGACTTTCCTGGGAATACACTGGTACATAAAAGGAATAGAACAATGAAGTGGATAATCAAACTATATTTTACTTTTGTGATACAACAATCAACTTTTAAGAAAATATGGGATTTTCTTGGTGTGTGTTATTTTTTCAGAAACAGAAAGGAAACATAAACATTTTCACAAAATAAAACTACTTATGAACTCACCAGCATCATGCTGATTTTTAAACTGCTTGTGTTCTCAGGTCAAAGATAGTACAGGTACCCGAAGACTTACTTAATTCAGGATTGTGTGCGTGCAAGGCTAGTTCGTTTATTTATATCTAAAATTATGTATCACAACTGTATAAACTGTGTCTTTTGAAACAAATTGTAAAACTTTTAATATGTAATGTAATGTTTGTTTCACTTTACTTACTATGTACATTGGATTTGATACTCAACGTGGAGTCAACCCCGTAAATGTTTCCGCCATCGGTTTTCGGGGTGTGACAGATTGGTATCAGAGCCCTTGTTTATAGTGAATAAAGTATACCAAACCTTACATGGTATAAAACTATAAACACTAAAGGGCCTAAGTGCTCTGAAATAAAAGTATCTTCAGACTACAAGTATTTTCAAAAATATACAAGTATACCAAACCATCGAGATTCGTATCTATAAGTAGAACAAAACATAAGTAAATGGGTGTTGTGTATTGCAGTTAAACCTGGGCAGTTATGTAGTCGTGTCTAGGGTCAATATAGCCTGGCCAACTATATTCATTCGAGACACGGCCAACATGTGCTTGGGAGTGACTGTGGTATGCGACATGCCTAAAACTTACCCTAATACCACAAACATCGAGCTAGTATCGTAGTAAACCATGAAATACTATGGGAGTATTTCTCGAATCATCATACATGTATAGACCCCCGATCATTCCGTTAGCGATAATTTACTTGCTTCAATAACTCTTTCCTACTTTACCGCTTATTTGGAATTAATATCTGTCATATCTCTCGATTTAGAGGACTTATCATCCTCTCTCTTTATTGATCTTATTAGATCAAGATGCCTCCCAGGAAGAGACCCAGCTCCAACAACCCTCCGCCACCTCCTCCTAAAATCGATCCCGTGTTATTTCAAACAGCTATTACCGCCGCGGTGGCAGCTGCCATGTCCCAGCTAAATACCGGTGGTTCAGGAGGTAGTAATCAAAATCAAGATGGTAATCAGGAACGCCGTAAGAAGGGTTCATATAAGGACTTCATGAATGCGAAGCCTTCTTTCTTCAATGGCACTGGTGGTGTCATTTCCTTATCCCGATGGTTCGAGAGAATCGAATCCATCTTCGAAATATGTGCCTGTGATGAGTCCGATAAGGTCAAGTTCGCAGCTTGCACCTTCCTTGATAAAGCATTGACTTGGTGGAATGGCCGAGTCAAATCCTTAACTCTCCCTGTAGCCAATGCCATGGGCTGGGAGGCTATGAAAGAACTCCTCCTTGCTGAATATTGTCCCCGGGGCGAAATGCAGAAGCTAGAGCACGAGCTCTGGAACCTGAAGATGAAAGGTTCCGATATTGCTGCCTACACTTCCCGATTTGATGATCTTGCCCTTCTTTGCCATGGTCTAGTCACCCTTGAAAGCAAAAAGATCGAGAGGTTTATTTGGGGGTTAACCAATCCGACAAAAGGTCATGTCTTAGCTGCTCGCCCAGATACTTATGATAGTGCTAAGACTCTAGCCCAAGCTATAATTCACCACAATGATGATGTTGAGGAAGCCACCACTGCTACCCCTGAGTCGACCAAAAGCAGTGGTGGGAAAAGGAAATTCTGGAAGAAAAAGAAGGGTCAATCTTCCCAAGGCTCCTCCAAAAGACAACAAACAGTAGCGGTTCATGCTGCTACTACCCCCGTAGCTGCTGCTTCCGTTGTAGGATCCACAGCTCCAACTCCTACCAGCCGATATGTTGGTAACCTCCCTCTTTGTGAAAAATACAAGTATCACCACAACCCTGGTCCCTGTCGAGAACTATCCTGTACCAATTGTGGTAAGAAGGGGCACACTATTCGATACTGCAAAGCTCCGACTCAATCAACAAATCAATCCTCTGGAACAGGCGTTGGTCAAGCCTGTTATAACTGCGGTGAAGTCGGGCACTTTAAAAGGAACTGCCCCAAGAAGACTACTGCTGGCAACACCGGAAGGGACCTTGCTATGGGACGGGAAGAAGCAGTCGCCGATCCCAATGTTGTCTCGGGTACGTTTCTTCTCGGCAACTCATATGCTAATATTCTTTTCGATTCGGGCGCTGAAAGAAGTTTTATTAGTCATGCATTCAAACATAACCTAAAACATGATTCCCAACCTCTAACCGAAATATTTACCGTCGAAATGGCAAACGGAGAGAAAGAAAGTGCGAGTGAGGTATTCGTAGATTGCACTCTTTCCTTAAACGACCATTCATTTCCTATCGATCTTATGCCCGTATCCATAAAGAGCTTTGATGTCATCACTGGCATGGATTGGTTGAGTCCCAATCATGCAGATATCTTTGCTTCGAAAAATCCATCCGTCTTAACCTTCCTTCGGGTCAAACTCTAGTGATCTATGGCGAGAAACTCGGTTCCAACCTTCGTATCATTTCCTGCATCAAAGCTCAGAAACTCCTGCAAAAGGAGTGTGTTGCATTCTTGGCCCATGTAATCAACGAGAATCAAGAAGTTAAAAACCTCACGAGCATCCCCGAGGTCTGCAATTTTCCTGATGTGTTTCCCAAAGAGCTTCCAGGAATCCCTCCCGAGAGACAGGTCGAGTTCCGTATTGACCTAATTCCTGGGGCTACTCCTGTAGCGAAGTCTCCATATCGCTTAGCTCCAGCAGAGATGCAGGAGTTATCCAGTCAACTTAACGAGTTGCTTAGCAAAGGATTCATTACACCGAGTTCCTCACCCTAGGGAGCCCCAGTTTTGTTTTTCAAGAAGAAGGATGGATCTTTTCGTATGTGTATTGATTATCGTGAGCTAAACAAGTTGACTGTCAAAAACCAATATCCTCTTCCATGAATAGATGACCTTTTCGATCAACTCTAGGGAGCCAGTTACTTCTCTAAGATAGACCTTCGGTCAGGGTACCATCAGTTGCGAGTTCATGAAAGTGATGTGCCCAAAACAGCTTTCAGGACTCGATATGGACACTACGAGTTCGTAGTGATGCCCTTTGGTTTAACCAACGCACCGGCAGTGTTCATGGATCTGATGAACTGGGTGTGTCGTCCTTATTTGGATAAGTTTGTCATAGTATTCATCGATGACATACTCGTCTATTCCCGAAGTGAAGAAGACCACAAACAACACTTGAGGCTAGTGTTGGAGACCCTGCGATCCGAGAAGTTATACGCGAAGTTTTCAAAATGTGAGTTCTGGATACGGAAGGTAACTTTCCTTGGTAACGTGCTAAGTGAGGAGGGTATTCATGTCGATCCGTCCAAGATTAAGGCAATAGAGAATTGGTCAGCACCGAAGACACCCACAGAAATCCGACAATTCTTGGGTCTCGCTGGCTATTATCGAAGGTTCGTCCAAAACTTTTCCAGAATCGCCAAACCTCTAACCACTCTAACACAGAAAGGTGTACCCTTTTGTTGGGGTGATAAACAAGAAACCGCATTTCAGACATTGAAGAAAGCTTTGTGCAGCGCACCTGTCCTGTCCCTACCCGAAGGGACAGAGGACTTTGTTGTCTACTGCGATGCGTCTACTCAAGGTTTAGGCTGTGTGCTTATGCAGAGAGGAAAAGTAATTGCTTATGCCTCTAGACAGTTGAAAGCACACGAGGTCAATTATACCACACACGATTTGGAGCTAGGAGCCGTAGTTTTTGCATTGAAGATTTGGAGGCATTACCTTTACGGAACCAAGTGCACGATCTTCACCGACCATAAGAGCCTACAACATATCTTCGACCAAAAAGACTTGAACATGAGACAAAGGCGATGGGTAGAATTACTCAGTGATTATGAGTGTGAAATCCATTACCATCCCGGAAAGGCCAATGTGGTAGCAGATGCCCTTAGCCGAAAGGAGAGTACCAGCAACAAGGTGAAGAGCCAGTCGATAACCATCCATTCCAACCTACCCATGCAAATCCGAGAAGCTCAGTTAGAAGCCCTGAAACCCGAGAACATGACAATTGAAGCTTTGAGAGGGATGGAAAAGAAACTTGAGATCAGAAGTGACGGAGTCCATTGTTTTATGGATCGGATCTGGATTCCCAAGTCCGGAGGATTTAGAGAGTTAGTCATGGAGGAAGCACACAGAACCAGATACTCTGTTCACACGGGCTCTGACAAGATGTACTTAGATCTCAAGAAACAATATTGGTGGCCAAATATGAAGGCTGAGATAGCTTCATTTGTGGGGAAGTGTCTGACTTGCGCCAAGGTAAAAGTTGAACACCAGAAACCCTCGGGTCTGCTCCAGCAACCTGAGATACCTGAATGGAAATGGGAGATGATCACCATGGATTTCATCACCAAACTACCCAAGTGCTCGAATGGGTATGATACCATTTGGGAGATTGTTGATCGTTTGACAAAGTCAGCTCACTTCGTTCCAATCAAAGAATCATACAAGATGGAAAGACTCGCACGGATATATATTCATGAGGTAGTCCGAATGCACGGCATACCTACATCCATTATCTCTGATCGAGATAGCAGGTTTACTTCCCGATTTTGGCAGCCTCTCCAGAAAGCCCTTGGAACCCAACTAGACATGAGTACGGCATACCATCCTCAGACCGACGGTCAAATCGAAAGAACAATCCAAACCCTGGAGGACATGCTTAGGGCATGTGTCATTGACTTTGGAAAGTCGTGGGACGCACATCTACCATTGATCGAATTCTCGTACAACAACAGTTAACACACCAGCATTAGGGCTGCCCCGTTCGAAGCCCTATACGGTCGCAAGTGCAGATCCCCTCTGTGCTGGGCCGAGGTAGGAGATACACAGTTAGCCAAGAGTCGAGTCCCCGACAATGCACTTACCGGTCCTGAAATCATCCGTGAAACCACTGAGAAGATTATCCAAATCCGTGAACGACTAAAGGCCTCGCGCGATCGCCAGAAGAGTTACGCTGATAATCGTCGGAAACCACTAGAATTCCAGATTGGAGACCGTGTTCTGTTGAAGGTATCGCCCTGGAAAGGCACTGTACGCTTCGGTAAATGTGGGAAACTTAATCCGAGGTACATTGGACCTTTTGAAATCGTTGCCAGAGTTGGTCCGGTAGCCTATAAGCTTCATCTACCTCACGAACTTAGTAACATCCATCCCGTCTTTCATGTTTCAAACCTCAAGAAGTGCCTATCTGATGAAACCCTAGTGATTCCATTAGAAGAGATTGAGATCGATGAAAACCTCAACTTCGTGGAGGAACCGATCGAAATTATGGATCGAGAAGTTAAACGTACAAAACAGAGTCGCATCCCGTTGGTGAAGGTTCGCTGGAATGCCAAGCGGGGACCGGAGTTCACTTGGGAGCGAGAAGACTCGGTGAAACAGAAGTATCCACAACTCTTTCTAGATCCATGATTTGTATTTTCTCTTATCTCTTGTCTTGCATTTCGGGACGAAATTCCCTCTAACGGGGGGGTAATGTAACAACCCGAAATTTCATATCACTTCTTGTACCTCAACTTGTAATCCAATTCGATCAACCAAACGTCATTTTCAATTTCGTTTCCGATTTTGTCATTTTATTAAGTCATTAGTTATATCAACCTAAAATGACTTAATGGGTGTCTTAATACATTTAGAAATCATTTTAACATCCCACTTTAGTAATCGGAATAATTATAGAATCGACTGTATCGAGTCACGGCAAATTGGTCGGGTATGACCAAAAGCCTCACTTAACGTCGGTATCGGGTAGAATTCCGCCATGTCCAATTCCCGAACACTATATAAAGTGTTCTAAGACTTCATTTGAAGCCTTTGGCCAATTTTTCACTAAACTCTCACAACCTCTCTCCTCAAGCTAGAATTAAGGTCCAAATCTCAAATTTAAGGCTTCAAATCTCTAAGGTACTTTCTTTAGCTTGTATTGTAACCTTCTTAGCCTTCAAATTAGAGTTCAAAGCATGGACTAAGACCACATTCATGAGTTTACGGCCATGGAGCCTTCATGGGCCGTAAACTCATATATCATGGGTTTTTAAGCCCTAAATTCACTCCTAAGCAATTTTGGACTTTAGTTATGGCTTAATGGCTTCATGGACAAGACCTTTATCATTTAAAACATAGATTTTGAGCCATTTGAAGGAGTTTACGGCCAAGGCATAAGCTTGGGCCGTAAACTCATGTAAATGAGGTTTTCATGAACTTAAACCCTTTCAAATCATAGTTGGGACTTAGATATGACATTAAGGCTTGCTAATTTAGACTTGGAACACTTTAAACATGATTTTTGGGTGATAAAAGTGAGTTTATGGCCAAGACATATTCTTGGGCCGTAAACTCCTCTTAAATGGTGATTTAGTGCCTTAAAACATGTCAAAATGCTTTCAAACTCAACCAATGACTTTGTTGTAAAATCTAAATGCATCTAAAAATAGTTTAAGGGTTTGTAACACATCAAAAATGTCATTTATAGGAGTTTACGGCCTCGGAACATACCCTTGGCCGTAAACTCATAAAACTTGCTTAAGGATGCATCAAATTCACTTATATGGCTTGTATAAAATTCTAGAGTCATATGTGATTGTCTTTTGTAGCTTAAACTAATCATTCTTGGCCATGGGTCGGTTTACGGCCGTAAACTCCAAGAGTATGGCCGTAAACGCCCTTTTAAATGGTGTTAATTCATTCCAAGTGTTCCAAGGCATTTTTAGATATCCATTCTAGCAATCTTTATGTCCATTTAAGCCCTTAAACCTTTGAAATCACACCAACATGAGTTTACGGCCGTAAACTCATGTGTGGGTGTGTTTTGTGGTTGCAAACTCTTTAAAATGTTTACTCTTGGGGAGTAAACTCAAGTCCCAAGTCCCCAGTGCCATTACAAGTCCGAAGATGTCACCCGGGTCACTCCAAACACTCGTTTTGAGGTGTTTAACCTCGTTGGAATGTAATGTTCCACATAATTAGTGAATGTATCCCTAATTGTATATATATGGACATTATTTCATTTTACATAGGGACATCGCGAGTAAACAATCCCCGAACCAACGTCTAGTATTCAAAACCGACGCATTTCCGAGTCCGGTGAGTTCATACCCCTACCCTTTTTCACTGTTTTTCACTGTTTTCAGGGGGGAACACAAGCAAAGTACAAGGGTTTCCTTGTACTTAAAACTTATTTTCATGTGTGTGTGTTTCACATTTCATATGCTTTTAATATTGATTACACAACTGATAACTAGTAGAATATACAGATCACTTAAACATTTATTTGTGAAATGGGTTTTATAAACTGTTATGTTTTATATATTTCACAAATGGTTTCCACACTTTAACAGTTAAAAGCATGACATTATAACACATGAACAAAATAATTCGTACACTGTCTTGTCCTCGGTAACATTCCATAGAGATACGCGAATGGAGGATTGTCCTATTATTACTAGTAAATTTGTTATTCCATATGATTGGAGACACGTCCTCGGCGAACACTCCACAGAGATACGCGAGTGGAGGACTACACCCGTAACCAGAATCTCTGGAATTTAGAGAGCGTGACTTGAGTGTATTGATCTATACGGGGCTGACTACCCCACACCTGGCTGCTAGCTACAGCCGAACCGAAATTGTTCAAGGGTGACGAAAATCATAAGGATTGTGGACTACTTATTGCCATAGGTTCAGTCTCTAGTATGGTTATGGAACTCGCAACTAGGATAACAGAGATTTACTTATAGTAATAATGAACCACTTACTACATTTTTCAGATAACCAGGATTCAGTTTACATCTTTCACATCTTTTACATCTTTTACATCTTTACATAAGGTAACTAACATTTAGGAAGGTATGGGACCTTCCTGCGAAACTTGTACATAACCAGGTTTAGCATAATACATCTTTCACATTAAAAACCAACATACAGGAAAGCATGGGGCATTCCTGGGTAACACATGCATAACCAGAAAAGGGTAACCAACTGAATAACATTACATCTTTTACAATAACTAACAATTCAGGAAAGTATGGGACTTTCCTGGGAATACACTGGTACATAAAAGGAATAGAACAATGAAGTGGATAATCAAACTATATTTTACTTTTGTGATACAACAATCAACTTTTAAGAAAATATGGGATTTTCTTGGTGTGTGTTATATTTTCAGAAACAGAAAGGAAACATAAACATTTTCACAAAATAAAACTACTTATGAACTCACCAGCATCATGTTGATTTTTAACTGCTTGTGTTCTCAGGTCAAAGATAGTACAGGTACCCGAAGACTTACTTAATTCAGGATTGTGTGCGTGCAAGGCTCGTTCGTTTTGTTTATATCTAAAATTATGTATCACAACTGTATATATTGTGTCTTTTGAAACAAATTGTGAAACTTTTAATATGTAATGTAATGTTTGTTTCACTTTACTTACTATGTACATTGGATTTGATACTCAACGTGGAGTCAACCCCGGAAATGTTTCCGCCATTGGTTTTCGGGGTGTGACAGATTTAACGGCGTATTTTTTCCTATCCATGTGAATTTGTCAAAACCAAAGTTTACGACAAATTCAAACTCATATGGATCGAACTTTCTTGAACTTGATTTCTTGCCTTTATGGTAGCACAGTTGCCCACCGTGTCTTCCAAGTAGTTAAGCAGCTCACCTTTTCCTGTCAATGTACCTTTCATTGATTAAGGTTCTTTGCCTTTTATGCATTCAAAATGAGAACTCATAGAACTCACATGCATAATTAACTCAATTGGAACCGCACAGAAAAAATAATGTCAACACGATAGGTTGAAAACCTCAACTCGTGTGCTAGTGATGATCGATAAGGTTTATTTGATTTTTTCTTGAAACCTTTCAAGACTGTTAAGACTCCCACTGACTCCTGGACATATAAGATTCTTTTGACAAAACATTTCTTGACAAACAAATATTCAAGAGTTAGTGTAGCTTTTATCAAAACACTTCATCAATTGTTCCTAGTTGGTCTTTGTCTTATTCAAGACATCACAACTTTTCCACATTCGATAAATGTTACAAACCCTTTAATACTTTTCACTCAGTGTCACAATCTTAACTTTAAGACTTGTTTTGGAACGAAGTATGATTGACTTATTGGTTTAACCATTTCTTCAATCCTTGATTCCTCTTCTTAAACATACAATTGTAATAAGACTCACTTAGAGGATCAATTGAGATATGGTTCTTAATCATTAAGACCTATCATAAAGCATAAAAGGTACTTTCCCTTCTTCTTAGAATGAAGAAACTTTTATCTTTCTGCCTACTTGATTCTTCTTATTCGTTCTGCTATTGATTTAAACTTTTCAATCAATTCAGAATTATACTTAATCCTATACGTATAATCATATTTACTAAAACTTTATTAAATCATGACGAATATCTTTGTTACTCTTATGGTGGACTTTGATCAACACACAACTTTGTGTACTCGATCTCCTAGTCCTTCACTTGACACTTTGTCAATGAATTAGTCTAATTTCCAAATATGAAATTTCTCATTCATCGTGCAACCAAGTTGCGTGATTCCAAATTTCTGTCCAATTGAAACTTTGGGCGATGAGAAACTCTCCCTATTTGGTAAATTCTCGACTTTACATAAATAACATAATAAGAACCAAATCCATTATTGTTAATAATAGAAACATTTTAACATCAATTTGTCATACACGTCATTGCAAGGATAAATAAATAAAATTTAAAATCAAAATTTATTTTATTGCGGAAAAATTTGTCCTTACAATGCAATTCATTGAAAAACTTATGCTAATACATCTTTCTTAGCAATCTAATTCTAACTCTAAGTAGTAGCTCAAGAATCTAATCTTCGAGAAATGCAATCGAAATCCATTCCTTCATGGTTAGATTCTGCTCACTTCTTCCCTTAAGCTTTCTTTCTTTTCTTCGATCCTACAAAACATCAATTGTAATCTTATCACATTATGTATTAAGAATCTAGAATAGAAGCTTAAAAGAGTTAGTTAATGGATTTTACCTATATTAGAGCCATACGTTTTGACTCTCCCATCTATTAGATCTCTTAGGTAAATAGGGCAGCTTCGTCTCCAATGCCCTTTCTCTTGGCAATAAAAGCAAATTGACTCTTTTGGAACATGACATGGAACTACTTTAGACATTTCTTTTCTCTTGTGATCGAACTTTTCGATCATAGCATGTCTTTCGATGCCATTGTCTATATCCATAGAGGTCTCGAAAGCAGATTCACCAATCAACTTTGCTTTTCTATTGCGCCAAATCATTGCTGATTCAACAGCAATAAGCATATAGGTGAGATCTATAAGGGTCACGTCGTAGTTCATCATATAGTACTCTCTTACGAACTCACTATATGAGTTAGGAAGTGACTGAAGAACCCAATCAACAGCCATTTCCTCACAGATGACGGATCCCAACATTCTTAACCTATCAATGTGTGACTTCATCCCTAGGACGTGTGCACACACTGACTTTCCTTCTTTATGTTTACTTGCCAAAAGGGCTTGAGTGATCTTGAACTTTTCAAGCCTTTGAACTTGTGGGTTAGGGAGAATAATTGGAGGAGGAGGAGGAAGTGAAGTATGATCTCTTGTTCCTCGATCGAATCGTGGAATATCATCTTCATGTGGAATGCTTGTTCCACGGGATTTGGGAAAACCATAGTTGTCGAACTTTGACATCTACAATATGGGAGAAAACGAATTCAAGTTAGTTGATTGAATTGAGTCCTTAGCAAATCACCCAAATGAGATACTAAGGCTAGGACCCAACACAATATTCTACAGCTCGGGAGAGGGATGCCGTAACCCTAATTGCAGAATATTTGAAGGTAAGTGAATGACGATTCACTAATTTCCACCACGAAAAACAAAATAGAATTTAAGTTTTAAATCTATGAAAACTCCTAGATCCTTTGAGATTCATTGAACTTTCAATGGCATGTTAAAATCTCGATATGCCCCTCTTGTTTGTGACTGGGGTGCCGAGGATCACAAAGCGGGTGTGAATAACCATGCAAACTTACATGGTGCCCTCACATGTTACAGTCACCTATTCGATATGCCAATAAACCACACATGCTCCACCGAACTATGACAAACATTGAGTCACCCTTTGCTACCTTTGCTTAGAACCATTTAGTGTGCCGGTAAACCACACACGCTCCACTAACGTCTTCGCAAGGGCACAAAGTGTAATTTCATGGAATTGCATCAGTTCACTTTTGCCTAAGTAACTAAGATTGGTAATTTTATGAAAACATTTAGTTACTTTTATACTTCATTATACTTATAATGGAAGGTTTCGTCCTATCATACCCATTCGGCTAACGACCCTCCACTAGTCAAGAGTGCGGTGGGTACGAGTGGATACCCATTCAATCGCCATTTTATAGGCAATTTCCTTAAACACCCCTTATAGACCAGCTTCGTGAATGAGGCCTACTAATGGTAAGACTGACTTTTACTCATACATATATATAATGTTAGACTTTTAATGTTATATATATAGTATAGGGTATATTTTACACTTTTAAAATATTAGGTGGTATAATTTAACAATTATACTTTTAATTCAATTAAATTGTAAACCTAAACTTTTATGGATTTATTAAACCTCTTTTAATTATACACCTTAATTAATTAATAAAACCATAAGGGTGTGATTTGAACCTTTTCAAAACTATCCTAGAGTTTTAGAATTTAACATTCCTAATTAAACTTTTAATCAACTTTTAAATTCCAAAACTTGAAGGCAAGTTTTGAAACATTTCAACACATTTAGGTTTAGAATTTAAATATACATCAAAATTAAACCATTTAATCAAAATTTAAATTCCAAAACTTGAGGGCAAGTTTTGAAACCTTTTTCAAAAAATTGGGGTTTTAACTATTTAAATTTCAAAAACAACAAAACTTTTGGGTTCAAATTTAAACTATAAAACCAAAAGGGAAAAATATGAAACTTTTCATAACAACAAGCATCAAATAACAAATAATTCAAATTAACATTTAATCACATAATTATCCATATTTGATTTACTTAATGATTTCTTGCAAAACAATTTATCAATTTAGTCAAAATAATTAATCAATTATCACATAAGGAAACAATTATCTTATTAATTGATAAATATCTTCAATTAGATCAAAAATATAGTCATATATATCAAAAAATCGGATTTATATTGATCTAATATGATAAGGTAACTATCCATAAGCAAAAACAGCAAGAAATCGTGAAATACCCTCCATCTGACGAGTTGACTCGTCGAGTCAAGCCTGGACTCGTCGAGTCACCTTGGACTCGGCGAGTCCAGCCTCCAGAAACCCAAAAAACGAATTTTCCAAATATGCAATGCGTCAATACAATTGAAACCAAGCTAGGCTCTGATACCACTAATGGGTTTTGGTCATAAGACATCCTATGTGCTCATACAAACCCTAATGCTTGGATCTAGGTTTCTCTATTGTACATGCAACTTATCCAAGACTATAAACCCTAATTCTAGCATATGGAAATCGATATTAACATATAATTAGGTTTATGATATTACCTTGATTGTTACGTAGTAATAACAATCCCAATTCCTCCTTGAATTGACTTTGGAAGGCTTAGAGTCACCAGTGTCACTCCTCTAATGGCTCACAAACACCATAAGCAAGAGGATGAAGAGGAGAGAGGTTAGAGGCTACCCTAAAACGTGTGAAACCCTAGGAGAAGTCTTTTCCACGTTTTTGATCATAAGGGATCTCTTTATATAGGAGGCAATTAGGGTTATCTAACAAGGAAACCCTAATTTGGATGCTTAAGCCCTAAGCAACCCATGGAGCCCTTTCCTTAAGGCCTTGGACGATTTCATTGGGCTTTCCCCATAGAATTCGTCCACCTTATAATAAAAGGCAATCCATGGCCAAATTGCAATTATCTTATAATTACAATTCCAGTCCCTTAAGTTTAATTAATCTCTTTTAGTCACAAAACTAATTACCAATTAATTATTGAGTAATATTAATTAAACAATATGATTTCTCCTTTAATATATTATTCCCACAATATATTAATAAATCATATTTAATCCTTTCTCTCCATTATTCATCCTATCAAGTTGCTTTGGTGAAGGCAACCCAAAAGGACCATGCACCATCGGGTCAAGTACATACCAAAATAGTTATGGACTTAGACACTAATCCAACACTTATATCTATTTCACTTCTTATGAATAAATTGTAATCATTAGGTGATTCAACTTCTAAACAAAAGTATTGTATATTAACTTATCATATATTATCCTATAGTATCGTATCTTATCTTATCTTATTTATTTTCTAATATTATTTGAAGTATATATTGTTCATGACATGACACCCTTACTTATCTTTGCTATACTATTCATTATCTGGTACATTATGTGGTGTTGATTGTCTCGGTTTGCATTAGTTTTGTTTATAATTTTAAGACTAGGTTTGTATTTTTAAGGGGTTTTTTACTATATTGTATTAAACACAACAAATTTTATGGTGTCATTGTTGTGGGAAGATTACAATTAGTACTCAAGTTCCTAAATAGCATTAGCAGGAATTCCCCCAAAAAAAACTCAATTGTCATCTCTGACTACAAATCATGTTGTGATCGTAGCATAGCGCATTGAGGAACACTTTCGAATCATAATACATCGCACTACTCTATAAACATGTTGAGATTTTCTTTCAGAACTGATATTTTCATAATTTTTTCTTGACTTGAAGAAAAAATTATGAAGTATATGACCGGAAGATCAATAGTACAATTAACACATATGGTTGACGATCCCAAACAACTCATTAAATCAACAAAAAGGAAAGGAAAAGAAGTTTAGTCATCTTAAGGACAATCAAACCTTTTCAGAGACAAAGAAAGGAAAAAAAAAACATGATGAATTCTATGAGCATAGAGTAGTAAATGACTAGTAACAATGAATTAAATGAATTTGGAGTACGAAGGCCAAATCTCCAAAATCTGAATTTTGAACTTCAAAGACTATAACGTCCCAAAAAACTTAATAAATTTAAAATTTTAAAAACACATTTTATTAATATAAAATTGCATTCAATCTATTACATAACCCAAAATTCATTAAGTATTAAATACTAAATAACCATTATGATAACATCCACTATGTTCACAAACCAACAATCAACAACGGAAATAAAAACCAATTTAATGTTTATAAAAATCATTATCTTCTATTTGCGCCAAGTAACTACGCCTTTCCACTTACTCGTACATGCAAATCCTGAAATAGTTTTTTATAGGAATACAGTAAACACAAAGATTAGCAAATTTCAACACAACAATATGTTAGGTCATACTTATGTGGCTTGGGCTAGGCATCCATCTTGTATAGGTATTGGTGAGATGTTAGAGTGTGTTGTGGTGGTCATAGCATGTTAGTGGGTGTGTGCGGCCATACACGTGTGTGCGGCCACACACGCTGTGTGCAACCGTACACGTGTGTGCGGCCGCACACGCTGTGTGCAGCCGTACACGTGTGTGCAGCTGCACACTTGTGTGTTGCTACTTATTGTATAAATAGATTGTGTCACTGTGTTAGAAAAAGTGTGATGTATGTATGTGTGTGTTTCAAGGTGTACCTGACATTTGTGTGTAATAGATGTGTGCATGCTTGATGTTATTCTTATTCTACTCCTTCTACACTCTGTTTGATTGCTTGCAATTCATTGACTACTAATTTGGATCTATAGATTGGGACTTACAATCGGTATCAGAGCCAGTTCAGTGTCAATTTGAAAAATCATTGAGTGTGCGGTTGGAGCTTTGAAGGTGTGCGGTTGAGTTTTTGAAGGTGTACGGTTGAGTCTTTGAAGGTGTGCGGTTGAGTGTGCAGCTAGTGTGTGCGGTTAAGTGTGCGGCCAGGTGTGCAGTTAGAGTGTGCGGTTAGAGTGTACGGTTGGCGTGTACGGATGTGATCCTTGTACGGTCGTAATCCCCGTGTATAACCGTAATCAAGTGTACGGCTGTAATCCCTTGTGCGGCCGTAAACCCTATCAGTTGTTGGGACCGACGCTTGTAATGACCTGGGTCCGCAAATCTAAATAATCCCGCTCATTGTACAGGAAAAACTGCGGAGGAATGTCGCCAGACCTTGGTACGTCGACAACGGTTTTTCCAGGCGCATGACAGGAGAGATCTCACAGCTACATGTCATTCAGACTATTAATGGGGGATATGTTTCCTTCGCGGGAGGATATGGAGGGAAGATCACACAAAAGGGAATAGTTACAAATGGAGTGCTGAGTTTTGGGAACGTCATCTATGATCCTAAGTTAAAGTGCAGCTTGTTGAGTGTGTCACAGATTAGCTGATGGACTATGGATAATGATATAAGGGTAAGCAGTGAAGACCTCGATGCTATCTTTGACACTATCCATGATGTTGTGCAACCAAGACAGAAGGAGTCAGTAGTGTTCTCAAAGTGACGTCTCCAACTTCTGATCAGATGGTCGACGCCTTTCAACCGATATTGATACAGCTTCAGGGATTCCTACCCTTATTGGTGCTATTCCAACATCTATGCCATCGATGAATGATCAGATACTAACACAAACCTCTCAACGTCCTGCGAAATGAAGAAGAATTGATTTGAGGAAGGGAGCACTTATCCAAGAACAAGCACCACTAGTCCAACAAACCTCCACAGCTGCTAAACCAACTCAATTGACCCTAATAGGACCAAGTAATGTTAGATCATAGTTTGAAGCCGGGAGTTCTTCTGCTCCTGGGGGTTTTTCTCCTCCACAACCTGTGCATGATGATGCCTCTGTGCGGCTTGCCAGGTTTCTTTCTCAACAAGATTCGGATCCTTTACCTCATGGAAAATGAATATCAATAGGTGAAGGAAGTTCACGGGGAGCAGAACCAATCTATTTCAGAGCTCAAGAAGGAGATCACTAATCTTAAACAGAAGATCATCGAGAAAGACGTTCCGATCTAAAACCTCGATATTTGAGTTTCCGAGCTTGAAAAAGAAAAACTTTCAGAAGTCTAAACAGATCTCCGATATCCAACTTAATCTTGGTGCCAAATCAGCAGGCTACTTTGACTTGAAGAACAAGCTTATTGCAGATATTGGTGCAAGTTCAAGACCAGAGTGGAAGAGCCTTGTGCCACTGTAGTGATCAAGTTTCTAAATAGCAATTGCGCTATTCATCTTGTTGATGCTAAAGATCTTTTGCAGTTCAGGAAGCGATACATATACACCTTGGTGATGCTGATTAGGAAGACTTGAGTTCATGCTAGCCACAAACCAAGGGGGAGATTGTTAGGTCATACTTATGTGGTTTGGGCTAGGCATCCATCTTGTATAGGTCTTGGTGAGATGTTAGAGTGTGTTGTGGTGGTCATAGCATGTTAGTGGGTGTGTGCGGCCATACACGTGTGTGCGGCCGCACACGCTATGTGCGGCCGTACACATGTGTGCGGCTACACACTTGTGTACTGCTACTTGTGATATAAACAGACTTTGTCGGTGGTGTCAGAAAAAGTGTGACGTATGTATGTGTCTGTTTCAAGGTGTACCTGACATTTGTGTGTAATACATGTGTGCATGCTTGATGTTATTCTTATTCTACTCCTTCTACACTTTGTTTGATTGCTTGCAATTCATTGACTACTGATTTGGATCTATAGATTGGGACTTACACAACACATCAAGATAATGTATCTTATTCCTACCATATAGGTACATCTAGCATGCTATTAATCAATAATCTAAGGATACATATCAATTAAAAAATCATTACCATACAATACATGCGAGTTTAAGAATACATCAATATATGAGCATCTATTATATACTCGGAATTTCTGCCTTCAGTCTATTGACTCAACGTTATCACCTTTAGTCCATTGACTAGGAATGTCTTCCTTTAGTGCCTTAACTCGACACATATACCTTTTTTCCATTGACTCGATATATTTGCCTTCAGTTAGCCAGATCGGCCTAACTACTTTTAACAATCTACCACATAATATCAATACATTCCACATAGTCTACTACAAGCCACATATATCCTATAATTAGACACAAGCTAAAGCAAGGATATAAAACATCAATATCATGTAGTTGGGAACTTGCCTCAAGTCAAACGTGAATTACGATGAGAAAGCACTTGAGATATAAGGAATAAAAGTACTTCTTTTTCCTTATATAAGGTTTTTAAAGTATTAATACAAAATCCTTAACCCTTGATTCCACTATGAAACCCCTAAACTTATAGACACACTATAAGACTCATTTTCTAGATTTTGACCCGAAACAACAGTTTGTTCAAGACCAATTTAACGCCACCAAAATATGCCAAAGTTGCATTATTTTAAGATATTCCAGTGGTTCATTCTTTTAGCTTTCCAGAGACTACTTGTACAACTCGAAAAAAAATTTCTACAATTTACTATGGATTTTACAAAATGCGATATCAAAGCAGCAAATTTCCGATAATTCAGTGAAAATGACGATTTTCACTCTAGTTCGAGCCAACAACATGTCTATGGAAAAATCATGGATAAAATTGGAATTTTGAGAACTGATGGATCCTAAATCTAACCATCCATGATTTTTCTATAATTTAAAAAAAAAACTGGGATAGAATAAGTAATTTGATATTATTTTCTAACTTTGACTTTTTGGATTAATTTCGCATATTAACTCATTAAGTCCCCAACGAAAGATTCTAAAAGTAGGAATCCCTCATACACACAAGATTTATTTATTTATTTTTATTAAAAACAATCCAGGGATCGGTCCTAGTAAGGGCTGCCAATAAAAGGAACAGGGCTGACTAGCCCTCATAGACTCTTGAAAATATGGACTTGGCCCCATATTTTCACTTTGGCCCTCACAAAATTCCATAATGGCAATAACACCCCTAGAACAATTTTTTTTGCAATATTTTTCCAATTTTTACTAAAAATAAATCCCTTCTTCAAAACAAAATATTATGGAATTAAATAACTACATAAGTTACATAACGACCATCTGGATGTTAAAAGTCTCCCCCGTTTCAATCAGAGTTCTTCCCCGAAGTCACTGCCAGAAAACAGCTTACGAAAATGTGCCCAGGTCCACTATGAACCCTTTTGATATTGCCACTACACCTTTGAAAACTTTGTTGCTTAGAGACTTTGTTTGCCTCATATGATGGTAATCGATATATCGACATAATTGAGGCACTCATCAATCAAAATAACTTCAAATAGTGCCACTATTGACTTACCCGCAAAGCATTTCTGAGGCTAAGATACATGGAAAATGGTGTGGTTCAAACTCAACACATTTGGTATTCCCACGCGATACACTACCTTCCTTACTCAAGTAATAATCTTGTACGAACTTATAATTTGTCCCATGATACCAAAAAACTCCTTTAGTAAGGTATGTGAGACCTCAGCAACAATATAATGATGTGGTGTTGTGTTGCCTGAACCAATCCTAGAGCTCTTTACTTTAAGTCGCGTCGTCGACATTCAATTTAATACGAATGGAATTTATCACTATCTAACAAAGGGTTATCATTGCACTACTTTCTATCTTTTTGTCCATTGGCATCCAAAACCATCATTCCTAATAAATGGACCAATATTACCATGATGTACAAGCACACTATAAATATCCTTACTAAATCACACTCAGCTCATTTCATTCCCTCATGACTTTTCCCGTCTCGATTGGGGATCTTGTTCTTCTAATAGTAGAAGTTCTACTGCTATCTCGCTGACAATTCTAGCACTCATATCTATACTAGCATGTGCTAATACTTCTCTTAGCTCACTAGGAATCCCACCCAACCCTGCTATCAACCATGGAAGAAATTTCAACTAATGTCAACTAACTATCATACGAGTATAGTTAGATGCAACGCAAATTAAATCATCCTTCGACTGAAATATCCATTGGTCCCAACGTATCGTGAATACATAGCTATACACAATATAAAGCCAAATAGTCATTTGAATAAAATATTCCAAACATAACAATTGGGCTCAAACAAGAGCTGCTCACTAGGCTAAATCAGGCATTCTAAGTCAATTTAGTTTTTATTGCATACAACCTAAGGTATTCACTTAACAACCTACCGTTACTAGCATAAATTCCAAGTAGCATATAGAAGGTGTTCAACACATCATGTAAAGTATCAAGCTATCTAGTATACATACATCTTATATCCTTGAAAGCAATAAACAACAGAAAATAATTTAACCTCTTCCTTCTGCTTCAGCTAGTATACATACATCTTATATCCTAGAAAGCAATATACATAATAGTTGTATCAAGTCTAGTACTCTTTTTGTTTTTTAATGCTTTTCTTTTGTATTTTTGTATATGTAGGAGACAAGATCAACCGCAACGTATTGTCAGGCGATTGATCTGCAGTAAACATTTGTACCTTTGTCTCCTTTTGTTCTTTGTGCTCCTGGTAGTATAAATAGGAGTATCATCCATGTAATCAACATGGCTTTTATCAATACAAGAATCACATCTTTATTCACACTTTCTCTTATTCCTTTTCTTCATTCTGTTTACTTTACTTTAATATTGCACTGAATACGTGGTTCTTCTTCTTCTTCTTCTTCTTCAAGGCTTGACTGGATTTGATCCAAACTTTACTAGAAGTCTGTTATCAGCCTTCATTGTTGTTGTTCATTCAAGATTTAAGAAATTAAACCTTCTCCAGCAATATATGTGGGATATCATTTGTTTTTAATACTAATAAACATTTTTATAACATCCACTATGTTAAAAAACCAACAATAAACAATGGAAATAAAAAGGAATGATTCAATGTTTATAAAAATTATAATCTTATATCCATGCCATGTGTACAATCAGACGACACCTTTCCCGTTACTCGTACCTACAACTCCTAAAATAGTTGGTTATTGGGGAAGGATAAGCACGAAGCTTAGTGAATTCCAACAAAGCATCACATCAAGGTAATATATCTTACTCCTACCACAAAGGTACATATATCATGCTATTAATCAATAATCTAAGAATACATATAAGTTAAACAAGAATTATCATAAAACACATGCAAGTTTAAGAACACATTAATAAACGAGAATCTACTAAATACTCATAATTTCTACCTTCATTTTATTAACTCGATATTACATCCTTTAGTCCATTGGTTCTACACGTCTGCCTTCAGTCTGTTGACTTCACACACACTTGCCTACAGTTCATTGACTCGACATATCTACCTTTAGTCAACTAGCTCGACATAACTGCCTTTATCCCAATATACCACATCCTATAAATACATGCCACACAGTCTAGTACTAACGAAATATACCTTAAGATCACAAACAAGCCAAAGCAAGGATAGAAAACAACAATAACAACATGTAGTGAGGAACTCATATAAATTCAAACATGAATCACAACGAGAAAGCATCTGATATCCAAGGAATCAAAGTACTACTTTTTTCCATTTGTAAGTTTTTAAAAATATTAATACAAAATCATTAACCCTTGATTCCACTTTTAAATCCCGAAACTTATAGACAAATCACTAAACTCATTTTCCAGATTTTGACCCAAAACTTCAGTCTGTTTAAGACCACTTTAACGCGAACAAAGTCTGCCTAAGTTGCAATGTTTTTCCATATTCCAGTAGTTCAGTCTTTAAGCTTTCCAGGGACTGCTTATATAGATCGAAATGTGTTTTCTACATTTTACAATGGATTTTACAAAATGGTCAACGAAAATGATGGTATTCACCCTATTCATAGCCAACATCAGGTTAAGGAAAAACCATGGACATACTAGACTCAAAACATGAACTTTAGGAACATTCAAATCCTAAATCCAATCATCCCTGACTTTTCTAAAATTTTTACACAACAAGGATAGAATAAGTAATTTCATATTATTTCCTATCTTTGACTTTTTTGTGTTGATTCGGCATCTTAACCCATTAAGGCACCAACCAAAGATCAAAAAAATATGGAATTCAAGTTATTAACAGTATTAAAAACGCATCAAGTCAAAAAGTCAATTTAAACTTCATCTCATCACTCAAAGTACAATGCTTTAAAAGCAAAATTGAAAGTATGATGCTTATAAGAGAAAACAAAACTAGGGAATAGGTTTTCTCCACCAATAAGCCATTTTGAGGTTTGAAATACATCACCTACTACCATCATTACGAGGTGGGCAGTGGTGGTAGGTTGTGATGGCCAAGACCAGTGGCCATGGTGGTTCATTATGGTGATGATAGTGAAATTTGACAAGTGGAAAAAGAGAAGATTTGATACCTACATGAGCCAAGGATCGACACCAACAATCCTACTCTCCATCCTCACAACCGATCAGCCTACAACCTCTCCTTGCCTCGATCACATCCAACATAATTTTTCTTTCCAACTTTCCTTCAAATTGCACCTCACACACACACATAATTTTATTTCTAAAATAATAATCTAGGGATTGGTCGTAGTAAGGGATTCCACTATAAGGAAAATTGGCTTAGGAAGACTTAAACACGAAATTTCTCAAAAGGTTTAGCACTCTATAAAATATTGTAAAAAAGAAAGCTGAAAATCATAATTTCAAGCAAAGTGAAGACGATACATTCTATGAAGCATGGGAACGATTAGAGGATGCTACAAGGATGCTATCAACATGACCTCAATATTCATCAAGAAATGCAAACATATTATAATGGATTAGATACAACAACTAGGCTAATCATAGATCTAAGGGGGCTAACTCCCAAGACACTACTAATAGAAGTAAAGGAAATTATAGAAGAATTGGCCCAACACTCTCATCAATAGCTAGAAACTAGAGATCTATTGGGAAGAAGGATGTTGATAATTCTTAAGAGATTGAAGTGATAAAAGAAAAAGTGGAAGAAAAGGGGAAGTTGATGAAGAAAATGTCATAATCCATGCACGTTATTAAAATAGGATGTAATAATTGTAATGGAACTTATCTGATGAAATAATGTCCACATGAAATCGTATAACAAGCATACATGTGTAACAAAGACGATAGATGTGAACCTCGAGCTTCAAAAAGGATTAATTCCACATGAAGAACATTAAAGAGAGGGTAAGGTACAACCATGCTCGATATGGTTTCTACAAAAAAAGAACCATTAGAACAAAGAATACCTCAGGCATAAAAGAAAGTATATTTTGAAAATATCGCTGACACAAAGAGATGGACGAAGCATTAAAAAGTCTAACTGACAGCATGATACCCAAAAATCATTGATTCTCAACACTAGGAATCAAATTGGCCAAATATCGAAAGTGTTGCAAGATAGATTTATGGGCACTCTACTATACTGAACCGAGGAAAACCCTAAGAAAATGTAGAAGAGAGGTGTCCAACTGAAGACTCTATAAAGAGGCACTTACGGGAGGCAATCCAATTTTCGTTTAGACTTTTCTTTCATTTTATATTTATTTAATTTTGAGGTTATTTATTTTATTTCTATAACTAGGTTCCATGAAGTATTTTATCATTTGAAACTTGATTTCTGAAGTTTAAAAGGGATTACAAGAGTTAAAGTATAATGAAAAGAGTTTATGGAGTAGAAAACACTAGAAAAAAATCCATAACCAAATTGCATCCAGAAGAGCTAAAGTCGCAAAGAGAATTTATAAAACGGCCTTAAACCCTAAATAATTCGAAATTCGTATCGCATTCTTGGTGGGAACCATTTTATATATTTTGAATTCTATCTTCCATTTTTTTCATCATTCTCTCATTTGTTCTTAAGATATATAGAATTTTCTATCCAAAAAAAGATCCTTCAGTTTTTCCTCATCCAAGTTATGATTTTAACATATCTTTATACTTATATATCATTGTTAAATTTAGTAATGCAATCCTAGTTCTCTAATTTTTGGGAAAACGTAAGTTTTAAGATCTAAGTTTTCTTTATTACATAAGATAACCTGATTTTTACTGGAAAAAGAAACATTGAACCTTAATAAGACAAGCTATTTAAACTGGAAAATTTTGCGAAAAACATATTTTGTACGCAAATCATGACACGATAGTCTTACATCGCACTGAGATTTTCAAACATAACATAACTAAACTTTTTAATTTGCTAAATTCTAAATTGTTTGAGTTATTAATAGATGAATGATTACAAGTTTATGAAGTTCTCAAAGAAAATTATATGGAATAAGAGAAATCTCTAAAAATTTAAGTTAGATAATTTTGCAAAAAGAGAGAGAGAGAAAGAGAGAGAGAGAGAGAGAGAGAGAGAGAGAGAGAGAGATCTTGGTTCCTAGTGCCTTAGACTGGGGAATACTTGCTTCACCAAGGATATATCATGAAATTTAATACTATCTTACATCCTTAGTTTCTGAAGATCATGACATCTTATTAATATCGGTAGCTTGGCTAGACCTTTTCAGTATAGAATAAGTACTACATAAATAGTTGATCATGGAATTTTATGCTCTCGTTCAGTTTTACTTTGAAGTTACAGATTATCACATAGAGAATGCCATAACATTTAAACTAGGAGGATAATATAGAAGTTTTATCATTCTAGAGTTAGATTGGAGGTGTGGACTGTATACCCAAGAAGAAGAAATGAGTGATATTTCTGACAAATATATTGTTAACGTTCCAAGGAGGACCTAAAAGTAATTTGATTACACTAAGGTTAAGAAAAGTATTAGGTATGGAGAGTTTGCAAATGTTGCATCTGTGAAGAACATTGATGTATTCATCAAGTGCTTGGTAAAATAATTTCACATCATAATGATGTTCATGTAGTATGTAGGAATAACCTATTCTTGATGCACAACTTACTCGACTATGATGAAGATGTGAACCTACCATATGGTTTAGCCGACTATCTTCGAATTCATGCTAGAGGACCACCATATAAAGAAGTGATTGTTGAAGGACATTTTTATTCCTAGGCTTGGAATACAAAATCCTATCCAACAAAATCATTAGAGGGGTGAATTGAATAGTTCCAAAAATTATGGATTTGGATTTTCTGAAACCAATGATGCATTTGAAGAAATAAAAGGCATATTGAAGTTGAAAAACAATATAGTGGAAAGTAAAGATGAAAAGGATGATAGCAAGAAAAAGATTAATACGAGGGAAGTAAAGGAAAGTGAGAATGAGCAAAAGAAGATAGCAAGGATAGAAGAGGATATCGAGAAAATAAACATTAGCTAGATTTAGGAATAATGATGAGATGATCAAAGGAATAATAAAAACAATTGAGAACATGATTGGTCAAATAGATAGGATAGTTAAGATGATGAATTAACCAATAGGAAAAATTGTGCAATTAAAATATAGAGATGATAGATAACTACCTAATCCGGGAAGTAAAGATGACACTACTGAAAAAGAATAAAGTGACGATAATGTTTAAGGATGAAAGTGAGAAAGTAGATAGCGATTATGAGCCAGAAGAGGATGAGAGTGAAAACGATAAAGATAAATATGACCATTGGAGTTCAGAGAAATTCGAAGAAGAGATGCCCGATGAGGAACCATCGGAATGTTTTGAGGATGAACCAATGGAAATTTATGAGATAACTGGAAATGAAAACTAGAGAGTTAGGATGCATTAAAAATTATTAGGGTAAAATTTAAGGATTTTTTATTTTCTAATTTATTTTAGTACAAGTAACTTTTATTTGTTTTATTGATGTTTTGATGAAAACCAATTTTCGTTTTAATTTTTTCTTCTAGTTTGTTTATATATTTATAAGACGAAATTTACATGATAAATCAAACATATATGAAAAAGAAAAAAAGTCAAATTGGTGAAATATAATAAGGATAAGGCAAAAAGATTAAGTGAAGGGTCATCTCATTTAAAAGAACAAAGATTAAAGCTAATAAAGGCAAAGAGTGAAGTGCTTGATCAATACAAGTCTCTCTAAAGATGATTTATTTTGAAGAAAACTAAGGTATTGTACAAAATCACCTCGAGATTGCCATATTCTCATTGAGAAAAGCTGCCACAATGGCAACAAAAGTACTTTGACACAAAATCAGACATGTATGAAGAAATCAGGCTAAGATTTACTACTATTAATGTAATGCATGACTTTCACATTCAAATTATTGGTTCCAAGTGCCAATGATGGCCCAAATTCTTCTTTAATAAGACAAAATGCCTATCCAACAGTTCTACCACTAAAATAAATGATTAAGATTAAAGAAAAGCTCTGGTCGAAGATCAACAAAATTTTCATCATCAACAAATTGCTTAACGATGATAATCAATCTCGCCAATTTTGTCCTAAAGGATTTCATTCCAATTACTCTCTATTTTATTTTATTTCATATACAACGAGGATATTGTATCATTTAAGTGTGGGGTAGGGATCGATTGTAAATATAATGAATAATGATGCATAATTATATAGGAGAATTAAAAAAATAAACAGATTGTTTAAATGTTAATATGTTAGGTAGTATGTTATAATGATAGTTCTTACGTTGTTTTTACCCATTTTGGATACTTAATCTGTTCTTTTTAGAATTTCTAGTGAATTTTTAGATTGTAAAATTAGTAATCTGTTAGGTTAGATACGTAAGTTGTTTTTCATAATAAACGTAATGTACCCCTTGAAAATTAATTAACTAATATAGGGTGAGTTGGTTTTCCATGTAAGTGAGAATGACCGACAATTGATTATCAACCGAAGAAGATAAAGAGTCCCACATACAAGAAATTAAATCAGCGTAATTGGATGTCCAATTCGAGCATATACAACATGACCTATCAATAGAAATACTCCAAAACTCCACTTTTATCATATATTCCATACATCATACTATATAAACATCATACTCATGAAATATGATTCGCTTTTAAAATCCCTTGTTGACAGGTCATTATATAGTGGTTTAGGCTAGGCATCTATCTTGTAATTGGACTTGTTAGGTTGTTGGTGTTAGTTATGATTGTTGTAACTGTTGTATGGCTATGTGCGGCCGTACAACCTGCGTGCGGCCGCACACACATGTGCGGCTGTACACGCATGTGCTACTGGGGTGATATAAATAGTAGGTGTCTGTGTCAGTGCAGGTGACGTATGTGCGTGTTTCCCAAGGTGTATTTAACGTTTATGTGATATAAATGTGTGCATGCTTGGTTTAATCATTCTTCTACTCACTTCTACACTCTGAATTGTTTGCAATATCATTTGATCACTGATTCAAATCCTAAATTTGGGGACTTACAATGGGTATCAGAGCAAAATCAGTGTCAATTTGGATTTTTGAGAGTGTACGGTTGAGCTATGTTGAAGGTGTACGGCTGAAGGAGTACTATTGAAGGTATACGATTGGGTGTATGGTTGGAACGTGTATGGTTGAGCGTGTATGGTTGAAACATGTACGGTTGGAACGTGTAAGGTTGAGTGTACGGTTGTGTGTACAGCTGAGTGTGCAGCTATGTGTGTACGGTTGGAGCGTGCACGGCATAGTGTGTAGTTGTGAGTGTGTACGGTTGAGTGTGCGGTCGCAAACTCCTTAGCAGATTGAGCATTTTAATTGTGAGCATCTTTCTGATTAAATATTTCGATCCGTTCATTTCTAAAAAGAAAGTAAGAATGGACTCCCACATCTCATCAGCTCCTCATGAATTGGACGCCATAATGGGAACCACCACTCGAATTCCTCGGTTGTTATCTGCCGAAGGATTTCCAGAATGGAAGTACCGAATTGAGAAATACATCAAAATGAAATATTTTTAAGGTTTGGCGAAGCATTCTCAAAGGACCAGTCAGAGTCACTACTAATCTTCCGAATAGACAAGTGATTGACAAATTGTAAGCTGAGTACGCTGATGGGGATTTCGAAGTGGTTGAAGAGCAGGAAAGGGAACTGGCTACTTTGACTATGGCTTTATCCACCGATATTTCTCAAGGACTCAGAGAATACACTTCAGCCAAAGCTATGTGGGAAGCTTTGATTGATTTCTATGAGGGAAATGAAGATATGAAAGAGAGTCGTTAGGACATGTTAAGACAGAAGTTCAATATGTTCAATTATGTCCCTGGAGAAACCCTGGAAGCTCAGTTGCAGCAATTTACTGCACTCACTACTAAGATGAGCATAGCTGAAATTTACTTGACTAGATCTAAGATAAACAAAAAGTTGTTGAATTCACTTCCGAAGTCGTAGGATATGAATGTGGCTGTCATCAATGAGACAAAATATCTAAATCGTCTCAGTCTTGCTGAAACAATGACAATCATCAAAGCCTGTGATCTTGATGATAAACATCGAGAGATTATTAATGTCAATTCCTACTCGATTGCAAATCTTGGGATTTCTTAAAATAATGCCTTTTCATCTTTCACCTCCTCTCCAAGTCAAGCTTTTGCTGTTCAACAACCTCACAATCAAACCTTTATCACTTCATTAGTCACACCATTTGTTGGTTCTTCATCTATGTCTCACCGACAAAGTCAGTCCTTCATTGTTCCACATGTTGTTTACTCCTCCAATGCCCCAGTTATGGTCTCTGCTCCCAATTCCAAAAAAACGATGAAAACTTAGCACTTGCCACTGGGCTTGTCAATTGCTACAATGCTTTTGTAGTTGGAGAGCTTCCACCTGAACTCACTTTTGCTGATCTAGATCAAATTCATCCAGAGCACATGGAAGAAACAGATATTACCTGGAAAATAGCATTGGCGGTGTTCAGGACTATGCAATTTGCTAAGAAGACGGGAAAGAATAATTGGGTAATGAATGCAGATAAGAAGCTAGGGTTTAACAAGGGAAAGTTGTGTTGCTAAAATTGTCACGAGCCAGGTCATTTTGCTTGTGAGTGTCCTAAACAAGAGAGAAGGGTCAATATGTAACATCCGGATTTTCATGGTTATTATTGTGTAGTTTAATCTTTTGATTAAAGGAGAGACTCGACGAGTTGAGGATCCAAGTCGCCGAGTCGAGTCGAGTTCTCATGCGGATTTAATGAGTAGACTCGACGAGTCAGAGGAGGGACTCGCCAAGTAGATGTTGGGCAGAGAAACCCTAATTTCTCGGGTTTAGGACCTATTTAAAGGTCCTTATGGTCTTCATGTGCGGCCACACTTTCCAGAGAACAACCCTAAAGAGTCCTTGGTTGTGTAGAGTGAGAGGAAGAGCTATCTTGAGCTTATAAGTGTGATTACGCAAAAGAGGAGGAGGGGCAACCAAGAATGCCAAAGGAAATTGTTGGATCTAAAGATTTCATTAAAAGGGGCTTCAGTTGGAGGTATTATATTCGACGCCTTTCCTTCCCTAATTGTGTAGATCTATTATTTTGGAAATTAGGGCTTATAGTCTCTTCATGATGGGGTTTTGGATGCACCAAACCCCTTTCTAAGCTTGAGTTGTAGATCTGGACCTTGTATGGTCCAGAGAGTCCGAAAGTAGGAGCCTAGAGATGAGAAAACATGGAGTTTGGAAGCTATGAACATTTAATGGAGTCATAATGGTATTATGAGCAAAATATACCATGCATGGACATCATGTCGAGCCTTTATGTGTTTATTGAGCTTGGGTAGGTCAGATCTATGGATTAGAGGAACAGATCTGACCTTAGAAGGTCATTTGAGTATGATCATGGAAGCAACTCGCCGAGTACATAATTGGACTTGACGAGTTGAGTCGGGGTTGCCCCGCGATTCATACTAGGTGTAACTCGTCGAGCAAGGGGTTGGCTCGACGTGTCAAGCGAGGATAGGAGGAGGATTCTGTGAAAACACGTGGACTCGCTGAGTCGCCCATGTGCACTCGACGAGTCGAGTCAAAGTTTGACCGTTGACTTTCGTTGACTTTAAGGTTTTGGTCAAGACTGACTTAAGAGAGTTCAGGGAAGGGTAGAATGGTCTTCTACCCAATCTTTAGAGATGAGAAAATGAGAGAGTGTTGATCGGTGATGTTATTTGAATAATAGGAGGAGGCCAGGTCGGGACGTTGAACACGAGAGTTCATCCGACTTCGTTTGAGGTGAGTCTTCTCACTATACTTTACCTTGAGTGGTAACAGAGTTATTGTATGCTATTTATGTGATGTGTTGCACTGCATTATTTCTATGTGATTTATGCTGTATGTATATCAGAGAATATTATAGTTAGAACCGAAAGGTTCACAGAGCTAGGACCAGAGGGTCCACAGAGTTAGATCTACCAACAAATTTGTATGTTGTTTATGTGTTGAGATTTATTATTTCTATGTGATTTATGCCATGTGTATATCAGAGTATATCGGAGTTAGAACCGGAAGGTTCACAGAGCTAGGACTAGAGGGTCCACAGAGTTAGGGCTCAAGGGCCCGCAGAGTTATAGCCTCGAGTGGCTAGTACGTGTTATGCGTGGTATTTTGGGGAACTCACTAAGCTTCATGTTTAAAGTGTTTTGTGATTATATGTTTCAGGTTTTCTCAGGATCACGGAACGGCACCGGCTCGATTGTACACACCAGAGGAAGCGTTTGTTTTGGAGGATCCTGGTTTATTAATTGATTGAAAAAAATAGTCATGTATTGTAATTTAAATAAAAATGAGATTTTTATGAAAAGTGTTAAAGAGATAAGAGAATTTAAATGAAAATTTTGTTTTGAAACTTTTGGTGTTTCAAGTTGGTATCAGAGCCTTGGTTTGAGGGATTCGGATGCACCTTCGGGTAAATCTGGACTCAAACTGAGGAATTAAGAAAAGTTGTATAAGAAATGATTTTCTAAAAGTGAATAAGAGTTCAAAGAGAAAGCGAGAAAGAGCAGTGTGTACAATCAGCCAGAGCCCGAACGGTGATTTCCCAACATACCCTTACTTTTGTGCTATGAGATATTTATAATACATTTTATGAGATATTATGCATGCTAGAGATAGGCTAGGTATTTGATATCTTAGGACTAGAGTAGCCTTATTTGTGATGTCTTAGCCTAGGAGTTGTTGTTACATATGATGTGCTTTTGAGTATGAGTGAGAGTATTCAGTTGGAATCCTTTTAGGGGATTTGAGTAGAGGAGTAATCTAAGAGAGACGCCTAGATGAGTATTGTGGTGCTTATCGAAAGAATAGTTAGAACCCGCGAGGGGTAAGGTTGCAGAGTTCGGTGGTACTTTTGCGAATGAGCAGGGAAAGCGGAGTTATCACCCTTAGTGAGTTCTATGTATTCTTCGATGCCCGAATGCTGCTTGCTTCGTGCTTTGTGGAACTCTCGATGATCGGAGTCAGCTACCAAGTGAATATGACGATATTCAGGAGGTAGATGGATGTCATCATTAGAAGATCTTCTACAGCTGATGGCGGAGGAGTATGAGAACCTAGGAAGAGCCTATGGAGTAATCTTAGTCAGATGAGTACGCTGGCAGAGTACAGCCTTTCGCTGAGGAGCGAGCACTGCGTGACAGAGTTAGTGAATGAGAAGGTTAAGTGGCTTCTTGGGAAGCTCTGGGATGGTCCGTGTGGAAAGTATGGGTAGATGTGGCAGGTAGTATGGGCCCGTACTACCGAAGGTAGAGGAACCATACTCGATATAGGGAGTATTCTAAAGGTTCTAAGTACCAGATTGAGGAGTGATGTTATGGTTCGAGTACCATACATCGGAGCAGAATGGGGAGTGATGTTATGGTTCGTGTACCATGCATCATAACAGATTGAGGAGTGATGTTATGGTTCGAGTACCATACATCGGAGCGGATTGAGGAGTGATGTTATGATTCGGGTATCATACATCAGGGCAGATTGAGGAATGATGTTATGGTTCGAGTACCATACATCGGAGTAGATTGGGAAGTGATGTCATGGTTCGAGTACCATGCATCTTAGCAGATTGAAGGGTGATGTTATAGTTCGAGTGCCATGCATTGTAGCAGATTGAGAAGAGATGTCAGGGGCTGAGTACCATGGTTCTTAGCAAATGATGCTTGTGATTCTCCGGTTGTCCGATCAGGATTGACTGGTGGAGTTTGGACGCGATGGAGATTTAGGCCTGAGGGCCATGATTGAGTCCGAAGAGGCATCCCTTGAGAGGGAGGTCGAGATCATTTCAGAGTACCTTGGTAAGATGTCATATGTAGTCACAAGACACATGGATTAGTAGAGAAGGCATTTATGGGGGATTGCGGTCTGAGTGAGCAATCAGCCGATGGAGGAGATGTCACCTTCTGTGACTTTTTGGGTGCTACTTATGTTTCATATGGGAAGTAGGAGAGGCATGAGATTTCAGTTTTGGGTTTAGGAGTAAACCCTATGGGTTGACATTGAGGATGATTTTTCCACCAGAGTATCAGGCAGCATGTCTGCCGCAAGGAAATGATCTACCATGAGTATGTAGTCAGTGGGGACTGAGATCGTCAAGGACCACATTACACCCTAATTGAGTATAGTAGGGCGTGTGGTAGCGATATCAGCGGGTAATCCAGACGAGTATATCAGAGCGGTGGCTCTTCTGTCTATGATAGGTATCGAGTATGCTAGTGGAGTCCCTGTTCTTGTGATGATTCACATGTTGCGATGGGAGTTGAGAAGTCGAGGATGAGGAGTATGATGATTTATTGTTTCAGTCTAATATGATACTTTGAACGACTAGAGGCAGTCGTGATGACAAGTTCTTGAGGATTTCATCTGACATTTGAGGTTGCTTGATCTCTTTAAAGGAGATTATCGGGCGTTACGTAGCACCTCCCACGGGCAGGTGCAATGTTGCTAGTGGAAACAGTTTGTGAGATGGTTTGTGCGCCAATTGGTGATGGTTCGAACCCTAAGTGGGGGAGAACTGGGTATCGTATTGAAGGAAGCAGAGATCTGTTCAAAAGTGGTTATAAAGTGGTATATAGAGACCTGCGGTACGAATACATGAGACCAGAGTTATTGGTGATCAAGGAGAGGTGCAGAGCAAGATGATGCATGTGGTACGTGTCTGAGAAAGGATGAGTGTCTCCACGGCAAGTGACCAATGGTCAGGAACCTGGTGGTGGTCACGGCCATTCCAAGTGGAAGACTCGTAAGGATGGTATTGGCATTTGAGAACTTCTGAGTCAAAGTATTGATTGTGTATGCCCTTTGGGGTAGATAGAAGATGATCGAGCAGCCAACTCCTGGGCCGATATGTGTATTCTTGCATGGATTTTGAGCAGTAGAGGAAAGAGTTTCGGAAGATCATCAGAGTGTTCTGAAGCATTAGTTCTTTCTCTGTATTCCAATTGAGTGTTTGGATAAACCGAAGTTACGCATTGGTTAAAATGAAGAACTAATTATGGGGTTCAGAGGGAATGTGTTGTTGTATCTATATGATGCTGGGAGTGGGAGATCAGTGGTTGAGGTAGGACATTATGATGTTCTGTAATGGTGTTCCGAGGTATCCCGGTATAATGTCCTAATTTCGGAGTTATTTAGAATCTTGAGCTTGAGACGACTAGTGGTGTATCATGTATCTATGGTTCCAGTGGGAGCCCTTCAAGTATTGACATCAAGAGGGACTATTTAAGAAAGTGGATCTCCGTAGAGGTAGGTATTTTGTTATGACGGTTGCCGCTAGAGTCTGGGATGCATATTTGGCTCAAGTATGTGTAGCTATCTATCATAGTCTTCGGAGCATGAGTTAGTGAATGTAGTGTGGTGTTGTGAAGCTATGGGGAGTCGTAGTGCTCACAAGTCAGAGAGAGGGAGTTGTGATATTACGGGAAGCCGTAGTATTCATTGATCAGAGGGTATTGTGATACTACGGGGAGCCATAGTACTCACTAGTCAGAAGGTGTTGTGATACTACGGGGAGCCGTAGTACTCACTAGTCAGAGGGTGTTGTGATACTACGGGGAGTCGTAGTACTCACTGGTCAGAGGGTATTGTGATACTACGGGGAGCTATAGTACTCACTAGTCATCGAGAGGTTATCGTGATGTTGCGGGGAGCCATAGTACTCACTAGACGGCAAGAGAGTGTAATGATGGAGTGTTATCCAATCAGTGTATGATGCAGAAGAGATTTAGGCTTGAGTAGCCCTAGTATTGAGTTTTTGGAGCCTGGTGGTTGAACCAGGGGCGAGGCCGGGGTCTCCGTCTCTGTCGGGAATCATTGTATTTGTTTTGGAGTTGTGATTGTCGCAACATGAGGAAATTGGAAAAGTAGTATTGCACGGAGCGCAGGTCGAGTCATGAGATGAGTATCTCATTGGGAAGCGAGGTTCCAGCTTTGGGTCAGACCAAACTCTCGAGTTGAGTTTGGCATTGATGGTGCGTGCGTAAACGAGGTTAAATTCTGGAATTCTGAGGTGAATTTTTGGATGAGGGGTATTGTTGTCATTGGATGTCTTAACTTGTATAGGTCAGTACTCGGATGCGGGAGATACCGCGAGATGCGCGGAGATATGTGCAGTAGACATCAGAGATCGGGGCTAAGTCGATCTTCATTTGGATTGTAGTTTTCCTGGAAAATTTTGTGACTTGTGTGTCATAGGGTCGAGATAGTTGGTGTGAAGAGGAAGTCAGTGAGACATTGTGGATCATGTCATGTGTAACCATGGAAGTTCAACTATGGGGTTGAGGTCAGACCTCGTGTGGTGTTAAAAGAGATATGGAATTTGGAGCTGAGGCCTATGAATGAGGTGTTTGAGGACACCTCTGAGCGAGGATGGTTATGCTTTTTTGTCTAAGGGCAGAGTGTTGGGGATTCTTTCTTCGGATGGTTTCTGATAGCAGTCTAGTAGATGTGCCTCGGTGGAGTGTGAACCCTTTTATTCGTGGGGCGTGATTCATATGATTTAGCATGATCGGCTTGGAGGAGAGATAGCCGGTTGTTCGACGTGGTCTTATGAGAATTAGAGAACCAGTGAGGAAATTGGGTTGATATTCGAGGAGCAAATATCACGGTGATCGCTCAAGTAGGCGGTCTGGCGGCGGATCAGGCCACTAGAGTTTCCGGTTATTAGGATGGGGTATTTTTTTTAGCGGCGAAAGAGTTGGTTTAAACTCTGGTTTTGGAGGTCCTATGTGGTTTCGGATGTCTATAGAGAAAGATATTGGTTTAGTATAAGGTCCTTTCGGTAGTGCCTTTCGGGTTAATGATTTAATCTATGTGTGGTTAAGGAATGATTTCGAGGGCGAAATCTCATTCAAGTGGGGGAGAATTGTAACATCCGGATTTTCATGGTTATTATTGTGTAGTTTAATCTTTTCATTAAAGGAGACACTCGACGAGTTGAGGATCCAACTCGCCGAGTCGAGTCGGGTTCTCACACGGATTTAATGAGTGGGCTCGACGAGTCAGAGGAGGGACTCGCCGAGTAGATGCTGGGCAGAGAAACCCTAATTTCTCGGGTTTAGGACCTATTTAAATGTCCTGATGGCCTTCATTTGCGGCCACACCTTCCAGAGAAAAACCCTAAAGAGTCCTCGGTTGTATAGAGTGAGAGGAAGAGCTATCTTGAGCTTATATGTGTGATTATGGAAAAGAGGAGGAGGTGGCAACCGAGAATGCCAAAGGAAATTGTTGGATCAGAAGATTTCATTAAAAGCGGCTTCTGTTGGAGGTATTATATTCGACCCCTTTCCTTCCCTAATTGTGTAGATCTATTACTTTGGAAATTAGGGCTTATATTCTCTTCATGATGGGGTTTTGGATGCACCAAACCCCTTTCCAAGCTTGAGTGGTAGATCTAGACCTTGTCAGGTCCAGAGAATCTAAAAATAGGAGCTTAGAGATTAGAAAACATGGATTTTGGAAGCTATGAACCTTTATTGGAGTCATAATGGTATTATGAGAAAAATATACCATGCATGGACATCAAGTTCGAGCCTTTACGTGTTTATTGAGCTTGGGAAGGTCAGATATATGGATTAGAGGAATAGATCTGACCTTTGAAGGTCATTTGAGCATGTGCACTAGACGAGTCGAGTTAAAGTTTGGCCGTTGACTTTCGTTGACTTTAAGGTTTTGGTCAAGACTAACTTAAGAGAGTTTAGGGAAGGGTAGAATGGTCTTCTACCCAATCTTTAGAGCTGAGGCAATGAGAGAGTGTTGATTGGGGATGTTGTTTGAATAATAGGAGGAGGCCAGGTCGGGACGTTGAGCTCGAGAGTTCATCCGACTTAGTTTGAGGTGAGTCTTCTCACTATACTTTACCTTGAGTGGTAATAGAGTTATGTGACAGAGTTATTGTATGCTATTTATGTGATGTGTTGCACTGCATTATTTCTATGTGATATATGCCATTTGTATATCAGAGTATATTAAAGTTAGAACCAGAAGGTTCACAGAGCTAGGACCAGAGGGTCCACAGAGTTAGATGTGCCAGTGTATTTGTACGCTATGTATGTGTTGAGATTTATTATTTCTATGTGATTTATGCCATGTGTATATCAGAGTATATCAGAGTTAGAACCAGAAGGTTCACAGAGCTAGGACCAGAGGGTCCACAGAGTTAAGGTCAAGGGCCAGCAGAGTTATAGCCTCGAGTGGCTAGTACGTGTTATGAGTGGTATTTTGGGGAACTCACTAAGCTTCGTGCTTACAGTGTTTTGTGATTATATGTTTCAGATTTTCTCAGGATCACGGAACGGCACCGGCTCGATTGTATACACCAGAAGAAGCGTTTGTTTTGGAGGATCCTGGTTTATTAATTGATTGAACAAAAGAGTCATGTATTGTAATTTAAATAAAAATGAGATTTTTATGAAAAGTGTTAAAGAGATAAGAGAATTTAAATGAATTTTTTTTTTGAAAATTTTGGTGTCTCACAATAGTGATCGAACAATGGTTCCATTAGGAAATAGTCGTGGAAATGTTGTTGTCAACAGTAAGACTGCAAATCTGGCAGTGGTTGCTCAAACCTTTGACTGGGAGAACCAGATTTAGGCACTGAATATTTCAGGACCTGAAAATACTCACTTGGCTCAACTCAATGATACTTCTGTGGAAAAAGCTGAAGTTGATCCTGAAGAAGAGATGATGGAGTTGCAGTTTGCCTTTATGGTATCTTCTACTTCTGAACCTGAAAAGAAAGAGGTAAGTCAGTCTTCTTGTTCTCAAATATGCATTGATAAAGTTAAAAATCTTCTTGAGGATATAGAATTATTACGAAGAGAGAACGAGGACTTGAATTATGAAAGGCATTAACTTAGGAAAGGACAAAAACCCCTGAAGGCTGAATTAGAAGCAAAAACCAAAGATTTTAGAAAACTTCAGGCAGAATATAGCAATAAGAGTGTCTGCTATAGGTACGTAACTGAACAACTTGTTGAGGCAACTACTGAGCTTGACACATTGAAAAACAAGTTTGAAAATGTTGATTTTAATTTCAGAAAATATGATGTGTTAAGCGAAGTAGTTGCGTCCATGATAGAACATAATTTGAAATTCAAAGAAAATCAGCAAAAGGGTTTAGGATATGACAAAGTGCCTCCTCCTTATAATCATAATTATCAATTTAAGCCATTGACTGAAGAGGAGATAAACAGAGAGCCATTTATTAAATATGGATTTGTGTCAGGAGGTAGCATTAATGTTGAAAATACTAATGTTTCTACTTCTCATGCAGATCAATCCATAAGTCAATCAAAGAAAGAAGCTAAAGGATGTATTTCTAAAAAAGAAAAAGTTTCTGAATTTGTTTCTGTTTTAAATGATAACTCTTTTGTTTCTGATGTTAAAATTAATGATACATCTTGTGATACTCCTGCTATGGATAATGTTGATTTAAATTTCTTTGACATATTTGATGATATGTTTGATAATCCAGATGTTCCCGTTTCAAGCACATCTAAACCGCCAATCACACAACTGGATTCACCCTCACCTATCACTCAATCTGATTCTTGCACATGTTCTTGTGGAAAAAGTAAGGGTGTCAGTAAATAAAGCAAATTAGACAAAGGCAGTACCAGTTACAATAATAATAAGCATATTTGTTTTAACTGTGGCACTGCCGGTCATATTGCTAGAAATTGTTCAAATAGAGCATTTGTGCATTTTTCGTCTCAAAGAGTGGAGAATAAATCTCGAGCAAGGTCTTTAACTAGAAAGTCCTCGAGATCTTGTCCTCGAAATGATGATTGAAAGGCTATTCAAAACAAGAACAAGGCAGTTTTTCAAAAGAACAAACATGTTTTCAATAACAAAGTCACAAACAGTTTGCCGAAATCGATCAAGACTAAGTCAAGATCGGTTTCATCAAAGAGTGGATCTAGATTTTCAACCACTTCTGGTAGAAAATCTAAATGCTCAAAGCAAACTGAAAAGAAAAATGCTTCAAAATTACCTGTGATTTTTAAGAAACCTAAATACCAGTAGGTGCCCAAATCAACTTCCAACCAATCATCGTCATCCTCTAAGAGTGCTTTGAAAAATGATTCAAAATCAAAATGTTCAAAAGATAAGTCTATGATTGTAAAAGGTCAACCTAGGAAAGCAATGAAATGGATTCCCAAATCTAAATGATCCCGCTCATTTGCAGGGACAGTTGCGGAGGAATGTCGTCAGACCTTGGTATGTCGACAGCGGCTACTCCCGGCACATGACAGGAGACATTTCCCAATTGAACGACATTCAAACCCTTAACGGGGGATTCGTTTCCTTTGCGAATGGAGAAGGTGGAAAAATTACACAAAGAGGAACTATGACGAACGGAGTGCTGAGTTTTGAGAACATCAACTATGCTCCCGAGTTAAAGCATAGCTTGTTGAGTGTCTCTCAGATTTGTGACAAGGGTTATTGAACGCATTTTACTAATAAAGAGTGTCTGATCTTAAATCAAGGCATTGTCATCCGAATGAGTGGATTCTTGTTAAATCAAAGCGGGATGGAAATGCGTATATTATTGACATGAATAGCAACATTCCAGAACAAGTCACCTATCTCTTTTCAAAAGTCTCAAAACAAAATGCAATGTTGTGGCACCAACAACTCGGTCATGCAAACACTAAGAATCTAAATCGTCTTGCTAAACATGAAATGGTACGTGGCCTGCCTGTCAGAGACTTCATAACATTTGAAAAATGTGTGTCATTGGCCAAGGGACAACATCATAGAAAACCACATCTTCCAAAACAGGTCAATTCAATCAGCCAGGTGCTCCAATTGTTGCACATGGATCTTTTTGGTCCGGTCAGTATCCTAAGCATCAACATGAATTCATACTGTCTTGTAGTGATCAATGACTTCTCTCATTTCATGTGGGTTTTCTACTTATCCAATAAAGTTGGGGTATCTGATCTGATCAAGATATTCATCGTAATGATTGAGAACCAAACCAATAACCGGGTGAAGGCACTTCGTACTGATAATGGAACACAATTCAAGAATGCGGTTCTTGATCACTTCTGTGCAGAAAAGGGAATTATGTGTCAATATAGTTATGTTAGAACGCCTCAACAAAACGGTGTTGTTGAACGGAGGAATCGAAATCTACTAGACGATGCGAGGACGATGCTGTGTGACTCCAAATTACCTGTTTTCTTTTAGGCTGAGGCAATTAACACCGCTTGTTATGTTCAGAATCGTGTTTTGATCAACAAAGCCCAGATGAAGACTCCGTATGAAATTCTATATAGTCACAAGTCATCTATCAGCCATTTCCGTGTATTTGGCTGCCCTTTTACCCTTATTCACCTGGAGTCCAACAGAAAGTTTAATGCCATAGTTGATGACTGCTATTTTGTGAGGTATGCTGCTCACACAGCGTACTGAGTCTACAACAAAAGAACAAAGCAAATTGTAGAATCCTTAGATGTGCGCTGGGTGGAGGAGAATGAAACAGATGCTAGAGTGGGTCCTAATTAGCTGTTTGACTACACACCATTGTTCAAATCGTTCAATGTGTGTTCAGATAGTTTATCTGGTTCTACTTCTGGTTCGAAGACTGTGTTTGAAGATGAAGAAGAAGAAGTTGTTTACAGACCGCCGATAGTGTCTTTTGCAATTCCTGCGGTGGAGTAATCTATTCCAATTACTTGTCTAGAATCTCCAAGTCAACAAAATGCTCCAGATGCTGATGCTATACCTCTAACTCCTGATGAAAGAGACTTCATGTTCAAAGATGCTTCCGTTGTTACTCACACTTTTATGGAACTTCTCTTTCCTGAGCAAATTGAAAATGAGTTTGTGGCGAATCCTACTAATGAGATCGGTTCGTCAGAAGTGGATCATTTGGAAAATGATGGAGTTATTAACATTCACAATCTTACCGTTTCACTCAATGACATCAGCCAGGAGATACTTCACGCATTCAACGAAATCATCCGATCGATAATGTCATTGGCCAGCTGGGTGATGGTGTTAGAACAAGAAGCCAGAGTGGAGATGTTAATCAATGCCTCTATTCTTGCTTTATCTCTCAAATAGAGCCAAAGAATGTTGAAATGGATTTGAATGAGCCCAGGTTGGTAGATGCTATCCACAAAGAGTTAAATCAATTTGAAAAACTCGGGGTTTGGATGCTAGTTGAACTTCCTAAGGGAAAAAAGTCTCTTGACACACGTTGGGTATACCGCAATAAGCAGGATGATTCCAGAGTCATAGTGCGCAACAGGTCAAGATTGGTGGTTCGTGGGTTTAGACAGATCGAGGGTCTTGACTACACTGAGGTTTATGCTCTGGTGGCTCTCTTGGAGGCTATCCGTATCTTCCTTGCATACACGTCCCACATGAACTTCACTGTTTATTAGATGGATGTCAAGACAGCCTTCTTGTATGGCAAAGTGAAGGAAGAAATATATGTTGATCAACCTCCTGGGTTTATTAACTCAAAGTTTCCCAATCATCTCTACCAGTTGGACAAGGCGTTGTATGGGTTACACCAAGCTCCTCGAGCTTGGTATGCAACTCTCACAAAGCACTTTCTCAAACATGAATATTCTCGTGGCACTATCGATCAAACCTTGTTCATCAAGCATGTGGGTAATGATTAGATTCTAGTCCAGATCTATGTTAATGACATTATCTACGGGTGTACAAGTCCACAGCTATGCAAAGAGTTCGAAGGAGTGATGAAAAAGAGGTTCGAGATGAGTTCACTAAGCGAAATGACCATGTTTCTAGGGCTTAAGGTCCAACAAAGATCAACCGGAATCCTGCTCCATCAAGCAAAGTATGTGGAGGATATACTTGAGAAGTTCGGGATTTGAAGACGCAAAACCTGCCATGAAGCCAATGGCGGAAAGACCCCTGATGACTCCAGATACTGATGGTGAATCCGTCGATCAAACTCACTACAAATCGATGATCGGCTCATCGATGTATCTAACTACAAGCCGTCCAGACGTCATGTTTGCAGTTTGTTAATGTGCACGCAATCAGGCTAATCCTAAACTTTCACATCTTATTACTGTCAAAAGAATCTTTCGATATCTCAAAGGCAGCCCAAATTTGGGTCTTTGGTATCCGAAAAATTCTGAATTTGATTTATATGCATTTGCTGACAGTAATTATGGAGGCTATGAGCTTGACAGGAAATCTACATCAGGAGGGTGTCAATTCCTTGGTGACCGGCTGGTGTCTTGGCAGTACAAGAAACAATACACCGTCTCAACCTCAACAGCTGAAGTTGAATATGTTGTTGCCTCTGCTTGTTGCTCTCAAGTTATATGGATCTAACATCAACTGTTGGATTACGGTTTGAATTATTTAGAAACCCCTATATTTTGTGACAAGGAGGCTGCGATACAGATTGCTAAAAACCCAATCTAGCACTCAAAAACCATGCACATTGATATCAAAACTCATTTCATCAGAGATTGTTATGAGTGATCCCTCATAAGGCTGGAACAGGTTCCCACTGCAAATAATGTGGCGGAGCTGTTCAAAAAGCCGTTTAACAAAGCTTGATTCGATGTGCTTGTAAGCTTTTTGAAAATGATATGTTTTGAGGACTGATTTTTGTTTTAGGTTAGTTTAAATTTGCGCATTTTAATTTCTTTCTCTCCCATGCACAAATTTAAGGGAGAATCAATCATAAACCAAACAAAAACTAGAAATATAAATATCCAAAAACATTAAGAAAATAAAAAAATAAAAAAAATATAATATGTTGCTAATAGTTCTTTTCTGTAGGAGATGTGTTGGGAAGTGATATATTCATGTGATAACAGACAATCTGAATCTGTGTAAGGTACCTATGTCGAATTGTCTGAGATCTGTGTTTGATGCGTTGGTAGGCACGGAAAGTATTAAAGTGGACTTGACTAGGATCAGATGAACTTAAAAATATAGCGACTTGAAAATCCTGACCTAGATAGTTCCACTTAGTCTGACAATATGACACCTTGGTAAGTTGAGCAGAGAGATATACATGGGAATATGTGGATACATGAAATGATCTGTATCTAGAACTGTGGATCAACTTTTCCTCGATGTGTGGACTTCGTCCTTAATTCCGGTATTGACGGGACAACTGGGAAATTCCGATAAATTAGATTTATAGAAAATTAGTTTCTCTCTTTCTATATGTTAGTCATATGTTGCTTCCTCTGCTGATTGGAAGAGATCCGACCTGGAATGCAACATATGTAACTCTGTCTCTCTGCATCTTCTTTTATGTTATTCTTCCTACATGTTAGCTATAAATTATCTCCTTTGCGTGACTAACAATCTGACCTGGTACACAACATATGCAACTTTCTACTTCTAAATCCCTCTCTAAACTCTAGTTAGTCATATGTTTCACTCTCTGCGTGATTGGAAGAGATCCGACCTGAGTGTACAACATATGCATTCTAAATCTATTTTCTTCCTTAATGATTGTTTGCTCATCTAAAGTAAGGAGTATTCTGGAAGTCATTGATTATTGGGGTATATCAGGAAACGGGAAACACGTTGTAAATACAATTAAAAGTGAACACTTATAGGTTGTCTGTAGATCTCGTTGCACAATTTAGGTCTAGAACAATATCCTTGGTCGTCATCAGATGAATGGTCCTTAGGAATCTCATATATGCATATAAGGTCACAAAATGTCTTGTCATTTATAATATGTCCTAATTTTGTCAAGATCATTCGTGCTTAAGTGGACCACAATACCGACGATTGACCAGTTTTTTTCATGAAGGGTGAGATACTGATAAGTGGATTAAGGCTACCTAACAACTTTGATCCCAAAATAACAAATAGTTATTAGCACTAGTTTTAATGATAATCATTTATTTTTAATTTAAATTTTAATTTAAATTTAATTTTATTTTATTTTTTATTTTTTATTTTCATTTTTATTTTATTTTAATTTTACTTTTAGTCCTTGAAAATGCATCATGATCAAAAATCTTTTGGGCTGATTGGGTTTGAGTTTGTCCGGGTATATAAGGAGAGTGTTTGTCCGGACACTCCTTTCCTTCCATTTCTCTAAGTACTGCCTCACACTCCCAGCAGATTCTCTCTCTCTAAAAGCCTAAAAATTCGATTTTTTCTAGAAATTAAACACTTAATCGCAAAGGCATCATCTAATCGACCCTTGAAATGAAATTATTGAGTTTAATCGACTGAAATTCCTTGGTTTAAAAGCGTTTTTCAGCAAAAATGGTCCGTGTACGGCCGCACACCCGATGTACGGCTGCACACTGTGTGTACGGCTGGACTTCTGAGTGTATGGTTGTACACCCTATTTTATCCTTAAAATTTGAATTTTAACCATTTCAAATAAAACCTTACTCAACTTTTTTTTGGAAAATACTTGATTTTTATTGATGAATTCTCTTGTGTTTTTCTCAGCTCAATATGGCAGATCTTGAATTCGCTAAAGTTCACAATTTGGTTGTTTACCTTGCTGATCCTCTAGAGGCTCACTCTGAGTTTCAATTCATAGTGAATACCCTAAGAAGATGTTGCATGTTCTCTGCTCTTACCACGTGTCTGATCATTTATCAGAAATTGGTCAAGGAATTTTGGAGCAACGCTGTAGTGAAGAAGGACACCAAGGGTGCTATGTTTCGTGACGCTTTTGTACGTGGAAAGAAAGTCCTGGTTACCGAGGAAATTATTCTAGAAACCCTGCGGATCGGTGACAAGCCTGAATTCCCAATGAAAATTGAGCTGGACAGGGCTGAAGAGATTCTTAACCAAATGAGATATGAAGGATCATTTCCCCCCCCCCCCACTCTGAAGAAGCTTTTTCCTCCATGCTGGAAATATTTAGCTCATGTGTTTGTGAGCTATATCTCTGGCCAGAAGTCAGGAGCTAATGAAATATCCTTGGTCAACACCGGTGCAATTATTGCATTTGCGTCCAGATATGAGTTCAATTTCTCAAGGTTCATTCCACATGAGATGATTTGGAACGTTGAAGGCAACAAGAGAGAAAAGTTCTTCATGTACCCAAGATTCCTTCAAATCATCCTCAATGTCAATCACTCTGGAATCGAAAGACGAGGAGAAACTCTAGATCTTAAGTCGATTGGCTCAAGTACTTTTGGGCTAATGAAGCAGAATCGACTTGGGAAAGTTAATTTTGAAGTAAAATTTCCCCTAATCAAGTTTGGAATCATTGCTGAGGAGAGTGAACAGTCTGAATCCGTAAATCTTTCTAGCCCCACGGAAACCGAAGAGATCATTATTTGGACATCTGAACATGAAACCGAAGAAGGTCATGTTTCTCCTGTTTCAATCGTGGCAGAAGAGTATGACCAACTGCAAAATGTGGATATTCAAAGCAACATTGATATGGAGATCAATGATAAAGAAAATGAGGGTGACGATGATTTTCTTAGTCAAATGGATTTCTCTAACTTTGAAAATGAAGAAATCCCACTCAATCTTAACCTTGATCATGACGACCTAGGTCCATGCTCAACATTCTTTGACAACTTCTTTTTCAATGACAATGAAGTTGCTCACACAACAACTAAGTCTAGGGGTGCTAATGACGTTCCCAAAGCAATGCCTCCAACTTCAAGAGTGATGGTGGAATATTCAAGCCATAAGGATGCAGTTTTAGAGATTCCTCCCTCTGATTCATCTATTCCTTCATTTGTACCTTCCTCTAATGATCTGACACATACACATACCTCTCTGACTCCATTGAAAAGAAGGCGTCTTGATCTGAGGCAAGGAGTGCTTATTCAAGATCAAGCACCTCCAGCTCCATCCACTGTTGTCACCACAATTGTTACTACACCACACGATGAGGGCCTAAGCACCATATTTGAAATTGGCAGGTCATCTACTGTCCCAGAATACTCCATGTCACACCCCAAAACCAGAACGACGGAAACGTTCGGGGGTGGAGGACGTCATGTACAGTATCACAACACAGAATAATAGTAAGCAAGCAAACAACATCATCCATTGCATTAATAATATAATTTAATACATGTGTGTTCTGTATAGTTTATAAGACACCAAAATTGTAAGTCAAAATAAAAGATGAATCTTGAACGCACTCCATCTTCTCAAAGGCTAGCATCGGTACCTGTCTACTGATGACCTAAGAATACAAGTTATTTTGAAGAGTTTATTAGCTTTAAAGCTAGTGAGTTCATAAGTATTTTAGTGTCATTGTTTGTATGAAAATATTTGTAACAGTGGTTGAAGTATGAGTTTGTAAATGTTGTAGTAAATGTATGTGAATGTTTGTAAACGTTTGTAAATGTTTGTAACTCTTAGAAAATCCTATTTTTTCTACTAAAAGTAGCCTTCTACCAAGGCCCAACTGTTTTGTATGTTTGTTTCTTGTAAAAGTGTGTAATTTTCCCAAGTGTAACTATCATTAACAAAAATATAGTTTATACATTATCGTTTATGTGAAATGATCACAAAGTGAATGCAAAAGGGAAAATAATGTAGTACCGTAGTGTTGTATTATAGTAACTACTGTTGTACTAATTACCTTAAACCGGATTTTTATCAAGGTATAATGTGATTTGATTATACCATACTATCGACTGTAAACACGACGATGAAAGACGTCAGAATTAATGACATTTGGCACCTGAAGACCTGCAGGTCCCACTGTCACTAGCAGCAAGGTGTAGGATAGTCAATCCAGTATAGATCTATACGCAAACTCACGCTCTCCCTCTAAGAGACTCTGGATACAAATCAATCCATGGCAGTGATGACATGCCCCGAAACAGTGGTTCATATTTATGTTATAGTATACTTGTATATGTATTGTATGTACTATTGTAGTGAATGTATTGTTTCTCGTTATATTATTCTCTATCTGTTTCTCTTCAATATAGTTGTATAGTTTCTCATAATAGTAAGTTCTCTCAATTTCTAATCATAGTATAGTTGTATAGTTTCTCATAATAGTAAGTATTGACTCATGAATGAACTGACTCTTTGTATGTTTCATTGCACTAGAAGAAATGAGTAGTGTCTCCCTAAACTATACCTCTTACAATTTACTAGTAGAATTGTTTGTACGACTGAATCTATTGAACTAAGATAAAAGCCTTTATATCTACACATATATATACATAATATATAATTAAGGATCCAACGACACTCGGACAAACAATAGGGTACTCTAAGTCTACAACCAAACAAGGAACAGGAAATAAAGTGAGTTGTTAGTCCTAAGTCCTTCAATCCTTACTTATATAACCATATATGTATTAAACATGGTTTTGACAATGTATAAGTTTGAAAGCTGTAGAAGAAAAGGTTTGATATATATAAAAGTGAGTTTGATAAAGAGTTTAATCATGTAGAAGAGTTTGATAAACAGATTGAAGTAGTTTGATTGATAAAAAGTTAAAAGCATAGTAAATCCCTTTGTCGTTGGACTCTTGTTGTTTTCAAGTCCTTAATTCAATATCCTAACTAATAAACATGTAAGCACTTACAATTTGAAAGCTAAAGATGGGAGTTTTCGGCCCAAACACTTTTGTGTTCTTGGAGTTCTTGAAGATCGAGATCAAAAGATGGAATTTGTGGATGGATTCAAGGATGAATCTGTTGGATTAATTTCTAAGTCCATAACTATAATTGGTAAGACTTGACCCGACCCGACATGGTCCATTTGGGTTGCATGCCATCATGCATTTGGATAGACTATAAATAGAGATATAACACTTAGGGATTGTTAATATATTATAAGTTCTAATATATTAACAATATTATTTAATTAGTATTGATCAAGAATTAATCTAGAATAAATTAAGCGATCAAAAGAAGACTAATTAAATACATAGGTTGATTGTGTAAATTATCCATACTTGTATAGTGGGCTAGTGCTCCATGGATTATCAAGTTGGGCTAAAACCCATAGGATGCTCCATGGTGTATTTGAACCCATGGACCCAAGGAAATGGAAGGCCATGACCATTAGGGTTTACCCTAATTGTGACACTATATAAAGATCATATCATTGGGAAAATCGGCACCAATGTGCAAGTGAAAGGGCTAGCCGATTTTCATGAAGTGTGTGGAATTCTCTCAAGTCTTTCCAAGTGCATATGATGTTATGTGAACCATTTGAGGTGTCACACTTGGGGCACTAGGCACTCAAGCTTCATGAAGACAAGCTACATCAAACAAAGGTATATATTCTATCCATTTGATTACCCAAGTATCAATGATTGTATGCTAGATAGGGTAATACCTTGGATATACATATTTGTATGTATAATAGAGAAAAAATAGATTCAAGGTATTTAGGGTTGCATGTACACTTAGGAGTGTTAGAATGCTTAAAACCCTTTAGTGGTATCAGAGCCTAGGCTTGTTTTCTTGTTATACTCGGAAAACTGCTTAAAAAATCAACGTTTTTTTGCTGTCTGGGCAACGGACTCGGCGAGTCCATCAGGGGACTCGACGAGTCCATGCCTAAAAAGTGATCAAAACGATCCAACTCGCCGAGTTGGTTCATGCACTCGACAAGTTTGACCCCCAGATAGCATAAATTCGACTGTTTTGGCTGGAATTTGACTAGGAACATTACCCTAAAATGTTTTTGGACTTATAAACTTGTTCTTGATGTGGTACTGTTCATGCTAATCCAATTTCAAAGATATTTGTCAATAGATTCATGATTTGTATTAGTTTAATGGTTAGGCTAATTTCATGAAAAAGTGTTTGACTTGAAATATTATGTTCATATGAGTTGCTTAGATTAATAGATAAGTTATTTGATAATGTGTTTTCAATCCATTTTAATCTAAAAAATGATTCTAAAATTTGTTTGTGTAACTTGTCCTCATGTTATATGAAAAGTCACATTTAAGTTTCATAAAACTCATAAAAGTTAGCAATGGTTACAAAAATGAAGAGACTTGTCCTCAAGTTATGGAGGTTCAAGAGTCACTTCATTAAGTAATAAAATGTGTAACCTTAATTAATTCCATAAGTTACAAAATAACGAAAAGTTACATTCTTTTATTAGTTTAAAGTCTTCCATAACTTGTCCTCAAGTTATGGAACTTGAAGAGTTTTTTTAATTAAAACTACTTTAAACACATAAGTAATGGAATTAATTAGTTTTGAATAGTTTCAAAACTTGCCCTCAAGTTTTGGAATTTGTAAAGTTTTCCCTTGAATACTTTAATTCCAAGTTAAGCCCTTAGAATTTTAAAAGTTAAAATTCAACCCTTATACTTTATAATATTATAAGTTAATAATATTTATATATATTTATCAGAGTAAAGTCAATCTTACCGTTAGTAGGCCTCATTCACGAAGCCGGTCTATAAGGGGGGTACAAGGTTACTTCCTATAAAATGGCAGTTTAATGGGTGTCCACTCTCACCCACCACTTCCTTGACCGGTGGAGGGTCGTTAGCCGAACGGGTAGGACAAGGACTAGAATTCTCCCTTCATTAAAAGTATTAATGATAAATACTAAGTAACTAAACTCTTATTAACACCCAATCTTAGTTACTTAGGAAAATGTGAATTTGGTGTTAACCCATGAACTTACACTTTGCACTTTGCTTAAGTTGTTAGTGGAGCGTGTGTGGTTAACCGGCACACTAACCTGGACTTAACAAGGTAGGCAAAGGGTAACTTAATATTTATTATAGTATCGGTGGAGCATGTGTGGTTAACCGGCACATCGATTAAGCGGTAAATATTAAGGGTACCAAGTATATTTGCATTGTTACTTCACACCTTGTTTAGTGATCCTCGGCATCCCAATCACAAAAACTGAAGGGCACGCTCGCGATTGAAACATGCCATTGAACAGTTCAATGAATCTCAAAAGAATCGAGGAGTTTCAAAACCAATTAAAACCTAATAATACATTTTGTTTATCTTGGTGGAAATTGGTGAATCGTTATTCACCTACCTTATTTTATAGCTTGGATTACGACACCCCTCTTCCGAGTTATAAAATAGTTTGTAGGGTCCTAACCTTAATATCTCATATTGGGTTTTATATTAAGGACTTTTAATCAACTATCTTGAATGTCTCCCAAAAGATGTCTAGTTCAGACATCTATGATCCTCCCAAATCTCTTGGAACTTCACTTCCTCCACCTCCTCCAATTATTCTCCCTATCCCACAAGTTCAAGGTCACTCAAGCCCTATTGGCAAGGCAAGGTCTAGGTGTGCTCACATCTTTGAGATGATGTCACATACTGACAAGCCGGGAGAGTTGGGTGTCAAACTCTTGAGAAAGTTGGTGGTTCAATCACTTTCTAGGTCACATAGTGAGTTCCTTTGAGACTCCTATGAAACAGACTATGACAAGACCCTTAATGATCTTATCTATTTCCCAAGATCAACTTCCTAAAACTTTGTGGACATTGACAATGAAGACACTGGAAATCTAGAAAAAGCATTCTCTTCCCTATGGAAAGGGATCGGCCATAGTCAACTCGGTTGACCAAATGGTAAAGAGAAAAGCTAAGTCTGTGATAGTACCGGTACCATTACCAAAGGGTCCATATGTTTATATTGTCAAAGGAAGGGGCATTAGTTGTGAAGCTGCCAATTTTATCTATGGATGTTAAAGTCGATAAGTTTGACCCTACTTCAGCTAAAATCCACTATCTAACTCTGCTAAGTTTCTATATTGAGATTCTAGATACATGATGTTACTGGGTCACATGTTGATGTTTGTAAGAATCAAAGAAAAGTGAAGAAACTTAAAGAAAGAATGTGTTGAATCTGATCGCATAGATGGATTTCTATCGCATAGTTTGAAGATCGGATTCTTGAGCTACTTCTTAGGAGTTATGATATATTGCTTAGGAATAGATAACAACAAATTTTTCATGCTCTTTTGCATTGTAAGGATAGTTTTCCCACAAAGTTTTTAAAATAAAAGGAAAAATGATGTTTTTATTTATTTTAAAATATCCTTACAATGGCATTTGAGGAAAAAAAATTGTTGCTTATATAATTCCATTAATAGCAAGAGTGGAAATATGAAATTGATTCTTTCATTTGTGGTAATATCAAAATTTACCATATAAGGAAAGATCCTCATCACCCAAGTTTCAATTGGACCGAAACTTGGAGTCATGCAAGTTGTATAGCATGATCAATGAGAATTTTTCATCTTTGGAAAATTAAGACTAGTTCCTTGTTCACATGTATATGTGAGTTAACTGAAGGACTAAGGGATCGAGTACACATTCTTGTGCACTGGTCAAGTCCACAACAAAAGATCGATAAGATTATTCGTCATAATTTACTAAAGCTCAGTAAATATGATTATGCTTACAAGCTTAAGTGTAATTCTGAGACATTGGAAAAGATTCCAATGTATGGCAGAGCGAATAAGAAGAATCAAATTAGGCAGAAGGATAAAAGTTTCTCAAATCTGAAAAGATGGGAGAGTAATTTAGTATCATGTCATATGATCATCTTAATGATTAAGAGACCTTATCGCAATTCATCCTCTAAGTGCATTTTGATAGCTAAGAAGAGGAGCTATGAATTGTTGAAGTGGTCAAATCAAGAAGATGAGTCATACTTCATTCCAAAACAAGTCATAGAGTCATACTCTAAGACTTTAAGTTGAGTGAAATATCTTAAAGAAAGGTTTAAAACACTAGTCAAATGTAAGAGTAAAAGTTTTCTACTCTTGTACATTTGAAATTGGTAACTTGCAATGTTTTGGACAAAACAAAGACCAACTAAGGCCAATTGTGTGAAGTGTTTGTCCTTATTAGAATCCACACTATCTCTTGGATTTTTGACAAGGGATTCTTATATTTCAAGACGACAGTGGGAGTTTTAAATGTCTTGAAAGTCTCAAGAACTAATCAAGAATAAAACCTGAAGTTCTTCACTAGCATACGACTTGAGGTTTATAACCTATCATGTTGACATATTATGTGCCCATTCCAGTTAAAGTTGGCTTTTCATATGATTCATAATGTTCTCAATTGGTTGCACAACAACTGGGAAGCAATGGCAGGCCCTTGAGCTGCCAGATGGCAAGAAATTAAGATTGAGTCCAGTCCATATGAGTTTGGATTTGTCACTAACCTTGTCTTGTGATTATGGTTTTGACAATTCACATGGGTAAGAACTCATACACCATTAAGTCTAAGTGTCATGAGGTTTCCCTCCGATTCATGAAAATGATGGTGAGGAAACACTTTCACTAAGTAGATTTTAATTAGATAGCAATTGAGATATTTGCATTCTCAATGTCGTTAGTGGAGCGTGTGTGGTTAACGGCACACTAACATGGACTTGTGAGAAGTGGCAAAGGTCTAAATAATTGAGATTATGATTACGACATCCCTTTTTATAGTTCTTAAATTGTTTAGACACACTTATGAGCTATCTAAGATAAGGTGTATGACATTGATAAAGTTTTATCAAAGCAATCTAGTATCAGAAATCTGAACTTTGGTAAGAAAGTCAATAAAGTATTGTTTTTCTAGAAGTCCAACTGATTTCTGAGTACATGTCAAAGCTAGTGGGAGCATAAGTGTTATGCTAATGATCATCATGTTATTGGGAGCATGATAATTATGATAAGTATTGCAAGTTAGCAATGTTAATTTTAGAAAACAAAAGTTTGAATTCTTGTGGCTATAGGGGTTGAAAAAGTTGTTTTGCTATAATTAAGGGAGAGGAAATTATACTTCATTTCAATTCTAAAAGATTAGATTGAGATTTCAATAAAATTTAGTCAAGAATACATATGAATTTCATAAGGAAATTCTATATATGGGTTCATTATTTGCGTTCTAAAATTCGATTATGATTACGACATCCCTTTTCATAATCTGAATTATGAGAACTTGGCAAATAGAAATGGAAATATTATAGCAAAAGACTGGTTTAGTCTTTATGTGAAACATCATGAATCGTGTCCCATATACTTCAGATATAGGATCGATTACATGTGCTATATTCATCCTTTCTAAAATTTTCCAAATGCCTTAGGCATTAAGAAGTTAAAAGGTCTATAACTGGATATGACTAAAATGATTAAGCAATTGTCGAGGACAATCTATGGTCTACCAAAGATTGGTTGCTCAGGGACAGTTGGAAGTATAGTGTTAATTGGTTGAAGGCCCATATTGACATATTCTTAAAAGAGGCAACTCTTGTTCAGAAGTGATACTCAAATGGGGAATGTGAAAATGATCCCATTTGTGGAAATTGTTCAATAAATCTGTGCAAGATTAGGAAACTTAATGCAAGCAGGATGTTTCCAAGGAGCTGATCTCCTTTGGAATGCTCTGTAATGTTTGTTGTGAACTCTTTGTGACTTTGTGCATAATCATTACAAGAGAATCATTGCATATAAGTTTAGAATCTAACAGATTTCGGTAAAATGGCATGAATTTGGAATTCCTGCATTTGCCATAAGATCTCGGGAGTGTGAAATTAGAATCATTGAAAGTTTGGTCAATTGGTTTATTTCACAAAGTAAGTATCACAGACAAACATAGAGTGCATACTTGGTGTATGGCAAAGCTATTGTTTAGAAAAACATAGTGTACATGCTCGGAGCATGGGACAACTATTATTTTAATTCAAGAATAAAGTTGATAGCTGAAACATTATGTAATGAATAGTGTGTAATCATATAGTGATAAATAAAAGGTGTTTTATTTATGTTCATAGGTTTTGATACCATATTAGATTCAATTATTCTTGTGTTTCATTTTGCATGTTTTGACTTCCAGAATAAACTACGTTATTCTTCCGGAATAACTAAGTTATTCAAACCATCCACAGTCGGTCATGTGCTGGAAGTAGGTATGAATCAAGATTGTCATGGGTGGGCTTGTAGAGGTCCAAGTTGGTGGACAAAGTTGTGCTACAACACTCATGAGTGCTCATAAGTTCTGAGTATTGGATTCAACCCACGCTCATTGGAATCACTTCATGGATTGTATCACGAGTGATCATGAGACGATAATATCTTATATTCTTCAAACCTAGAGATATGAGTTGTTACTAAGAGTTGGTTGTACATTGATTGCATGAAAACGCATTTGGTAACTCGATGTTATAAAACGTGTCTTTGTGTATGATTCAACAAGTAGTAGAACAAGCCATATGAATCGAAGTTTATCCATTCCTTTTACCTTTGGGATAAAAGCGATATCTGTTGACCCCTCGATGATTTAATGTTGATACATGTGAGTGCTTGGCCAAGCTAGGACTGATTTGATTTGTTCAATCAGTCAATCATCATGAATCGGAAATCGGGAAACAACAAATGGACAGAGAAAATGATTTATAATCCATGTCTCAGTCCATATGATATCTAGAATGGAGGAATATATGATCCCTTATCTAATAGACAAGTCATTGACAAAGGTCAGAGTTCATCGACAAGGTCAGAGTTCGACAAAAGCTTTTGAGAGCTACGATTGCCAGTCGGTTCTTGAAGTCATACACAATAATAGTTTTAGACTTATCCAAGTGGGAGACTGTTGGATTAATGTCTAACTCCATAACTATAATTGGTAAGACTTGACCCGACCCGTCATGGTCCATTTGGGTTGCATGGCATCATGCATTTGGATAAACTATAATGAGAGATATAACACTTAAGGATTATTAATATATTATATGTTCGAATATATTAATAAGATTATTTAATTAGTATTGATCCAGAATTAATCTAGAATGAATTAAGCGATCAAAAGAAGACTAATTAAATATATGGGTTGATTGTGTAAATCATCCATACTTGTATAGTGGGCTAGTGCTCCATGGATTATCAAGTTGGGCTAAAACCCATAGGATGCTCCATGGATGCTCCATGGTGTATTTGAACCCATGGATCCAAGGAAATGGAAGGCCATGACCATTAGGGTTTACCCTAATTGTGACACTATATAAAGATCATATCATTGGGAAAATCGGCACTAATGTGCAAGTGAAAGGACTAGCCGATTTTCATGAAGTGTGTGGAATTCTCTCAAGTCTTTCCAAGTGCATATGATGTTGTGTGAACCATTTGAGCTGTCACACTTGGGGCACTAGGCACTCAAGCTTCATGAACACAAGCTACATCAAACAAAGGTATGTATTCTATCCATTTGATTACCCAAGTATCGATGATTGTATGATAGATAGGGTAATAGCTTGGATATTCATATTTGTATGTATAATAGAGAAAACATAGATCCACGGTATTTAGGGTTGCATGTACACTTAGGAGTGTTAAAATGCTCAAAACCCTTCAGAATCAAGAAGAAATGATGTAATCAACACATAGATGGAAGGGTTTGCTTACATTTGTGAAGATTGGAAGAAAATCATGAAGATCCTTGGGAGAGAATCCGATTTCTCTAGCTAGAAAGGTGAAGAATGAGTGAAAAATAACTATGTGTCATATATATACTAGGGGTTTATGGCCACCATGTGTTTACAGCCGTAAACCCACATGGTGTGGCCGTAAACTCCACATGATGATGGGTAGGGCTAGTTTGATAGGTTACCACTTCAATGGACACTTCCTTTCACTTATTCTTTTGATGAAATAAACTCAGAATGCTCAAATAGTCTCTAAACTATGCTAAAAGTTTATAGAAGTAAGTTTGACTTTGGTTAAAGTGTGGGGCTTGTACAAGATAGAAATTTCGGGTTGTCACACTCCCTATCAAGGCCTTTACTGGATGAAGCCTCCATCAGGCTAGCAAGCCACTTGGCTCAAAATATTTCTGAACCTTCCTCACATGGAAAAGGAATATCTATCGAGGAAGGTCGTTCAGGGGATGGTGATTCTGAGGTGTCCTCTCTCAAAGAAGAAATTGGCATTTTAAAACAACAGAACATTGAGAAGGACATCTTAATTGGAAAGCATGATGTTAGGATTGTTGAGCTTGAGGAAGATTATGCCTTGAAGTCAAAGCAAATCTCTAAGCTTCAGACCAATCTTGGATTCCTAACTGCCTTTTATTTTAGCTTAAAGAATAAACTTTTTGAAGCCTTTGGAGATAAGTTTCAGTCTTTATTTCAATAGCCAAATGGTGTTGAAGATCCTCCCGTTGCTCCTATCCAGACTTCAGAAGGCGAATTTCCTGTTGACTAACCTCCCCTGAGAACAACAAGAATTGTTGACCGATTTAATAAGGAGCCTGTAAACGCCATCCCACGGATCAAAATCAAACATGGCCAAAGAACAATCACTGCTGAGCAGAAGGAAGCCTTGCTTTTCTTGAAAAGTTTAAATGAGAATCGCAAAGTAGATGAACCGCAACTCACAGTGACTGATCTTACAAGGAGAAAATTTGGTGATGAATATGGTGATCATACAGGAATCAAGATGTGGGGTTATGATCTTGAGCTTAAGTTGTGGGTGGTTAAGAGGAATTCTGGAAATCCAGAATACTACCGAAGCATACATGACTTCAACTCATGGACGAAAGTTGATCTCTTTGAACTCTCTAGGGCTCCCTTCCACAATCCTTCTCAAAGCCCTAGTGTTTTCAAATTCAAGCAGTTTTTAGATAAGCAGGTCGAAGATAACTTTCCTTCAATGAAGACTGCAAAAGCATTGGTAAGAAAAGACAAGCATGTCCTTGATCCTGAAACCAACCAACCAATAAAGATCATGTTATGTTCGGCTACTAATTTAGTGAATGATATTCCAATCCCTCAACACTACCAAGATGAATATCTTGATAACATGGAATTTTGGGCCTACGATGATGAAGTTGCAACCACTGCCATCAAGTTGAAAAACAAAGAAAAGGTTCTGAGGCTTATTAGTGCTAAGGATCTCCTCAGATTTAGAGAGAGAGAGAGAGAGAGACATTCATACCCTGGCTCGTCATCAAATCATATGCATAAAGGAGGTCATGGAGGCTGCTGCTAAGGAATTCACAAGAATGGTTGCCACGATCATCAATGAAAAGCTTTGGATGGGATTTATGGGAAAATCTGACTTGAAGCTGTTCGAGAAACCAAGTGTTTGAACACCACGCTCAAGCTAGCCACAAACCAAGGGGGAGATTGATAAGTTATTATATAGTGGTTTGGGCTAGGCATCTATCTTGTAATTGGTCTTATTAGGGTCTTGGTGTTAGTTGTGATTGTTGTAACTATTGTATGGCTGTGTGCGGCCATACACCCTGTGTGCGGCCGCATATGCGTGTGTGGCTGTACACCCGTGTGTTGTTGGGGTGATATAAATAGTAGGTGTCTTTGTCAGTGTCAGGTGACGTATGTGCGTGTTTCCCAAGGTGTATTTGATGTTTATGTGATATAAATGTGTGCATGCTTGGTTTAATCATTCTTCTACTCACTTCTACACTCTGAATTGTTTGCAATATCATTTGATCACTGATTCAGATCCTAAATATGGGGACTTACACTTGTTGGTGAAAGAGACTAAAAATCTTGTGCTAAAGAGTTTGGAGGTTTAAGTCCTTTGGAAAGAAGGAAATAAAAGCTCAATATGAGATGTCAACCTATGATCTTTGGAATAAATAAAAAATTCATATAATAAATATATAAATCATTAATTCAAAGACATAGACTTCATTTTGTAGCCTCTAGAATTAAAATATATAGTATCCAAAAAAATTTCTTAGAAAGTCACGAGATGAAGTTAGTCAATTTTTTATTGTGTAATCAAGTGAAACAAAAGAATAAATATACTGAGGAAAGTGAAAATTGGTATCTCAAAAAAATATCATTTAGGGATAGTATCAAAAACTTGGAAACTTAACACCATAACCTTGAGGTGAGGAAATAATTGAAGCGTATAGTAAATAAGTTATCCATAAATAATAGGTATCCTATCAAAAAGTTTACATTTTTAGATGAGAAGATTTGTTTAGAGTATTAGAAAGACCAGATTGCATAAATAAAAGGTATCCTATCAAAAAGTTTACATTTTTAGATGAGAAGATTTGTTTAGAGTATTAGAAAGACGAGATTTATATTCTTGATCACTGAAAAAAAATGGACAATATTTTTTTATACATCTTTTTAGCATTAATAATTAATAATTTGTGAGAAATGTTTAAGTGAGGATAAATGGTTAAAGTTTTGCTTGAGGACAAGCAAAATACAAGTATTGGGTATTTTGATGTGTCCTAAAGTATACATATTTTATAATTACAGTAAGACAAAAGATGCTTAATGGCTTTATACTAATGTTTTACAACTGAAAAAGACTAATCGATGAAATAAAAGCTAAAAAGGGGCAATTTTGGAGCATATTTTTGTGGAATATTGACCGAGGAAAATAGTGGGAACTTAGCATGGAGAAGATTTTAAAGAGAAATGCAAATATTAATAGGTTGCATTGTAAAACACTTGTCGCGCTGCGATTTAATTCATTCGTAAAAGGCTACAAACGAAGCCATAATTTCATCCAAAAGAGGGAGAGCATACAAGAATAGGAGAACATATCAAAAGAAAAAGAGGCACGTGAAAGAAACATCATTAGTTAGAAGATCTGACACAAGGAGTCTCAGAAGCGAGTATTTGGTTTTTTTTACATTATGGTTTACATTCATTTGCTTTCTGTTGATTTTTAGTCTTGTTATGGGCTAAGTTTCCACTACTTTTGTGTATAATGTAGATGATCTAACTTGATTATGATTAGATTCATTAAAAGGATATTAGAAGTGGTTTAATATATTATATTTTCTCAATTAAAGATGTATGAGTGTTAATATTGATATTTTTATGCCTATATAACTCAATCTGATTATTTGAGTGATTTCATATTTTGTTGCTTGAATCAAACTGTCTATGAACTTGTCCAATCTGGAAACTAAGTTAAGAGTGTAGGTAGGGGTGACTAGTGGAAAGATACATGCCTAGTTTAGACATATGAATGTTAATTTAATGTTCATGATTGTGTTATTGATTTAACAATTTGAATGGTGGCCACTGATCATGGGACCAATCATACCAATTATGTTTTTGATAATACGAATTAACAGAATGGATCTACGAAAGTTATCCCTACTAGTATATAACTTCGAACATTTGAATAAGGATATGGGATTGGAATTAATTAATTTAGGAATTGGTAAACTTCTTTATATAATTCTTATCTTTATTTATAGATTTTTTAGTTAACTATCTTTTCTATTGAGACAATTTTATTCCCCTTGATAGTCTCAGTTTGGATTAGTTTGGTTTATAAATTTAAAACTAGATTTGTGTTTTAAAGGTTTATTTTAATAAAATGTCTTCAACACATCAATAACTTTTTGTTAACCCACCATGAAGGATTCCACAGCTGTGGGAACATCCATGTTTTGGATCCAACGCTTCTCTTCAAAACCCACTTACATAATCACTAAGTGGTTCATCTATATCTTGAGTTACTGTCACTAGTTAGTCATTCAAAACTCCTTCTACATGAAAAGTAGTTAATAAAAATTTAATGAGATGTGAAAAATAATTAAATGAATATGAAGGAAAGCTTGGTAGCAATTTCAAGGTAGATCCTATAAGGGTCGAACCAAAACCCTTACACAAACAAGCTTCTTTAACATGTAGTGGGATGATGGAATGATTTTCTTATGCTCTTTATGCTGGGAAATGTAGTTCCATCGTATGGCTTCATGTTTTGTTTTTGGAAGCACTTTAGGATCTCTGTATCACCAAATCGGGGAACAAATATTGAGATCATGTGGCTCGCTAGATAATTTTAATATAGGTTGGATCATTGCAGGAACACTCAAGATCATATCCCTTAGTTGCTTGAGTTCATTATCCATTACAAGAATGATTCCAACATCTTGCATCTATGAGGGTATATCAAAGATTTCTATAACATTTTTTAGATTGGCAGATCGAGCATTGGGTGTCACAGAATTTGTCATGAGTAGAGCTTTCATAGGGATGATGTCCCTTGCATGATATCCTGGAGGTCATCCGGTCTCAACATTCAGGATCCTAGGGTGTAAGAGTGAAGATGTAGTTGTTGTAGTTTGAACATTATTTCTCAACTCGTCATTAATTGGAAAATTGACTTAAAATTAAAACTTGGAATTGTTGAAAATTGATACATTTTTTGCAGATTAAATAGAAAATGCAAAAAATGATATTATGTTACTTTTGTTAAAAAAATGATTTAAGTTATTTTCACCAAATTCGTAATTGAGACATTATGTTTCAATATATAGTTCAAGATATATGAATGTAAGAGTGTAAATGCAACACATGATGTTAACGAGGAAAGTCTTTACCACTCAAGATTCCCGACATAAAACCTCACGAGGTGACGAATGTTACACTGCCTTTGAGTTCTCATTATAATAAAATGATTACAAATAAATACAGAGCTTTGAGAAAGAAAGTGTAGAGATAGTTATTTAAGTGAATTGTGTGTGTGAAGTGTTTTCAGCTTTTATATATATATATATATATATATATATATATATATATATATATATATATATATATATATATATATATATATATATATATATATATAGGTGAGTTCAATTGAGAAAATAAAAAATGTTGAGAATGGGGAAATCATTCTCAACCACTCATTTATTTTTGACGCAAAAGCCTCCATCGTACCGGCGGAAATGGAAAATGAATACATGTGTGTTTTCCAACAAAACATGTTTCCTTAAACTATGTTAATCATTATCTTAATATATAAAAAAATATTCGTTAGTTACATCAACTATCGTTACATGTTATATTCACATATGAATAAAATGTGTATTAGCTTTCCTTATAAGTTATATTTATATACGAAGAACACATTTATCATAATTTTTTTACAATTTATTTGTTATTCATATATGAATAAGTAGTTCAAAATTTCAAAACACTACTTCTTTTATTAGCATAATACTAATTTATATATAAATAACAAATGAACATAACAAAAATTTGATAAATGATTTATTCATATATGAATATAACATATGACGACAACTAATACACATTTTATTTATATATAAATATAACATGTGACAAAAGACGATGTAAAAAATATACTTTAGGTAAGAAAATTTATTTCGTGTTATATTTATATATAAACGATACTTAAACATTAAAAAACTTAAGTATACGTTTTATTCATAAGTGAATTACGAATGTACTTTAATAAAAATCTGATCCTTATTTTATCCATTTATGAATAACCACGGCTAAAAGTTAAAACAAAATTATTTTATCTTAAAATTATGTCAATATGGATTTTTATTTATAGAGAATAAAAAATTATAAATTTTGATATATTTAAAATCATTTTTCGATAACAATGGTTTTCAACAAAATTTAATCAAACATATTTGGTTGGAAATACATATATATCCTTTATCCATTTCTACCGCTACAATTAAATGTTTTGCAACAAAAGAAATAATCATCTCTCTCTCTCTCTCTCTCTCTCTCTCTCTCTCTCTCTCTCTCTATATATATATATATATATATATATATATATATATATATATATATATATATATATATATATATATATATATATATATATATATATATATATATATATATATATATATATATATATATATATATATATATATATAACTCCTCAATACCCGACAGAGAATAATCATCTCCACATTTTGTTGTCTTTTTCTTTGGCTTGTGGCTTATTTCTCGTTCTCTTGAACAATAAAAACAAAGAACACTTACAAAGATATTAAATACATAAATATAGATGATAATTGTCAAGATGGAAGATTGTGACCAAGATCTTAGACAAACCAAGACATATGCTCATCATTAAGACAATAGAAAAATACTACCCATCACAATTGGCAATGTATATAATTCGATGTTTTAGCATTTGGTGGTTTCCTCAATTTTCTTATTTTTTTCACTACATATAATGCCTTGATTTGAAATTTATCTTACATGAAAAGTTTTATTGTAAACTAATGGTTCAGATAAGTTTTTAGTAAGACATTATCAGGGACAGCTAAATTAATTTAGAGGCTCTAAAAAAATCAAAAAATTGAGACCCTTCAAGTAAGCAAAAAGTTTTGAAATTGACACCTTTAGTTTTATAAACCAGTGTTTTTACAAAGTTAAGCTTTAATTTTTCTTTATATCCCAAAAAATACATATATATATATATATATATATATATATATATATATATATATATATATATATATATATATATATATATATATATATATAATAGAATAAACTTTGAAAATGGGGGCTTTATAATTTGAAGCCTTAAACCCTTGCTTAGTTTTTCATAATGTAGAGCGGCCCACGATATTACCAAAAAAACTTATAGAAAGTAGTTAATAATCAATAATATATCATAATAATAATGTCTACGCAAATAAGTATCAAAATTTGAATTTCAAACCTTGTAAAAAATATCATACGGTTTTATATCATCTAATATAAATCGCTGTAGTAACATCTTTGTTTAAAATAAGGTTATTAAATATATACATGTGGAATTATGGATGCATCATGTGAAGGTTAGTCCACAAGAAATCAATAATATAGTAATATACAACCTACGACTGCTATAGATATGGATAAACATCAACTAGTTGAAAGTCAACAAAGGGTGTATGATTTGGTCAAAGGTCATTGTTTAGGTGTTGTACATATAGGGTAGATATGAGACACAGATTTATGGTGTTCGTTACGTTTAATAGTTTAGTTTTTCTCTATTCGTTCCTGAAATATTTTTCCTTTTCAATTACGTACGTTTCGACCTTAAACCATACATTTTATATTTTACAATACGTTCTTTGACGTTTGTAACATAACAAATGTAATGTTTGGATTCATAAATGAAAAGAGATAAAGTTTAAAGTATATATATATATATATATATATATATATATATATATATATATATATATATATATATATATATATATATATATATATATATATATATATATATATATATATATATATATATATATATATATATATATATATATATATATATATATATATATATATATATATATATATATATATATATATTGGATTTGGTTTATATGAGACCGTTGTAGTCTTACATCATACATGGTCTCCTTCGACCTACCGTTTCCTGATTCCGACATGTCGTGGCTTTATTACGAAAAGAGTCACCCGAGACACATCGTAATGGCTTAAACTTCCATCAAATCAACCTGTTCACCACCATGGAATTCTGCCCTCGATGCCCTTGGCATATGGATGCCCCACATCCCATTTCACTGAAACAAAATCATGTACGAATTCTGATTCGGGTACCTATCCCAATCCTAATTGTTACTTCGCTCCTATCCCGAGATTCTCGAATCGGCATTTGCATAATGCACCATGACTTCCCGTCATCCTTTACTCGACCGATTAATAAATACCCTTAGCTGATTCCCTGAGACTTCCAGTCTCGCACCCAGTCCAACCACCAGGTTCTTATGAGATCCAATATCAGGGCTACCCAGTCGTAGCCCTACAGAAACATGCACCACTCGACCACAAGATCCTATATAACAAGGTCCCACCCTTAGCTCAGCAGTCTCTACCGGTTCCATCCTAATTTCACATAACCATCAGTGCTGGCCCCTGGATAACTGATCGGTCAATCACCTCTGGTCATGATCCTAACTAAGTTGTGGCTCCCCTACAACCCTGCAAACTAGCCTGCGCTAGTCCAAATCACCTAAAAGAATCTGTGAATGCTACATCACCCCCGTAGTCTTACAACACTCTCTACTACTAGTGAATATTATGGCACCCCCGCAGTCTTACAACACTCTCTACTGCTAGTGAATGTTATAGCTCCCCCACAGTCTTACAACACTATACCCTAACTGAACATTAGTGAATGCTACAGCTCCCCTGTAGTCTTACATCACTTTCACCCTTGCTTCTACCCTAGATACCTGGACAGTTCTCCCCCACTTAGATTCAACTAAGTCCACTCGGCACACGAATATTGAAGGATTCACAATCCTCATTACGTTCCAATGTTCACCTTGCTGACGGTCGATGGTTACCAAAGCTAACACACCAAAAATATCCCTACCCAAACAACACACTTCCCGAAATCCAGCTAACATTTCTTGTATCCCAACAACATCAATGACTTCAAACGCTTAAAAGCGATATCACGCTCAAACCTTGGAGTCCAACGAACAAATAGTCTAACCAAAACCTCAGCGACAACTCTCTCTTCCCTCAGCAATATCGATGGCTCTTCCAAACATAAATACTAAGGCTACTGAAAACTAGTCATAACTACCGCATTCGAGCCCTTGAACCACCCCCAAAAATAACTGGAGCAGGTGCACTCACAGCTCCTCCCTGACCGTCAGACAGTCGACCTCCTTGTCATCCACCTGAACACAACGAAGATATAATAGGCTTGCTCCTTATGGGTAATCCATGAAGACTTGGCCAAACCTACTACACCTGTAGCAACCCAAATCACTGAACAGATTCCGACAACGACTCAGAGAAATCACGGTACACCCAGAATCCGCTCGGCGAAATACATCCGTCTAAAGATCTCTCGAAGATTCCCCGACATGTTGAATGGCATCTAACAACCCCTGTTAACCCAGACAATAGTAGAAAACCGACCCGAGATCCAACTTATCACAATTCCCAAGCAATACAGATACCCGATATCCACTGGCAATGGCCGAAGATAGCATTGTTGGATAAGGTGTCTAAGTCCGTAACTATATTTGGTATGAACTTGACCCAACCCGGCATGGTCCATTTGGGTTGCACTTCACCTAACAATTTGCCTGGATATATTTTTGAGAATAAGATCTTTATGATGTATTTATTATAAGTTGTAATATATTACTAGGAATTCATATTATTTAATTAGTATTGATCAAGAATTAATTTGGAATTAATTTAGTGATCAAAAGGGGCTAATTAAATATGGACCCTTACATATACATGGATTGGGCTAAGATTTATTTAGGATGGGCTAAGAGTGTATGGAAGGTCATGGATCCTCCATGGAGCTTTTAACCCATACATCCAATGTAAATGAAAAGTCATGGGTATTAGGGTTTACATGCATGTAACCCTAATCCTCCATACCATATAAAGATGCCATTGGCACTTAAAATGGGACTAGTGTGTGTGAGAACAAGGGTGGGCTGATTTCTAAAGTGCATCATATTCTCTCAAAGCTTCCAACTTGTTTTTGGTTATTTGTGATTCCACTTGAGGCATCCACATTATTGGTTCTAGGCTCTATAGACTCTAAGCAATTAACCACAAGTATAGGTATGTTACTCTACTAAAGTTTTATATTACAAGTACCCCATAACATGCTAGTTAGGTTGAGAACCTTGGAAAATTAAATTTGCATTTATATTAGATAAAACATAGATCCAAGGTTTCTAGGGTTGCATGTACACCAAAGGAGTGTTAGAATGTTCAAAACCCATTAGTGGTATGAGAGCCTAGGCTAGTTTTCTTTATAATTGATGTAAAATGCTTGAAAAATCGGAAAATTGTTCACTATTAATGTAAACTCGTCGAGTCCATGGGGGGAATCGATGAGTCCATGTGTAAAATCATCCTACTCGTCGAGTAGGATCATGCACTCGACGAGTAGAAGGCCCTGTGTGCAGTTTTTCGAGTTTTACCGCTGGAAATAGACTAGACTCATTACCTTAAACTGTTTTGGACTTATAAAACCTGTTTTTGTTGTGGTAATGATTATGTTAATCCATTTTCAATGGTTATTATCAAAATTTCAAGTTTTATATGTGTTTATGATTATTGAAATTATTGATATGAGTGTTCATACACATGAGTTTTAGTAGATCATAGGAATTATTTGTAACTTGTTTGTTAGTGTAATTCTTGATCTAAATGCCTATTGATGGAGTCCATAATTTGTCCTCAAGCTATCGACTACCAAAAGTCACTTCTTTAAAAGAGTTATTAAAGAATCATAGGTTACATAAAATGAAGAGTCTTTATTTTAATAGACAATTAAACTCATAAGTTATGAAATTGAAAAGTCTTGAATAGTTTCAAAACTTGCCCTCAAGTCTTTGAATTTGTAAAGTCTCACACCTTAATGCTTTAATTCCAAATTGAACCTTAGAATTTTAAACATTTAAAATTCAACCCTTATACTATTATTATATTAAAAGTTTAATTATATATATGTATAATCATAAGTCGGTGGTACCGTTAGTAGACCTCATTCATGAAGCCAGTCTATAAGGGGGTATATGATTACTGCCTATAAAATGGCAGTTTAATGGGTGTCGACTCTCACCCACCGCTTCCTTGACTGATGGAGGGTCGTTAGCCGAACGAGTAGGATAGGACCTTAATCCTCATTAAAAGTATAATGAAATCATAAAGTAACTAAAACTTTAAAAATTCCCAAACTTAGCTACTTTAGAAAAATGTGAAATAGGTGCTAATCCATGAAATTACACTTTGTACCTTACCAAGTCGATAGTGGAGCGTGTGTGGTTAACCGACACACTAACAAGGATTAGTAAGAGTGACAAAGGGTAACTTAATGTTTATCATAGATCTGTGGAACGCTTGTGGTTAACCGGCACGTCGATTAGGTGCTAATGTTAAGAGTACCAAGTCAATTTGCATGGCTATTCACAACTTATTTGTGATCCTTGGCATCCCAGTCACAAACTTGAGAGGGCACACTCGAGATTTAAACATGCCATTGAAACTTCAATGAATCTCAAAAGATCTAGGAGTTTCAAATAAAATTAAAACTTAATAATTATTTTGTTTTTCATGGTGGAAATTGGTAAATCGTCATTTACCTACTTTCAAATATTTTATAGCTTGGATTTCGGCATCCCACTTCCAAGTTATGAAATAGTTTGTTGTATCCTAGCCTTTATGATTCATTTCGGTGACTTATTAAGGATTCTTTATCTAATCTAAATGTGTCTTTCTCTCTTTTCATATGTCTTCCAACACTGCTACTGGCTCAAACCCTACAGGCTCCTTTTCCCTCATGAACTTGTGTGGGAAAGTCACTTTTGATGGGTCTAATTTCAACGAATGGATTATGAACATCAAGATGATTACTCTTTACCTGGGGAAGGAGTGTGTCCTTGATAACGAATTGAGGGTTATTGATGAGTCGACTGCTACTCCTGAGGAGATTTTTGAGTACACTACCCATGAGAAAGATGTCACTAAGGTGCCTTGCATCATGTTGTCCATAATAAGTGTAGAACTCCATAAATCCTATGAAGATTTCTACCCTTTTGAGATGCACCAAGAATTGAATGAAATGTACCATTAGGGTGCTCGTCAGGAGAGGAATGAAATCATTTCCTCCATGATTATAGCTAGGATGAAGGATGGTGAACCCATCACTGGCCACTTGCAGAAAATGCAAAGGTTCGTGGACCGGTTGCTAAAGCTTAATGTGGACTTTCCTAAGGACATGGAGATTGATATCATTTTTCATTCCTTACTTCAAAGTTATGATCGGTTTCGCATGACTTATAATATGAACAAAGAGGAAGTTATGCTTAGCAAACTTTAAGGAATTTTAAGGAACGTTGAAAGTGGCCTTAAAGGTAAATCAACTATTACTCCTACTCATACTACAGCCCCTGTTCTGACAATTTGGCAGGGAAAGGGGACGAACATGAAGACCCCTTTGAAGGGTACCAAGGGAAAGTCTCTTGATGACTCCTCTTCAAGTTGAACCAAAAGTGGTTCCATTCCTCATTCTTCAAATCCAAAGGAAGCACAATGCTTCTACTACCATGACAAGGGGCACTTGAAGCGAAGCTGCCCCAAGTACTTGCAAGATGTTATAGATGGGAAAGTAAAACCCATCCATATAGGTATTTACACTATATTGTTTAATAACTCACCGGATACTAATTCTTGGGTTCTTGATATAGGTTGTGGTATTCACATTTGTACTAATTTGCAGGGACTAAGAAGAAGTGAAGAAGTGGATATCGGGAAGATAAACTTAATCATGGGCAATAGGAAAGCATCACCTGTAACCAAGATTGAAGTTTATTCTTTATTTCTTAGTAATCGATTGAGTTTAGATTTGAATAAATGTTGTTACTCGTCTGAAATGGAGAGAAATATTATTTCCTTTCATATTTTGTACAAGCAAGGATTCACATTTTCATTTGATAATAAAGTTGGTGCTATTAATGCTTTTTATAATGATGTGTTTTATTTTAAAGCATTACCTTGTTATGGTGTATATCAAACCGTGTCGTTTGTAGACAACCTAGGAAATAAGGTATTACATATTGATTCTTCGATTAGCTTGGATAAAGCATCCTTTTGGCATTGTCGTCTTGGATATGTCAACAAGAAGTGCATAGACCAACTCTAAAAGGCTAGAGTTTTGGAATCATTTGACCTAAAGTCGGATGATAGTTGCAAGTCTTGTTTACATGGAAAAATGACAAGTTCACCCTTCACTGGTACTTGTGCTAAGGGTGAAGGTTTGTTGGACCTCATACACACATATGTGTGTGGACCCTTCAAAACTACCACAAGGGATGCTAACCGCTACTATGTGAGTTTTACTGATGATTACAACAGATATGGCTATATCTACTTAATCAAGCATAAGTCAGAAACCTTTGAAAAGTTCAAAGAGTTTAAGCAGGAAGTGGGGAATCAACTGGTCAGGAACTTCAAGATGTTCAGATCCGATCAGGGAGGAGAGTATCTTAGTATCGAGTTCCTTGACTATCTTAAGGAATGTGGAATTGTTTTACAACTGACACCTCCTAGGAAACCATAGCTGAATGGTGTGGCTGAGAGGCGCAATCGAACCTTGTTGGACATGGTTCGTTCCATGATGAGTCGAGCTTCGTTAACAATCTCATTCTTGGGGTATGCCTTAGAGATTATCGCCCACATCCTTAATCTAGTCCCTACTAAAAAGGTTGCCAAAACACCTCATGAGATGTGGACTGGGAAAGTTCCCAATTTAGACCACACCAAGATTTGGGGTTGCAAGGCTTTCGTGAGGCGCGAGACTCACGACAAGCTCGAACCTCAAAGTGAGAGGTGTATTTTCATCGGCTACCCACAGAAATCCTTTGGTTACCTCTTCTACAAACCCAGTGAGAATATGGTCTTTGTGGAAAGGAGATGAGTCTTTCGAGAGAGAGAATTTATAAGTCAAGGAAACAGTGGGAGGCAAAATTGACCTTGAAGAGCTTCAGGAGTCAAGTGGTGAAGGAACCTCAAACACTAGCGATCAACCTAAGGAGGAAACTCCTATTGAGCCGATAGACGAGTCTGTACCTCTGAGGAAACTCATATCAGAGCAGATGTTGATACATTTACCAGTGATAGTACATTGGTATATTTGGATGAACCTAATTACAAAAAGGAAGCCATGGCAGGCCCCGAGTCTGCCAAGTGGAAGGAGGCTATGGACAACGAGATTTAGTCCATGTATAACAATCAAGTTTGGAGCTTGGTTCACAATGTACCGGGTCGTAAGACAGTTTGGTGCAAATGGATCTTCAAGAAGAAGACCGACATGGATGGGAAGGTACACACTTATAAAGCGCGACTGGTGGTGAAGGGCTTTACTCAAACTCCGGGAGTTGACTATGATGGCACCTTCTCACCAGTAGCAATGATTAAATCTATTAGGGTCGTGCTAGCCATTGCTTCATTTCATGATTATGAAATATGGCAAATAGATGTCAACGCCGCTTTCCTTAATGGAAAGTTTGGAGAGGATCCTTACATGGCCCAGCCAGAGGGTTTTATCGATGAAAAGTACCTTAATAGAGTGTGTAAGATTGAGAAATCCATTTATAGGTTGAAACACGCATCTCGCAGATGGAATCTTTGTTTCGATGAGAAAGTCAAAGAGTTTGGCTTTTCGAGGAGTGAGGATGAGTCCAATGTATATATTAGGGCTAGTGGGAGTATAGTTAGATTTTTAGTAATGTATGTGGATGAGATACTACTCATAGGAAATGAAATCCCAACTTTACAGGAGGTTAAGTCCTGGCTTGGGAAATGTTTCGCTATGAAGGACCTTGGAGAAGCTACCTATATCCTAGGGATAAGGATACTGAGAGACAGGAGTAAAAGACTAATTGGACTTAGTCAGATTACTAACTTGGATAAGGTGTTGAAAAGGTTCAACATGCAGAATTCCAAGAAAGGGGACTTACCGATCCAGCACAATGCCAAACTGAGTAAGACTCAGAGTCCGAGTACAGAGGCTGAGATAGCTGAGATGAATCGATTACCATATGCTTCCGTTGTTGGCTCGATCATGTATGTTATGACTTGTACTCGCCCTGATATGGCCTTTGCTTTGAGCATGGTCAGCAGATATCAGGGAAACCCTGGAAAGGCTCACTGGACTACGGTAAAGAACATTCATAAGTACCTGTGGAGAACTAAGGATTGGTTCCTTACTCTCGGTGGGAGTGATGACTTGAGAGTAGTTGGGTATAGTGATGCTAGCTTTCAGACTGATAGGGATAATTTGCGCTCTCAGTCAGGCTGGGTCTTTACCCTAAATGGAGGATCAATTACTTGGAAAAGTTCCAAGCAGGAGACAGTAGCTGATTCTTGTTGTTAATCAGAGTACATAGCAGCAAGTGAAGCGGAAAAGGAGGCGATATGGCTGAAGAACTTCATTGGAGACCTTGGAGTTATGCCAGCTATAATGGAGCTTATGGAGATTTTCTATGACAACAATATTGCGGTTGCCTTAGCCAACAAACCAAGAGATCACGGTAGATCCAGACACAATGACAAAAAATATCACTTCATAAGACACAAGATAGAAGAAGGACTCCTCGTGGCAAAGAGGTATCATCAGAAGAGAACCCTGCAGATCCCCTCACGAGGGGACTAACTAGGGTTAGGCATTTGCAGCATGCAAGGAGCATCGGGCTGAGGGACGTTATTAGTTTTAATATTTAGATAGGTATTTTCTGAAACCTGTAAAATATAATTGACATTTGATGATTAAATAAAAGTTGTTGTTTATTTATGAGTAAGGTGTTACTATCTTGTGTTAATCGTTTACTATTGTTTCAATTTTGCATGTTTTGACTTCCAGAATAATTATATTATTCAGTCTCTCCACAGTCAGTCATACTTTGGATGTATGTAATGAATTAATACTATCATGAATTGGGGCTTGTAGATTTGTCTAAGGTGCATTAGACATAGCAATGGTTGCTGCAACATTCATGAGTACTCATAAGGTATGAGTATTGGATTAAACCCACTCTCACTTGTATCACTTCAGGGAATTTATCTCAAATGATCATGAGACGGTAATATCATATAAATCTTAAAAACTAGAGATATGAGTTGTTGACTATGAGTTGGTTATCCATTGATTGTACGAAAACGCATTAGTAACTTGATGTCATAAAACGTGCTTTTGTGCATAATTCAGCAAGTAGTTAGTACAAGCATATGAGTCGACGTTTATCTGCTCCTTCTAGAAATAAAAGTGACATATGGGCCCCTTGATGATTTGGTTTTGACTTATGTGTCGGGCCCGGTAAGAACCTAATTGATGTCTTCAGTTTGGTTCTATGTCAAACAAATCAGAGATCGAGAAACAAAGTGATTTACGATAAGTATGACATTGTTCCATGTATTTTTCAGGTTGATATCTTGAGAACTGAGGATTATATGGTCACTTATCTAAAATGACGCTTCATAGTTCAACAGATTTTTAAAGAGCTACGATTGTTGGTTGGTTCCTGAAATTGTACTTGCATCTATAGTTATCAGACTTATCCAAGTGGGAGACTGTTGAATAAGGTGTCTAAGTCCGTAATTATATTTCGTATGAACTTGACCCGACCCGGCATGGTCCATTTGGGTTGCACTTCACCTAACAATTTATATGGATATATTTTTGAGAATAAGATATTTTTGATGTATTAATGTATTATAATTTGTAATATATTAATACGAAATCATATTATTTAATTAGTATTGATCAAGAATTAATTTGGAATTAATTTAGTGATCAAAAGGGGCTAATTAAATATGGACTCTTACATATATATGTTTTGGGCTAAGATTTATTTAGGATGGTCTAAGAGTGTATGGAAGCCATGGATGGTCCATGGAGCTTTTAACCCATGGACCCTATGTAAATGAAAAGGCATGTGTATTAGGGTTTACATCCATGTAACCCTAATCCTCCATACTATATAAAGATGTCCTTGGCACTTGAAATGGGATTAGTGTGTGAGAGAACAAGGGTGGGCCGGTTTCTAGAGTGCAACATATTCTCTCAAAGCTTCCAACTTGTTTTTGTTTATTTGTGATTCCACTTGAGGCATCCACATTATTGGTGTTAGGCTCTAAAGACTTCAACCAATCAACCACAAGTAAAGGTATGTTACTCTACTAAAGTTTTATATTACAAGTACCCCATAACATGCTAGTTAGGTTGAGAATCTTGGAAAATCAAATTTGCACGTATATTAAAGAAAACATAGATCCAAGGTTTCTAGGGTTGCATGTACACCATAGGAGTGTTAGAATGCTCAAAACCCATCAAGCATATCCGCAAACATCTGAAGGAATCCTGACGACCTCCTCCTGTGATACCTCAACCACCCTAATAACATGATGTAATACCTCATTCCAATCCCAATGACAATCCAAACCCTTGGAACAAAACTTTATTGTGCTAGCCTCTCAAAAACTGATCCAAACTCTTGGGTCTCCGCCCGAGACCCTTTAATAAATTCAGCTGACTTGACCCTCTCTCATTGAGGTTTTCCTAATCAATCTTCCGTCCTCGACTCTAAGATCCATAACATTTAGGGTCTCCCACCCTCACACCCTCACCAGCTCAATCGCTAACTGCTGAAATACACTAACTAGAGCCACCTCTGCTCTAAACTGACTATAAACTATTCCCAAGACATAGTTTCAGATCCCAAAGCGCAATAAATCACACAATCAACCCTTTCCACTTGATACAAGAAATCCCTGGTGAACTTGAAATCTTGGCAGTCCTTCCGCTAACTGGCTCACCACCGGAGCTGGGACCAAACCCTGGTCCCATCCGTGCGTGCTCATCCTAATTTTACAAAGCAGCTATTCCCATGATCAAGGCATAACTAATAATTTTGCTTCCCATAACCTTCTGAGATTCTCCAAGACTCTCACTGATTCGAGTATAGATCCTGTGCTTTTAGTAGTACGGGCCTAATACTATCTTCCACACCTATCCATACTTTCCTCAGCAATCCTCCTGAATCCTCTAAGTCACTTACTCCACCTGTATACTAAATGCTTGCTAAACAGCAAGACGATCTATACTGTAGCACCTCCTAGGCTCCCCCTAGGTTCCCAACTTCACCTAATCTCCCCACTAAACTTACTAGAGCATATCCTAGGCTTTCCTAGGTTCCGAATCTCACCCAATCCTCAGTTGTTGAAAGATTCCCAGTAATGTCAACTAGATACCTTATGAATATAGCCACATGTAACTGAGATCAGATAATCCTTCGAGTAACAGGCTTAATCCTAGAACGGTTAGACTCATACGAGAGCTGCATAATAGGGCCAACTCCAATACTCTTAGATTATACGGGCTATGCCACATGCGACCTAGCATATTCACTTAGTAGCAAGCTCACATTGATAGAAGTACCACAAAGCACAAAGAAAGCAGCATTCGGACAACGGAAAACTAACCAACATATTCCAGTCAAACAATTCTATATATACATCCAATTCACAATTAGGTGACTCATGTCACTAGTGTCATCCTGGGCTTACCCTAGGGTAATCTCCGACCCACAAACTATCATAAAACATTCGGCCCATATACCACAACCCATGTTGTCCACATCCACCCTCACTGTCGGCTGCCTTATGCATGCAAATTATACACAGAACAGGATCTAATAGACTGTCGCATAGAATCTACCCTAAGACCACAAGAAATAAGGTCAAATAAGCTATTATAAGGCTATAAGATCCTAACGTATACAATTTTAAAAACCTACACATTGCAGTTACAAATACCAATTATCATTCCCATTCCAGCATGACATCCGATATCCTCATGGCCACAAGCACCACATATCAGGCCAACCTATTGTTGACTACTCATCACTAGCATGCAAGCCTACCAGCTCATACAACATATACAGGCATCTCCCCTAGCCCTAACTAGCATGCGATTCACGGATTCATAATCAAATCATAACAAATAACAAATGTGGGTATTATGGGGAAGCTTACTTGATCTCGGCTGATTGCATGCACCACTCCCTTTCTTATCTTAGAAATTCTTTACTTAAAACATTTTTCTTTTGAAAGCTTTACAGATCATCAGTCTATGTTCAGACTTACCCGAAAGTATGTCAGAATCCCTCAAACCAAGGCTCTGATACCAACTTGTAACGACCCAAAAATCAAGGGTAAAATTTTCATTTTTAATATAGCTAAAACATTGTTACGATTTATTTCAAACATTTCAAATCATCATTAAGTAAAACATTTATCAGAGTTCATCCCAAAATCATTCATTGCGGAAATCATAGGTGTGTGCACTACGATCAATCCGAGCCCTTCTTTCCAAATCAATGATACCTGAAACCAAAACTGTAAACCATAAGCACAAAGCTTAGTGAGTTCCCCAGAGCATACCCCACACAATCCACATAACCACATAATCTACATCAACTATGACAACTCGCATAAGCATGCGTATACATATATAAAGATGCCATGGAAACCCTCCAAGGTCTTATTCACATACTCACGTAAATCATATCAACTACACAACCCATGCATATAAACATATAGGGAAGCCATGGAAACCCTCCAAGGTCTTACACCGGGTGCCACTGGAACCCCCACGTGGTCTTATCCCACTGCCATGGGAACCCCCACATGGTCTTCTATCCAACTGCCATGGGAACCCCCACATGGTCTTAGCCTGGAACGCCATGGTGTGACAACCCGAAAATTTCTAACTTGCGTTCTTAATTTCTTATCAATAATAGACTCGTTTTTCTATCTTGTAGTACCATTTAGGGTCTATTGGAGCGTTCTAAACGTGTTATAATCAAGGTTGGAGTGTGGAAAAGGGTTAACTCAATGTGTAGGAATCAAAATCGGGCCAAACACTCCAACACATGGAGTGTGCGGCCATACACTTGAGTGTGCGGCCACACACTCTTGTTTGCGGCCTCACACCCTTCCCAACCGCACACTCCACCTATATATACCATACTTAGTCATTTTTGAACACTTCTTTCACTTCTTCAAGCACAGAACTCGAAAATTCTCTCAAGTATCATCCATTCTCCTTGAAGATCTTCATAAAAGGTACCAAGAACAGAAAGAACACCAAGATCATCATCTGGCCGCACACATGGCAGCACACACCATCTGGCAGCACACATGGCCGCACACAAGGCCGCACACATGTGCTGGAAGCACACTAGGCCGCACACCTGGCCGCACATACACATATAGTGTGTATTTTGGCCATACACCCTCTTGTATAGCCTTATAAACCCTCATACAATCGTATATGATTGTAATACTTCAATATAAGTGTTTACTAGTCCCTAAGGTGGTCCCAATTCATTAATTAGTTGTTCATAACACTAATTATATTCATATATGTGTCCATATATGCTAAATAGGATTCGCGTGTGTACTCAAGTCACCACTTGATACTTAGCAACTAATCCAACATTTTCATCAGAACCACTCACTACAGGTGAGTTCATACCCCTTAAATAATTTTTTAAAGTATTTGTAAATGTTTTATGGGGGGATACAAGTAGAATCATGCTAGTTATTATATCAATCACATGTGATTAATATACAGCATTCAAATGATTTGGCTACTCATTAGCCGTTTTACCAAACAGTTTCCTTCAAATGATGTTCATAAACATTTCATAGTCCATATTACACTGTACATTTTACTTTGTATGTTTTATTTCAAATTATTTACAATTGTGTTTCAAACAAATGTTTCCTTATACTTAAACCGTTTTATCAAACCCATGCCTACAAACCGTTTTATAGATCGACATCAAGTCGATCTTTTCTTAGATAATGATTATGTTCAAAGGTTTACAAAACTTAGTTATGTTTTTATATTATAAATTACATGCCTCTATATGTATAGTTATATAAGAAATGTTCTGAAGACTTAGGAAGGCTATCCACCCTATTTCCTTTTTCTCGATTTGGATGTGGTCTGGTGGGATATCGGGTACTCGTCCGAAGGTCGTTTAAATATTAGTTATATATCATGTGTACATATATAGTCATAAAGGTCCTTCCAGTTCATCAAATGCCCTTGGGTAGCAAGGGTATACATCCATGTCCATACGTACCAGTTAGATTACTAGTAAACTACCATATGGGTAGTTTAGGAAAATACTAGAACAATTACTAGAACGCGATATCATACAATGAGTCAGTTCATTCATGAGTCAATACTTTCTAGAACATTACAGTACATTACATATACAACTATACTAGAGAATAACATACACAACTATACTAGAAAGAGAACATATACAACGATACCAGAACGATTACATTACTATACTATTACGTAGATAAGATTACATGGTCACACTTACATGAGTACAATTACATAGACCCAGTTCAGGATCTAACTATACTGATGAATCACAACGCAATTGTGGTAGCTATATCGAGTATACATGATCATAGTAATGTGGATGCTCATGGCTTGCAGATATGCAGGGGTCGTGGGTAGGTCCCAAAATCCTTTTGATAGGGGAGCGTACAGCCTGGGATCTAGACATCACATTATACCTTATCCCTCAAATAAGGCAGCAGAATATCGATGTAGATATTTATTACAAATACTACAGTACTTACACAATTACCCTAGACTTAAGGAAATTTGTACGGTAGTAGTTCGACACTACACCATAGTACTATTTCGTTTTCCCATTTACATTCACTTCGTGGACATTCACACGACACATGGAAATGTAAAAACTATATTTTGATAATGATAGTTACACTTGGGAAAATTACACACTTTTACAAGAGACGAACATATAGAACAATTAAGTCTTAGTAGAAGACTACATTGAGAACAGTTAGGTCTTGGTAGAAGACACCCTTAAATAATAGTAGGAATCATAGGGATTTCTAGAGTTTTTCAAACGTTACAGTTGTTTTACAAACAATTTCATACTTACAGCTCATTTACAAACATTTTCAATACTTACAATTCATTTACTTACAAATTCTTACATACAAATTAAGACACTAAATACTTATGATCTCACCAGCTTCAAAGCTGATACTCGCTTTCAAAATTTCTTGTATCCTCAGGTCATCGTAGACAGGTACCGATGCAAGGAATAGGGAAGATGGAGCTCATTGAAGACTCATCTTTCATTTTGATTTATGTTTTAGTGTTTATCAAAATTTGACAGAACACACTTGTATAATAATTATATTATTAATGTAATGGATGATGTTGTTGCTTGTTTACTACTTTACATTGTTGTGATACTGTACATGACGTCCTCCGCCCCAGAACGTTTCCGCCATTCTTGGTTTTGGGGTGTGACAGATTGGTATCAGAGCATTGTTTATAGTTAATTAAGTATATCAACCCATAAAAGATATACTAACTATAAATACAAAAGGGATTAAAAATACTCTGACCAAGAGTTTATACTTTAAATAATAAAATATTTAATAAAGTATACATGCCTGCATTCATACTAAAATCAGTGTCACTAGGACAGCACAAAAGAATTACGATTGTTGGGCAACACAAGTGGGCATAGAGACATATAGTCAAAACTGGGAAGATATAGCCTGATCACCTATATTATCCGAGGGTTGACTAGCATGTGCCTAAGTTTAATTGTGTGGTTGCAACAATGCTAAAATCTTACCAACCCTACCACAATGAGAACGATAGAACATAACATTAGACTTAAAATACTATAGGAGTATTTGGTGTTACTATAAGTACGTTATACTTGAGAACTAAAAAGGGATCTTCATTACTAAGTTGATAGTTGCTAAGTGGATACACTAAGGATATATGTAATTAGGATGTTATAGACTTAGAATCTGTGAAATTTTACTTTACCCCGATTCTGTGTGAATTTGGAGTTAAAGTCACATATTCGAAGGCCTATCCTGTTTCGATTACCTATAACTGGTATGCACTTCACAAATAGCGATGTAACTGATGAAGATTTTCTAAATAATTATCTAGATAGTTCGTCTAATAATTATTCTCTTACCCCAATTCTCGCATATATAACATGGCTGGACTCCATCCCCGCGGCAACCAGTATCTCCCGAACGAAGTCATTTCTGGTTGGTTTGGAGAAGGACCAGAGAATGATCATCCTATCACTTTGAATGATAACCATGATGAAAACCCTTCGGACTATGCTAATTCCGAACCATAGGTTGAGAACCTACCCTAAGCAGCTCCAATTCTAATTCCTAACCCTCGTCCGGCTTTTCATGGCCCGACGCCTGAGTGGGTGGAATGTTTAGAAACATGGAGCCAAGAACAAGATCAGCCCATGCCATTTAATGGCGACCGAAGCTTTTACGACTTGAACAATGAGGGCTTAGCAGATAAAATCTTGCCAATCTTGGTCCGCAGAGTGACCCGAAAGGAGATTCAAGGCAGGACTGCCCTACATCAGATCACCGAAGTTGTCGCCTATGCTAGAATGCATACCCTCTGCACAATTCGTCTAGAAGATGCTCACGAGAGATCAGAGAGAAACCATGAAACTCTGCTGCAAGCACTGGCTGAATCACGAGCCGAAGTCATAGAGCTCCGAGTACGCCAGAGAGTGTACGAAAGACACCTATTGGATGTAGAACGTCAACTGGCTGAACTGAGAGTTCACCTGAGGGATGACCGTCGTCATTAGTAGATTCTTTACCTTACTTTCCTTGTTAGAAAGTAATCGTTTTCTGTCTCTGCCTGATGGGGCATTTTCTATGAAATTATCTTGTACCGTAAGTACTTTAGTTAGGTCTTTATGTTGTCAAGAACTATCTTCTGTGGATATGATGTAATACCTTTACAAGGTCATTTTCCCGAATCTTTACGTCGTAAATATCAAAGATATTGACAGCCGACTAATTTCTGTGTCATTCTTTATTCAAGTCTCTTTCAGTGGTTGGTTCATGTTATTCGCCAACCATCGATACCTCGGCTTGAACGACAAACATCTTGAGACCATTCTACGAACTTACTTCTACTCATTACTAGGACTGCATCACATGGATGTAGGTCAAACCTTCGCGATCATACTTCCATTTCCATGCTAGGACTGCATCATAGGGATGTAGGTCAAACTTTCGAGAACATACTCTTACTCTTTGATTGAACAATCGCCGTACACCTAGGGTCAACCAGAACCGCTCATAAGGTCCTTTTCTTTTGTATTGCAGAATCATGCCGCCATCCGGAAATGGTCATCCGAACAACGAAACCACTACCCTTTATATCGATGCAACTACCTTTCTAGTCGCAGTCTTAGTTGTCGTGACAGCTGTGCTGACCCACCTTAATGCTAACAACGTAAATGTTGGCGCAAGAGGTATCATTGATAACCAAGTACACCCAGGAACAACGAACTACCACAACACTCCGAATCTAAAGCTCAAGGATAGAAAACGAAAGTGCAGGGAGGGAGTCAAGGAAAAATCACCCCAGGGAAGGAGCAAAAGGCAACAACCAGTGGCAGCCTTCGCAGCCACGACATCTGTACCTCCCACTGCCATCCCTTCTGGTATCCCAGTTAACTCAGTCATACCTTATGCGAGAAAACTCCCAAAATGCATCAAATGCAATTATCACCACCATGGACTTTGTTGGGAAATGCAGTGCTTAAACTGCAACAAAAAGGGACACACCATCCGTTACTGCAATACTCCGATCCGACAAATTACTTCAACCACAAATGTCGGAACTTCTCGAGTATGCCACCTATGTGGAGTAATGGGGCACTTTAAGAAAGATTGTCCATTGGAGAAGAACAATGGGGGAACACGAGGAGTCTGAACCCCGAACCTTGCTATAGTATAAGTTCACTTTCTTTTGGACAATATTTAAGTAAGCTTTCAAACTATTTAAAGCTAGTGCAACTAGAGTCTCATCTTTTGCGAGATCTTGTCTGTATAGGGATTCTCGTGATGCGTATACTTGTCTTTTGTAGTATATCTTATTCGCAACAATAGTCTTGTGGTAAATCTGAAGTACTGTAACTCTGTTCATGGTTGCACGGTCGTGTTTTGTCTGTAAACGTCTTATGTTCAAATCTAATGTCTTTAAGTTTCAGTATGATTCCGACATCATCATACGACTCAGTTCAATTTGATCCTCACAAAAACACCTTCATACGTACATCTCTATCTTCTAGATCACTTTTCCATCGCAGTCGTTATATCAGAATACCGAAGTACTCATTCCAGGAGTACCTCATAGTTCTTTTCTTTCCCGAAGAAACCCCCGAAGTACCACTCGTGCAGTACGTCAAGTTTTATCCAAGGATTCATGCGATTGATCTATCACTGAGGAAGGTATACATAAGAGTGATATATAATCAAGCTTCTACAGGTTTAGAATTGATGATTCCACTTTACCATTTCAATCTTAATTATATACGACTCGTATACACGAAATTGTGATTGTGAAACCAGGTATGAATCCTAATATGAACTTCAGGACGGAGAACTGCCTAAACCTACGAGTAATCGCATCGTCGTGTGGACAAACTTAGAACCCAGTATGACTCGTGTGAATAGATCGCCCTATAGTTTAAACACCTACGGAGATACAAGAACAGTCCGGACAACTCAACGAACTGCACAACGATAGAATAAGAAGACTAGGCTTCTCCCCCTGGAGAACCCCCAGTCTTATTCTCCCAGAGATCGACGGATTGCATCGTATGTGCCTCGGATATCGAGGACTCCGTCAAGATTTTTCATTAGAAATCGTTATCTCTGCCTCGCATAGATGAAATGGTTGAGCAAACGCAAGGAAAGAATTACTTTCAGAAATGGGTCTGAGATCCGAATATCACCAGTTCGAATGTTAGCGAAAGATGTCCGGAAGACTATCTTCCGAATTCGATGCGGACACTCCGAGTCCGTAGTGATACCCTTCGGATAGGACCAATATGCCATTAACTTTCATGAGCTAAACGAGTAGGGTATGTCTTTCTTACCTGGATCATTACATCATTTCTCCATGTAATGACTTACTTATCTACCTTCGTAGTAAGAAGAAAACCCATGGAAACATTTCCTTCAGAGGAACTTCTCGCGAAGTTCTCTAGGCACGAGTTTTGAAATTGAAAAGTCAAATTTCTATGACACACTGTTAGTAATGTGAGAAATTTTGAGTACCCCTTTCAATTTTTCAAAATTGTTGAGCACTTAACGACACCAGAGACGCCGACAGTCTTTCGCCAAATTCTAGGTCTTACCGACCTACCGTCTTAGTTCATTCAGAACTCCTCGAAAAATTACAGAAACCCGTACGACTTTGACCCAGCAAGGGGTGGCCTTTGAATGGGAAGTTAAGCAAGAAAAAGGAACCTTTGGAATTCCAAGTGAGTGACCAAGCTCTTTAGGTTAACTCACTCTGGAAATGGCTTAATACGCTTCGTATCGCGTGGAAAGCTAAATCAATATAGTTAGGACCTCCGCGATTCTTATCCGGATCGGTCCTGTGTCTCGCACAAACTAAACCTACTCCGCAAACTCAGTAACGTACATTATACTCTTAGCGTCTCGATCATGAAACCATACCTTTCCGTTAGGACTCTTGTAAGTCCGGTCGTCGAGATCCACGCCTTCGTATTTGAACCGTAGTGACCCTCGACCGAGAGGTCAAGCGGACGAAGCAACGCACCGCCCATTAGTGAAGGTTCGTTGGGATACCAACCGAGAACCCGATTTCACTTACGAGTGCTAGAACTAATCGATTAAGAAGTTTCCTCCTCATGACTCGATCATTCGTACCTACTTCCTTGTCTAAATTCTAATTTCGGGACGAAATTCCCTTTAACGGGGGGATGATGTGACAACCCGAAAATTTCTAACTTACATTCTTCATTTCTTATCAATAATAGACTCGTTTTTCTATCTTGTAGTACCATTTAGGGTCTATTGGAGCGTTCTAAACGTGTTATAATCAAGGTTGGAGTGTGGAAAAGGGTTAACTCAATGTGTAGGAATCAAAATCGGGCCAAACACTCCAACACATGGAGTGTGCGGCCATACACTTGAGTGTGCGGCCACACACTCTTGTTTGCGGCCTCACACCCTTCCCAACCGCACACTCCACCTATATATACCATACTTAGTCATTTTTGAACACTTCTTTCACTTCTTCAAGCATAGAACTCGAAAATCCTCTCAAGTATCATCCATTCTCCTTGAAGATCTTCATAAAAGGTACCAAGAACACCAAGAACACTAAGATCATCATCTGGCCGCACACATGGCAGCACACATGGCCGCACACATGTGCTGGCAGCACACTAGGCCGCACACCTGGCCGCACACACACATATAGTGTGTATTTTGGCCATACACCCTCTTGTATAGCCTTATAAACCCTCATACAATCATATATGATTGTAACACTTCAATATAAGTGTTTACTAATCCCTAAGGTGGTCCCAATTCGTTTATTAGTTGTTCATAACACTAATTATATTCATATATGTGTCCATATATGCTAAATAGGATTCGCGTGTGTACTCAAGTCACCACTTGATACTTAGCAACTGATCCAACATTTTCATTAGAACCACTCACTACAGGTGAGTTCATACCCCTTAAATAATGTTTAAAACTATTTGTAAATGTTTTATGGGGGGATACAAGTAGAATCATGCTAGTTATTATATCAATCACATATGATTAATATACATCATTCAAATGATTTGGCTACTCATTAGCCGTTTTACCAAACAGTTTCCTTTAAATGATGTTCATAAACATTTCATAGTCCATATTACACTGTACATTTTACTTTGTATGTTTTATTTCAAATTATTTACAATTGTGTTTCAAACAAATGTTTCCTTATACTTAAACCGTTTTATCAAACCCATGCCTACAAACCGTTTTATAGATCGACATCAAGTCGATCTTTTCTTAGATAATGATTATGTTCAAAGGTTTACAAAACTTAGTTATGTTTTTATATTATAAATTACATGCCTCTATATGTATAGTTATATAAGAAATGTTCTGAAGACTTAGGAAGGCTATCCACCCTATTTCCTTTTTCTCGATTTGGATGTGGTCTGGTGGGATATCGGGTACTCGTCCGAAGGTCGTTTAAATATTAGTTATATATCATGTGTACATATATAGTCATAAAGGTCCTTCCAGTTCATCAAATGCCCTTGGGTAGCAAGGGTATACATCCATGTCCATACGTACCAGTTAGATTACTAGTAAACTACCATATGGGTAGTTTAGGAAAATACTAGAACAATTACTAGAACGCGATATCATACAATGAGTCAGTTCATTCATGAGTCAATACTTTCTAGAACATTACAGTACATTACATATACAACTATACTAGAGAAGAATATACACAACTATAATAGAAAGAGAACATATACAACGATACCAGAACGATTACATTACTATACTATTACGTAGATAAGATTACATGGTCACACTTACATGAGTACAATTACATGGACCCAGTTCAGGATCTAACTATACTGATGAATCACAACGCAATTGTGGTAGCTATATCGAGTATACATGATCATAGTAATGTGGATGCTCACGGCTTGCAGATATGCAGGGGTCGTGGGTAGGTCCCAAAATCCCTTTGATAGGGGAGCGTACAGCCTGGGATCTAGACATCACATTATACCTTATCCCTCAAGTAAGGCAGCGGAGTACCGATGTAGATATTTATTACAAATACTACAGTACTTACACGATTACCCTAGACTTAAGGAAATTGGTACGGTAGTAGTTCGACACTACACCATAGTACTATTTCGTTTTCCCATTTACATTCACTTCGTGAACATTCACTCGACGCACGGAAATGTAAAAACTATATTTTGATAATGATAGTTACACTTGGGAAAATTACACACTTTTACAAGAGACGAACATATAGAACAGTTAAGTCTTGGTAGAAGACTACATTGAGAACAGTTAGGTCTTGGTAGAAGACACCCTTATATAATAGTAGGAATCATAGGGATTTCTAGAGTTTTTCAAACGTTAAAGTTGTTTTACAAACAATTTCATACTTACAGTTCATTTACAAACATTTTCAATACTTACAATTCATTTACTTACAAATTCTTACATACAAATTAAGACACTAAATACTTATGATCTTACCAGCTTCAAAGCTGATACTCGCTTTGAAAATTTCTTGTATCCTCAGGTCATCATAGACAGGTACCGATGCAAGGAATAGGGAAGATTGAGCTCGTTGAAGACTCATCTTTCATTTTGATTTATGTTTTAGTGTTTATCAAAATTAGACAGAGCACACTTGTATAATAATTATATTATTAATGCAATGGATGATGTTGTTGCTTGTTTAGTACTTTACATTGTTGTGATACTGTACATGACGTCCTCCACCCCAGAACGTTTCCGCCGTTCTTGGTTTTGGGGTGTGACACGTGGGAACCTTCACATGGTCTTATATCTCACTACCTCGAGAACCCCCCACCATCTTCCATGCAAACAACACAGAGTTAACTAGCATACCGCATATTACAGTATATCTAGCATACCACATATCACATAATAGTTAGCATACCACATAACATATATAACTAATTGCCATAGGAACCCCACGTGGTCTTAGTCTACTGCCTCGGGAACCTCTCGAGGTATTCCATGGAAATGCCATACTATTGTAACACATATCATAAAATGGGCTGGCCTTGGTGTCTTAGACCCATTCGTATGGTGAGGTCCAGCATGAATTCCTTAGTTGCTGCCCCACCAGCTTCCTGAGTTGTCACTACCAAAAAAAATATACCCAATTAGCAATTGGGTCCCATACCATAATCCTTAATCCATGCATGGGGTAAAATGACCCTTCTACCTCTGGCCCAGTATGATCCAAAACTAAGGCGCAACTAAAAACAAAAGCCCAACACTACAATGCCCATAAAACCATCAATGACCCAAAACATATAACTTATGATGGCCCACTAAAACCCAAAGACCCAAAGTCCATTGCTTGGCCAAAAACACACCAACCCCATACTGATGAGTACGTCGGGCGTACTCTTCTGTACGCTAAGCATACTGGCTAAAAGGAGTTTATGATGCACGTACCTTCGTGTATGCCCATCGCACTCCTTTGTTAAGCCACTTTTCCATTAAGTGCTTAATACTCTACTTTAGAAGCTACAATTACAGATCCAAGTCCTCTTCAACGTCTTAAACCATAAAATTGCTTACTTGATGGCTTTGCATGACCCGCATAAGCTCAAACTCCAAAATAATAATCTACTTCCATGGAAATCGTCTTAAATCATGCATGAACCCATTAAGACCTCCAAGATGGCAACTTTCTGCCTTAGGGACTCATTTAACACTAAGAGTGGCAACTCAGAGCCTAAGAATCGGATTTCAACCATAAAGATCCAAGCTGTATATCTTCATCAAACTGAGAATGAGTCCTAAATTCCAGATCCACAAGCTCTTATATGACTCCGATCATTGCAACAAGTTACAGCTTCTTGAAATGCACCAAAAACCACCCAAAATGCACCCACAAAGCCCACAACACTCTTGGATGAAGCTACCACTCGAAATTATGGTTTAAGGCTCTAAGAATGAAAGGGAGGCGAAACCCTCGAACTTAAGGCGCTTTAAATCGTGAGCCAACCCTAATAATTAGGTTTTTGGAGATCCTGGAAGTACGCTGGGCGTACGTCTTTAGCACCCGCGATTCCTTATCCAACACTACATTGGGCGTACCCTAGCTTACGTTGGGCGTACTCACTTGGATGCCACCTGGCATGCATGGGCTGATGAAGAGAATAATATTCTCTAAGATTGATAGATTCACACAGATATCAATAAGACAATAACAACTAATAGAAAATGATGAACACCACGATGAGTCAAACGAGTGTTGAATGATTAATCGGCTCCACCTTAGAAGAATTCAATGAGAATTGGTACTGTAGAGGTATGCTAGGGTTAAAGTAGAAGATGTGTAAAATAATTATCAATAAGCGTAATTAATATAATGCATGCATGCACTATATATATACTAAACCCTAATAACAAAATATGGTTGGACAGGCCCAAACCGAGTATACAAATGGACTTAAGAGCTCAGTTCATTGACGCAACCTCTTAAACTCAACAATCTCCCCCTTTGCGTCAATTGGGGCAAGAGATCAAGTTGGTTGAGTAAGAGTGCTTTTCTTCACCGTCTTGAATAACATCGGTATGATGGCAAGAAGAGTTTGGCGAAAAGAAATGTACCACTGAAGCGTATCCATAAAGTTCTTCTTATCATTATCATTGTTCTATTTACACCTGTGTATAATGTCAAGAATGTGCTCCAAACATGTAGTGGAAACAGGTGTTTATCGTCGAGAATGAACACAATTTTTTTACCTTCGCCTCTAGTGAACACGACGATGTGATATTTTGAATCAATTTTGCCCATCCGCATTATGTTCACATCACCAGTCTCCCAATTGGTTTGATAGTTGGCTTCTTCCTTACAACGTTTGCAATCTTTTGAACCATCTTAGCAACCTCAATGATGTAAGAGGCTAACATTCTATTGATGTGATCAATAATCGGCTGATACTGTTGTTGATCAGTTAGCAAAATGTTGTTGAGAACGATCCAATCAAGTGGATTCAGATTTGGTAGATCAGCCAATGAGATCATATGGACTTAATTGTATGATCCTCAGGTCACTTTGAATTTGACATTTAAAAACGAACCCGCAAGAGTCGGTTTCAATACCTTAACTGATATAATCTTTTTAGCACTCCACATCAGGTATTGTGGTTGAGAAATTCAAGATAGTAATTGATTAGATCTCGATCAACCTTCGGATCAGGAGAAGGAACGTTGGCAATTGAATCGAAACAGTGAAATACAAAGGTTGTTTGGGTGATACACATGTCAAATTGAGAATCATTTGTATTCTCACATTCAAAAGAAACGACTGGTTCAAGACAATGAGTGTTGGAGGACTCAATCTCTTCCTTGATCAATTTATGCAATGACCACAGTAGAAAAAGATCTTTTCTAAAAACAAAGGTGTCATGAGCAACTTTCTCTCTTTTTTCCCTTTCTTCTTCAGTTTCCTCTTCTTCAGTACTCTGACCCATAATACCCTTCGCTTTGTCCTTCACACTAGGACCCGAAGCTTCATTACCCTTCAGTTTAATGGTGACTTTCAGAATTGTAGAAGCTTGTTTGGGAGGGTTTTGTAGATCTTCTCCCCCTTGTTGCAGAGTAACAATCAGATCCGTAACACCCTCAATTTGGCTCAAAATTTCAAGAGCAGGAAGTAACTTCTCAGTTAAGTGGTTTCGAACATAGAGAGTTAGAACTGAATCATGGGCATTGACCTGATTGGAGAGAATGGCGAAGACATCAGAAACACAGCTTTTGATGACAGCTCGCTCCGTCTTTAGTGAATCAATCTCCTTATTCGTCTGGGATAGCTGAACGGACTGAACTTCAAGCAAAGTATTTTTGCGAGCAAGTTCATCCATAATTTTGTTCTCCATTACAAGGTCAGCTTGAAGTTTGTCAATGCGAGTGGTGATAGAGGACAGAAGAGTGGTTTGATCGGCTTGAAGACTAGTTCTCACGAAATCAAATTTGTCTTTCTCAGCCTGAAGAGATTTGGAAAGAGACTCAACGGAAGTGTTAATCTTGTTGGAGTTAGTCTCTGTAGCTCCTTTAAGAGAATCCAGAAGAAGCTTGGCATCTGAAATTAATGTGGCTACGTCTTCTTATGCTTCCTTACATGACAAAGTGGAGGCATCCATAACCTTGGTTGCCTTCTGGATAGACTCATCATGATGTTTGAGGGATACTTCAATCAGGACTCGAACAACAGTATCCGAGTAAGTGGATGTGGAGGAAGAGGAAGAGGAAGCGAGCAACTTGTCAAGTTTTTCATTTAGATCTTTGAAGTGTCGCTTTGTAAGGGGAGCATCATCATCATCCTCACTTTGAACTCTATAAGGGTTGTAGTAATAAGATTCAAATTCAACATCTTCCCCACCAAGAACTGGGAAAGAGTCTGTGGAAGGAGATAGGGAAATGGGTTTGGAAGTGACAGGGGTTTCGGTTCCTGAGGTAGGTGCCCCCGTATCGGATACGTTGACACAAACCGGAGGTTCAGATGTGGTTGTCGTTGTTGAAGTTGCTTGAGTGAAGATCGGTGGAGGGAGAGGTGCAGTGGAGGTAGGTTAAGAAGAAGCAGGTGGTGGAAGTGGTGCAATGGAACTAGGTATTGTAGTATGAGACGGAGAAGGAGGAGGTGTTGGAATTGAGTCATTAGGTGGTACCTCAGGAGATGGAGAACGTGGAGACGTATCTCCTCTCGGTGATCGTTTAAGGTGAGCATCTTCACCTTTGGCAGATTTCTCTTGATCATGATCAGAAGGAACGTAATCAGAATCACTAGGCGAAGCTTCCTTTGGTTTCCTTGCCATATTCTTCAACTTTCGCTTCTTTGGTGCAGAATGAGCTGCTTATTTGGCCTTACACTTTTTGGGCGTAGAGGCTTTGGAGGATTGACCTTCTTTCTCCTGCTTCTTTTGATCATGCTTCTTCCCATGGTTTGCTGGCCTTCCAACTTCATCAAGGGATTTCTGCATCTCGGGAGTGATGTCACACCCCGCTAAAGCGGAAACGCAAGATATGACAGCGATAACGGTTTCATTGCAAAAGATAAAGATACATCACCATAGCAGTATTTAAAAGTTTACAACCCATGGCTTAAAAAGAAACAAAGTACAAGTTTTTCCAAAACAACATTGTTCAAAATATAGCTTCATAATAGCTTTAACACGATGCAGCATGCTCTATGATGATGAATCTTTATATCCACTTACTAATTATTTCCTGAAAAAGCATGTAAAACGAGCGTCAACTATGAAAATAGTTGGTGAGTTCACAAGTTTATAAAATCGAGCTTGAAATAAGGCTTTTCGTAAATACAAGTACATTGCTTTAATGATAAACAAAGTTGATTGCTATTAATGAATACAAGTTTATTGCTATAACGAGAAACGAGTTTGTATGTGTATGAGAAAACAATGAGTCTCAACCAAACCTATGACTGAAGCCTTATCGAGATCTATGCTTATCGTTCCATAGATGAATATGGTATCATGCACTCCAGCGATTCGGGCGAGTGAGGAGTTGTCAATTCCTAATAGCGCTATCCATAATGAACATTGGCTCAAAGAGTTAATGGTTAGAGATAAGGAAAGGGCCTTAGTACGATAAGTTCTCATGTTCCGTGTTGCATAGACATACATAAAGAAACATAGCAATACAATAGCAATCATGTTTGATACAAATCAATTTAAATACAACATGCAAATTATAGTTTTTCTGGACATGTTTTTCCACCCCAAAACATAAAAACTGAAAATAGGGGAGTACGTGAATACTCACAATGTTTCGAGTAGGTACAAGTGGTACTTCGGAATGCACCAACGTCTTACTACCGGGATCATACGACATCAAACACACACTAGTGAGTTTCCATGTCGAAATCTAATGCTAATATACTAAATTCTACATATAGAGAAATGCCAACTTATGTTTTAGTATTTGATTTTATATTAATTGGTTACACTTTTTCTGAAATAACGAAATTCTACAAGATTAATTACAACTTTGGAATATAAAATTTTCAAATTTTAAGTCTTTATGACAACATAAATTCACGAAAAATAGCATTCAAAGGATAAAAGTTCTCAAACTTTTTATTTATCTGATATTACACAATACTAAGCTGGGAAAGATATAAAAATGGATTTCCTAGTTGTTTAATTATTTTTTATGATTTTTGAGCATTTATTCCAATACAAATTGAAATAAATATAAAACAGTTTCCAAAATTACCCAAACTTTTTATTTAACTGTTATTGTACATAAATATGCTAGGAAAAATATAAAAGATATTTTTCAGTTGGTATTTCTATTTTTCCTTGTTTTATTCCTTTAAATAATCATTAATTGAAGAAATAGTATTAAACAGTTAAAATAAATTACCAAAAAATTTTGTAACATCATTTACAGTATAAATAACCTGGGAAAAATATCAAAAGTGGTTTTCGTAATGTATAATCTGGTTTTGGGTATTTATGTGTATTTAAGTGTAATTAACTTTAGAAAATAAGAGAAAAATAGTTTACAGTAGAGAAAAATCCTCAAAAGTTTTATGTAACCTCCTACTGTACAATATGATGTTCTGGTAAATTTTCATGAATTTTGGATAATCAGAACTACTTTTCGCATTTTAAAACCATTATAATTACCAAAAATCTGGAAAAATAGCAAGTCATAATGAAAAATGTGGAAAGTATTTTTCTGAGTCACACATCACTGGTAATGTATGCAAAAATTGTTAGATAAAATGTTCACACTCTCTAAAGTGGTTTTGTGATTTATTATATCTTAACAAAAAGAAAATCGGAAATCATACCAAACAGCAACAAAAATTGATGAAATTTAGTGAGAAACCATTATCCATCATAAGGTTCATCCATGAATTTGTTCCAGATTTATTGACCTCTGGAAGTATTTTATGTGATTTATGCCCTTGGTTTCTAGCAATAATTTTAATAAATCAAAGAAATAATAAAAACTTTTGGTATTTTACAGATTATCACATGCATGTTAGGGCTTTCAAAAGGAAAAATGTTCAAAATCTATTCAGAAGGGAAATAGGGTAATGAACCAAAACAAGTTAAGAAATGTTGCATGCAATGGTGCATGAGATGTAAATGTGGCTGAAGTTCATGAATTTGTGTAGCCCATTAAGTGAGGTTTTAAGAAACCAAATTTCAGCCATCATTCACTAGATATATTAAGTTTCTAAATTATTTTTCCTCAGATTTATGGTTGGGTTTAAGGCCATTGATCATGCAAGGCAAAAATGGTGATCACAGAAAAAGAGCTGTTTGCGCAACTATTTTGTAAAAATTGCCAAAAATCGGATATTTAATATTATACAGTGAGACCAGTTGGGTTTGAAAGTTAACTCATAAAAATATCCAATACAAAAAGAATATCATGATTTGGTTAAGTTATGGCCGAGATATGGTCGTTCAAAGCAGAATAAAGTAATCTGGCAGATTGCATGTCTGCTTTGAGTGCATTCTTAGGACATTTTGACAAGAACATCATTCATGCCTTTGTTAAGGTCCGATTTCTAGCACATGCATGGAGTGAATGAGCATCCAAGATTTACTAGAAATGTTTTAAATGCTTTTGATCATGCAAGAACACAAAAGAAATGGAGAAGAAGATGTAATACTTGTTTTTTGAAGTCACATGAACATATGTGCATCATTTTCACTCCTTGCATGGGTTTGATCCCGGATTTTCACCATTTCAAACACATGCATTGTGTTATGGTGAGAATCTACAAACCACAAGGGAAAAATAAAGATTTCTAGCCATGGAAAGGCATAGAATCCGAAAAGAAGAGAAAACTAAGAAGAAAAGGAAGTAGAATCATGAAACTATGGGAGAAGATGTTGTTGTTTACCTTGGTTTTGATCTTGAGGGAAGTAAGAACACTTCAAGGTCTTCTAAATCTTGAAATTTGGCAGAGGAATGGGGAGAATTTCGTGAGTTAGAGAGAGAAAGGAAGAGAGTTTATGTGTGTTAGGAGAGTGGAGTGTGAGGGAGTGAAGAGAGAAGAGGTAGAGTGAGGGAGAAGTTCTAATGATTGAGTTTTGGGAAGAGGGAGCATGGGGAGAGGGGAGATGGCCGGTTTTTGAGTGGATTAGGAGCCCTCTCTATCCAAAAATTCAAATTAATAATTTCCCTCTTCATTTTTATAAAAATCTAATTTTTATAAAAGTGATTTTTTAAGCAATTTTTGATTTATTTAAAAATCTTGTTTTTAACTAAGTAATTATGATTAATGCATGTTAATTTATATTTCTATTTCATTGGTATAATCCATAATTTGATTAATAAAATTTGATATTTGGAAGTTTATAGTCAAATTTTATAAAGTTTTTAAGATTTATAATTTATAAGTTTGGATTTTGGGCTCTTTAGGGTTTTTGAAATATTGTTTGATGCTCATCATCATAATGAAGTATAATTAGAATATTTTAATTTATTTTTAGGGTTTTATACCCTTTTTCAATTATAACAATGCTTGAAAGTTTTAATTTATTGTAGTTAAGCAACTTACTAGAATCGTAAGTGTCAAGTATATTAGTCCTAGATCTTAGTTGGATCCTAGTTTATGCAAGATTTTGACCTAATCTATACTACTAGGCCATGGCATGTTGTGCATGAATGGTTTTTATAAAGATGCATGAGTCCGAGAATGACCTGAATTTGACAGTTGTCACAGTATCCCCCACTTAAAAAGAATTTCGTCCCGAAATTCATTCTATGTCATCACTTGTCGTCGCAAGGGAATAGTTGTGGATACTTTTCCTTCATGAAGTCCTCACGCTCCCAGGTGAACTCCGGCCCGCGTTTTGAGTTCCATCGAACTTTCACAATCGGGATCTTACTCCGCTTAAGTTGTTTTACCTCTCTGTCAAGGATTTCTATCAATTCCTCAACGAAGTTTAGCTTATCATTGATCTTAATTTTCTCCAGGGGTACTATCAATGCTTCGTCGGCTAGACATTTCTTAAGATTGGAGACGTGGAATGTGTAGTGAATGGCGCTTAACTCTTGGGGCAACTGGAGTTTATAAGCTACCGGACCAATCCTTTCAATGACTTCAATGGGTCCAACATATCTCGGGCTTAGTTTTCCATTCTTACCAAAACGCACAAGCCCTTTCCAAGGCGACACTTTTAAAAGTACCTTGTCTCCTACTTGGAATTCTAATGGTTTTCGACGATTATCCGCATAACTTTTCTGACGATCTCTAGCAGCTTTAAGCCTATCCTTGATGATAGCAATCTTGTCAGAAGTTTCCTGGATAAGTTCGAGTCTAGTCAACTGTCTGTCTCCGATTTCTATCCAGCATAAGGGCGAACGACACTTGCGTCCACACAATGCCTCATATGGAGCACATTGGATACTCGTGTGGTAACTGTTATTGTAGGAAAACTCAATTAGAGGCAAATGAGTATCCCAATTTTCTTTGAACTCGATGACACACGCTCGTAGCATGTCTTCCAATGTTTGTATTGTTCTCTCCGTCTGCCTATCTGTCTGAGGGTGGTAAGATGTGCTCAAATCTATCTTGGTTCCTAGTGCCTTCTGTAACATCCACTAAAATCGTGATGTAAAACGACTATCTCTATCAGAAATGATAGATAGGGGTACACCATGCAGAGAAACAATTTTGTCGATGTAGATTTGGGCCAATTTTTCCATCTTGAAATCTTCCCGGATGGGGAGAAAGTGAGCAGATTTCGTCAGTCGATCCACTATGACCCAAATTGAGTCGTGACCTTTAGCAGTTCTAAGAAGTTTGGTAACGAAATCCATAGATATTTGCTCCCATTTCCATTGGGGAATTTCAGGTTGTTGCAACAAGCCGGATGGTTTTTGATGTTCAACCTTGACTATTGAGCATGTCAAACACTTTCCGACATACAAGGCAATATCCTTTTTCATTCCAGGTCACCAATAGTACTTTTTAAGATCCTTGTACATCTTATCCGCTCCAGGGTGGATTGAGTATTTAGATCGATGAGACTCCTCTAGTACCTTGTCTCTCAGATTGTTAACCCTTGGAATCCAGACCCTGTCCTTAAAATAACGAACTGCATCAGGTTTGGTTTCAAATCTCTCTTCCAAACCATGTAAAGTCTCGCCTGGAAGATTTTCCTTGAATAACGCTTTCTCCTGGGCATCAATGATTTGAGATTTCAAGCTTATCTGAATTACCATTCCCAAAGCTCTCACACGGGAAGGTTTCACTCTTTCTTTCCTACTAAGAGCGTCGGCTACTACGTTAGCCTTAACTTTCATGCCCATCAGCAAGTTCAATAGTATAAGCATTCCTCATCTTTTTCGATTTCAAGCCAATTAACGGTCTAAATGCTAAAGAGACAAAACTCCTATCTGCTCCCGCATCGAATATTACTGATGCAAAATGGTTGTTCAGGAGAAACGTACCTGTTATCACTTCAGGGTTTTGACGAGCTTCTTCTGCACCAATCACAAAGGCTACACCTCTTGTCTGTCCAACTTGATTTCCTTGGAAGTTTTGCCTGGCTTGGCCTTGTCCATTGTTATCAGGTCCTTTGTTCAGTTTGGGACATGCTCTACGGAGATTATCAGTACTCCCGCACTCGTAACATTCCCTTTTTCCTTCCTTATTCATCTTACAATACTTCGAGTAATGGCCTGTTTGCTTACAGTTTTGACATACTGGGCAAGATCCCTTGTGATGAAAGTTACACTTATTGCACTTCGGTAGCGGTCCTGAGTACTGCTTTCGCTCCTGCACTTCCTGTTCTTGAGTTTTCACTGGTTCTTGCTCCTGGGCTCTTACCATAAAGTTTCTTGAGACTTTGTGCTTCCTCCCTGACTTGCCTCCATACTTCTTCTCTCCCTGATCTGCTGGCTTCCTCTTACTACTAGAGCTTTCCTTTGTCGATGCTCCCATCCTTATCACATCATTGGTTAGTCGATTTGCTAGACTTACTGCACTTTGAATAGTAGTTGGGTTTGCTGAGGTAACCATTCCCCGAATCTCTGGTGCCAGACCCCAGATTTAACGATCTATCCGTTTCTCCTCAGGAGTAACCATGTAAGGTACCAATTTTGCTAGTTCATGAAATCGGACTGTGTACTTCTCTATTTGTGTTCCAACCATAGAATGGTTCCAAAATTCAGATTCAAGCTTCTGAAGTTCATCCTTGGGACAATACTCCTCTATCAGTAGCTTCTTTAGGTCTTCCCAAGTTAGTTGATATGTTGCCGTACGGCCTCGGGTTTGCACTAGAGTATTCCACTAGGTTAATGCCCTATCTTGGAATAGGCAAGATGAATACTCAACTTTGTTGTGCTCAAGGCATTTGCTAATGTGAAGGACCGACTCCATGCTGTCAATCCATTTCAGCAACCCGACCGCACCTTCCTTTCCATGGAACTCCTTAGGTTTACAGGCCATAAAAGACTTGTAGTTGCATTCTCTTTCATTGTTTCCCCGGTTTCCTCCACTACTTCCTTGGTTAGCATTAAGTCCTGCAGTTACTTGAGTAACGATGTTTGGGATTGCTTGCATGAGTTGTTGTGCTACAATTTGAGCAACATCGGGTGTTTCGTTCTGTGGGCGGCCACGATTAGGCCTTCCTGACATGGTTCTATTACACAAGAGTAGAAATATGTATAAATACATAAAACAACGTATAATATTTAGTCACTACTATTTTGAAAACCATAAGTGTTGTCAAATTAATGGGTTGCATTAATACTATGCATATAGATTTGAGAAAGGAAAGAAAAAAAGAAAAATCTTTTATTTTTTATTTTTTTTATTAAACCATTGACTAAATAAATTCTAGGGTTTGACCTCATAGTAAAAGTTTTCAAACATAAAATAAAATTCTTCATTACCATCTAAAATTGTCTTAAAACCAAACCAATACATCAATCCCAAAATAAAGTTTCAAATGTTTTTCCCAAAAGACACCCAACATGGGTTCTCATTTCATGACAAAATAAAATAAAATATTGAAATCAGAACCAAACACTAATCGCTATCCCAATGAGAAACATCAACACCACAATCAGTAATAGCCCAACAAGCACATAATATGCGGTCATCGCACGACATGCCACTCGTCTAGCAGCACTAGCAGTGTCAGCAGTCTCCATCGAATGCTGAAACAGGATTTCCATCCTTGTCAAGACTTCATCCAAAACGTCCCGATGCCCAGCTATCACAGCGAGACTGTGACGTAGGCCCGCTGGTATCGACTGCAATCTCCGGGACTCCTCCGGGGTCGTACCTGGTTGTCTGACAGGTATCCCTATGACTTGCTGTGGTGAGGGTGCTCTCGGTCCTGCAATGCTGGGTCCTACCCCGCTAGGTCCTGTCGTGCCAAGTCCTACTGTGCTGGTGGCTATCCTCCCTGGAATGGGAACACTCTTCCTCGCCGTCCTCCGAATGTGAAGTCCATAAAGTGGTGGTTGTGGCAACACCGATGTAGGTGATGCCTCGCGTCGTTGACTTGGGGCGTTGTCATTGCTGATCTCTACCGAGTTTCATGTATCTTCCGTGTCCTCTGATGGGTCTTCTTCTACCGAGGCGGGGGGATTACGTCGAGGGATAACAGTGACGTAGCTGGACTCGTCGGCTGAGGCGGTAGCGCGGGAAGATGACGATGTTGACATAGTGGACTGAGACATAGTTTCAATGAGATATGAAATAAATGACAATGCATGCTTATATTATGCAATGCTTGCACACACCAAAATTTACCATTTTGAATTTTTGAAATAAAGTTTTCTCAAATATTTTTGTTGAACATATTCCCATTATAATTAGCTCAGGCTTTGTATAAATCTTTCCTTAATTAAACATAGGTGATCAGGGCTATGTTTAATTGAGGTCCAACGATACAACTCCCGACCTAATTATACTTGTAATATGTTTGATGTAAAAATAATTTCTTTATAAGTTTTGGTTATTGGTTGTGTTTTCTTAAAGAAAAACCGATGTTCTCTATAACTTTAGCTCTGATACCACTTCTGTCACACCCCGCTAAAGCGGAAACGCAAGATATGACAGCGATAACGGTTTCATTGCAAAAGATAAAGATACATCACCATAGCAATATTTAAAAGTTTACAGCCCATAGCTTAAAAAGAAACAACGTACAAGTTTTTCCAAAACAACATTGTTCAAAATATAGCTTCATAATAGCTTCAACACGATGCAGCATGCTCTATGATGATGAATCTTTATATCCACTTACTAATTATTTCCTGAAAAAGCATGTAAAACGAGCATCAACTATGAAAATAGTTGGTGAGTTCACAAGTTTATAAAATCGAGCTTGAAATAAGGCTTTTCGTAAATACAAGTACATTGCTTTAATGATAAACAAAGTTGATTGCTATTAATGAATACAAGTTTATTGCTATAACGAGAAACGAGTTTGTATGTGTATGAGCAATCAATGAGTCTCAACCAAACCTATGACTGAAGCCCTATCGAGATCTATGCTTATCGTTCCATAGATGAATATGGTATCATGCACTCCATCGATTCGGGCGAGTGAGGAGTTGTCAATTCCTAATAGCGCTATCCATAATGACCATTGGCTCAAAGAGTTAATGGTTAGAGATAAGGGAAGGGCCTTAGTACGATAAGTTCTCATGTTCCATGTTGCATAGACATACATAAAGAAACATAGCAATACAATAGCAATCATGTTTGATACAAATCAATTTAAATAGAACATGCAAATTATAGTTTTTCTGGACATGCTTTTCCACCCCAAAACATAAAAACTGAAAATAGGGGAGTACTTGAATACTCACAATGTTTCGAGTAGGTACAAGTGGTACTTCGGAATGCACCAACGTCTTACCACCGGGATCATACGACATCAAACACACACTAGTGAGTTTCCATGTCGAAATCTAATGCTAATATACTAAATTCTACATATAGAGAAATTCCAATTTATGTTTTAGTATTTGACTTTATATTAATTGGTTACACTTTTTCTGAAATAACGAAATTCTATAAGTCGTGCGATTAATTACAACTTTGGAATATAAATTTTTCAAATTTTAAGTCTTTATAACAACATAAATTCACGAAAAATAGCATTCAAAGGATAAAAGTTCTCAAACTTTTTATTTATCTGATATTACACAATACTAAGCTGGGAAAGATATAAAAATGGATTTCCAAGCTGTTTAAATATATTTTATGATTTTTGAGCATTTATTCCAATAAAAATTGAAATAAATATAAAACAGTTTCCAAAATTACCCCAACTTTTTATTTAACTGTTACTGTACATATATATGCTGGGAAAAATATAAAAGATATTTTTCAGTGGTTATTTCTATTTTTCCTTGTTTTATTCCTTTAAATAATCATTAATTGAAGAAATAATACTAAAAAGTTAAAATAAATTACCAAAAATTTTTGTAACATCATTTACAGTATAAATAACCTGGGAAAAATATCAAAAGTGGTTTTCGTAATGTATAATCTGGTTTTGGGTATTTATGTGTATTTAAGTGTAATTAACTTTAGAAAATAAGAGAAAAATAGTTTACAGTAGAGAAAAATCCTCAAAAGTTTTATGTAACCTCCTACTGTACAATATGATGTTCTGGTAAATTTTCATGAATTTTGGATAATCAGAACTACTTTTCGCATTTTAAAACCATTATAATTACCAAAAATCTGGAAAAATAGCAAGTCATAATGAAAAATGTGGAAAGTATTTTTCTGAGTCACACATCACTGGTAATGTATGCAAAAATTGTTAGATAAAATGTTCACACTCTCTAAAGTGGTTTTGTGATTTATTATATCTTAACAAAAAGAAAATCGGAAATCATACCAAACAGCAACAAAAATTGATGAAATTTAGTGAGAAACCATTATCCATCATAAGGTTCATCCATGAATTTGTTCCAGATTTATTGACCTCTGGAAGTATGTTATGTGATTTATGCCCTTGGTTTCTAGCAATAATTTTAATAAATCAAAGAAATAATAAAAACTTTTGGTATTTTACAGATTATCACATGCATGTTAGGGCTTTCAAAAGGAAAAATGTTCAAAATCTATTCAGAAGGGAAATAGGGTAATGAACCAAAACAAGTTAAGAAATGTTGCATGCAATGGTGCATGAGATGTAAATGTGGCTGAAGTTCATGAATTTGTGTAGCCCATTAAGTGAGGTTTTAAGAAACCAAATTTCAGCCATAATTCACTGGATATGTTAAGTTTCTAAATTATTTTTCCTCAGATTTTTGGTTGGGTTTAAGGCCATTGATCATGCAAGGAAAAAATGGTGATCACAGAAAAAGAGCTGTTTGCGCAACTATTTTGTAAAAATTGCCAAAAATCGGATATTTAATATTTTACAGTGAGACCAGTTGGGTTTGAAAGTTAACTCATGGAGATATCCAATACAAAAAGAATATCATGATTTGGTTAAGTTATGACCGAGAGATGGTCGTTCAAAGCTGAATAAAGTACTCTGGCAGATTGCATGTTTGCTTTGAGTGCATTCTTAGGACATTTTGACAAGAACATCATGCATGCCTTTGTTAAGGTCCGATATCTGGCACATGCATGGAGTGAATGAGCATCCAAGATTTACTAGAAATGTTTTAAATGCTTTTGATCATTCAAGAACACAAAAGAAACGGAGAAGAAGATGTAATACTTGTTTTTTGAAGTCACATGAACATATGTGCATCATTTTCACTCCTTGCATGGGTTTGATCCCGGATTTTCACCATTTCAAACACATGCATTGTGTTATGGTGAGAATCTACAAACCACAAGGGAAAAATAAAGATTTCTAGCCATGGAAAGGCATAGAATCCGAAAAGAAGAGATAACTAAGAAGAAAAGGAAGTAGAATCATGAAACTATGGGAGAAGATGTTGTTTACCTTGGTTTTGATCTTGAGGGAAGTAAGAACACTTCAAGGTCTTCTAAATCTTGAAATTTGGCAGAGGAATGGGGAGAATTTCGTGAGTTAGAGAGAGAAAGGAAGAGAGTTTGTGTGTGTTAGGAGGGTGGAGTGTGAGGGAGTGAAGAGAGAAGAGGTAGAGTGAGGGAGAAGTTCTAATGGTTGAGTTTTGGGAAGAGGGAGCATGAGGAGAGGGGAGATGGCCGGTTTTTGAGTGGATTAGGAGCCCTCTCTCTCCAAAAATTCAAATTAATAATTTCCCTCTTCATTTTTTATAAAAATCTAATTTTTATAAAAGTGATTCTTTAAGCAATTTTTGATTTATTTAAAAATCTTGTTTTTAACTAATTAATTATGATTAATGCATGTTAATTTATATTTCTATTTCATTGGTATAATCCATAATTTGATTAATAAAATTTGATTTTTGGAAGTTTATAGTCAAATTATATAAAGTTTTTAAGCTTTATAATTTATAAGTTTGGATTTTGGGCTCTTTAGGGTTTTTGGAATATTGTTTGATGTTCATCATCATAATGAAATATAAATAGAATATTTTAATTTATTTTTAGGGTTTTATACCCTTTTTCAATTATAACAAAGCTTGAAAGTTTCATTCAAATTATCGCATTGGCATTTCCTATTGTAGTTAAGCAACTTACTAGGATCGTAAGTGTCAAGTATATTAGTCCTAGATCTTAGTTGGATCCTAGTTTATGCAAGATTTTGACCTAATCTATACTACTAGGCCATGGCATGTTGTGCATGAATGGTTTTTATAAAGATGCATGAGTCCGAGAATGACCTGAATTTGACAGTTGTCACAAGTGAGTTGTCTCGGTCCTAAAGAAGGAAGCTTTTTGTATTCCCTGATGACCTTGATTTTGGCAGAGACACACGGATACATTGATTCGGGAATGGAACCAACAAACAAGAATTTGGTAGGATCTAAGACAATGATCTTGGTGGTGTGGAAGGTGCTAATTGACGATCTCAGTGCATCAGCCATGATAGGAACATTAGACTTCTCAATGGCCCACTGAGTGACAAGGGTCCAAAACCTGCCACAGCAGATTTCAGAGTGTCGAGAAGAGGAACAGAGGCTTTGTACCAGTTGTGACCATAAAATGGATCCATTGTCCAAGTTGATGTCGTGATAAAGACCATAGAGTAAGGTCATGAATGCCTTGCTAGCCCCATCTGACCCAACAACCCATTCAGCAAATGCCTTGAAAAGAAGGGTAAATAATTCGTTCCACTGTGATGGAAGGCAAGATTTCTTGAACTTGGTCACCGTTGTAAGAAGCTTAGTATACCCCATATAATAAAATATTGTGAAAAGCCGAGTTGTAGAAATGAATTCAGGATTAACCAAGGAAGCATCAGAAGCTAGCCCTAACAGGGAGCAAAATCATACTCTGGAGACGGAAGTTTTGTGATTGAAAATCTCAAAGAAAATGTGTTCCTTACTTTTTTCATAAGAAGCGGTTGTATAGACTTGAGAGAGCAAAGACATCAGAACTGATTCCAATTGGGTCAAAGCGATCATGAGTGGTGAATATTTGAGGCATTCAACTACTTGGAGCATATAGGAATCATAAAGAAAATGATTCAGATCGATAAACAGGTTTTGGTTGGGCTTGATGGACAACAGAGAGGAAGAGGTAGTTTGTTCATGAACGGATGAAGATTAATCCATTGTTTCAGGTGTGTAGAAGAAAATGAATAGTAGAAATTCGCCGTTGTGTTCTTAAGAGAGTTTGGAAGTGGTAGAGTGGTACAAGGGGTGTGAGAAGACCTTATATACCATATACATGAGAGAGAAAGAATATGTAGTAATGATGCTACGATCTTCTGAATCAGCGCCTGAAAAAGCGCGATTTGACAGCCATGTTTCCCAAGGAAGACGTCATCAAGCGTGAGGTTAGGAACCATTTCAAATTCATTCGCCCATTGCAAATCTTATCCAATGGATCGGTTTCAAATCATATCTTGTTACCGCCTTTTTAACTTCGAAAACTTTTCAAATTCCTTTTCAAACTATGACAAATGCTTTCGCTTCATATAACGTTAGCAATGTCCGCGCCTTACCATAGTGTACCACCATAGCATTTACAACCGAAGCATCAAATCTGAAAAATTGCCATTAGTACTACGAACAAGAATTGGGAAAATCATAAAGATCTTTGTGCAAGAGTGTTCCAAGAGAAAAGAAATAAAGCAAAGTAATTAATGGTTTTAAGTGATGTTTTTTTAGACACGAAACTATGGATACTAGGCACGAATCGCTTCCTTCAAAGTCAAGAGAGACTTAGAAGTGTCTGTGTGGTTTCCCGTTGAAATACGATCAAATGTTTATTAAGAAACATTGAAAGACATCTTTTGAAATTTAATCTATACGGGGTGGCTTAGCTTCAACCGAACTTTAGTACTTGACATAAGACCGAAAGTTCGATGAAGTACTTGTGAGACCAGTGTAGCCTATTAAACAAGTAGACTAGATAATATATTCAGTGACTTGGTGATATTTATGTTGAAATCTTAAAAAAAATAAAAACTGGATCTTTTGGGAAGAAAAGTCTTGGTGTTAGACAAATTCATAAAGATCACACAAGAATAAAAAGATTTCAAGGTACAGACCATCAAAGTGGTTTCGTTAATTCATGGGTGAAAACTAGAACTTTGAAGTGTTCACCGTCAATTTGTTTAAGGCACTGGATTTTGGGTCTCAATTAGCACATGGAGAAAGGAAACTAAGATCACAATGACAAATGTTGTGTAACCATCAACCTCATTGGTAAATGCTGAGAGTTTCAAGGGTTACGATTATGAACCAATATGTGATGGAGAAATAAGAATAGGTGGTTAAAGAACCGAGAGTACCTCTGCTATTAAAGACGGACCAAGCAGATAACTCTTAACTCAATTTGAGAAGAGTAAGGTAGCTCGTGAATTGAGTTATTTTATCAGCCTAATTGGGAAGAAACGATTTCTATATGTCGAATCAGTAACGCTTCACTCAAACTCTTGGAGGCTCCGGTCGACATGCAGCAGCATGCTTCTGTGATACTGAAGTATAATATTTTGGAATTTTTGAACTATTCAAGAAAAGAAAAGAAAAATAATTAAACTAAGTAAAAAGAAAATGTTTTTGTTGATTTTATTAATTCTGAAAAAGAAGAAAAACAGAAAAGAAAAATATATTTGGATTTTGGAAATTTATTGAAGACATAAAGAAGAGTAAGCAAAAGATATACATAGTATACAAATGATATGTAAGTTCCAAACCATAAGAAGAAACAATCGCTCGCTTTGAAAAATTATAAGAGGCAGAATAGACCAAGCCTTCGGTTCATTTCGATTCCCGAAGAATCAGGAGTCGAGATAGACCGAGTGTTCGGGTCATTTCGGTTGTTAGAGAATTTTAAGAAACCGAAAGCAAAACTTATAATTAATGAAATGAGTGTGGTTTTGGAACTGATTCAGCTTCCATCATACCTATGCCTTGTACTATTTTATTAAATGATGCTTCAGGTAAAGCCTTAGTAAAGATGTAAGCCAATTGATAAGAGGACCGAGCGAAGTGAATTTCAAAATTCCCATCTTCTACGTGATCCTTGATGAATTGATATCTCAGTGCTATGTGTTTTGTCTTGGAATGCTGCACTGGATTATGACAAATCCTAATGGAGCTTTTAGAATCGCAATAAAGAGGAATCTTCTTCATATTCAGACCATAATCTCTTAATTGGCTTTGGATCCAAATGATCGGGGAAGTGCAAGATGCTGCAACAATATATTCAACTTCGGCTGTAGAGAGTGAAACACATGTTTGTTTCCTAGACTGCCAGCTGACGAGTTTACCATCTAGGAATTGACATCCGCCTGTAGTGCTCTTTCAGTCCAAACTGCATCCTCCAAGATCAGCATCAGAGAATGCTTGAATGAAAAATCCTGATTTCGTAGGATACCACAGACCGAGAGATGAGGTTCGCTTCAAATATCTGAAGATGTTCTTAACAACCACAATATGAGGTTCGCGTGGATTAACTTGAAACCTGGCACAATAACAAACAGAAAACATAATATCTGGTCTACTAGCTGTTAGATACATTAAAGAACCTATCATTTGCCGATAGAGGGTCATATCAATAGCTGGTTTCTCCAAAGATGGTGTTAACTTCGTTCCAAATGTCATAGGAACCTTTACTTTGGAATCTCCCATCATGCCAAACTTAGCCAATAGGGTCTTCGTGTAAGCCTCCTGATTGATAAATATGCCTTCGGGTCCCTGTCTAATATTCAAACCAAGGAAAAAGTTAATTTGACCCATGGAGCTCATCTCAGACTTAGTCTCCATTAAATTCCTGAATTCAGCTGTTAGGCTAGGATTCGTGGAACCGAAGATGATGTTATCGATGTAAATTAGGACAATTATTAAGTGGTCACCCTCTTTCTTGCAAAATAAGGTTGGGTCAACTGAATCCTTGTTTAAACATGGATATTTTTAGAAATCGAGTAAGGGTTTCATACCAGGCTTTAGGGGCTTGCTTCAAACCATAGACAGCTTTATCCAGAATATAGCAATGATCAGGATAGCTTTCGTTCACGAAACCCGATGGTTGCTCAACATATATAGTCTCCTCTATTTCTCCCTTCAGGAAGGCACACTTGACATCCATTTGAAATACTTCAAAGTTTTTGTGTGTAGCATATGCCAGAAAGATTCGCACTGATTCTAACCTTGCTACAAGAGTGAAGGTTTCTTCATAGTCTATACCTTCTTCCTAAGAATATCCCTTCACAACTAACCTTACTTTATTTTGAATCACATTCCCTTCTTTGTCCATTTTGTTTCTAAAAACCCATTTTAGACCAACTACAAATGCATGCTTTGGTGTGGGAATTAATCTCCAAACTCGATTTCGCTCAAATAGATGGAGTTCATCTTGCATTTACTGTACCCAATCGGAGTGATCGAGTGTAATATTAACCGTTTTCGGTTCTATTTTTGAGACGAACGAACTAAACATGAAAAATTATACTTAAGAGAACAGAGTGGTTTGCTTCGCTTTTATTTGAGACCGAGTAAGAAGTCCCTCAGATGATTCACCGGTTACTTGAGTTTTTGGATGATCTCTTGTCCATTTCGTGAGAGGATGATCATTTGGATCATAGGCAGGATCCAATTCGACATTTATTTCCACTTCCAATTCTGATTGAGTATCCAAATCATCATTCTTATTATGATTCTCCCCCTCGAATGATTAGATGGTTTCTACATCAGGTTCAGAATGCTCCCCCTCGAATGGAACTTCATGGGTCTTTGCTGGTGATGGATTTTCTCCCTAGAAATACGAATCGGAGTTATTTGATGTGGATGAACCCTCCCCCTGGAATATAGAAATTTCTTTTCGAGGTTCGCTTGGACTTAGTTGTTCGTTTGGTCCTTGATGTTCACTTTCCATTTCTTTTGCTGCTTCATCAATAATTTTCTTCAAGTTGTCGATCTTCTTGTCAGCTACCTTTGTCTCATAATGAATTTCTCTCTCTGGTTCATCAAAGAGCAACATGCATTCTTCAAATAGATTGGAAATTGGAACCGAGACTTGACCTAATTTTGGAAAGATTTCCTCTGTTGGTCCTTTACTTGATTGAAGTTTCTTCACGTAATCATCATCAAAGGTGACATTGTAGGTTTCTTCAATTTTATTTAGACGTTTATTCAGAACCCTATATGCCTTTGAAGTTAGCGAGTAACCAATAAAATCCCTTCATCTTCCTTTACATCGAACTTGTTTCGGTTCTCTTTGGAGTTGAAAATAAAGCACCTTGAACCGAACACATGGAAGAACTTGACATTTGGCTTGCGATTATTCAAGATTTCGTATGGAGCGATGGAAAATCGCTTATTGAGGAAGGATCGATTCTGGGTGTAGCAGGCAGCAACTATTACATCAGCCCAGAAGCACAAAGGTAATAGGACGAAGCTGAGCATGGTTCGGGCTGCTTCACACAAAGAGCGGTTTCACCTTTCAACTATGTCGTTCTGTTGTGGAGTGTATGGAGCAAAGAAGTTGTGAGATAATCCCTTATCTACAAGAAATTATTCGAACTCTTGGTTTTTGAATTCCAACCCGTTGTCACTTCGGACATTTCTAACCACGTTTCTCAGTTGAAGTTCCACTTGCTTTATAAATGATTTGACCTTTGGAGTTGCCTCTAATTTCTGTTTAAGAAATAAAACCCAGGTGAAACGTGAAAAGTCATCAACAATTACTAAAATGTACTTACTACAACCGATGCTTTCGATTGCTGAAGGACAACACAAGTCGATGTGTAGAAGTTCAAGTGGTTTGATGATCTTTGTGTTAACACATGTGGGATGACACTTTCGGCTTTGCTTTCGCATATCGCATGCAGCGCACAAGTGTTCTTTATCAAATTTGAGAAGTGGAAGTCCTCGTACATGATCACCGATAACCAACTTATTGATATCCTTAAAGTTGAGGTGTGAGACCTTCGGTGCCATAGCCAACTCACATCAGAGTGTTCTTTCGTTAAAAGGCATACAACTGGCTTCCCTCAAATTGGGTTAAGATTTAGAGGATACATTTCTCCTTTTCGCATGAATTTTAACAGGACAGTCTTCGTCTTCTTTTCAACAGTCTCCGAACCTTCATCATCGAACGAAACCTTCAATCCAGTTCCCACAACCAGTTAAGAGACACTAATGAGATTTTTCTACAATCCCTCTACATATGCTACCTTCCGGATTGAGAATTCATCATTTGTGATCATTCCGTAGCCTTTGATCGTGCCATATGAATTATTCCCATATTTGACACATCCACCATCCTTAAGGGCCTGAACCTCCCTTAGCTCTTCGCTCCTTCCTGTCATGCGACGTGAGCATCCACTATCAAAGTACTATTTGTTGTTGAACTGCTCGTCACTTATAACCTGCAAAAATTAAACAGATTTAGGAACCCAATGTTTCTTGGGTCCTTAAGAGCCTTTTACAGGATACGGAATTGCAACAGAAAGATCAACCAAATATGTTCTTTTTATTAAAGTGGTTTCATCTTTTCTTTTGATGGTAAAAAACTTGATTTTGTTGTTTTCTTGTTTTGGTTTATTTGAATCAGAATTTTTATTTGTGTTTTGATTCTCATTTAAACTAGTCTTTAGATTCCTATGGTTAGCTGACGTCTTCTTGGCATGAACTTCAAAGTGCGAGACTAGCTTTCCCTTTCCTTTCATATCCTTGATTGGGTTTGGCTTTGGTTGTTGATGAGGATGACGGAGTTTAGGACCGAAACTGGTCTTTCGGTTCTTATCATTGCTTGATTCGGCATCAAAACTATTTCTTCGGCTCGTTTGACTGCAAGACTGGAAGTGAATGCATGGAACTTTGTGTGTTTGAGGGCTTACTTTTACCTGTGAACTCGATACCTTGTGAACGTGATTAGCATTTTGAGAATTCCAAAACTGCTTTCTTTCTTTGAGATTCTTCTGGTACCTTCTATTCCTTTGATGTGTTCGATCAGTAAGTTGTTTTTGAGATTTGTGAATGTTTGCTTTTGGTTTCGGATTGTCTTCACGAGCTTCGCTTGGAGATGATTCTCTTGATGTCTTTACCGGTTCGCCTTGAATTTCTTTAGCACCACTTGTGCTTGGATTATCAAAGCTTGAAGGCTTGTTATGAGGTTCAACCACATATCTACCCTTGACTCTGCATGAGGTTTGCTCCGACAGACCTACTATTTCGTCTGCATTATCAATGAGAGCTGACCAGAAAAAATTATCACACCCATCAGTGCTGTCTTCATCTACCAAAGAAGTTATCTCAACTGTTTGCTTCTTGTTAACTCCAGTGGTGGCATATACTTGATTCGGTACTGTTTTCAACTTTTTATATACAACTGCCTTTTCTTTAAGGACTTTGGACTTGTCCTTGGACATACGAGCGAACTCAACTGAGTTTTCAGATATGAGTGGTTTTCCCGGTTTGGGTTCGCTTTTGAGGAATTCAAAGCAGTCAACCTCATCCTCTATAGAAATTTCACTCATATCACTGTCCTCAACAGACTCAGAAGAATTTTCCACATTGATCTTATTTTCTAAACTTAATTTGGTACTCAATGAGTCAAATTTGTGCATGGTTTCGGTCTTTATTTTCAATTTGTCATTTTTGTCCAATAAATTCCTAACCATATCCTTATGGTCTTTGGACTTAATAAAAGACTAAATATTGTCTAGACACATCCTGTAAGCATCTGAAACCTCATCTGATGATATAATGGATTCACGATTATAGCAATCAACGTCTACTTCATCCTCCTTAATTCATGAAAGCAAAAAATCATTTTGTGAACCTTTTTGCCAATATCACAATTCAAATGTAACTGAGTAATATTAGGGTAAAGACGTTTAGAAATCAAACAAAAAATGTTCCTTTGTTTTAAAAACTTCAAGTTGTCACGTTGCAGATATATCAACACATCTGTCGTTCTAACTAAGACTAACTCCATCTTCTCTATCCATATCCTTCGCTCCTTACCCTTGGATGTCACCCTTCTAATTTGATCGGTTAGGTTAGCATTTGTAAGGTGTGTTTGCATTAGACTTCAACTTAAACCATAAAATTTGAATTTCAATTAATTTAATTCCTTTTCATAGTTTGTTTCAAGTATTTTTAAGTGATTCGAGAATGGATTTAACCTTCTTGATCAACTGATCGGAATAGTTGATCCTTTTGCTCACAGGTTTGGCAGAAAAACACTTATCTTCTCTCTGATTCGCCTCATCATACTTGCCTTCGGTTGTGTAGCCCCTCATTTGTGACACTCCAGATATCACCATCAAGCATTTCCCAGCAAACTCAGTACTATCTTCTTTCGCCACAAATGCCCTGTCATGCGTGGGTTTACGTACTTCTTCATCTTCAGAGTCTGTAGACCAGACCTCTACACCACCAAACTCATCATTAACAACGTTCTCTTGCACAATCAAAGAATTCATAGAATTGTTAGAGGCTTTCTTCTTCTTTATCTCCTCCAACTTGCACATATGGTATGCTTCATCATCTTCACCCTCCTTCTTCTCCGATAGCTTTCTTAATGTGCAATATTTGGCAAAGTGGTTTTTGCCATGGCAGAAGTTGCAATCGTATCCAGAGTCTCCTACCAGTTTTCTCTCCTTCTTCTCTTCTTCTTTCTGAGGATTTTTTTTGATCTCCTTTTTGGCCTTTTCTGAGCTATATCTTCCCTGCCAGTTTCGGTTCTTGGCAACAGAGAACTTTTTGTGAGCAAACCGCTTCGGGTTGGAAACCATCATTTCATACTCTTCGCTTGTCAAATCACATTCTGACATTTCTGACTCTTCTTCATCTTCTGCCACATTCTTCGCCTTAGAGAGAAGGGCTAAGGATCCCATACTAGACACCACTTTATCTTCCTTTGTCACAACACTTTCATGACACTTGAGAATACCCACCATCTTTGCCAATTAATAGGTTTTAAACTGCTCGTGAGCTTTCACAGTTGATACCACAACCATCCATTCGGGTCTTAAACCATTCAGAAATGTGACCTTCTGTTCGATCACTTCTCTTCTAATATCGTGCTTGATCATCTTGCTCAAAAGATGGTTGAAATGATCGAATGCCTAAATAAGTTTTTCATCTGGCGTTTTTTGGAAAGCACCAAACTCAGAGAGCAATAGAGTTTGGATAGAATGTTCTAGGTCCTCATCAGTGGAATACAACTCTTTAAGTCTATCCCAGATCTCTATTGTCGTGGTGCATGGACTTAGCAAATGAAAAGTATCGGATTGTAAAGCAAATTTGATCATTCTCATGGCTTTAACATGAAGGGTTTTGAGCATTCTAACACTCCTAAGATGTTCATGCAACCCAAGAAACCTTGGATCTATGTTTGACTAAGATACATGCAAAATTGATTTTCCAAGGTTCATAATCATATCTAGCAAACATGGTGAACCTTTACAACATAAAGTAAGCTAGAACAACATACCTTGTAGTAGTTTGGATTCCTTGAAAACCTTTTTAGCCTAGCACCCCAAGTGTGATGCCTCAAATGTCTCACACAACACCAAATGCCTTTGGAATGACTTGAGAGAAATGTCACACACTTAGAAATCGGCTATGCCCTCTCACTCTTGCTTAAGTGGACGATTTTGGTGAGCATGATGATCCTTATATAGTGTGTTACGATTAGGGTTACACCATGTAAACCCAAATTCTCATGACCTTTCATTTCCATGACCCATGGGTTCTATAACCACCATGGAGCATCCATCGAGCATCCTATGGGTTTTAGCCCAACTTGATAATCCATGGAGCATTATCCCACTATACAAGTATGATTGATTTATACAATCAACCAATATATTTAATTAGTCACCTTTTTGATCACTTAATTAATTCTAAATTAATTCTTGCTCAATACTAATTAAATAATATTATTAATATATTAGAACTTATAATATATTAATACACCATAAGTGTTATTTCTCTCATTTTATTTTATGCAAATGCATGATGCCATGCAACCCAAATGGACCATGCCAAACCGGGTCAAGTACATACCATAAATACTTATGGACTAAGACACCTTATCCAATAGTCTCCCACTTGGATATGTCTAATAACTATAACTGCAAGTATGACTTCAGGAACCGATCATCAATCGTAGCTCTTTCAAGGTGTCTCAGAACTGAGATGATAATGATATGCCATTCAAGATAAGTGATCACATAATCCTCCGGACAAATACATGGAAAAATATACCTGGCTCGGTACATTGGTCAAAACAAAATCATCGAGGGGCCCATATATCGCTTCTAATCCAATAAGGAACATATAAACTTTGACTCATATGCTTGTTCTACTACTTGTTGAATCACACACAAAAGCACGTTTTATAACATCGAGTCACCAATGCGTTTTTATACAATCAATGTATAACAAACTTATTGGCAACAAGTCATATATCTTGATTTGAAGACTTACATGATATTACCGTCTCACAATCACTCGAGATAAATTCCATGAAGTGATACCAGTGAGCGTAGGTTGAGTCCAATACTTAGAACTTATGAGCACTCATGAGTGTTATAGCAATGTCCAACATCTTAGACCTCTACAACCAACTCATGACAGTCTTGATTCATACCTACTTCCAACATATGACCGACTGTGGAGAATTTGAATAATATGTAATACATAACATAAATATTCTGGAAGTCAAAACATGCAAAATAAATATAGTAAACGATAGACAAAAGATGTCACACCCCAAAACTGAAACGGCGGAAACGTTCGGTGGTGGAGGACGTCATGTTTAGTATCACAAGACATGCATCATAGTAATTAAAGTAATAAACAACCATTTCATTAGAAAGAAAGTGTTTACAAAGTATGTGGCTCACATAACATAGACTATAAAGTAAATAACAAAATAAGACTTGAAGTTATACTGCTGCAACTTCTGAATCCCAGTGCGCGTACCTGTCTACTAGTCTCCTGAGAATACAAGTTATTTTGAAAGAGTAGATTAGCTGTAACATCCAGATTTCCAGGTATCACAATTTGAGTATTTATTTTGAGTTAAGAAGGGGGACTCGACGATTTGGCGCCTAAACTCGTCAAGTTGAATCGCGACTGATGAATCAGATTAATGAACGGACTCGACGAGTCGGTGAGTCGACTCGACGAGTCCACGCTATGTACAAAAACCCTAAATCTTTGGGCCTGTGCCCTATTTAAATTTCCTTATGGCCTTCATTTGTGGCCACACATACCCTTGAGAAACCCTAATCGAACCAGAAAGCATAGAGAAAGAGAGGGAGCTAATTTCATCACTTTAGTGCATTCTTGCAAGGAAGAAAGGGGGGATTCAAGCTAGGCTGGCTTTAGGGGATCATATCTTCTACCATTTTATTTAAGGTTGCTTCTTAGCGTATGAATCCATGCCTATTTTCATATGATTAGTAGATCTCATGAATCTAGGGTTTCTTTGCCCCCTTTCTAGTTGAGTATTGGAGTATGTGGAGTCCCTTCGAATCATAGACATTATATATGGACCTTGAGAGGTCCAGAGAGTCCCAACAACCTGGGTTTATGCAGTCACATAAGAGTATTGAGCCTAAGACACCATTATAAGAGTTATTTCATCAGAGAGAACTAGATGTGTCGTGCATGGACATAAAGATTGAACCTTTACATGACTTTTGTGTGCTAGAAAGCCAAATCTATATGTTAGAGAAACAGATCTGACCTCAGAAGGTCAAATGAGTGTTGCCATGGAGGAAACGCGCCGAGTCCATAGGAGTACTCGACGAGTCGGATCGGGTTGCCCTATGATTCGTGACCAGTGGTAACCCGTCGAGTGAAAGGTTAACTCAACGAGTCGAGTGAGGCTTAGGAGGATTTAGAGGATGCGTGTGACAACCGAATTTATTTGCCTTGTAAAGCGCAGCCAGGCAACTCAACTGAGTGTCAGTTTGAAGGTTCAAAGCTCAGTACATTCAAGCATTGAGTATAGGATTGGGTCGCATAGACTTCTCGCACTAAAAACAAGCCTTACACTCCAACATGAAGAGTGTACCACTTGAGTGTGTGGCCGCACACCCCTCTCTTGGCACCACACTCTCGAGTTAAGAACACTATATTAACACCTTAAAAATACCCAGAACTCATGAACAAAAGGTGTGTGCGGCCACAAACCCATGTGTGGCCGTACAACCCTCAAAACACCCCTAAAGGGCCTTCAAAATGCATTTCTAGCTTCAACACTTGGTAAGCAATTGTCCCACAAGCCTCCCTACCTTTGGAATACACTTTTGTGCACTCATTACCGTGAGTGTGAGACCGTACACTCCCTGGCCACACACCCATGGCCGCACACTCCTCAAAGTGGCCGTACACTCGCCTTAGATGAATCACATGTGATTCCAACACTTGGTCAAAGTGTTTCCTAGTCCCTAAGGCTTTTTCCTTGCATATAGTTTCTTCTAAACACTATATTCATGCCAATATATGCCATTATATTTCATTTAGGATTCGTTTCTGTCTCGGGGCTTCATTCATGGAACTTCACATCCTTACGCACATATTTGTTTGAATCACCCACATCAGGTGAGTTCATACCCCTGTAATCAATCTTTTAAACTATTTAAAATGCTTTTAAGGGGAGAAGGGATACAAGTTGAACACAATGATAATTGTGTAAATACTTCTTATAAACATCTTTCAAAAGATTTATTATGTCTTTTATAAGTGATCAAAACATTTCAAAAACTCTTTTAAAGTTATGCTACTTTATAGATTAACAAAACTCCGTTTTTAAAGTACAAGCATAACTTCATATTAAAATGAGTCTTTTCAGTGACAGCTCAAGTAAATACAATAGTAAACTATAAGGGGTATAGTTTAGAGGTTCAGTTCATACTAGATACTACATCATACTATAAAGTGAAATAGAGAGGTAGATACAATACATCAGAGAGATATATTGTACACTATACATGATAACAGAAAGAACATACTAAGTTGTTATAGCATGAGAACAACTACAGGATCTAACTATACCAATAATCACTAACTCATTGTTCCAAACAAAAGGTGATAGTAAAATGGGTATACATGATCATATAACTTTAATGGGAATTTATGCGGCCTAGCAATTTGTTTGCGGAAGTCGTGTTTGGTCCCCATAATCTCTTGCAGGGAGAGCGTATAGTGTGGGTACTATCCATCACATTATGAACTAAATAAAACATACATGTTTTAAGGTAATCAGTACTTTAAGATGTCAATTCAAAAGACAACTGGGTACTTACATTTTCCCATTACTTCCATATTGTGACAGTTCCACTTGAAAGTTAATGCAAACTATTTTCGAGTTAAGATAGTTATAAACTAGGGAAAACTTACATTTTACAAATGACAAATAGAACAGTCGAGCCTAGTACATTCAGTAGAAAAGGGGGCCTATAATGTTAACTTTATGATTCCTTAGTGTATACATCAGGGATATATATTAATCGGATCCGAGAGGTAGCAGGATGTGTGCTTTCTGCTTCATTTCCTGTTCCTTGTTTGGTTGTGGGCATAAAGCAGATTCACCTAACCTACTATCTATCCGATCTTAGCTACATCTATGTTCCGTATACACCAAGTAATCATAAGGGGTAACAGGTATGGGCCAAGTCATAGTAGACAAATTCAATACAACGTTTTCTAGTACAAAACATACTTTTCAAATAGAACATTTGGTAGACAAAACTAGAAACTTACCAGTAAAGGGTTTAATCCATGTAATTAAACCAGTATAAACTTAAAGGACCTTAGGCATTTAACTACATAATACCTTAGTTTATACATCAGGGTTATATATAATTAATACACGATAGGTAGTTAGATGTGTGCTTTCCACCTTATTTCCTGTTCTTTGTTTGGTTGTGGGCTAAGGGCAGATTCACACAATTAACTATCTGTTCGATATTAGATTATATATAGCTAGTATAAACTAAGTGATTATATAATGAACCACTATGGTTACCATTTTTACTAAAAGAAATAAGGGTTTTCTAAAAGACTTTTTTCATAAAAAATAAAGGAACTATTACAGTTAACTCCGTGAGTACCAAGTGAATACGCCAGGGTTATATACAACGATGATCTAACAACCAATGGGTTGTGTGCCTTCCGCCTCATTTCTTGTTCGTTGTTTGGTTGTAGGCTTAGGGCAGATACATACAACCGATTGCTTGTTCACTCTGGCATTTATATAACTTGTATCCATTTAGTATGCATAGAAAGGATTGTAGAGTCATTTTTACTTATCTTTCATAAAAGCAGGAAATATAGGATTTTCTGGAGGAACATGTAAAAAATTTTAAACAGAACTTACAACTTACTACAACTTTCTTACAACTTCTTACATCAGTAAAATCTTATGAACTCACCAGCTTAAATGCTGATCTACGCTTTCAAAGTAACTTGTATTCTCAGGAGACCAGTAGACATGTATGTGCACTGGGATTTAGAAGATGGTGTAGTATAGCTTCAAGTCTTGTTTTGTTATTTACTTTGTAGTCTATGATATGTGAACCAGCTATTTTGTAAACACTTTCTTTCTAATGAAATGGTTTTTTGTTACTTTTATTAATATGATGCATGTCTTGTGATACTAAACATAACTACCTCCACCCCGAACGTTTCCGCCGTTCCGGTTTTGGGGTGCGATAGATTCGTACCAGAGCATTGTTTATAGTGAACTAAGTATATCAAACGATAAAAGATATACAACTATAAATACAATGGGGCCAAAGTGCTCTGGATAATATTATATTTTAAGGATATAACAATACCTTATAAATGTATACATACGTGCTTATACATATATACATACTAGAACAAGTATCACAAGAAGAACATAACAAAAGTATTTAAATGTTGAACACTGCGGTCAAACCTGGACAGTTATGTAATCACAGCTCGGATCAATATCGCCTCATCAACTATATTCATCTGAGATGTGACCGACATGTGTTTGGAGTGATGTGGAGTTGCAACAGTCTTAAAACTTACCAAACTCTATTCGAGGGAATTCTAGATCAGAACATAAGGATAAGACACTATGGGAGTATTTTTTGATGCTATTACACGATAACAAGTTTAAAACATACCAAGTAAATTACATTAAAATACTATAGGAGTATTTTAAGCACTATATAAATAACTTATGTGATAACTTAAAAGTCCCTTACGGATAGGTCTATAATCTTGCAATATATACTCCCAAGGTTATATATAATTGAGATTTTATAGACTTAGAATTTGTGATCTACGATTCACCATCTGTTCCTTGTTTGGTTGTGGTTTTGGAGTAGGATCATTTATTCGAAGTTCTATTTAAACTTAAATTATATACAACTTGTATACATTGTGCAATTATACGAGGACTCTGTAAGGATCACCCCATAATGTTTCACTTAATCTCATAGATTCTTTAGTCACTTCCATTCTCGCACGACAAACCCATATAGATGTAACCACTTCCTCATAACGGTCAACAGAAGAGTCAAGGGGGAACAAGAGCAAGTTCATGGGAAGCTTTCAAAGAAGGATCAACAGAAGTAACAAAAACGTCTTTTGTGTCACACTAATAAATAATAATCTTGGTTAACTTAATGACTTAGTGGAGACATTGCTCACATTATGTGTTAGGATTATTTTCATTCATGCAACTGGTAACAGTTATTCAGGTCAAGGATATTCATTCGAGGATAGCCATTTCTAATTCATAAAGTTTGTTTGGTGTAGACTCTTTTATGAATTGTTCCCAGAACCCTATGGAAGTCAAGACCAGATACCCTAAGAACTAGGATAACCTTGTCTTTCGGCTTTCGACTTATATCCACTGCTATAGATTTATTCTATCTCATCTTTGTATTCTTTTAGCAAAGATGCCTCCTCGCAGATCAAACAGACGTAGAGATGCACAAAACCCGAATCCGATCCGATCCGATCCGGATCCGAATCCGATCCGGTTTCGCTTACGTCATCAAAAATCCGATCAGTCAAAATCCGATCCGAATCCGGTCAAAATCCGATCCGGTTCTAACCAAAATCCGAATCCGATTCTAATCCGATTTGAAACCGGTTTAAACCGATTTTAGTGGGTTTTAATCGGATTTTGGGGCGGATTTGGATCCGGTTTTTAGCGAATCCGGTTTACGATCCGGTATCAAATCCGATTTGGAATATAGGATTAGGATCCGATTGAAAATCCGGTTTTAAATCCGATCCGATCCGGTTTGGTCAAAACCGGTTTTGACCCAATCCGGTTTCGGATTGGATCCGGTTTTGAATAGTGAAACCGGTTTTTGTGTGCATCTCTAAACAGACGCACTACTCCGATAACTCCAACTCAACCGCCAATACTTCTGCCATAGTTTAATTCTGCTACTCTCCAGGTAGCGATATCCTCTGCAATGGCAACTGCTCTAGCCCACTTCGGCGAAAGTGGTACCTTCGGTTCTGGTAGCGGTACCCGCTTAGCCAACTCTAGAGATTCTCATGGACACCCAAGGGAGTGTTTGTATAAGGACTTCATGAAGTGCAAACCCAAATCCTTTAATGGAAATGGTGGAGTCATCGCTCTAATGCGATGGTTCGAGAAAACATATTTGGTCTTTGGAATCTGTTCGTTTAGAAGGGAGAAAAGAAAATTTTGCTGCCTACACCTACTCAGACAGAGCCCTAACAAGGTGTAAAAACCATGTTAAGTCAGTGACCCTATCAGTGGCTAACTCAATAGGTTGGGAGAACCTAAAAGAGTTAATGCAGGAAGAATACTGCCCATTGGGCAAAGTTCAAAAGCTGGAACAACAACTATGGGAGCTCACGATGGTCGGCTCAGACATAGTGGCCTACATTGACAGGTTTAGCGACCTAGCAGCACTATGCCCCGGGATGGTTCACCTAGAGAACAAGAAGATAGAAAGATACATCTGGCATCTAACTGCCCCGATTCAAGGAGATGTGCTATCTTCTAACCCAACCACATTCCATAGTGCCAAACGTCTGGCTCAGTGACTCATCCACCATGGAGTCTGCCATGGTGTAGAAGTCCTCGTTCCCGAACCCTCAAAGGGAGAGGACTATAATTGGGAGTCGGGGAATAAGAGGTAGAAGAATCAAACAACAAAGGAAACCCTACAAGAGCAACAAACAAGTACTATATACGCCACCAAAACACCTGATACGCCAGCACCTGCCAGTCGATATGTTGGAACCCTTCCGAAGTGTGGGAGGTGCAACTATCACCACACTGGAGTATGCCGGGAAATGCAGTGTCTGAACTACCACAGAAAGGGACACACAGTTCATTTCTGCAGGGCACCGGCTTAAACAATCTCCCAAGTCCCCGGTGTCGAAGAAAACCAAGCCTGCTATGGCTGTGGTGAGACTGGTCACTACCAGAGGGACTGCCCGATAACAAAGAACTCAGGAGCAGATGGATGAATCCTGATGATCACCGCAGGAGAATCAACCCCATAGTCGTCAGCAAGCAGCGATACGTTTTCAAAATAGTAATTACTTTAAAATTTTAATTTATATTTATATAAGATTATAAACCTGGGGAAAACACTTAAAAGTAATTATAATAACTCACTTATTGAAATAAGTCACAGTATTCAAGAGAACTAAAAGATCCGTTCAGAGAAGCTATGATGGCTGAGTATGTACATCAGGGTTGTGCATAACTAAGATTTTGCAGACACTAGAGTGAGTGATTCCACCTCATTTCCTGTTCCTTGTTTGGTTCTGGATTGGAGGCAGAGTTACTCAGTCGACTGTCATATTTATCTTAACTATTCATAACTTGTATATGACAGGCGATCATAGTGGTACCAAGGAGGATCGTTGTATAAAGTATCGACACTAGTTATCAAAGTACTTTCGTAGTATATACTCGCTCATCGTAGTACGATACGTAGAAGTGTTGTCAACAAAAGGAAAACAGAAAACACTAGAACATTCACAAAGAGTACATTTTGGAGCACACTTGGGAGGTACTTCATCGTATAACAAACTTTTCTTTAAAATCGGCCAAAACTTTGTTCAGTAAAGAGTCCGTTACTATCATTCATCATGATTTGGTGTGGTCCTCACCATACTAAGTTCATATGTTCCTACTGCCGCGACCGTCAAATTCGCGAAACCTTTGTCATTCGTAACGACAGTCCGACCTAGACCTCAGTTTTGTATTTCGTCTTCTAAACCCCAAAGTACTCATGCGAAGGGTACTTTTTCCTCCAAAGCCTTGTCGTCATATGTACAACAGACCTTTCCGAAATACCACTCGTCTAGCAGACTAAGTTCAAGCACAGAGCCTAAAGAGGAATACACCTCACCTATCGCTATTCAGTGTATACGCAAGGGTGGTATATGATTATGATTACGCAGATCTAGTATGTATGTTTTTGACCTATCTCATATTCCTTGTTTGGTTGTGCACTTGGGGTAGAGTCTCACATCCGACCGTCTAACAAATCCTAATTATATACGACTTGTATACATGAGGAAATGATAGATGGATCGACTATGAATCCTATCATGAACAGTAGGAAAACGTTTCCAGGTCTACGAGTGGGTATTCTGCCAATCAGAGGAGCACAACCCAATAGTACTGCTAAGAAAGCTAATTTCGAGACGAAATTCCATCTAACGGGGGGATGATGTGACAACCTGAAAATTTTTGCCATGTAAAGCCTAGCTAGTTAACATAACTAAGTGTCAGACTCATTTCTGCTATCATTTAGCCTTGTTTAGAGTTCGTTTAAAGGTTCAAAGCTCAGTACATTGAAGAATTGAGTATAGGATCGGGTCGCGTACACTTCTCGCACTCAAAACAAGCCTTACACTCCAACATGAGGAGTATACGGCCATACACTTGAGTGTGCGGCCGCACAACCCTCTCATGGCATCACACTCTCGAGTATATAGGTGGGACTTAGCTTTCCTTTACCTCTTTTCACCCTCCCAAGATGAAAACTTGACTTCTCTCTCAGCTACCATCCGATTTTCATCCAAGATCTTCAAGATTGTAATTGTTCTTCCCTTGATTTGTTGTTAATCCTTTTAACCTAGTAACACCCTCTGATTTCATCCATTGGAAATCATATTTTGGCTAGATCTTCAAATCTCACCAAGAACACCAAGAACACACACTCGTTCTCGGTGATTTTGAGCCTTCTTGAGCCACCAGATCGTAACTACTCTTTCCTCATGCTCACTTCCTTGCTATCAGTGAGAGCTCTTCTACGGAAAGGTTGGCAGAGATATATGTGAGAGAGGTGGTGTCGCGGTATGGAGTGCCAATCTCAATTATGTCAGACCAAGATGTACGTTTTACTTCCAGGTTCTGGAAGAAGTTCGATGAGGAGTTGGGTACGAGATTTCACTTCAATACCGCTTATCACCCACATACAGACGGGCAGAGTGAGAGGACGATTCAGACGCTCAAGTACATACTTCGAGCATGTGTCATGGACTTCGGTGGAAGTTGGGACACCTACCTACCTTTGGCTAAGTTTTCTTACAACAACAGCCACCATTCGAGTATTGGTATGCCTCCCTTTGAGCTTTTATATGGGAGGTGGTGTCTGACTCCCATCTGTTGCGGAGAGGTAGGACAGCGAGTGATGGGTAGCACTGAGATAGTGCTTAAGACGATTGAGCAGATACAGTAGGTCAGACAGAGATTACTGACAGCCCAGAGCCACCAGAAGAGTTATGCGGATAGGAGGCGATCCGAACTCAAGTTCCAGGTTGGAGAGTTTGTGTTCCTGATGGTATCTCCTTGGAAAGGAGTGATCCGATTCAGGAAGAGGGGCAAACTGGGCCCTCGATACATTGGTCCTTTCAGGGTGGTTTCCATAGTAGGCAACGTAGCATACCGTTTAGAGCTACCCGATGAATTGGGTCAGATCCATGATACCTTCCACGTCTCCCAATTGAGGAAGCGTATAGCCGATGAGACGGCGGTAGTGCCACTAGAGGATACTCAGGTGGATGCGAGCCTAAATTAGATTGAGAGGCCGATCGCGATCTTGGATCAAAAGATCAAGGTTCTGAGGAACAAAGAGGTGCCCCTGGTTCAGGTCCAGTGGCAACATCGGAGAGGGTCCGAGCTAACTTGGGAGCCGGAGACGGATATGCGGGAGCAGCATCCAGAGTTGTTTGTAGAGCGAGACTTCGAGGGCAAAGTCTGATTCTAGTGGGGGAGAATTGTAACATCCGGATTTCCAGGTATCACAGTTTGAGTATTTATTTTGAGTTAAGATGGGGGACTCGACAAGTTGGTGCCTAAACTTGTCGAGTAGGATCACCACTGATGACTCGGATTAATGAACAGACTCGACGAGTCGGTGAGTCGACTCGACGAGTCCGTGTTGTGGACAGAAACCCTAAATTTTTGGTCCTGTGCCCTATTTAAAGGTACTTTTGGCCTTCATTTGCGGCCATACATACCCTTGAGAGACCCTAATCGAACCAGAGATCATAGAGAAAGAGAGGTAGCTAATTTCATCACTTTAGTGCATTCTTGCAAGGAAGATGTAACACCTGGATTTCTAGGTATGAGATTTTGTTCCTTTATTTTTAGGTTTTGTGGGGGAACTCGGCGACTTGGCGTCTAGACTCGCCGAGTATGGTCGCGGATTCGTATGCGAGTTCATAGCTGGACTCGGCGAGCTCATGAGTGAACTCGGCAACTCCATGCTGTTTAATGAAACCCTTATTTCCAGGGTTTGAGACCTATTTAAAGGCCCTTATGGTCGTCCATTGAGGCTACCACACCCCAGAGAGAGTCCTAGATCGCTTATGAGGTGAAGAGAGGCCATTGTTGATCATTTGTTGGTGAAATTTGAAGGAGAAGGTGTCCAAGGCAAGAGAAGGCTGAAGGAAGTGCAAATCTAGTGTCTTCAAAGATCAAAGGCTTCATATTAAGGTATTCCTTCGGACCTTCTCCAATTTTGGGTGTTGATTCATAGAGTTAGGGTTTTTAAACCCGTTTAGAAGAAGAATATGTAGAGTATTTAGTCCCCTCTTGAGTTTGTGCTTTGGATCTGGACTCAAAGAGGTCCAGAGACTTTATCTGTGACAACCCGAAATTTCCATTCTGTACAAACTATATCACTTCAACAGATGTTATAGCAGTCACAGTTAATTTTTAGACTTTTCGTGTAAGTTTGAGTAATTCAGGGTTTACACTTCAGGAAATATCAGGAGAGTGGGTGCACTAGGGTTTTGTGCAACGCTGTTATTCCAACACTCTATTATATTAGAGACCATTTTAGGAATAAAAATATTTTCTGCCAAAAATATCTCAGGAGTATAAATAGAATTCTGAACCAAATTCATTCATTATTCGCATTTCCAACTAGAGAAAAGCCATTTTCTCTCTCACAGATCTTCGGGTTTTTTATCCCAAATCGTGAGTACCTCTTTCTAGTAGTGTTAGAAAGCTTAATATTTGTTTATAACATGATTTAGAAGGCTAAATCACTAGATTTAGGAGTTTACTCCCCAAGGTGTTCTTGGGCGGTAAACTCCTGAAACAAAGCCTAGACCGACCCTTGTGTTATGCTACTGCCTTACACTCATTTATATGCGTATTAGGGACAAGAAAACAACCAAGAAACACAAACACATGGGAGTTCATGGCCCAAGAGGATCTTAGACCGTGAACTCCAATAAAAAGTATCAAAGGGTGCTTTTAAGGCACCTAAAACCCTAGACATTTACATGGAATTGTTCCCACTTAATTGAAGGACTAAAACACATCAAAATCACCCCTTTAAGTGAGTTCATGGCCCTAATAAGGTTCTTGGGCCGTGAACATCAAACAAAGGCACCAAAGTGTGCCTAAGGCCTTCATATGCTTGGAATAAAAGTCTAGAACCTATACCACTTGTGCAAGAGACTTGAAAGCATAAAAAACACCCATCCCTAAGAGTTTACGGCCGCAAACTCTAAGGGAAATGGCCTTAGGGCCGTAAACTCCTAAATGGAGTGTTTCTATGCCTTAAACCCTTCCAAGGACTTAACCAACAAGTTGGAATAATTCTAGGGATTATTTAACACCTTAAAACAACCAAAGACATTGAGTCTTGGAGTTTACGGCCATAAACTCTAGAGTTTACAACCGTAAACTCCATGTGTGATGGTATATGCAGAGTAAACTCATATATGGGGTCCTTTGGAACCCTAAACCTAAGTACCTTGTCCCACAATAGCTTAGATGCAATCCTTAGGGCTTAAAACACTTACATAAAGTGTTTATTTTGTTCTAGGGTGTCTTAACTTTATAAATTAGTAATTTAAGACTAATTGAGTGCATATATGTGTGATTATATGTTCATTAGGATCGTAGTGTGTGTACAAGTCCTCACTTGACACCTACCAATCCTACACCGTCCAGTTCATCCGAACCACCATCTACAAGTGGGTTCATACCCCTAATCAATGTTTTAAATGATTTTAAATACTTTAAGGGGGGGGTTAACCACCAACCTTGAGTTTACAGCTGTAAACTCAAGTGTTTTGGCCGGGAACTCCTTTTGGTGGTGATTAAGGTTGGAACATTGTACAGTGACTCTAGCAGGTACTTCCTAACACTCATTCCTTGAATGTACTAGGCTTAGAACACTCAAACAGACTCTAAACAGTGCTAAAAGATAGCAACAGCGAGTCTGAATTAAGGTTTGATTCACTTGAATGGACTTTCAAGACAAAAAAAATTTGGGTTGTCACATCATCCCCCCCCCCCCCCCCCCCCCCGTTAGATGGAATTTCATCCTGAAATTAGCTTTCTTAGCAATACTACTGGGGTTGTGCTCCTCTGATTGGTAGAATACCCACTCGTAGACATAGAAACTTTTCGCTAATGTCCATGATCGGATTCATAGCTTGTCCATCTATCATTACCTCATGTATAAAACTCAAATATAATTAAGATTAGTAAGACAGTCGGATGTGCGACTCTGCCCCAGGTCCACAACGAAACATGGAACAGGAGATAGGGTGGAAACACACATACTATATTTGCATAATAATGATTATATACCACTCTAGCGTATACACTTATTAGTGATAGGTGGGTTGTATTCGTCCTTAGCCTCGATGATTGAACTTGGTCTGTTGAACATACAGTGGCAAGGCTTCGGAGGGCAAAGTACTCTTTGCACGAGTACTTCGTGGTTTAGAATACGAATGACAAAACTAAGGTCTGGGTCAGACTGTCGATACGAATGATGAAAGTTTTGTGAATTTGACGGTCGAGGCGATAGAAACATATGAACTTAGTATGGAGAGGACCATGCCAACTCATGACGAATGATAGCAACTGACTCTTTACTGAACAAAAGTTTGGCTAGTTTGAAAGAAATGTTTGTTATACGATAATGTACCCCTAGATTGCTCAACAATGTATTCTTTGTAAACGTTCTAGTGCTTTATATTTTCCCATTTATGTTAACACTTCAACGTATCGTACCGCGATGAGCGAGTACATACAGTGAATGTGCTTTGAAAAATAGTGTCGATACTTTACACTACAATCCTACTTGGTACCACTATGATCGCCTATCATATACAAGTTACGAATAATTAAGATGAATAAGACGGTCGACTGAGTAACTCTGCCTCAAATCCACAACCAAACAAGGAATGAGAATTAAGGCAGAATCACTCTCTCTAAGTCTGCAAAATCTTAAATGTGCACATGATGTACATACTAAGCCATCATAGCTTCTTTGAATGGATCTTTTAGTTCTCTTGAATACTGTGACTTGTTCCAATAATTGAGTTATTATTATTACTTTTAAGTGTTTTCCCCAAGTTTTAATCTTATATAAATATAAATTAATTTTTAAAACAGTACATAAATGAAAGTCATACCGCTGCTCGCTGAGGACTTCAGGGTTGATTCTCCTGCGGTGATCATCAGAATTCGTCCATCTGCTCCTGAGTTCTTTGTTATCGGTAAGTCCCTCTGGTAGTGTCAATCTCAACACAACCAAATCAGGCTTGGTTTTCTTCATCTCTGGGGACTTGGGAGATCGGTTGAGCCGGTGCCCTATAGAAACGGACTGTGTGTCCCTTTTGTGGCAGTTTAGACACTGCATTTCCCGGCATACCCCGGTTTTGGATATAGTGTCTAAGTCCATAACTATATTTGGTATGTAATTGACCTGACCCGGCATGGTCCATTTGGGTTGCATGACATCATGCACTTGGATAGACTAAATGAGAGAAATAAGATTCATATGGTTTATTAATATACTATAAGTTCTAATATATTAATAATAAGAATAATAATAATTAGTTAGTATTGATCAATAATTAGTTTAGAATTAATTATGTGATCAAAAGAAGACTAATTAAATATATGGGTTGATTGTGTCAATCATCCATAACTTATATAGTGGGCCAAGGCTCCATGGATTATCAAGTTGGGTTAAACCCATAAGATGCTCCATTGATGATCCATGGGGATTACATAACCCATGGGTCATGGAAATGAAAGGTCATGACAATTAGGGTTTACATGGTGTAACCCTAATTGTAACATACTATATAAAGAAGCTATTATTCACCATTTTCAGCCACTAGAGTGAATAAAAGAGGGATAGCCAAAAATACTAAGTTTTCTTATTCTCTTAAGAGTTTATTCCAAGTGTACTTGGTGTTGTGTGAATCATTTGAGGCATCACACTTGAGGTGCTAGGCTCACAAGGTTTCAAAGGAATCCAAGCTACAAAGAGGTATGTAATTCTTACTAACTATTAGAATAAAAGATCCCCATGTATGCTAGATAGGATTATGAACCTTAGAAAATCATTTTGCATGTATCTTAGTCAAACATAAATCCAAGGTTTCTATGGTTGCATGTACACCATAGGAGTGTTAGAATGCTCAAAACCCAACAGTGGGATCAGAGCCTAGGCTTGTTTGTTTGATACTTGATGCAAAATAGCTGAAAAACGCAGTTTTTTGTTCACTGCCCCCAAGAACTCGTTGAGTCCAAGGGGAGACTCGACGAGTCCATGAAGAAATGCATGCAACACGTCGAGTCAGTTCATGCACTCGACGAGTACATACTGTAGTGTTCAGATTTTCGAGTTATGCTGCTAGAAATGGACTAGAAACATTACCCTAAACTGTTTTAGTGTTTAAAAACTTGTTTTAGTTGGTGTAATGTTTATGCTTATCCATTTACAATGGATATTATAAAAAATTACAAGTTTTATATAAGTTTGTTATGATTCTTGAAATTCTTGATAATCATGTTCTTGAACTTATGAATTTAGATGGTCATAGGAATTATTTGTAATCTCCATGTTAGTGAATTCTTGATCATTATGTATTTAAATGGAGTCCATAACTTGTCCTCAAGTTATGGAGAAACTAAGAGTCACACTTGAATTAAAACCATTAAAATAACACAAGAGTTATGAAAATGAAGATTCTTCATTTTAATACTCTAATAAACTCATAACTTATGAGAAATGAAAAGTTTTGAAAGTTTACAAAACATGCCTTCAATTTTTGGAACAAGTAAAGTCATAATTAAAACTTTAGTTCCAACCCCTAGAATTTTAAATATTATTCAACCCTTATTCTCTATAATATTATAAGTGAATAATAATTATATGTGTATAAGATCAAAGTCGTTTTACCATTAGTAGGCCTCATTCACGAAGCCGGTCTATAAGGGGGGTATAAGGTTGTTGCCTATAAAATGGCAACTTAATGGGTGTCTATTCTCACCCACCGCTTCCTTGATCGGTGGAGGGTCGTTAGCCGGAAAGGTAGAACAATGACAATAATTCTCATAATAAGTATTATGAATATACTAAAGTAACTAAACTTTTATTAATTCCCAATCTTAGTTACTTTAAGAAAATGTGAATAAGGTGCTAATCCATAAAGCTACACTTTGCACTTTGATTAAGTCGTTAGTGGAGCGTGTGTGGTTAACCGGCACACTAACTTGGACTTATCAAGTTAGGCGAAGGGTGACTTAATGTTTATCATAGTATCGTTGGAGCATGTGTGGTTAACTGGCACTTCGATTGAGGGCTAATACATTAAGTGTACCAGGTACCTTGCATGGTTACTTCACACCTTGTTTTGTGATCCTCGGCATCCCGGTCACAAAACTTGAATGGCACACTCGAGATTGAAATATGCCATTGAAAATTTCAATGAATATCAATGAACCTAAGAATTTCTAAACCATTTAAAACTTGATAATATTTATTCCGTTTTATGGTGGAAATGGATGAATCGTCATTCACCTACCTTCAAATATTTTATAGCTTGGATTACGGCATCCCTCTTCTAATTTATAAAATATTGTGTTGGGTCCTAGCTTTAATATAGCATTTTGGTGCTTTATTAAGGACTATCCTGAAATCTAATCTAAACTTATTCTTTCATTTCAGATGTCTTCCAATAACAATGCTTCTGGCTCAAACCCTACTGGCTCCTTCTGTCTCATGAACCTTTGTGGGAGAGTCATCTTTGATGGATCCAATTTTATGGATTGGATAAGAAACATCAGGATGGTCACTCGCTATGAGGACAAAGAATATGTCCTTGGTAGGCTATATTGATCCTAGATATGATTAAATAACTGCCCAGATATTAAGACTGTTGCAATACCACATCACTCCCAAACACATGTCGGTCACATCTCGAATGAATATAGTTGATTAGGCTATATTGATCCTAGATATGATTAAATAACTGCCCAGGTTTGACCACAGTGTTAAACCTTTAAATACTTATGTTCTGTTCTTCTTGTGATACTTGTTCTAGTATGTATATATGTATAAGCATGCATGTATACTTTTATACAGTATTGTTATATATTTAGAATATATGATTATCCATAGCACTTCAGCCCCATTGTATTTATAGTTGTAAATCTTTTATCGGATGATATACTTAGTTCACTATAAACAATGCTCTGGTACCAATCTGTCGCACCCCAAAACCGTAACAACGGAAACGTTCGGGGGTGGAGGACGTCATTTTTAGTATCACAAGACATGCATCATAGTAATTAAAGTAATAAACAACCATTTCATTAGAAAGAAAGTGTTTACAAAGTATGTGGTTCACATAAAATAGACTACAAAGTAAATAACAAAAGAAGACTTGAAGCTATATTGCTCCATCTTCTGAATCCCAGTGCGCATACTTGTCTACTGGTCTCCTGAGAATACAAGTTATTTTGAAAGAGTAGATCAACATTTAAGCTGGTGAGTTCATAAGATTTTAGTGATGTAAGAAGTTGTAAGAAAGTTGTAAGTTCTCTTTAGAAAAGTTCGTCTGTTCCTCCAGAAAATCCTATATTTCCTGCTTTGATGAAAGATAAGTAAAAATGACTCTACAATCCTTTTTATGAATACTAAATGGATACAAGTTATATAAAATCCAGAGTAAACAAGCAATCGGTTGTGTGTATCTGCCCTAAGCCCATAACCAAATAAGGAACAGGAAGGGGGGCGGAAGGCACACATCCCATTGTTTGTTAGAACTTCGTCGTATATAACCCTGGTGTATTCACTTGGTACTCATGGAGTTAACTGTAATAGTTCCTTTATATTTGATGAAAAGATTATTTAAGAAAACCCTTATTTCTTTTATGCAAAAATGGTAACCACAGTGGTTCCTTCTATGATCACTTAGTTTATACTAGCTATATATAATCTAATATCGAATAAATATTTAATTATGTGAACCTGCCCTAAGCGCACAACCAAACAAGGAACAGGAAATGAGGCGGAAAGCACACATCAAACTACCTATCGGGTATTAATTATATATAACCTTGGTGTATAAACTAAGCTTTTACACAGTTACCCAACTAAGGTCCTTTAAGTTTATTCTAGTTTAATAAAATGGATTAAACCCTTTATTGGTAAGTTTCTAGTTTTGTATATTAAATTTTCTAATTGAAACGTATGTTTTGTACTACAAAACGGTGCATTGAATTAGTGTCTATGACCTAGCCCATACCTGGTACTCCTTATGATTACTTGATGTATACGGAATATATATAAACCTAAGATCGAATAGATAGTAGGTTGGCTGAATCTGCTCTAAGCCCACATCCTACTACCTGTCGGATCCGATTAATTTATATCCCTGATGTATATACAAAGGAATCATAAAGTTAGCATTATAGGACCCCTTTCTACTGAATGTACTAGGCTCGACTGTTCTATTCTTCGTTTGCAAAATGTAAGTTTTCCCTAGTTTATAACTATCTTTACTCGAAAATAGTTTGCAATAACTTTCAATTGGAACTGTCACAATATGAAAGTAACACAATTTAAAAAGAGTTTTTGAAATGTTTTGATCACTTATAAAAGGCATAAGTAATCTTTTGAAGGATGTTTATAACAAACATTTACACAATTATCATTGTGTTCAACTTGTATCCCCCCCCCCCTTAAAAGCATTTAAAACAGTTTCAAAGACTCATTATAGGGGTATGAACTCACCTTGTGTGGGTGATTCAAGTGAATATGCGCGTAAGGATGAGAAGTTCCACGAATAAAATCCCGAGACACAAACGAGTCCTAAATGACATATATTGACATATATTGGCATGAATATAGTGTTTAGAAGCAACCATATGCAAGGAAACACCTTTAGGGACTAGGAAACACTTGGACCAAGTGTTAGAATCACATGTGATTCATCTAAGGGATGTTTATGGCCACCAATTGGTGTTTACGGCCATGGGTTTACGGCCATAGAGCTTACAGCCGTAAAATCATGGTAAATTTTGCACAAAAGGGTGATTGAATGATAGGTAGCTTATGGGACTATGGCTCAACAAGAGGATAAGAAAAACTAACCTTTTATAAGGCTTTAAGGTGTTTACGACCAAGATGGATGAATTTACGACCAAGCAAAGAGTTTACGGCCATAAATACATGAACATTATGCACAAGATGGTGTTTTAAGGTCCTATCTATCATCCATTATGGGTTCAAGTTCTAATGCTTGGATACGAGAAGGGTTTGCGGCCAACATGTGACCAAAACATGGGTTTACGGCCATGGGAGATTCCATGGCCGTAAACTCTTGATGTTTATGCTAAGGTGGTTGTTTCAAGACATTGATCTAGTGTTTAACTTGTCTAACTAGATGATAGATGGAGTACTCACACTTTTGAGGGCCTTTGAGAAGTTTTCGGCCACCTAGAACAAGTGTATTTTCTTGGTGTTCTTGGTGAAAATTGATGATCTTTAAGACCTAAACAAAAGAGATGGTTTTATGGATGAAATCATAGGGTTGTACTAGATTAAGAAGAATAACAACTCAAAGATGGAAGAACACTTACATTTTTGAAGATCTAGTATGACAGGCTTGATGATACTTAAGAGAGAATGGACGTTTCTTGAGTTGAAAGTGTAAGAATGAAATAAAAGTGAAGGGAATGAGACTTAAGGGGGGATTTTACGGCCAACCTTGAGTTTACGGCCGAAAACTCAAGTGTTTTGGCCGTGGACTCCTTTTGGTGGTGATTAAGGCTTGAACGTTGTACAGTGACTCTAGCAGGTACTTCCTAACATCATTCCTTTAACGTACTAGGCTTAGAACACTCAAACAGCCTCTAAAAAGTGCTAAAAGATAGCAGGTGCGAGTTTAACTTAAGGTTTGATTGGCTTGATAGGACTTTCAAGACAAAAAAAAATTGGTTGTCACAAAAGATAGCAACACTTTACTCATAAATAAACACAACTTTTATTCATCATCAAATGTCAATTACACTTTACAAACTTCAGAGCTATCTAACTATTAAAACTAATATCATCCTTCAGTCCTATACGCCTCGCATGTTGGAGATTCTTAACCCTACTCAGTCCCTTCATCAGGGGATATGTTGGGTTCTCATCTGATGATACCATCTTTGCCACGAGGCATCCTTCTTCTATTCGATGTCTGATGAAATGGTATTTTTTGTCGATGTGTCTGGATCTCCCATGATCCCTTGGTTCTTTCGCTAAAGCAACTGCACTTTCACTATCACAGAAAACTTCCATAGGCTCCTTTATAGTTCGTACAACTCCAAGGTCTCCAATGAAGTTCTTTAGTCATATTGCATCCTTTGCTGCCTTGCTTGCTACAATATACAATGATTCGCAAGTTGAATTTGCCACTGTCTCCTGCTTGGAACTTATCCAAGTAATTGCTCCTCCGTTTAAGGTAAAGACCCAGCCTGAATGAGAGCGGAAATTATCCCTATATGTCTGGAAGCTAGCATCACTATACCCTACAAATCTCAAGTCATCACTCCCGCCGAGGGTAAGGACCCAATCCTTAGTCCTTCGCATGTACTTGAGGATATTCTTTATCGCGGTCCAGTGAGCCTTGCAAGGATTCCCCTGGTATCTGCTAACCATGCTCAAAGCAAAGGCTACATCAGGACGAGCATGTACTTGAGGATATTCTTTACCGCGGTCCAGTGAGCCTTGCAAGGATTCCCCTGGTATCTGCTAACCATGCTCAAAGCAAAGGCTACATTAGGACGAGTACAATTCATAGCATACATGATTGAGCCTACAACAGAAGTATAAGGTACTCGACTCATTTCTGCTATCACAGCCTCGGTACTCGGGCTCTTAGTCTTACTCAATCAAGCGTTACTCTGGATGGGTAACTTTCCTTTCTTGGAATCTTTCATGCTGAACAACTTTAGCACCTTGTCCAAGTAGTTACTCTGACTAGGTCCTATTAGTCTTTTACTCCGGTCTCTCAGAATCCTTATCCCTAGAGTATATGCAGCTTCTCCTATGTCTTTCATAGTGAAACACTTCCCAAGCCAGGACTTCATTTCCTCCAAGGTTGGGATGTCATTTCCTATGAGTAGTATGTCATCCACATACAATACCAAAAAGCTAACTATACTCCCACTAGCCTTGACATATACAAAATATTCATCTTCACTCCTCGAAAAGCCAAACTCTTTAACTTTCTCATCGAAACAAAGATTCCATCGCCAAGGTGCTTGTTTCAATCAATAGATGGATTTCTCAAGCTTACACACTCTATTATGGTATTTTTTTTACTGACGAAACCCTATGGCTGACACATGTAAACATCTTTAGCCAAACTTCCATTAAGGAAGGCGTTTTTAACATCCATTTGCCATATTTCATAATCATGAAATGTAGCAATGGCTAATAGAACCCTAATGGACTCAATCTTTGCTACTAGTGAAAAGGTCTCATCATAATCAACTATCGGAGTTTGAGAAAATACCTTTGCAACTAGTCGCGTCTTATATATGTGTACATTACCATTTATGTCGGTCTTCTTCTTGAAGATCCATTTGCACCCAACTGTCTTACGACCTGGTACATTATCACCAGGTTTCAAACTTGATTGTCATACATGGACTGTATCTCGCTGTCCATTGCCCCTTTCCATTTAGTAGACTCAGGGCCTGCCATGGCTTCCGCATAGTTGTTAGGTTCATCCAGACTTACCAGTGTCTCATCACTGATAAGTGTCTCACCGTCCACAGTAATATGGAAACCATAGTAGTCCTCAGGTGCTGTAACACCCAGTTTCCCAGGTATATTAATTTATGTCGTATTTCTTTAATTATGTAAGGTGAATCGACGAGTTGGTGCTTAGACTCGTCGAGTCTGGTCGTGACTGGATGACGTGGTTAATGATGGGACTCTACGAGTAAGGGGAGTGACTTGCCGTGTCAGATCTGGCGAAAGAAACCCTAATTTCTCGGGTTTGGGACCTATTTAAAGGCCCTTCTGGCCTTCATTTGCGGCTACCAGTCCATAGAGAGAAACCCTAGAGTGCTTGAGTGTTTTGAGAGAGAAAGGAAGCCATTCTTGACCTTGATGGTATTGTTTAGCAAGAAGAAGGAGGTCCTAGTCAAGAGGAAGCAAAGGAGGTTGCTATTCTGTCGATTTAAAGCTAAGATTATCGCATTTGAGGTAGTAATTCGACTCTTCTTCTGTTTTATGATGAATATATGGATTTAGGGTTTCTTGGGCCCTTGGTTAGGTTGATTTGATGTCCAAATAGTCCCTTTCGGGTGATGAGGCTTTGGATTTGGATCCATAGAGGTCCAGAGAGCCTTACTCATCAAGCTTTATGAAGAGCAATGGAGGTTATGACCTTGGGTTGTGGTATTTGGGGCTAAATCATCAGATATGGTCATATAGATGTTGTATGTGCATCAAGATAGAGACTTTACGTGATTATTGAGCTTGGGAAGGTTAGATCTAAGGATTAGATGAATAGATCTGATCTCAGAAGGTTGTTTGAGGGTGTGCATAAAATGAACTCGCCAAATCCATGAGCAGACTCGACGAGTTAGAGCGGGTTGTCCCGTGACTCAGATCAGTGGATGACTCTCCGAGTTAGGTGAGTGACTCGGTGAGTCAGAAAGGATTCAAAGGACTCGAGTTCACGTATGGACTCGACGAGTCTATGCAAGACTCGACGAGTCGGGTCAAACGTTGACCGTTGACCAACGTTGACCAGGGTTGACTAGTGTTGACTTAATAGTGTTAGTCAAACTAAGTCAGGAAAGTATTAATTAGAGATGTACTTATGATATAGGAGGAGGATACGTCGGGGAATCGAGCACGAGTGATTATCCGACATCAGCGAGGTGAGTCTTCTCACTATGACATACCCGATGGGGTAATTATGTGTGACTGGAAGGTCTTATGTGTATGATGTTTATGCGATGCATGTTATATATGTGATATGTTATGATATGAGTATGATGATATGGACCGGAAGGTCAACAGAGTATGGGCCGGAAGGTCAACAGAGTTATGGGATGGAAATCCCCTGAGACACTTGGATCGGAAGATCCTATAGAGTTATGGCCTAGAAAGGCGTATGTGTTGTATGTGGTATTTTGGGGAACTCACTAAGCATTTATGCTTACCGTTTGTGTGTTATGTGTTTCAGGTACCAGTGATGATCGCGGGAAGGCGCCAGCATGATCAGTACACACTTGCAGATGATATGTTTTTGAGATCTTTGTATATGGATTATGTATTGTGTTTTTGTGAAAATATTGGATATATGATTTTGGGATGATTTAGAAATGAAATGTTTTATTAAAATTAAATGAAAAATTGTTTGAAATTTAACGGTGTTACAAATTGGTATCAGAGCCTTGGTTTGAGGGATTCAGATTCACCTTCGGCTGTATTTGAACTCAAATTGAGGATTTGAGAAAGATTTTCATAAAATAAACAATTTTTCTAAAGAGTAAAAGAATTTGGAAGATACGCAAGGAAGCAGTGTGTACGATCAGCCAGCGCCCGAACAGTGATTTCCCAAATTACCCTTACATTATGTGTTATGTGATATATTGAAATGTGTTATACATGCTAGAGTAGGCTAGGTATTCATATTAGGACTAGAGTGGCCTGATTTGTGATGCCTTAGCCTAGGAAGATTTCTGTTGCCATGGGATGCTTAGAATGAGTAGGTAGCAGTGAGGTGCTATGAGAGTCTACCGAAGGGTAGTTTATGTGTGGAAAGAGATAGAGTACTTGTGACTTGGGATCCTTTGAGGATTACTTGGGATGAATGTTGGTGCGGTGTGGAAGGTAGTATTGGGCCCGTACTACTGGAAACACCGGATCAGTGTGCAGTCCAAGTAGGAATCCTTAGGATACTAGGAATCAAGTAGGGTTGGGTTATCGAGTGCGAGTATACTAGAGTGAGTCCCTGATATTTTTATGTTGTATTTCATAGGTATCATGGTTGGGAAGCGCCACAGACCAGAGACCAGCGGGGGAGGCTTGAGTGATGAGGAGCTTCGCCAGATGATTCATGAGGAGGTGGTTGCTGCCATCCGAGCTGAGATTCCAGAAATGTTCGGGTCTATTAAGACCACACTGATTGAGACCTTTGATGAGCGGTAGACTGCTCTTACTGTTGCTGCTGTTGTTGCGGCCACTGCAGTTGTCGCTGCCGCCAGGCCAGAGGGGCGTGACTCATTGCTGTACCGAGACTTTAGTAACACGAAGCCACCAGAGTTTGATGGGACGCAGGACCTGATTGCTGTGATGAGATGGATATCTGATATTGAAGGATGCTTCTACACCTGTTCGTGTCCATAGCATCTAAGGGTTCGATTTGCGTTGAGCCAGCTTCTCTTGGGAGCGAAGGATTGGTGGAACTTTGTGACTGCGCATCTTAGTTCTGTGGAGATTTCAGCGGTGACCTGGGAGAGGTTCACCACCCTGTTCATAGATGAGTACGTTCCCCCGGTGGAAAGGGAACGGTTGGCTCAGGAGATCTTGACCCTCAAGCAGGGTACTGATTCAGTTATTATGATCACCAAGATGTTTCATTAGTGGAATGTTCTGCCCTAAGCACGTGTCGACCGAGCAGGCACCTATGAGCCGATATCTGAGTGTTCTGAGGAGAGACATTCGTGAGTTTGTGGCGAACTCATCATACCGGACATTTGTTGAGCTCCAGGAAAATGCCAAGAAGAGGGAGATAGAGCTGGAGACTCAGGCCAGGGAGGAGGTCGAGTCTCAGAGCAAGGATCGCCGACCGACACAGTCTCAGCCGGCGGCCAAGCAGGGAAAGCCCGCCGATTCGAGATATGGGGGACAGAAGGGCCGCACTTGCGTGAAGTGCGACAAGGGTCATGATGGGGTTTGTAGGTTTGGTGCTTGTTAAAAGTGTGGCAAGGAGGGGCATATTGCCAAGCATTGCCCCTAGGGGTTCATGGTTTGCTTTCATTGCAACCAGACCGGACATCGGAGGGCCGAGTGTCTGCAGTTGAGGGGGATAGCATAGGGGACGCCGCAGGGATTTGCCCCTGGTACTACACGAGCTATTGAGGGTCGGCCAGTGAAGGTCGAGGCGCCGAAGGCGCGAGGGAGATCGTTCCAGCTGACAGCGGAGGAGGTCCGTGCAACACTCGACGTCGTGGCTGGTATGTATTCTATTCATATTTATTTATGTTGTAATGAGATCTTGTGTTTATATTATGTTATGCATATGTACGTTTCTTGTGAATTATGTACCTCCATTGGTGTCATTTGACTCGGGTGCGAGTCGTTATTTTGTGTCATTAGCATTCAGTTGGCACATCAGTATCTAGCAAGAGGTGATGAGTCGACCTTTGCGTGTTTCTATAGTTGACGAGCGAGCAGTGTATGCCACAGATGTGATTCGGGGGTGTGTACTTGAGATCTTTGGCGTTGGCTTCCCGATAGATCTGGTCCCGATTGCGATGGGGGACGTATGTGTTATCGTGGGATGGATTGGTTGAGCCGATTTGTGGCAGTAATAGACTGTGAGCAGCAGCTGGAGATGATCTGAGATCCTAGTGGGGGAGTGCTGATAGTTTATGGTGAGGGGACTCGTAATGGGTCAGCATTCTGTTCGGCTGCCAGGGTGAAGCAGAGTTTGCAGCAGGGTTGCAAGGTGTTCATAGCCTATGTGATGGATACACGGGAGGCCTCTAGGAGGAGAAGTTTGTTTGGTGATGTCCTGATAGTGCGTGAGTTCCCGGACGTATTTCCCGAGGAGTTGCCGGGTGCGCCTCCTAAGAGGCAGGTGGAGTTTCGCATCGATTTGATTCCCAGGTTTGCGCCTATCGCTAAGGCACCTTATCGCCTAGCACCGCCGGAGATGCAGGAGTTATCATCACAGCTGCAGGAGTTATTGGGGAAGGGGTTTATTCGTTCGAGCAACTCGCCTTGCGGTGCGCTGATCCTCTTCGTTAAGAAGAAGGATGGTTCACACCGGATGTGTATTGATTACCGGGAGTTGAACAAGTTAACGGTTAAGAACCGTTATCCATTGCAGAGGATTGATGACTTATTTGATCAGCTGCAGGGGGCATCTTGGTTCTCCAAGATTGATCTGAGGTCTGGATATCATCAGATGAGGGTGCCTGATGAGGATATCCAGAAGACGGCGTTCAGGACGCGTTGTGGGCACTATGAGTTCGTGGTGATGCCTTCCGGGCTCACCAATGCGCCAAAAGAATTCATGGATCTCATGAACAGAGTATGTAGGCCGATGCTGGATCGATCAGTGATTGCGTTCATTGATGACATTCTGGTGTATTCTAGATCCCGGGAACATCATGAGGAGTACTTGAGAGAGGTTCTTAAGGTGTTGAGATCGGAGAGGCTTTATGCCAAATTCTCCAAGTGTGATTTCTGGTTATGGGAGGTCCAGTTCCTAGGACATCTTGCTAATCAGGATGGGATATTGGTTGATCCAGCCAAGATTGAGGTAGTGATGAGTTGGGAAGTGCCAAAGTCTGCTATCGAGATCAGGAGTTTTCTGGGGTTGGCAGGTTATTATCGGAGATTCATTCAGGATTTCTCTAAGATTGCAGTGACACTCACTAGGTTGACCCGGAAGGGTGTTGCCTTCTCATGGGGTCCAGAGCAGCAGACCTCGTTTGAGACTCTTCACCAAAAGTTGTGTGAAGCCCCAATGTTATCCCTTCCAGAGGGAGTTGATGATTTTATGGTTTACTGTGATGCATCGATATCTGGGTTAGGTGTAGTGATTATGCAAAGGGGGCATATGATAGCATATGCATCGATGCAGCTGAAGCCTCATGAGGTGAGGTATCCCACTCATGATCTGGAATTGGGGGCAGTAGTGTTCGCCCTTAAGATCTGAAGCCACTATCTGTATGGGGTTTGGTGTGCCATATACACGGACCACAAGAGTTTGATGTATTTGATGGATCAGCCCAACTTGAACATTCGGAAGAGGAGATGGTTGGATGTGGTAAAGGATTATGATTGTGAGATCCTGTACCACCCGGGCAAGGCGAATGTGGTAGCTGATGCCCTGAGTCGGAGGGTAGAGAGTGCCCTGATCCGAGGTATGTGTATGAGGATGACTGTGATGACTCCGGTGTTGGGTGCCATCCGGAAGGCCCAGGCCGAAGCCGTGAGACCGGAGAACTGTACGAAAGAACGGGTGATTAGGTAAGTATCTGAGTTTGTGACTGATAGCCGAGGGCTTATGACATTTCAGGGTTGTATCTGGGTGCCGTTTATTGGCGGGGCACGTAGCATCTTAATGGAGGAGACGCATCGATTGAGGTTCTTGATCCATCCCGGGGCCACCAAGATGTATTTGGATCTGAAGATATATTATTGGTGGCCATGCATGAAGAGGGATGTAGCGTGGGTTGTAGAGATGTGCTTGACCGGTCATCAGGTTAAAGCCGAGCACCAGCGTCCACATGGTAAGTTGCAGCCACTCGAGGTTCCCAGGTGGAAGTGGGAATAGATCTCTATGGATTTCATCACCAAGTTACCTAGAATCCAAAGGGGTGTCGATGCGATTTGGGTGATAGTGGATCGACTGACGAAGAGTGCCCACTTTCTTTCTATCAGTGAGAGCTCTTCTGCGGAGAAGTTGGCAGAGATGTATGTGAGGGAGATAGTGTCTCGGCATGGGGTACCGATTTCGATTGTGTCGAATCAGCATGTACGTTTTACTTCTATGTTCTGGAAGAAGTTTCATGAGGAGTTGGGTACTAGATTGCATTTCAGCACTGCTTATCACCCTCAAAGCGATAGTCAGAGTGAGTGGACTATTTAGACGCTTGAGGACATGCTTCGTGCATGTGTAGTTGATTTTGGAGGGAGTTGGGACACATATCTGCCTTTGGCTGAGTTTTCCTATAACAACAGCCATCATTCGAGCATCGGTATGCCTCCTTTTCAGTTGTTATATGGGAGAAGGTGTTGGACTCCCATTTGTTGGGGAGAAGTAGGGCAGCGGCTGATGGGTAGCACAGAGATAGTACTACAGACCACCGAGCAGATTCAGCAGGTCAGATAGAGGTTGTTGATAGCCCAAAGTCGTCAGAAGAGTTATGCGCATAGATGACGGTCAGAGCTCGAGTTTCAGGTGGGTGATTTCGTTCTCCTGAAAGTCTCACCTTGGAAAGGTGTGATTCGATTTAAGAAGAGAGGCAAGTTGGGGCCTCGGTATATTGGTCCTTTCAGGGTGACTGCTAGGGTGGGCAGGGTAGCTTATCGTTTAGAGCTATCTGCAGAGTTGAGTCAGATCCATGACACCTTCAACGTGTCTCAGTTGAGGAAGTGTATCACCGATGAGTCAGCAGTGGTTCCATTAGAGGACATTCAGGTCGATGCGAGCCCGAACTATGTTGAGAGGCCGATCGCAATTCGGAATAGGAGGATCAAGGTTTTGAGAAACAAGGAGGTGTCATTAGTTCAGGTCCAGTGGCAACATCGGAAGGGGTTCGAGCTGAGTTGGGAGCCGGAGTTAGAGATACATGAGCAGTATCCAGAGTTATTTGTTGAGCGAGACTTAGTGGGAGAAGTCTGATTCTAGTGGGCGAGAATTGTAACACCCAGTTTCCTAGGTATATTAATTTATGTTGTATTTCTTTAATTATGTAAGGTGACTCGACGAGTTGGTGCCCGAACAGTGATTTCCCAAATTACCCTTACATTATGTGTTATGTGATATATTGAAATGTGTTATGCATGCTAGAGTAGGCTAGGTATTCATATTAGGACTAGAGTCGCCTGATTTGTGATGCCTTAGCCTAGGAAGATTTCTACTGCCGTGGGATGCTTAGAATGAATAGGTAGCAGTGAGGTGCTATGAAAGTCTACCGAAGGGTAGTTTATGTGTGGAAAGAGATAGAGTAATTGTGACTTGGGGTCCTTGGAGGATTACTTGGGATGAATGCTGGTGTGGTGTGGAAGGTAGTATTGGGCCCGTACTACTAGAAACACCGGATTAGTGTGCAGTCCAAGTAGGAATCCGTAGGATACTAGGAATCAAGTAGGGTTGGGTTATCGAGTGCGAGTATACTCGAGTGAGTCCCTGATATTTTTATGTTGTATTTCAGAGGCATCATGGTTGGGACGCGCCACAGACCAGAGACCAGCGGGGGAGGCGTGAGCGATGTGGAGCTCCGCCAGATGATTCATGATGAGGTGGCTATTGCCATCCAAGCTGAGATTCCAGAGATGTTCGGGTCTATTAAGACCACACTGATTGAGACCTTTAATGAGCGGTACGCTGCTCTTACTGATGTTGTTATTGTTGCGGCCACTGCAGCTGTCCCTGCCCCAGGCCACAGGGGGGTGACTTGTTGTTGTCCTGGGAGTTCAGCAACACGAAGCCACCAGAGTTTGATGGGGCGCAGGACCTGATTGATGTGATGAGATGGATATCTGACATTAAGGGATGATTCTACACCTGTTCGTGTCCAGAGCATCTGAGGGTTCGATTTGTGCTGAACCAGCTTCGCATGGGAGCAAAGGACTGGTGGAAGTTTGTGACTGCGCATCTTAGTTCTGCGGAGATTTCAGCGGTGACCTGGGAGAGGTTCACCACGCTGTTCAGAGACGAGTACATTCACCCCGGTGGAAAGGGAACGGTTGGCTCAGGAGTTCTTGACCCTCAAGCAGGGTACTGAGTCAGTTACTATGATTACCAGGATGTTTCATGAGAGGGCGATGTTCTTCCCTGAGCATGTGTCGACCGAGCAGGCACGTATGAGCCGATATCTTGTTCTGAGGAGAGACATCCATGACTTCGTGGCGAACTCATCATACCGCACATTTGCTAAGCTCCAGGCAAATGCCCGGAAGAGGGAGATAGAGCTGGAGACTCAGGCCAGGGAGGAGGCCGAGTCTCAGAGTAGGGATCGCTGACCGGCACAGTCTTAGTCGGCTGCCAAGCGGGGAAAGCCCGCCATTCGAGATCTGGGGGACAGAAGGACCGCACTTGCAGGAAGTGCGGAAAAGGTCATAATGAGGTTTATAGGTCTGGTGCTTGTTACAAGTATGGCAAGGAAGGGCATATCGCCAAGGATTGCCCTAAGGGGTTCATGGTTTGCTTTCATTGCAACGAGACCGGACATCGGAGGGACGAGTGTCTGCAGTTGAGGGGGACAGCACAGGGGACGCCGCAGGGATCTGCCCCTGCTGCTACACAAGCCATTGAGGGTCGGCTAGTGAAGGTTTTTTTATATTTTGCATCAAGTATCAAACAAACAAGCCTAGCCTCTGATACCACTGGAAGGTTTTGAACATTCTAACACTCCTAAGGTGTTCGTGCAACCCTAGAAACCTTGGATCTATGTTTGACTAAGATACAAACAAAATTAATTTTCCAAGGTTCATAATGATATCTAGCATACATGGGGAACTTTTACAACGTAAAGTAAGCTAGAACAACATACCATGTAGTAATTTGGATTCCTTGAAAACCTTATGAGCCTAGCACCCTAAGTGTGATGCCTCAAATGTCTCACACAACACCAAATGCCTTTGTAATGACTTGAGAGAAATGTCACACACTTAAAAATCGGCTATGCCCTCTCACTCTTGCTTAATTGGCTGATTTTGGTGAACATGATGATCCTTATATAGTTTGTTACAATTAGGGTTACACCATGTAGACCCTAATTGTCATGACCTTTCATTTCCATGACCCATGGGTTCTATAACCACCATAGAGCATCCATGGAGCATCCTATGAGTTTTAGCCCAACTTGATAATCCATGGAGCATTAGCCCACTATACAAGTATGAGTGATTTACACAATCAACCCATATATTCAATTAGCCACCTTTTTTTCTCACTTATTTAATTCTAAATTAATTATTGATCAATACTAATTACATAATATTATTAATATATTAGAACTTATAATATATTAATACACCATAAGTGTTATGTCTCTCATTTTAGTCTATCCAAATGCATGATTCCATGCAACCCATATAGACCATGTCAAACCGGGTCAAGTACATAGTAGAAATAGTTATGGACTTAGACACCTTATCCAACATAACATTACACAACAACTTATCTTTTTTGTCTTGAGGAGTCTTGTCCACATCAGTTAAGAGTTTGTTGTACTCCTTTTGACTCTTAATAGTTCTATTTGTTCCAGAATGAACAAAAAGACCGAATGTTATTGCTTCCCATATAAGATAACCATTGTCTTCGAAATCGAGGACATAGTCCTCAAAGTGATGCGTCCAAATTTCACAATCTTGAGTGTATAGATCAGGATTCTGGTTGTGGATCCAATGATGTTGGAGATATTGATCGGATTGGTTTGTGAATCATCGTGAGACATGATGACCTTTTTCAGATATCTGAAAAGAATCATACATGTATAGATTGGATTAGGGTTTTATCAAAAGCAATAAACAACGTCAATGAAGAGATGACGGCTCCTACAGATTCGATAAAAGCGAAAACCCTAAAAATATTCTTCCAACAGAATAGATGCGTATGTATTACACAGTCTCCTACTCTGATACCAATTGAAGAGAATAATATTCTCTAAGATCAATAGATTCAAACAGATATCAATAAGACAATAACAAGTAATAGAAAACGATAAACACCACGATGACTCAAACGAGTGTCGAATGATTAATTTGCTCCACCTTAGAAGAATTCAATGACAATTGCTACTGTAGAGGTGTGCTAGGGTTACAGTACAAGATGTGTAAAATAATTATCAAGAAGTGTAATTAATATAATGCATGCATGCACTATATATATACTAAACCCTAAAAAACAAAACATGGCTGGACAGGTCCAGACCGGGTATACAAATGGAGCTAAGAGCTAAACCCAATGACGCAACCTCTTAAACTCAACAACTAAAATGAAAACTTTTCTATTTAGGGACCAATTCTGTCAACAACTTCAAAGTACTATAACTCCTTCGTTCTAAGTCCGTTTCCGACGAACCTTATATCCACGAAAGGTGGCATGAAGCCCTACGCTCCTAGCTCCACCTCAAGCTTTAAAACTTTTCGAATATAACCTGAGACCCATGAAAGACCGAATCGTCAGATTACACTTATACCCTTGGCCTCTGAAGACACAATCAAACACTTTCAAAACTGGGTGTTACACGAGTATGTTGTGTTGCCTGTACAACCGTATGTTATCTGTACTTACCGGTTATCCTCTAGTGGAGTGCCCTTGGAACTGTCTATGGTCACGTAGTATAGCCTAAGAACTCTTGATCTAGGCTTTCTAATATGTTTCTTGTTTGGTTGTGCCTCTAGAGTAGGATCATCTGTTCAAGTGGCTATCTCACCTCTCATTACGTATGGTTATGCATTTTGATGGAGGATGGCTGGTAGTATGACTGTATTCAGTGAGAGGACTCGTAGGCGGTAGTGAGTTGTATGTTGATGTTTGCCGGTATTATGTGCCTACTTGATCCTTGTTTGTTTATATGTCGACATATGGTAGTAGTGGGTTGAGACGGTCCTGCTTTGTGATGTAGGTCAAGATACCCGATGCGGTCCAGCTATTAGCCGAAGGCACATAGGCTCTAGTAGAGCGGTTGGGTTGAGGCAGTAGGCCAACAAACCCTAGGGTATTCCAACCTGAATGTTGATTGGACCCGATGCATACTTGTATGTTTATTGTATGGGGTATTTTGGGTGAAACTCATAAGGTTTATGCTTATCCAGTTGTTTATTATTTTAGGTATAATCAGAGATTATAGGAAGGCGAAGGCGGGACTGTACACACTCATCGGCAACAATGAGGATTTCACGTTCATCATGATACTCTGATTTTTAATAAATGTAAATTGGGAATAAACAGTTTTCCTAATAATGAATTTTATAAATTAGGAAGTTTTACCTTAATAAAAATGGAAAACATTGGTTATGAAAAATGGGATGTTACATCCAAGAAGCCCACATTCTAAACTTACACTACCCATAACAACATTTCACTAATAAGTCTCCTACTATCATTTTTTATAACATAACTGATAACCATTTTCTATAGCATACTTACACATCATATGTTTAAGTTGTTTAGGACTCACAAATCTCATACCTAATGCATATTTCTGTTTTTTCCGATGAACATTCTCATTATAAATAGCCTGGTCAGTGGATATTACCTCATCCTCGTGTAAATGATCATATGGCTCTTCACGAGGTGGACTATGGGGGGTGACTTGCTCATTTAGCACAACTTACTTAAAAACTTATCATCTTTTGTCTTGTTCATAGGAATGCACTCATCAGGTTCTGTGTCCACTTCCATATGAATGACATCATCTTGCTCACCTTGCAAATCCTCCCTCACACCTTGGATATCATCCCAACCAACATGTAAATCCTGCATGTCGATGTTGGGTTTTGAGCATTCTAACACTCCTAAGTGTACATGTAACCCTAAATACCTTGGATCTATGTTTTATCTATTATACATGCAAATATGAACTTTCCAAGATATTCATCCTAACTAGCATAATAACATTGATTAATATGAACATATCAAGTTCGAATTACATACCTCTTTGATGTAGAATGTCTTCATGAAGCTTGATTGCCTAGTGCCCCAAGTGTGACGCCTCAAATGGTTCACATAACACCAAATACACTTGGAATAGATTAGAGAGAAATCCACACTTCATGAAATCGGTTAGCCCTTCATTCTCACACATAGTGGCCGATTTTTCCTAACAATATGATCTTTATATAGTGTCATAATTAGGGTAAACCCTAATTGTCATAGCTTTCCATTTCCTTGGATCCATGGGTTCAAATACACCATGAAGCATCTTATGGGTTTTAGCCCAACTTAACAATCCATGGAGCATAAGCCCACTATATAAGTATGGATGATTTACACAATCAACCCATATATTTAATTAGTCTTCTTTTGATCACTTAATTAATCCTAGATTAATTCTTGATCAATACTAATTAAATAATCTTATTAATATATAAGAACTTATAATATATTAACCAACCTTAAGTGTTATTTCTATCATTTTAGTCTATCCAAATGCATGATGCCATACAACCCAAATGGACCATGCCGAGTCGGGTCAAGTCTTACCAATTATAGTTATGGACTTAGACATTAATCCAACAATCTCCCACTTGGATAAGTCTAAAACTATTATTGCGTATGAATTTAGGAACCGGCTGGAAATCGTAGCTCTCAAAAGCTTCTGTCGAACTCTGACCTTGTAGAAGAACTCTGACCTTTGTCAATGACTTGTCCATTAGATAAGGGATCATATATTCCTCCACTAGTTTATAACCCGTGGGAACCACGGTTATAAAATTAATCAAACTTTTATAGTAAAAACTCAATTAATCAGTTATTTTAAATAAATTATTAATTTAAAAATATTTTTATTAGTTATATGAAATTATAATCGTTGATTCAAATAAATATGTAAAATTGATTTTTAATATATATTAGATATTTTTATTTTTGAATTAATGAAAACAATAATATAAATTTTAAAATTTAAAATAGATAATAAATACATTGACAAATAACATCACATTAATGAGGAGGTCTAATAAATTTAAAATGGAGAACTAATAGATTGACAAGTGGCAACACATTAATTAAGAGGTCTAATATGGTGACACATGGCAAGAACACTACTCTTTTATTAGTATAGGGATGCTAGATATCATATGGACTGAGACATGGATTATAAACATTTTCTCTGTCCATTTATTGTTTCTCGATTTCCGATTTATGACGACAGCTGACTAATTGAACAAATCAAATCAGTCCAGACCCATCCGAGCACTTACATTTTGTTGGATAAGGTGTCTAAGTCCATAACTATTTCTGGTAAGTACTTGACCCGACCCGGCATGGTCCATTTGGGTTGCATGGCACCATGCAATTGGATAAACTAAATAAGAGAAATAACACATATGGTTTATTAATATATTATAAGTTCTAATATATTAATAATATTATTTAATTAGATTTGATCAAGAATTAGTTTAGAATTAATTAAGTGATCAAAAGATAACTAATTAAATATATGGGTGGATTATGTAAATCTTCCATATCTTATATAGTGGGCTAAGAGGCTCCATGGATTATCAAGTTGGGTTCCACCCATAAGATGCTCCATGGATGGTCCATGGAGTTAACCCATGGATCAAGAAATGAAGAGTCATGGAACATTAGGGTTTACCTAATGCAACACACTATATAAGCAATGTAACTCTCCCCAAAATTGGGTACACTAAGAAACAAGAGGGCTTGGCCAATTTTGCATGTGTTAGAGTATTCTCTCAAGTTTATTCTTTGTATTTGGTTTTGTGTGAAGCATTTGAGGCATCACACTTGAGGTGCTAGGCTCACAGGGTTTCAAGGAACACTTTCAACAACAAGGTATGTAGTTCTATCTTTTATACAACGAAAATTGTACCCCATGTATGCTAGATAGGTTCATAACCTCGGAAAACAACTTTGCATGATTATTAGAAAAACATAGATCCAAGGTTATTAGGGTTGAATGTACACTTAGGAAGTGTTAGAATACTCAAAACCCATCAGTGGTATCAGAGCCTAGGCTTGCTTGTTTGATTTTTGTGCAAACTGCTTGAAAAATCGAGTTTTCTGCTTTCTGCCTGTATGAACTCGCCGAGTCCATGGGGGGACTCGACGAGTCCATGACCAAATGCAAGCTACTCGTCGAGTCTGTTCATGCACTCGACGAGTATAGGCTTCAGTTTTCAGAATTTCGATTTTTGTTGTTGGAAATGGACTATGAACATTACCCTAAACTATTTTGGTGTTTTAAAACTTGTTTTAGTTGGTGTAACGTTCACATTAATCCATTTACAATGACAAATTATCAAAATTACAAGTTTTAAGTGTAATTTTTGATTCATGAAAGTGTTCATATTCATATTCTTGATCTTATGATGTTTAGATGATCATAGGAATTATTTGTGACCTATGTGGTAGATTAATTCATGATCATTATGTGTTTTAATGGAGTCCATTACTTGTCCTCAAGTTATGGAAAAACCAAAAGTTACTTTGTTTTAAAACCATTGAAAGAACACATGGGTTATAAAAATGAAGAGTCTTCATTTTTAATATTCTAATTAACTCATAAGTTACAAGAAATGAAAAGTTTTTGGAAAGTCACAAAACTTGCCCTCAAGTTTTGGAACAAGTAAAGTCTTGATTAAAACTTTAGTTCCAACCCTTAGAATTTTAAAAGTTAAAATTCAACCCTTATACTTGTAATATTATAAGTTAATAATATATATATATATATATATATATATATATATATATATGTATAACATCAAAGTCGTCTTTCCGCTAGTACGCCTCATTCACGAAGCCAGTCTATAAGGTAGGTATAAGGTTGTTGCCTATAAAATGGAAACCTAATGGGTGTCCACTCTCACCCACCGCTTGCTTGACTGGTGGAGGGTCATTAGCCGAACGGGTAGGACAAGGACTTATAAATTCTCATTAAAAGTATAATGATAATTATAAAGTAACTAAATGTTTTATTAAATTCCCAATCTTAGTTACTTTAGGAAAAATGTGAATATAGTGATAATCCATGAAATTACACTTTACACTTTGTCTAAGTCGTTAGTGGAGCGTGTGTGGTTAACCGGCACACTAACTTGAACTTAACAAGGTAGGTAAAGGGTGACTTAATGTTTGTCATAGTATCGATGGAGCGTGTGTGGTTAACCGGCACATCGATTGAGGGCTAATACATTAAGGGTACCAAGTAATTTGCATGGTTACTTCACACCTCGTTTTGTGATCCTCGACATCCCAGTCACAAAACTTGGAGGGCACACTCGAGATTGAAACATGACTTTGAAAAGTTCATTGAATCTCAAAAGAATCTAGGAGTTTCTAAGAACCAAATTAAATATTTTTAATATTTCGTCTTTGGTGGAAATTGGTGAATCATCATTCACCTACCTTTCAAATATGTTATTACTTAGATTACGGCATACCTCTTCTTAGTATAATATATTTTGATTGGTTCCTAGCCTAAATACTACATTTGGGTGTTTTATTAAGGACTATCTCTATTTCTAAGCTAAAATTTTCTTCTTTTCAAATTTCTGCAAACACAGCTGCTTCTGGCTCTAATCCTAATGGCTCCTTTTCTCTAATGAACTTGTGTGGGAAAGTCACTTATGATGGATCCAACTTTAATGAATGGATCAGAAACATCCAAATGATTACCCGCTACGAGGACAAAGAATATGTCCTCGATAAGGAGATTAAGGAGATTGATGAGACAGTTGCTACTCCTCAAGAGATCGCTGACTTTAGGGCACATGAAAGGGATGCCACCAAGGTGGCATGCATCATGATGGCCACTATGACAGCCGACCTCCAAAAGTCCTACAAGAACTTCTACCCTTTTGAAATGCACCAAGATTTGATGGAAAGATACCATCAAAGTGCAAGAAAAGAGAGGTATGAAATCATCTCCTCCATGATAACAACCCGCATGAAGGATGGTGAACCCATCACGGGCCACATGCAAAAAATGCAAAGATTTGTGGACCGTTTGCTGAAGCTTAATGTGAACTTCCCCGAGGAGCTTGCAATAGATATCATTTTGCACTCCTTACCTTCATGTTATGATCAATTCCGCTTGACATGCCACATGAATAAGGAAGAGGTCACTCTTAGCAAACTTGAAGGACTCTCAAAGACCACAGAAATTGGTCTTAAGGGTAAGACGGTTGTTACTACTCCTACTCCTACTAACTCCACCTCTGTCTTGGCAATCGGGAAAGGATGAGGGAAGAAGAGAAAGATTTCTTCGAAGGGTACCAAGGCTAGGACCCTTGATGGCTCTGCTTCAGGTGGAACCAAGAAAGGTTTCATCACTGCTTCTTCTGGCCCAAAAGAGGCTGAATGCTTCTATTGCCATGAAAAGGCACATTGGAAGCGGAACTGCCCAAAGTACCAGCAAGATGTGAAGGATGGGAAAGTCAAACCCAACCATGCAGGCATTTACACTATCTTATCTAATAACTCACCCCATTCTAACTCATGGGTCCTTGATACCGGTTGTGGTATTCATATCTATTCTGATTTACAGGGACTAAGAAGAAGTGAGAATGTGGAGCAAGGAAGAACAAACTTGATCATGGGAAACAGGAAAGCTTCACCTGTCACCAAGATTGGAGTTTATACTTTATCGCTAAGTAGTGGGTTTCATTTAGATTTGAATAAATGTTGTTATTCGCCAGAAATGGCAAGAAATATTATTTCCTTTCATGCATTGTATAAACAAGGTTTTAACTTTTCATTTGATAATGAAGTTGGTTCGATTAATGCTTTCTTTAATATTATTCTTTATTTTAAAACATTACCTTGTAACGGTGTATATGAAACTATATTTGTGGTTGATAACATAGGAAATAATGTTTTGTGTATTGATTCTCTTAATAATAATAACTTGGATAAAGCATCATTATGGCATTGTCGTCTTGGACATATAAGCAAGAAACGCATAGGCCAACTCCAAAAGGATGGAGTCTTGGAGTCATTTGACCAAAATTCAGATGATAGTTGCGAATCATGCTTACTTGGAAAAATGACAAAGTCACCCTTCACAGGTTCTTGTGAGAGGGGTGAAGGTGTGTTGGACCTTGTACACACGGATGTGTGTGGACCATTCAAACATGCCACAAGGGATGCTAATCGTTATTATTTGACTTTTACTGATGATTATAGTAGATATGGATATGTATACTTAATCAAGCATAAGTCAGAGACTTTAGAGAAAGGTTTAAGGAATTTAAATAGGAAGTTGAGAATCAGTTGGGCAGGAACATTAAGATGCTTCGATCCGATCGAAGTGGTGAGTATCTTAGTTCAGAGTTCCTCGACTATCTTACGGAATGTGGGATTGTCTCACAATTGACACCTCCCAGGACACCGCAGTTGAATGGTGTAGCTGAGAGGCGTAATCGAACCTTGTTGGATATGGTTTGTTCCATGATGAGTCGAGCTTTGCTACCAATCTCATTCTGGGGGTATGCCTTAGAGACTGTCGCCCATATTCTTAAGCTAGTCCCTACAAAGAAAGTTGCCAAAACTCCTCACGATATGTGGACTGGTAAAGTACCCAAACTAGACCACATCATGATTTGGGGTTGCGAGGGTTTTGTGAGGCGCGAGTCTCATGATAAGCTAGAACCCCGAAGCGAGAGGTGTATTTTCATCGGCTACCCACAAAGATCCTTTGGTTACCTCTTCTACAGACCTAGTGATAATGTGGTCTTTGTAGCAAGAAGAGGAGTCTTTCGAGAGAGAGAGAGAGAGAGAGAGAGAGAGTTTATAAGCCAAGGAGACAGTGGGAGGCAAATTGACCTTGAAGAACTTCAACAGTCAAGTGGTGAAGGAACTTCAAACCCTAGCCCTCAACTTGAGGAGGAAACTTCTGTTGAGCCAATTGACGAGTCTGTACCTTTGAGGCGTTCCACGAGAGTTAGGAATGCACATGAGAATTACTATGGTTTCCATATTACTGCGGAAGGTGAGACACTTATTAGTGATGAGACACTAGTAGGTCTGGATGAACCTAACAGCTACGCGGAAGCCATGGTAGGCCCTAGGTCTGCTAAATGGAAAGAGGCTATGAATAGCGAGATACAATCCATGTATGACAATCAAGTTTGGAACTTGGTTGAAAATGTACCAGGTCGTAAGACTGTAGGGTGCAAATGGATCTTCAAGAAGAAGACCGACATGGATGGTAATGTACACACTTATAAGGCTCGGTTGGCTGCAAAGGGCTTCTCTCAAACTCCTAGAGTGGATTATCATGAGACTTTTTCTCCAGTATCCAAGATTAAGTCTATTAGGGTTATGTTAGCTATAGCTGCATTTCATGACTATGAAATATGGAAAATGTATGTCAAAACCGCTTTCCTTAATGGAAAGTTGACTGAAGATGTTTACATGAGTCAGCCAGATGGATTAAAGCAAGCACCTCACAGATGGAATCTTTGCTTTGATGAGAAAGTCAAGGAATTTGGCTTTTCTAGGAGTGAAGATGAATCTTGTGTGTATGTCAAGGCTAGTGGGAGTATAGTTAGCTTTTTGGTATTGTATGTGGATGACATACTACTCATAGCAAATGACATCCCAACTCTGCAGGAAGTTAAGTCCTGGCTTGGAAAGGGTTTCTCCATGAAGGACCTAGGAGAAGCTGCCTATATTCTAGGGATAAGGATTTTGAGAGACCGGAGTAAAAGACTAATTGGACTTAGTCAAAGTACTTACTTGGACAAGGTGTTGAAGAGATTCAGCATGCAGAACTCCAAGAAAGGAGAGTTACCCATCCAGAGTAACGCCAGATTGAGTAAGACACAAAGCCCTGGTACTGAGGTTGAGATAGCAGAAATGAGTCGAGTGCATTATGCTTCGGTAGTAGGCTCAATCATGTATGTTATGACTTGTACTCGACCTGATGTAGCCTTTGCCTTGAGCATGGTTAGCAGGTATCAGGGGAACCCTGGCAAGTCTCACTGGATTGCGGTAAAAAATATCCTCAAGTACCTACGGGGGACTAAGGACTGGGTCCTTACCCTCGGTGGGAGTGATGACTTGAGAGTTGTAGGGTATTTTGATGCTGGTTTCCAGACTGATAAGGATAATTTTTGCTCTCAGTCGGGCTGGGTCTTCACCCTAAACGGAGGAGCAATCACCTGGAAGAGTTCCAAGTAGAAGACAGTGGCTGATTCCACTTGTGAATCAGAGTATATAGCAGCAAGCGAGGCAGCAAAGGAGGCTATATGGCTGAAGAACTTCATAGGAGAGCTTGGAGTAGTACCAGCTATAAAGGAGCCCATGGAAATTTTCTGTGATAGTGAAAGTGTTGTTGCCTTAGCCAAGGAACCAAGGGATCACGGGAGCATCCAGACACATCGATAGAAAATATCATTTTATCAGACATCGCATAGAAGAAGGAATCCTTGTGGCAAAGAGGGTATCATCGGATGAGAACCCAGCAGATCCCCTCACGAAGGGACTGAGTAGGGTTAAGCATCTCCAGCATGCTCGGAGCATAGGGCTGAAGGATGATATAAGTTTTAGTAGTTAGATAAATTATGTAATTTGTAAAGTGTAATTGACATTTGATGATGAATAAAAGTTGTGTTTATTTATGAGTAAAGTGTTACTATCTTTTGTCAATCTTTTACTATAATTTCTTTTGCATGTTTTGACTTCCAGAATAGTATGTCGTGGTTTCACATATTATTCAAACTTTCCACATTCGGTCATATGTTGGAAGTAGATATGAAGTAAGACTGTCATGAAGTTGGTTGTAGGTGTTAGGATATAAGACAACACTTCATGGGCTCTCATAAGTTCTGAGTATTGGAATCAACCCATGCTCACTGGAATCATTTCATGGAATTTTATCTCGAGTGATCGTGAGACGGTAATATCATATAAGTCTTCAAACCTAGAGATATGATTTGTTGCCTATGAATTGATTAGCATTGATTGTACGAAAATGCATTGGTAACTCGATGTTATAAAACGTGCTTTTGGGTATAATTCAACTAGTAGTAGAACAAACATATGAGTCAAAGTTTATCTGTCCCTTCTTGGATTAGAAGCTGATATCTGGGCCCCTCGATGATTTTGTTTTGACCTACGTACCGGGCCCGGTCAGAACTAAGTTGATGTGTTCAATTAATATCTTTGTCAAACAAATCGGGAATCGGGAAATAAACTGATGGATAATAAGTAAGACATTGTTCCATGTAATTGTCCGGCTGATATCTAGAACAAAGGATTATATGATCACTTATCTTAAATGGCGTATCAACATCTTCTCAATTCCGAGAGACCTTGAAAGAGCTACGACTGTCGATCGGTTCCTGAAGTATTGCAGTTATAGTTATTAGACTTATCCAAGTGGGAGACTGTTGGATAAGGTGTCTAAGTCCATAACTATTTCTGGTAAGCACTTGACCCGACCCGGCATGGTCCATTTGGGTTGCATGGCACCATGCAATTGGATAAACTAAATGAGAGAAATAACACATATGGTTTATTAATATATTATAAGTTCTAATATATTAATAATATTATTTAATTAGTTTTGATCAAGAATTAATTTAGAATTAATTAAGTGATCAAAAGATAACTAATTAAATATATCGGTGGATTATGTAAATCTTCCATATCTTATATAGTGGGCTAAGAGGCTCCATGGATTATCAAGTTAGGTTCCACCCATAAGGTGCTCCATGGATGGTCCATGGAGTTAACCCATGGATCAAGAAATGAAGAGTCATGGAACATTAGGGTTTACCTAATGCAACAGACTATATAAGCAATGTAACTCTCCCCAAAATCGGGTACACTAAGAAACAAGAGGGCTTGGCCGATTTTTCATGTGTTAGCGTATTCTCTCAAGTTTATTCTTTTCATTTGGTGTTGTGTGAAGCATTTGAGGCATCACACTTGAGGTGCTAGGCTCACAAGGTTTCAAGGAACACTTTCAACAACAAGGTATGTAGTTCTATCTTTTATACAAAGAAAATTGTACCCCATGTATGCTAAATAGGTTCATAACCATAGAAAACAACTTTGCATGATTATTATACAAACATAGATCCAAGGTTATTAGGGTTGCATGTACACTTAGGAAGTGTTAGAATGCTCAAAACCCATCACATTTGTCATCCCCAAATCATCGAGGGGCGCACAGATATCGCTTGTATCCCGAAGGTAAAAGGAATGTATAAACTTCACTCATATGGCTTGTTCTACTACTTGTTGAATCATACACAAAGGCACATTTTATAATACCGAGTTACTGAATGCGTTTTCGTGCAATCAATGTACAACCAACTCATAGTAACAACTCATATCTCTAGGTTTGAAGAATATAAGATATTATCGTCTCATGATCACTCGTGATAAAATCCATGAAGTGATTCCAATGAGCGCGGTTTGAATCCAATAGTCAGAACTTATGAGCACTCATGAGTGTTGTAGCCCTTTGTCCAACATCTTAGACATCTACAAGCCAACCCATGACAGTCTTAATTCATATCTACTTCCAACATATGACCGACGGTGGATGGTTTGAATAACCTAGTCATCTAGAACAATGACCTAGTTATTCTGGAAGTTAAAACATGCAAAGTGAAACATAATAATAATTGAATCCAATATGGTATCAAAACCTATGAACAGAAATAAAACACCTTTTATTTATCACAATATGATTACACATTATTCGTTGTATACTGTTTCATCTATCAACTTTATACTTGAATTTAAAACAATAGTTGTCCCATGCTCCAAGCATGTACACTATGTTTTCTAAACACTAGTCATGCCATACACCAAGTATGCATACTATGTTTGTCTATGATCTTTACTTTGTGAAATAGATCAATTGAACATAACTCCTATGATCCTCTTTTCAAAGTCCCAAATCCTTACTGCAAATGCAAGAATTCCAAATTCATGCCATTTACTGAAATCTGTTAGATTCTAAACTTATATGCATTGATCCTCTTGTAATGATTATGCACAAAGTCAGAAAGACTTGACAATAACCATTACAGAGCATTCCAAAGGAGATCAGCTCCTTGGAAACATCCTTATTGCATTAAGTTTCCTAATCTTACACAGATTGAATAATTTCTAACTTTGAAACATTTCCAGGTTCCATTTTGACTATCACTTCTGAACAAGAGTTGCCTCCTTACAGATTATGTCAATATGGTCCTTCCAGAATTATCACTATACTTCCAACTGTCATTGAGCAACCAATCTTTGGTAAACCTTTGATTGTCTTCGACAATTGTTTAATCCTTTTAGTCATATCCAATTCTAGAACTTTTCCCTTCTTAATGCCCCAGGCATTTGGAAAATTTTAGAAAGGATGAATATAGCACATGTAATCGATCCTATATCTGAAACATATGGGACACGATTCATGATGTCTCACATAAATACTAAACCAGTCTTTTGCTATAACATTTCTATTTCTATTTGCCAAGTTCTCATAATTCAGATTATGAAAAGGGATGCCGTAATCATAATCGAATTTTAGAACGCAAATAATGGACCCATATACAGAATTTCCTTATGTTGAGCCATTCCAACATGAAATTCATATATCTATCCTTGACTAAATACGATTAAAACCTCAATCTAAGCTTTTAGATTTGAGATGAAGTATAATTTGCTCTCCCTTAATTATAGCAAAACAACTCTTTCCCAATTGAAACCTTTTGTTTTCTATAATTAACATTGCTAACTTGCAACCTTTATCATAATTATCATGCTCCCACTAACATGATGATTATTAGCATAACACTTATGCTCCCACTAGCTTTGACATGTACTCAGAAATCAGTTGCACTTCTAGAAATCAATACTTTATTGACTTTCTTACCAAAGTTCAGATTTCTGATACTAGATTGATTTGATACAACTTTATCAATAATCATACACCTTATCATAGATAGCTCATAGGTGTGTCTAAACAGTTTTAAGAACAATGAAAAGGGATGTCGTAATCATAGTCTTGATTTTTTAGACCTTTGCCACTTCTCACAAGTCCATGTTAGTGTGCTGGTAAACCACACACGCTCCACTAACGACTTTGAGAATGCAAATATCACAATTGCTATCTAGATAAAATCTACTTAGTCAAAGTGTTTCCTCACCATCATTTTCATGAATCGGATAGAAACCTTATGATAGTTAGATTTAATGGTGTATGTGTTCTTATCCATGTGAATTGTCAAAACCATAGTCACAAGACAAGGATAATGACAAATCCAAACTCATATGGACTGAACTCAATCTTAATTTCTTGCCATCTGGCAGCTCAAGGGCCTGCCATTACTTCCAAGTTGTTGTGCAACCAATTGAGAATTCTAAGAACTCGTATGCAAAGCCAACTTTAATCAGAATGGGCACAGAAATGTCAACACGATAGGTTATAAACCTCAAGTCGTGTGCTAGTGAAGAACTTCAGGTTTTATTCTTGATTAGTTCTTGAGACATTCAAGACCTTTAAGACTCCTGCTGCCTCTTGACATATAATACTTTCTTGTCAGATATTCAAGAGATAGTGTGGATTCTAATCAAGACAAACACTTCACACAATTGGCCTTAGTTGGTCTTTGTCTTATCCAAAACATTACAACTTACCAATTTCAAATGTACAAGAGTAGAAAACTTTTACTCTTACATTTGACAAATGTTTTAAACCTTCTTTAAGACATGTCACTCAAGTTACAATCTTGGAGTATGACTCTAAGACTTGTATTGGAACGAAGTATGGCTTATCTTCTTGATTTAACCATTTCAACAATTAAAGATTCCTTTTCTTAGTCATAAGAATGCACTAAGATTTCCTTAGAGAACTAATTGTGATATGGTTTCTTAATCATTAAGATGATCACAAAAACTAATACTAAAGTACTCTCCCATCTTTTCAGATTTGAGAAACTTTTATCCTTCTGCCTAAGTTGATTCTTCTTATTCACTCTGTCATACATTGGAACCTTTTCCAATGTCTCAGAATTACACTTAAGCTTGTAAGTATAACCATATTTACTGAGCTATAGTAAATTATGATGAATAGTCTTATCGATCTTTTGTAGTGGACTTAACCAGTGCACAAGAATGTGTACTCGATCCCTTTATCCTTTACTTGACTCGCACATCCATGTGAACAAGTAGTTAGTCTTAATTTTCCAAAGATGAAAAATTCTCATTCATCATGCTATACAACTTGTCTGATTCCAAGTTCCGGTCCAATTGAAACTTGGGTGATGAGGATCTTTCCTTATTTGGTAAATTTAGACATTACCACAAATGAAAGAATCAATTTCATATATCCACTCTTGATCTTAATAGAATCTTTATAAGCAACAAAAATTTTCACAAATGCCATTGTAAGGATATTTTAAAATAAATAAAATCAATTTTTTTCCTTTATTTTTTAAAACTTTGCGGAAAAATGTCCTTACAGTGCAAAAGCACATGAAAACTTTGTTGTTATCTATTCCTAAGCAATTTTTCATAACTCTTAAGAAGTAGCTCAAGAATCCGATCTTAAAACTATGCGATAGAAATCCATCTACGCGATCAGATTCAACATATTCTTTCTTTTAGTTTCTTCACTTTTCTTTTTCCATTTTTTTTCTTTGATTCTTAAAACATCAACATGTGACCCAGTCACATCATGTAATAAGAATCTCAGAATAGAAACTTAGCAGAGTTAGATAGTGGATTTTACCTGAAGTAGAGTCAAACTTATTGACTTTAACATCCTTAGGTAAATTTGGCAGCTTCGCAACCAATGCCCCTTCCTTTGGCAATTTAACATATGGACCCTTTGGTAATGGTACATAGGACTATCACAGACTTAGCTTTTCTCTTTACCATTTGGTCAACCGAGTTGACTATGGTCGATCCCTTTCCTATGGGAAGAGAGCTTTACTGGATATCCAATGTCATTATTGTCAATGTCCATAAAGTTTTAGGAAGTTGATCTTAGCAAATAGATAAGATCATTAAGGGTCTTGTCATAGTCTGTTTCATAGGAGTCCCAAAGTAACTCACCGTGTGACTTAGAAAGTGATTGAACCACCAACTTTCTCAAGACTTTGACACCCAACTCTCCCGGCTTTTCAATATGTGACTACATCTCCAAGATGTGATCACACATAGACCTTTGCTTTCCAATAGGGCTTGAGTGACCTTAAACTTTTCAAGAACTTGTGGGTTAGGGAGAATAATTGGAGGAGGTGAAAGAAGTATGATTTCCATCGGACATCATCTTCATTTACGAAAGCTTGTTTCAAGAAATTTGGGAAGATCATAAATGTCTAAACCAGACATCTTTTTGGGAGATATTCAAGATAGTTGATTTAAAGTCCTTAATATGACACCCAATATGAAATATTAAGGCTAGGTCCCAACAAACTATTTTATAACTTAGAAGAGGGATGACGTAATCCAAGCTATAAAATATTTAAAGGTAGGTGAATGACGATTCACCAATTTCCACCAAGATAAACGAAATGTATTATTAGGTTTTAATTGGATTTGAAACTCCTAGATCTTTTGAGATTCATTGAACTGTTCAATGACATGTTTCAATCTCGAGTGTGCCCTTCAGGTTTTGTGACTGGGATGTCGAGGATCACAAAACAAGGTGTGAAGTAACCATGCAAATATAGTGGGTACCCTTAATATTTACCCCTTAATCAATGTGCCAGTTAGCCACACACACTCCACCGATACTATGATAAATATTAAGTTACCCTTTGCCTACCTTGTTAAATACGAGTTAGTGTGCCGGTTAACCACACACGCTCCACTAACTGACTTAAACAAAGTGCAAAGTGTAATTTCATGGATTAGCACCTCATTCACTTTTTCCTAAGTAACTAAGATTGGGTATTTTTAAAAGATTTAGTTACTTAGTATTTATCATTAATACTTTTAATGAAGGGAGAATTATACTCCTTGTCCTACCCGTTCGGCTAACAACCCTCCACCAGTCAAGGAAGTGGTGGGTAAAAGTGGACACCCATTAAACTGTCATTTTATAGGCAGTAACCTTATACCCCCCCTTATAGACCGGCTTCGTGAATGAGGCCTACTAACGTTAAGAAGGACTTTACTCTTATATATATATATATATATATATATATATATATATATATATATATATATATATATATATATATATATTATTAACTTATAATATTATAAAGTATAAGGGTAGAATTTTAACTTTTAAAATTCTAAGGGCTAACTTGGAATTAAAGTATTCATAAGTGAAAACTTTTCAAATTCCAAAAATTAAGGGCAAGTTTTGAAACTATTCAAAACTAATTAATTCCATAACTTATGTGTTTAAAGTAGTTTTAATTAAAAGACTCTTCAAGTTCCATAACTTGAGGACAAGTTATGGAAGACTTCAAACTAATAAAAGAATGTAACTTTTCTTTATTTTGTAACATATGGAATTAATTAAGGTTACACATTTTATTACTTAATGAAGTGACTCTTGAACCTCCATAACTTAAGGACAAGCCTCTGCATTTTTTGTAACCATTGCCAACTTTTATGAGTTTTATGAAACTTAAGTGTGACTTTTCATATAACATGAGGACAAGTTACAAAAACTCATTTTAGAATCAACTCTTAGATTAAAATGGATTGAAAACTCATAATCAATTAACTTTTCTATTAATCTAAGCAACTTATAAGAACAAGATAATTCAAATCAAACTTTTTCATGTAATTAGTCTAAACCTTAAACTAATACAAAACATGAATCTATTGATAATTATCTTTGAAATTGGATTAGCATGAACATTACCACATCAAAAACAAGTTTATAAGTCCAAAAACATCTTAGGGTAATGTTCCTAGTCCAATTCCAGCTAAAACAATCGAATATATGTTCTCTGGGGGTCCAACTCGTCGAGTGCATGAACAAACTCAGCAAGTTGCATGCATTTTGCCTTGGACTCGGTGAGTCCATTAGTGGACTCGGCGAGTCTGCTGAGCAGACAGCATAAAAACTCAATTTTTCAGCCAATTTTGCAAGTATAACAAGAAAACAAGCCTAGGATCTGATACCACTATTGGGTTTTGAGCATTCTAACACTCCTAAGTGTACATGCAACCCTAAATACCTTGGATCTATGTTTTCTCTATTATACATGCAAATATGAACTTTCCAAGGTATTCATCCTAACTAGCATAATAACATTGATTCATATGAATATATCAAGTTAGAATTACATACCTCTTTGATGTAGAATGTCTTCATGAAGCTTGAGTGCCTAGTGCCCCAAGTGTGAAACCTCAAATGGTTCACACAACACCAAATACAGTTGGAATAGATTAGAGAGAAATCCACACTTCATGAAATCGGTTAGCCCTTCATTCTCACACATAGTGGCCGATTTTTCCCAACAATATGATCTTTATATAGTGTCATAATTAAGGTAAACCCTAATTGTCATGGCTATCCATTTCCTTGGATCCATGGGTTCAAATACACCATGAAGCATGCATGAAGCATCTTATAGGTTTTAGCCCAACTTGACAATCCATGGAGCATAGGCCCACTATATAAGTATGGGTGATTTACACAATCAACCCATATATTTAATTAGTCTTCTTTTGATCACTTAATTAATCCTAGATTAAGTCTTGATCAATACTAATTAAATAATCTTATTAATGTATTAGAACTTATAACATATTAACCAACCTTAAGTGTTATTTCTCTCATTTTAGTCTATCCAAATGCATGATGCCATGCAACCCAAATGGACCATGCCGGGTCGGGTCAAGTCTTACCCATTATAGTTATGGACTTAGACATTAATCCAACAGTCGATTCCACCATCGGTATCGATACGACTTTGCACTTCTTCATGAACTTCATTTGCACCAGAAAATCCGTCTAAACAACTGCAAACTTCTACTTGTTCTTAAAGAATCCATTGATGTACATTAACACCATGATGGTCTATATATACATCAATTACACAATCAGAAGCATACCCTACTTCGATTAGTTCCATGTAATCCATGTCGGTGGCGATTATCCTCAATCCACCAGGAAAGTCAATATTAGGCATGCAAAAGTACACATTCACACATCTCTCAACAGCAAATCATTCAAGGAACCCCACAAATTCGTTCTTGTCCATTCCAACAAAATCAACATCATTAAACATTTTCTCGGCTCCATCTAAGTAAGTTATAGAGGGGTACCTAATAAAAATTACAGCAAAATGCAGATCAATCTTCATGAAAACGACCATAGAAGATAGAGTTCGAAAGAGACAGTTGATAGTTGAAGGGTTTAAAACATACGATAAGTCTCATTAACTCACATACACATGGCAATGACGTGGACTTAATTAATCTAATTGGATATTACGTGGAATTGAAAATTTGCTATGTGGTATGGGTACCACTGGGTGACCTATTCATATTTCCAAAAGTTCCCTTTTAAAACCAGAAAACACAACTATGAGCCCTTAAATGCAAAAAAAAAAAAAAAAAAAAAAAAAAAAAAAAAAGTAACGAAGAACCATTTAAACCATTATACATAAGTTTGTAAGGCTACAATGACAATAATCGTTTATAAAAATAGGCTTGTGAAATTATTATAGTAAGAAAAACTACTTATTTTGTAGTGAAATATATAAAATTTGACCATATAAAAAGTTGTTTCTATAAGAACTCACAAATATAAAGGCTCTATTTCTATTATTCAGTTTTATGTTTTTTAGTAATATAAAAGACAAAGTACTTTTAGAATTGGGGCTTTTAGAATAAGGTTACGGAATAAAATAGATAATGAGTTTTTTAATAAATAATTTAGTTTTGTATTTTCAAATGGAACTTATGGAAAATGTTAGTTTATCGAGACAATTATGTATAACTTCAAAGACACAAAAGATCAACGAGTCCCCTTTGAGGTGTACAGATATTTCATATTAATTATATTGTTTAGAGTGTCGATATGTCATAATTTTGAACTTAATTAAATTTGTTTGTATGACTTGTTTTAATGTTTTGGTTTCGACACCCATTTTTTAATACACGTGCTCCCCTTGTTATAAAGGTTAATAGCTCAAATAACAAAGTGTTATGAGCATATGTGCAGAGACTCGTGAACCTAACCCTGACAAACATCATATTTATAGTTACGTAGGTACAGTACATATGATAATAAACATACATGGACTAATACAATAGTGTGTATAAAATGTGTCTTGTAATATAAAGATATATCAAAGGAGCTTAACAAGCTCTACATAATTTTTTAACACACGTGCTCCCCTTGTTATAAAGGTTAATAGCTCAAATAACAAAGTGTTATAAGTATGTGTGAAAAGACTCGTGAACCTAACCCTGACAAACATCGTATTTATAGTTACGTAGGTAAAGTACATACGATCATAAACATACATGGACTAATACAATAGTGTGTATAAAATGTGCCATGTAATATAAAGATATATCAAAGGAGCTTAATAAGCTCTACATAATACTTCGATATAGATTGCACTTTCAGTCATTTTTCAGTTTCGCATAAGATAATTTTGTCATGCATTATATTTTCGACATATTCATAGTATAACTTGACTCAACAAAATCAACTAAATAACTTTTATATTTGATATTTTTGGTTTTCTTATGCCAAATGTTATGAAGCTCATCAATAGATTTGACTGTGTCATGCGTAATGATGTTATGGTTCTAAAATTTATATATTTTGTTTTAAAAGAGTTAACTTTGTCAACTAAAAAGGATTTTGACACAGTCTGTTGATTGTTTACGTGCAATGTCTATGTAAACCTTTTATATTTCGTTTAAGATATTTGAAATATAAGTCTAATGCGTTTTCAAAAGAAAAAAACCTAAATAATAACCTACAAAAGAATGTAATCTATAAAATAATCAAAGTTTAAAAAGATAATTAAATAATGAATTAAATAAGGATGTTGTTTTGAATACCGATGATTTAAGAAGGTTTAGCTGAACTTGGAAGACCAAGCTAGAAAATACAAGTATATCCAAATGATAAAGTGACACATGGACAAAGGTGACAATGTAGGACCCAACAAATGATTTGGAGTGGATTCGTATAGAATTGAGTTGATGATTGTGGTACGTAGTTGTTGGTAATTATGGTGGCTTTGAATTTAAGATTTCTTTTTCTCACTTTTATTGGGTCCGTTGTTTATGGCCGTCCGACCAATGTTGCCTACATGCTGTCCCATTCTTATCGTAGACTTCCACCCATGTTATTATTAAAATATTTTTCCATTTTCCACTTTTTAGGTAAGATTGTTAATTTTAACGTATGGTACAATAATATATATTAAAAGTTTAAAAGTTTTTATGGTCCAAACTATGTTATGATTAATTCCACCAACTTTGAGAAATTAAAGGATAAGGAGATAGGATGCATCATATCATTGATTTGTTTGTATTTAAAAAGCCAAATATAAATAGTATAAAAATAAACAAAACAATATAAAATTATATACAATATAGAGAAAAAGACAAACGTCAAACATCATTGCCTTTTTCTTACTTTCGTTTTAATAAGCATCATAGCACATATGATTGTTAAAAACTTAGGCTTATAGGTATATAAATAAAATTCTTTTGTTATGAAAGATCGGTGAACACGTATCAACTACTAATGCTAGTTGGTTATCAATTGATCATTCATGGGTTAAATTTATGATTCAAACTCATTTGTGTTAACCATACCATCTAAGACAAACTTTAATAACTTTAATATGATAGAGTTTTTTATATTTTAAAAAATAGTCTATAAGTGTATAATTGTTAATACTATCTAGCATTTATTTTGTTAACATATGGCATTAGACAATATTCCATAAATTGATCACTCATATAGAACATATTCTTTTCAACTTCATTATTGAAAATAGATTCTCCACCATAAATGTTTTTGCAATATGCAAAAACAATGATAATTATATTAGAAAATATATCATTGATAATACTATATGTATTTTTGCCAATACGAGTTGGAGCGGATAAGGGTGGCAAATCGGGTCATCGTGTCGTGTTCTTGTCTGACACGACACGAACGCGACACAACACGATCTTGGGTTTTTTTAACTAACACGAAACAAACCGATTAAAAAATGACAAACACGACACAAAACGACAAAGATAACATGAAATAACAATTAATGTATTTACTTAATATTTATTCATACATAACACGAAAAAACACGACAAACATGAAATACACGACAAAATAATGTTAAATCGTATCAATTTCATGTCAAATTTTGAACATGAACATGACACGACACGACGTCGTATTTTTTACACTTGACATGAACACGCCATGAACACGAATTCGAACTTCAGTTTCCTCTCAATTTTGTTTCGTGTCGTGTGTTTTTGTCGTGTCGTGTCATAATTGTCACCCCTAAAAATGGATAAATAAATATGTTCATCTAAGAGTTATCATGTCTTTCTTTTTTGTATGAATGGCAATCAATACATTAAAAATAAAAGCTAATGCAGAGATCGACAAATAAAAATTCTCATATATATCTATATTTTTTCAAAATAAGATGTATATATATTGATAAACATTATTGTTATTTTATCATAAAAATCATTGACTATCATTAAACCAACTTGTGGAAGTCATAAAACATGATTGGTTATATATCAAAGAATAGAAAAGGGAAGACTTGTGGACATCCATACAGATTGCATACAGTCATACCCATAATATATTCTTTTGTGCGTGTTGAAATGGAGAGTTTATTAGGTGTGGGGAAATAATTGGGTGGTTGGAAACATACCCAAATTTGACCAACTTGTTGGCTACTAGGGGAAACCTACTTAGGTATAGATGTAATGGATCATGTACATGAATCGACCAATATCTAGACACAATATTACAATCCCATTGGAAGGAGCGACCTTTTTTACTTTTATTTTAATAATTCTGTGATAAATGCGATGTGCATATAATAATCTATTTAAATTTCTTTAAGATATAAATCAATGAAATAACTAATTTGCTATTTACTATATATTAATGTATTATATGAACAATATATATATATATATATATATATATATATATATATATATATATATATATATATATATATATATATATATTAAAAAATATCATTCAAATGAATATGGTTCAAAATAAGTAATCTATCTTGAAACATATTTATTTAAAACCTCCAAACTCTTCAAATTATTCTAATTAATTGATATATTATTTGAAATATTCTACCTATATAAGAACATGATTTTTCATGTTTAGTTAGTCATACTTGTTTTCTTTCTCTTTCAAATTTTATTATGTATAATACAAAAAAAAAAGGAGAAGAATATTGTAAATGTTATATGTATTTAAAGTTAAGTAAATGATACAACCCACATTTTCAAGTTACTTCTATGTTTTTTATTTTTATTTTTAATTTATTTTATATGATATATTTATTTTTAATGTATTATAAATAGATACTATAAATTCATTGTTCTGTTAGATTGTAGGCGTGAAAGATTTTGGAGCAACCAACAATCAACATTGATGAATATTTCAGGATGTTGAATCATTCTTCAAGTATACAAGTATTATTTCTCAATCAAGTAAATGATTTATATATACATAAAAGCTTAAAAGCTTGGGCTACAGAAAATTTTTTTCTCTTTCTTCTTCTTCCACTCAAGTTTTCATTTTCATAAAAGCGCCCCAGCTCTTCTCTTTTTTCCTTTCCATCTTATCCGTTTTGGTGCCCGCCTTGCCGCCCTCCTCCTCCAATACAATTTGACTCGCATTTAAAACTCCTCGTTCCCATGTTTCTTCAGCTAAGAAGATACACAACTTGAAGTCATTACTCACTTCATTCAGCAGCCTCTCTCTCTCTCTCTAGAGTTTAGGTGTGAAGTCGGCACTAGCATCCGCACCAGTTTCAGTCACCACGGCACGTCGCTTGATGAAAAATCAGATGTGAATTTACATAGGATATGTTGATGGTACCACAGCCTACATAAAACTTTTGTCAATCGACATTTTTGGGTGAAAGGTCTATCGAAAACATCCAAGCTTTTTCCTCAGGTCAATTTTGCTAATTACGAATTTTTAGTCATCATGATTTGTGACTTTGATTCAGATTAATTGATTATTGTTTAACTTTCTTCAATCAGGATTTAAAGTGTATCTTCGGTAATCGATTTCAGAAGTTTGAAAACTTCCCTTTTGGCGAACACTTACCTGCAGTCGGTTTGTGTGCACTTATCTGTGTATTGGTATCTGACTAACAAATGTTCGTTTAAATGTTTTACAGTGTTTCATAGAGTACGCCCACATTCCTAAATCGAGCTAGTACGCTAAGCATACTCATAGAGTACGCCCCGCGTACTAGCTAGGGACCAAAAAGATAGAAATTTCACATAAAGGGGTTAAAAGGGAAACATACCAAATCTTGAATGTTATAATTCTCTGTCACATAAATCAGACTTCGTCCTCAAAATCCGCTGTCCCAAATAACTCTGGGTAATGCTCCTTCATATCGTCCTCCGACTCCCACGTCCATTCTGACCCCTTGTGGTGCTACCACTGAACTTTCACCAACACTACAACCTTGTTCCTCAAGATTTTCGTCTTTCTGTTAAGAATCACCACTAGTCTCTATATATAATTCAGGTGATCATCCACCTGAATATCCTCTAATGGAACCTGATGAGTTAAAAACTCTAAGATCGAATAGATTCAAACAGATAATAACTATCAAACATAAAAATATGAATCAAGAATGTGTTGAATGATTATAAGTCACAGCCTCAGAACAGCTCGATAAAGAACTGCTATTGTAGAGGTGTGTAGGGTTTACAATGACACAATTATTGAATACATGATGCATGCATGCACCTTAAATAGTAAAACCCTAATCATTAATCATGGGTGGACAGACCCAATCCGGATACACAAAAAGAATAAATAAAAGGCCCAAAAGACACTACATTAAATACTCAACAATTTCCCTCTTTGCGTCGAATGAGGCGAGAGTCCTTCACTGCTGAGTTCACTTCTGCACCTCAAATACTTTTGGAATCACGCTCAGCAGAGCCTTGTGAACTTGGATATACCATTGAATCATATCCGAAAATCACTTCTTGTCATCTTTGTTGTTGCCCTTGTGCTTGTTCACGAAGTCCATGACATACTCAAGGTACGAAGTGGTGAATGAATGCTTGTCGTCGAGAAAGAAACAAACTTTGTGAAAGTCTGCATCAGTTTGCTCCTTCAATTGAAAAGTTACACACTCCCCGTCCTTTTGTATCTTCCCAAGCTGCATTTTGTAAAAACCATCAGGGTTATCTTTCGGGATTACACTTTGCTTCCTTCGCAGCACTGCAACAATTTCAACATCCATCTGGCCAACATCTTGAACGTAAGATATTAACATTTGCTTGAGATGAGTAACAACGGGCTTATATTTCTGTTCATCCCTCAGCAAGAAGTTGTAGAGCATGATCCAATCATATGGGTTCATGCATGGCAGATCCACAAGAGTAAACTCATGCAACTGACTCTTTGAACCTCTAGCAACCTTGAATTTCATATTTGGGAAGCTATCGGTTTCGATTAAACTGGTGACCTTCATAGCTATAGTTTTGCTTGCACTCCATGTTTCATATTGTGGCTTTATATGCTTAAGGTAGAATGAGAAAATCAAGTGGTCTGCACTGTTGTCTGTTGCTAGGACATTAGCAACTTTCACAAAACTATGAAACCTGAAGGCTTTCGGTGCGATCAAAAGGTCCAGCTGCGAATCTTGTGTATTCTGCAGATCAAATGACACAACTGGTTCCAACCAATACTGACTCGGCATATCTACAGCTTCACTCAGAATTCGCTTTAGAGTCCACACAGGAAACAAAAGCTTTTGGCTTTCCAAAGTGACTTGAGCTTTACGTTCTACTTTTCTTTCTCTTTAACCACGCGAACAATTCTTTGATGCTCATCCATCTGAGCTTCACGATCTTTTCTTCTTTTTAGTTCGTGTTCTTCAGGCTCTTCATCTTCACTATTATCAATTATTGGTTCTTGATTGATCAGCTTCTCTTAGCCTTTTGGTTCATTTTTGCTTTTAGGCTTGACAGTGGGCTTGACCGAAGGTTTAGGGTTTTCTTTCTTGGATTGTTTCACTTCTTCTCCCCCTTGTTTCAGAATTGAGTTGGATTCCAGAACACCTTCCAGATTATTGAGCATTATGAATACTGGCATGAGCTTTTCGGAGAGATGCTTCTTGACTGTTATCGTGATCATCGAGTCATGAGTCTCAATGATGTACGAAAGCAGTGCATTCACATCTGCTACACAACTTTTCATAAGTGCCATTTCGGACAGCAGATCAATGATTTGTTTCTCTACATGCTCTAGCTTGACTGTTAAGACTTTCACCTTTTCAATCTTTATAATAAGAGCACCATTATCTTACTCTCAGTTGCCAATTCATCTTGAAGTTTCATGATCTTCGGTAAATAGAGGACTTGAGCTCGGCATTGTCTGTTTAAAGACCAGTGCGACCCTCTTTGAGTTTTGCTTTCTCTGTTTTTAGTGTTGAGCCAAGGCTAGAAATAACTTTATTAGCCTTCGTTGTGTCGGACTTGAATGAGATTTGAAATTTCTCCATGAACAGACGAGCATCTGTAATTAGTTTATCGACTTTTTCGGTTATGTTGTTGCACACTGAAGTAGAAGCATCTACCGCTTTGTTTGTCTTTTCAAGGTTAGCGGACTGTTCTTTTGTAAGGGTCTTAAGGAAGGACTTGATCCTGGGTTAATAGTCATCACTGGATGATGCTTTAGAAGCTTGGAGCAACGAGTCCAGTTTCTCATATATAGTCCCGAGTTGCCCATTTGTGACGGGGGCTTCATCAACACTTTCAGTCCGAACGTTAAATGGACTGTAGGTGAATCCTACGAAGTCATCATCATCACCACCATAGATCGTATCTGGATCATCCTGGAGGAAAGGAGAAATAGGTGAAGTGGAATGACTGACTGTGAAACCTGAAGCACCCGCCCCCACATAAGATACGTCGACTGTTACTAGAGGATCAACAATTGAGGTAGTTGATGTGTGTAAAACCAACTAGTTTTATTCCTACTTTTCTAATGTAAATTTGACACATAATAGGCAATTTACCTGTATAATGTAAGTATAGTTTTTAGTAAGAAGGATATCAAACTCAGGGAACGGCAATTAAACTAATTACTAAAACTATCTAAAAACAAATAATAAAAGGAGGGGTTTTCTCTAGTTTTGCAAGACTAGAAAACTTAAATTTCTAACTAAAACTCAAACAAAACAATTAACAGCTAGAGAGCTAAAATCAACTAAATTCAATGGTGGAAGAGACTTCTGCTTATGTTTCACTCATTTGATCCTATGGTTGATTCTATGAAAAGTGCAATGGATTAATTTATATTGGCTACCGATGAAGATGATTAGGTTCACGTTCGCTATTATTAATCCTTAGAAAACAAATTAATCTAAGCAGTGGCTAGTTGTCTAAATTAATGAATTTCCTAGTTTATTTATTCGGATTAAGTAAGACTTGTAGTGGTCAACTAAATTGGTCCTTTAATTAACCTCTTGCTAATGGTTTGTCATACAAGCTCACACATTAATTTTCCTATTTTCTATTAACCCTAGTTTCACGTTCGCTATTCCTAGGCATATAACAATGTTTTCACATGCATCATATGAGGTTAGCAATTAAGAGATGGCCATGCAACTTAATTACATCTAAATTAACAGAAAATAGTTGTAATTAACACATAAGGTTCTTTAACAAGCTTAACAAAACATTATTACCAACAAAAATTAATCCTACTTATAAATCAACACATAGTCACAATTTCTCTTCCCTAAACAGAAGATATATGTTCTAGTTCATGATTAAGATAGTAAAAAGCTCAAAAACACAATCTAATAACTCAAACATGTTTTGGAAACTAGATTTTGTAAAGAATAAATTGATTTTGCCTTAATTCTCCTCCAAAAGTGGATCTAGGTTGATTCTTTAATTTCTCACGCTCCAGAAGATGATATTCACAGCTTTTTCTCCAAGGACTTCTTAAAAAAAATCAGGTGTACGTCGATCTAGAAGTCTCTTTTTATAGATTAGGCGACTCGTCGAGTCTAGGTACAGACTCGTTGAGTCCCTCATTAAATCCCCGTGTCCGGCAAGGCAAGGATTCCTCTGCTTCGAGAACCTTCGTGGGAACGCGTCGAGTCATGGACCGACTCGCCGAGTGCCTTGTGATTTGTTGGCTCTTTTCTTCTTTCCTTGATTCCCGAGCTCCCGACTGCTGCTCCTGCTTCCTTTTGCTTCCGAGCACTTCTTTTGGACTGAAAATATAATTTAAACATAATTAAGCATCTTTTGTTCCATAATTGTAATAAATTAGCCAGAAATTATTAACATTCTATGCAAAATATATGACTAAATATACACATATCAATAGTGGTAGTGGCTGTGGAATCAGTAAAGAATGGGGTTTCGACTTGAGAAACTCCCAATGACACCGGTGGGCATGGAGCAATTGTAATGGGAGTGGAAATAGTGACAGTTGGAGAAGGGATAGAAAAATATTGGAAAAATTCTTCTTTAATGAGAACAAAAGTTGAAATTTCAGTCGTTATCTCAGGATTCGTAGTTGCAGGCTCTGAAACCTTCGGTTGAGATGTAACATCTTCTTCATTGTGAACTTTCATTTGAATTGGAACATCCGAAACCGTTTGTGATTACGAATCCTCGTGATCGTTTGGTGTCGGAGTTCGTGGTCGACAAGCCATTTACTTGATTATCTTCCTTTTAGGTGTTTGAGCTTGTGTAGAAGGTTCGGCTTCAGGTTTTCGTTTCCCACCCTTCTTTGGAGATAGGGTTGGTTCAGACGGACCAACTTTCATACCCTTCTTCTTCTTCTTGCCTACCTTATTCGGTTTGTCCGTCTATTTGAGTACCTTTCATATTTCATATGTCAAGGGGCGAATGCCTGAGAGGAGAAAAATGTGATAGGCTCGCAGTACCTCACTCGATGCCAGAACATCACGAAGCATTACTTCAGGAATAGAACCGATAAAGTTGAACTTTAAGTTATCAGCGAGTATGATGTTCGTTGTGTGGAAAATCTGGATCGAAGCCATACAAGATCCTTCCAACACCGGAATTTTGAGTTTGTTAATCGCCCTTTGAACGACGATGGTCCTGAAATTAGCACAAGCGATTTCACTGTGTCATGTAGTAGAAAGAGTGCTTTGAACCAACTGAGCCCAAAGAACAGATCCATAATCTATGTTGATGTCAGAGTAGATATCAAACATCATATTCATGAATATTTTGCTCACACAGTCCAAGCTAGTAACCCTTTCGGAGAAGCTTTTGAAGAGCATTGTGAAGAGACCGTTCCACATCGGCGGCAAGTTTGGCTTCTTGAACTTAGAAACTACTGCTAATGATTCCTTGTAGCCCATCTGGTAGAACATCTCCAGGATTGCAGAGTTGGAGACGCTCTCAGGGTCAATTAGGTCAAGACCCTATGGAAGCCCTAGAAGTTGACAGAACCTTGATTTTGTTATTTGGGTCTTTTTGTTGAAGATCTCAAACGAGATAAGTTCTTCCCCTTTTGAATAACTAGCAGTGGAGTAGACCTTGGAGAGATGCACCATAGGAACGATTTCAGACTTGATAATCACGATGACGATCTGAGAATACCTCAGGCACTCGACGATTGGTTAGAGAACTCGTTCATATTTCGTCGGGTGAATATTGAGGATCAAGTTTGGATTTGCTTTCAGGTTGAGGATTGAGGATTGAGCCACGTTTTCTGCAACTGAAGGAGTCTCTGAGGAAGCTGCTATTGAAGCTTGATGAAGAAGACGATGAACAGTAGAGACTATAATCGCTGGAGGATTTATGTGCTTTTTTAGAGTAGTAATTAATTAAAGAAGCGTTGAAATCCTTTTATACGGAGTAGTAGGTGAGAGAAAATCGTCGATTGGTTGCATCAGTTACTAAAAAGGAACCTAAAAAGGCATGACTGACAGTTGTGACGTATGTCAGGTGGCGTTAAATCAACATCATTTCAAATTCTCGCGCCCAATCTTATCTTTTAAAATTTTGCGTCAGCAACACGCTTTTTCAATTGATTCTTTTATGAACTTTCGTAGTGAATAGTCAACATCATGTCTGCGAAACTAAAAGTAAATATAAGTGCCACGAACCAGACTTTGGAAAATCACAAGGATATTCGTGCGAGAGTGAGCCAAAGATAAATAATAAAATCAAAATTATATGGGATTTTAGTGATGTCTTATTAAGATACAAAGCAGTGGATCCCAGACAGTGATCTCATCTTTCGGAGTCAAGAGAGACTCTAAAGTGTCTGTGTGGTTTCCCGTTGAATTACGATCACATTTTTGTTGAGAAACAGTGAAAGGCATCTTTTCATTAGGCTTTGAGGGTGGCTTTTATCTTCAACCAATCTACGAAACTTGATATAAGTCCGAATGTTCAGATGAAGCACTTGTCTGACTGGTGTAGCCATAAAAGAAGTATGCTATGGAATTATTTTAAGTGACTAGGGTAAGAATAGAAATTTCGAAAAATAAAACTGGATCTATTGGGAAGAAATGTCTTAGGGCTAGAACATCTCATTAAGATCACTAAAAAAGAATGAGATATTTCATGGTGCTGACCACAAAAGTGGACATTCGTTAATTCCTTGGTGAAATATCTAGAACATGTATATTGTTCACCTTCAATTTGTATATATGTGTTGGATGTTGGGTTTCACTCAATTCGTGGTTATCAAGAATGTAATATCATAAGCATAGAATTTGTTGTAACCATAAACCTCAGTGGTAACTTCTGAGAGTCTTAAGGGTTACATTTTTGAATGCGAAAGTTGATGGAGAAATGGTATGATGTGGTTCCAAAGAAAGAATGTACCTCTGCTATGCGAAAGTGACAAAGCAGGTAACTCTTAACTCGATATGAGAAAAGTCAGGTAGCTCTGGACTTATGAGAATAAACAGCCTTATTGGGAAGAAACGATTGGTGTTATCGATTGATTAAGGCTTCAACATAGAAAGACTTTGAGGCTTTGGACGACATGTATCAGCATGTTTTTAGGGACACTTAACTAGTGCAAAGGTTTGAAATTTATACCTACCCCATCATTCGTAATTGAGATCACCAAGATGTTTGCCTTGAAACTTGCTCAATTAGCTAATATTTTTGGTATTTTATAATTTTATAATAGAAATAAATGATGAAAATAAAGAAAATACTTTTGTATTTTTGTTTTTCTCTGAAAAAGAAATTAAAACAAAAAGAAATAATAAAAAAATAAAAATAACAAAGAAAATGTACAAAGGATACAAAGAGTTCCAAACCACGAATGAACAGTAGACGACAAGTCACTACGATCATTCACATCAATTCGCAGTGTGAATAGTTGGTTGTGAGTCACTGCGAGTGTTCGCACCAATTCGCAAGCCAAAACGATGACTGTGAGTCACTGCGAGCGTTCACACCGATTCGCAGGCCTATCAAAAACTTATGACTGCGAAGGTGATTTTGGAACGGATTTAGCTTCTATCATTCCTAAGCATTGTATAATGCGATTGAAGGATTGTTCAGGTAAGGCTTTCATGAAGATGTCGTCTAACTGATCAGCGGATCTTACAAAGTGTATCTCGACATTTCCATCTTCCACATGATCTTTGATGAAGTGATACCTCAGTGCTATGTGTTTTGTCTTTGAGTTTTGCACTGGGTTGTGACATATGCGAATGGCACTCTCTAAATCGCAATACAACGAGATTCGCTTCATGATGATGCCATAGTCACGAAGCTGACTCTGAATCCAGATTACTTGTGAAGTGCAAGATGCAGGAGCTATGTACTCTGCTTCAGCAGTTCATAGGGAGACGCAAGTTTGCTTTTTAGATTGCCAACTTACAAGTGTTCCATCATGAAATTGGCATCCTCCCCTTGTACTCTTTATATCTGTTAGAGAAGGTGTCTAAGTACATAACTATATTTGAGATGTACTTAACCCGACCCGGCATGGTCCATTTGGGTTGCACTTCACCCAAAAAATTTATGGATAATCTTTTGAGAATAGTATAAGTTATGATTTATTAATATATTATAAGTTCTAATATATTAATATGAAATCATATTATTTAATTAGTATTGATGTAAAATTAATTTAGAATTAATTTAGTGATAAAAAAAGTGACTAATTAAATATGGACTCTTGTATTTATATAGTGTGGGCTATTGTTTATTTAGAATGGGCTAGGCTTGCATGGAAAGTCCATGGAGCTTTAACCTATGGATCTCATGGAAATGAAAGGTCACGTGTATTAGGGTTTACATGAATGTAACCCTAATCCACCACACTACATAAAGGAGTCCTTGGCACTTGAAATGACACTAGTTTTGTGTGAGAACTAAGGGTGGCCGATTTCTAGAAGTGTTCTACTAATCTCTCAAATTTCCAAGGTTTGTGGTGATTTGCGACTTCCATTTTAGGCATCCACATTATTGGTGCTAGGCTCTCAAAATCCAAGCAATCAACCACTACCAAAAGGTATGTAACTCTACTAGCTTTTTATGTTTCAAAGTTCCCCATGCCATGCTAGTTAGGTTAAGAACCTTAGAAAAGCAAATTTACATGTATCTTAGTAAAACATAGATCCAAGGTTTCTAGGGTTTCATGTACACCTTAGGAGTGTTAGAATGCTCAAAACCCATCACTATCAAGACTACATCCTCTAAGATCAGCATCCGAAAACGCTTGGACAAAGAAACCTGAACTCGAAGGGTACCATATTCCTAATGAGGAAGTTCACTTGAGATACCTGAAGATGTTCTTAACAGATGTCATGTGAGGTTCGTGAGGATTCACTTGTAACCTGGCACAATAGCAAATCAAAAACATGATATCTACACGAAAAGCAGTCAAATACATCAAAGAACCTATGATTTAACAATGGAGTGTCATATCAGCAACCGGCTTGTCCAGAGATGGAGTTAGTTTCATTCCGAATGCCATAGGAATCTTCACTTTTGAATCTCCCACCATTCCAAACTTAGAGAGTAAAGTCTTTATATAAGCCTCCTGATTGATGAAAATACCTTCCTGACTCTGTCTTATATTCAAGCCAAGTAAGAAGTTAATCGGACCAATGGAGCTCATCTCAAACTTAGTTTCCATCAACTTTCAGAACTCAGCTATTAAGTCGGGGTTAGTTGATCTGAAAATGATATCATCAACGTAAATTTGAATGTTCATCAAGCGGTCACCATCTTTCTTGCGAAAGAAGGTTGGGTCGACCGATCCTAGTTAGAATTTAGTCTGTTTTAAAAAATGAGTTAGAGTTTCGTACTAGGCTCTTAGAGCTTGCTTTAGACCATAAACTGCCTTGACCAGAATGTAGCAGTGGTTCAGATACTTTTCGTTTATGAACCCTGGTGGTTGTTCCACATACATTGTTTCTTCTAGTTCCCCATTAAGGAATGCACACTTGACATCCATGTGATAGACTTCAAAGTTTTTGTGTGCTGCGTATGCCAGAAAGATGCGAACATATTCCAACCTTGCAACGGGTGTGACGGTTTCTTCATAGCCGACGCCTTCTTCCTGACAATATCCTTTAACAATGAGTCTCTCCTTGTTTCTTATCACATTACCTTCCTTATCCAGCTTGTTGCGAAAAACCCATTTAAGACCAACAACAAATGCATCCTTTGGAGTGGGAATAAGTCTCCAGACTTTGTTTTGTTCAAATTCATTGAGCTCCTCCTACATTGCATGCACCCAATCCGAGTGATCAAGAGAAATTTGAACATTTTTAGGTTCAATCTTGGAAATAAACGAATTAAACATGCAATATTCCACATTAGAGAATAACGCAGTTCGTTTCGCATTTTGTTGTGCTCTCGTAAGAACTCCTGATGTCGAATCTCCTATGACTTGAGTTTTTGGATGATATTTGGTCCATTTAGCCAATGGATGGTAATTAGGATCATATGTTGGATCCAATTCGGCATTCACTTCTTCAAACTCTAATTATACATCCAAATCATCATTCGCATTTCCATTCTCCCCGTCGAATGATGTATATATGTGTTCTTCTGGATTCGGATTTTCCCCCTGGAAAGGTGGTTCTAAGATGACTTCAGGGGTTTCGTTCTCCCCCTGAACTGGTGGATTAGATGAGGATGTAGACGTTGAGACCTCCCCCTGCGGTGTAGCATTTGTACCTGTTGATTGAGATGAAGCTTCCGGGTCCTTCATAGTGGGGTGTTCATGGTTCATATCTCTCGCAGCACCATCGATGATTTTCTTTAGTTCGTCTTCCTTATTGTCTGCTGCTTTGGACACTGAGGAGATTGCCTTTCTGGTTCACCAAATAAATTCAAGAACTCCTCGCAGAGATTGGAGAGTGGGATGGTAGCATGATTCGTTTTGGGAAAAATCTCCTTTGAAGGACTATCATTCTTTTGAAACTTCTTCAAGTAATTGTCATCAAAAGTGACATAGTAGGTTTCTTCTATCTTTTTGGATCTTTTGTTAAGAACCCTATATGCTTTAGAAGTTAAAGAATACCCCAGGAAGATACCTTCGTCAGCCTTCACATCGACTTTGTTCCATTTCTCCTTTGAGTTAAAGATAAAGCACCTGGAACCAAAAACATGGAAAAACTTGACATTTGGTTTTTGATTCTTTATTATTTCATGTGGGGTGACAGAGAATCGCTTATTGAGGATAGATTGGTTTTTATTAAAGAAAGCAGTTCCTATCGCATCCGCCTAGAAGTAAAGTGGTAGATTCGCGAATGACAGCATGGTTCTCGCAACTTTGCACAACGAACAGTTTCGTCTTTTGACTACCCCGTTTTGTTGAGGAATATAAGGAGATAAAAATTTGTGAGATACTCCTTTTGCAGTTAGGAATTCTTCAAACGCTTGGTTTTTGAATTCCAGACCGTTGTCACTGCGAATGTTACAAACCGGCTTTCGCAGTTGTAGCTCTATCTGCTTAATGAAGTCATTAAGCTTAGGAGTGACTTTTGATTTCTGTTTAAGAAAATGCACCCAAGTGAATATGTAAAAATCATATACAATAACGAGAATATATCTATTACCACCAATGCTTTCAATTGCAGAAGGAACATAAAGGTCTATATGCAAGATTTCAAGTGGTTCAATGACTTTTGTGTTCACAATCGTTGGATGGCACTTCCGGCTCTGTTTCACCATTTCACAGGCTACACATCGATATTTTTTGTCAAATTTCAGGAGTGGAACCCTCGCACATGATCACCAAGAACAAGCCTGTTGATATCTTTAAAATTGAGATGTGAGAGTCTCCTATGCCACAGCCAGCTATCATCAGTAGAAGCTTTCACAAGTAAGCAGATTCTAGGCTTCCCTTTGATGGCATTCATACTTAGCGGATACATTTCACCTTTTCGTTTTGAGTTCAGGAGCGCAGTCTTGGACTTCTTTTCGATTATCTTTGATCCTTCGTCGTCAAATGAGACTTTGATTCTTGTACTAACTACTAGTTGTGAAACACTAATGAGGTTGTGTTGCAGTCCTTCCACGTACACGACCTTGCGAATTCAAAACTCTCAATTGGTTATCATTACATAACCTTTGATTTCACCAAGTGAATTGTTGTCGTACTTCACTCTTCCTCTATCCTTTAGTGCTCTAAACTCTTGCACTTCTTCCTTCATACCTGCCATGTGATGCAAGTAGCCACTGTCGATGTACCATTCAGAGTGAAACTACTTGTCACGTATTTATTTGCGAAAATCAAGCAGATTTAGGAACCCAAAGTTGTTTGGGTCCTCGTGAGTTTTTCACAGGAAAATAAATAGCAATTTCAACCAAATAAGTTCATTTTATTAAGGTTGTTTTATCCTTCTTTGTGATTTGAAAAACAGTAATCCTATTGTCTTTTGAGTTCGTATCCTTAGGAAATATTTTCTTTTGTTTATTTAGGATTTGCTGCTTGACAGATTTCTTCTCATCTTTCTTACGATTAGCTTCGAATCTTTCGAGAGGAACTGTAGGCTCCGAAACAATCTTTCCTTTTCCTTTGACATCATGCAAAGTCTTGGATGAACGTGAAACATTCATTTTAGGAGAAAAGGGAGATTTGGTTTTTTGCACAGGTTTTGCATGATTTGGAAATGATGGCTTTTGAAAAACTTTTTGATTTGAAACTTGTGTAGATTTATTTCGTTGAGAATTACTAGGTTTCGCAGTTGAAGAGACTTTTGCATTTGGATTGGATTTTTCTCTATGAACGAAGTTGGAATTCTTAGACTGCCAGAACTGCTTACTTTCCTTGATATTTTTGTTGTATCTTGCATTCCTTTGGTGTTTTTGAGCTACGAACTGCTCAGAGGATTTGTGAATACTCGCCCTAGGTTTTGGCTTTATGGTAGGAGTTTCGGTCCGAATTGACGATGTCTCACTTCGAACGTTCTTAGTTCCACTGGGACTTCCCTTTTCATAGCTTAAATTGACTTTGTTTAGGGGTTCTGATACGTATCGACTCTTTTTTTTCCAAGAGGCCATTTCAGATAAACGCTTGGTTTCGTCTGCATTTTCGATTGGAGTAGACCAGAAGAACTCATCACAACCATCTTTGTTATCATCCTCGACCATGGATGTTAATTCAACTGTTCGATTTTTGTCCAGTCCTTTAGTTGTAAAAACTTGGTTAGGAACAGTTTGAACTTTTGGGAAAACAGTTTCTTTAGCTTTTAAAACTTCAGATTTGTTCTCAGAAACACGTGCGAACTCAACTGAATTTTTAGAAATTAGGACTTTCGTAGGTACAAGCTCGTTTTTGACAAATTCAAAGCAGTCAACCTCATCCTCCACAGAGATTTCACTCATATCACGTTTATCGTCAGAAATGTTTTCAACATCAAGTTTATTTTCTGAATTTAACTTGGTACTTAATGAGTCAAACTTCTGTACAGTTTGGGATTTAATTTGCTCTTTGGCTTTTTCATCTAAAAGTTGTTTAAGCATGTTTTTGTGATCTTTGGACTTTATGAAAGATTCAATTTTGTCCAGTCCTACTTTGTATGCATCTGAGGTTTCGTCTGATGAGACGATGGATTCGCACATTCATCTTTTGAATTTTCTTTCCAATCTCACAATTTAGATGGGACCGAGTAATATTAACATAAAGTCTTTTTGGAAATCAAACAAAAAAATGTTACGCTATTTTAAAAGACCTAAATTATCTCTCTGCAAATAAAATGAGTCGTCCCTAGGCTTAGACAAATCAGAATCCAACTTTTCAATCCACGTGTGTCTCCCTTCACTTTTTAACGAAACCCTGCCGAGTTGATCGGTTAAGTTATAATTTGTTAAGAGACTTTGTTTTAAACTATCACTGAAACTTGAAAATGTGTATTTTAAGTCGTTCAATTTAGTTTCATATCTAGACACAAGTATATTCAAAGATTGAAGAATAGAGTTTACCTTGTTGATCACCTGCTCACACTCGCTTATCTGCTCAAGAACTGGTTTCGCAGCGAAACAACTATCGGCGCCACATCCACCATCAATTGCATAGCCTGTCATCTCTGACACTTCACTTGTAACCATCAAACACCTTCCATTGAATTGCGAAACTTCATACTTTGTTACGAATCTCCTTCCATGAGTAGGTTTACGAACTACTTCATCTTCTTTCTGAAAGTTATTCGCACTCTCCTCTTTTACCTTTTCAGGGCTTTAACTGCCCTGCCACTTTTGGTTTTTGTTGCGACTGAAGTTCTTCTTTGCAAACTTCCTTGGATTGGACACCATGAATGCATATTCTTCCTTGGAAAGTTCACAATCAGAGAGATCAAACTTTGAACCGTCATCATCTATATCCTTTTTACCCTTCACAAAAAGGGCCAATGATCCCATACCAGGAACTATCTTCCCTTCTTTCGTCACTTCATCTTCATGTGACCTCAGTATTCCAACCAGCTTTGCCAACATGTAGTTATTGAACTGCTCATGTGCTTTTATAGTAAAAACTATAGCTTTCCACTTAGATCTTAGTCCGTTCATGAATGTGAATTTTTGCTCAATCAGTTCACGTCCATCTTGTGCTTCATCATCCTATTGTGAAGATGATTATAGCGATTGAAAGTTTGATCAAGACTCTCTTCACGCTTTTGTACAAATGCTCCAAACTCTGAAAGCAGTAGATTTTGAGTAGAATGCTCAAGATCAGCATCAGTTGCATATAGTTCCTTAAGCCTATTCCAAATGGCTTTTCTTATGTCGCATGAACTAACCAAATGAAAAGTGTCTAGTGACAAAGCAATTTTGATGATCGTCATTGCTTCAAAGTTGCTTATCAGCCTATCATTCTCATCGTGTGATACATCTTTTACATCGAGAAGAAGTTTGTTGTAGTCTTGTTGAGTTTTAATTTCTCTTGTTGTTCTTGAATGAGTAAACTCCGGATAGTAATGGCTTCCCATATCAAAGAGCCATGATCTTCAAACCCAAGGACGTTGTCTTTAAAATGCTACTCCCACGTTTCATAATCATTGGGGTAAAGAATAGGGATTCTGGTTGTGGAGCCAATGCTGCTTGAAAGATTTATGGAGTTAACTATAGAATCGTCTGACATGTTTCAAGATCGATTATAACCTCTATGCATCCGATGTGTAAACTAAAATTGTTTTTGGGTAATATCAAGAACAAAGATCAGCGCCAATAACAGTGATAACGGCTGAACCAGATCCAATAATAGCATAAACCCAAAAAACTCTTTCAATAGAAGAGATGCGTATAGATTACATAGTCTCCTACTCTGATACCATATAATGAGTTAAAAACTCTAAAGATCTAATAGATTCAAACAGATAATAACAATCAAACACATAATATGAATCAAGAATGTGTGAAATGATTATAAGTCACACCCTCAGAAGAGCTCGATAAAGAACTGCTATAGTAGAGGTGTGTAGGGTTTACAATGACACGATTACTGAATACACGATGCATGCGTGCACCTTAAATAGTAAAACCTTAATCATTAATCACGGGTGGACAGGCCCAACTCGGATACATAAAAAGACTAAGTAAAAGCCCCAAAAGACACAACATTAAATACCCAAAAGAACCGCCGCGAAATCATCCACTAAACATTCCCGCAAATGAGAGAAGTGGAATGTGCTATGGATCTAACTATGCTCCTCGGGAAGATCCAAGCGATAAGCAACCCTAAATGGACCGATGTACCTGTCGGATTAGTGTCTAAGTCCATAACTATAGTTGGTATATACTTGACCCGACCCGGCATGGTCCATTTGGGTTGCATGGCATCGTGCATTTGGATAGACTAAAATGAGAGAAATAACACTTAAGGTTTATTAATATATTATAAGTTCTAATTTATTAATAAGATTATTTAATTAGTATTGATCAAGAATTAATCTAGAATTGATTAAGTGATCAAAAGAAGACTAATTAAATATATGGGTTGATTGTGTAAATCATCCATACTTATATAGTGGGCTAATGCTCCATGGATTATCAAGTTGGGCTAAAACCCATAGGATGCTCCATGGATGATCCATGGGGTATTTGAACCCATGGATCCAAGGAAATGGAAAGCCATGACAATTAGGGTTTACCCTAATTGTGACTAACTATATAATGATCTTATGATTGAAGAAATCGGCCGCTAGGTGAAGGAATGAGGGCAAGCCGATTTTGAAGTGTTCTAATTTCTCTCTAAGTTATTCCAAATGCACTTGATGTTGTGTGAACCATTTGAGGTGTCACACTTGGGGCACTAGGCTCTCAAGCTACATGGAATCAAGCACCAAACAAGAGGTATTTAATTCTACTAGAATTTATATTATGTGTACTTTATATTACGCTGGTTAGAACAATACCTTGGAAATTGATATTTTCATGTATAATAGAGAAAACATAGATCCAAGGTATTTAGGGTTGTATGTACACCATAGGAGTGTTAGAATGCTCAAAACCCAACAGTGCTATCATAGCTAGGCTTGTTTTCACTTATACTTGATGCAAATTGGCTAAAAATCGAATTTTGGTGTTGTCTGCACAGCAGACGCACCGAGTCCATAAAGGGACTCGACGAGTCCAAGTGTAAACTCATCCAACTCGCCGAGTTTGTTCATGTACTTGACGAGTTGGAACCCCAAACAGCATATCTTCGAGTTTTGGTGCTGGAATTGGTCTAAAATCATTACCTTTGACTGTTTTGGACTTATAAAATCTATTTTTTAATGTGGTAATGATTATGCTAAACCAATTTCAATGCTATGATCAAAGTTTCAAGTTTTATATGTGTTCATTTAATTCTTGAAAAATGTTGATTATGAATGTTCATGCTTATGAGTTTTGGTAGATCATAGGAATTATGTGCAAAATGTTTGTTAGTATAATTCTTGATCTCAATGAAATTGTATGGATTCTATAACTTGTCCTCAAATTATGGATTACCAAGAGTTTTATGTTTCCTTAATTTATGATTTAGTTTAGATTAATAAAAAAAATTGCGTTTTAGTTGTTTTCAATCCAAATTAATCTAGAGTTAGTTGGTAAAATATGGTTTTGTAACTTGTCTTCAAGTTATGTGAAAAGTCATATTTATGAATCTTTAAAAACTCATAAAAGTGTCATAGGTTACACAAAAATGAAGAGTCATTTTCATTAAATGGTTTTATGACTCCATAACTTGTCCTCAAGTTATGGATGTTGAAAAGTCACTTCCTTAAAATTGTTATTAAAGAATAAGAGGTTACATAAACATAAAGAGTCTTCATTTTATTGAACCATTAAACTCATAAGTTATGAAATGAAAGGTTTTGAATAGTTTCAAAACCTGCCCTCAAGTTTTGGAATTTGTAAAGTCTCACACACATTAATGCTTTAATTCCAAACTCTACGATTTTAATAGTTAAAATTCAAACTTTATGAACTTCATTAAATTAATTAAAGTGTTTAATTAAAAGAGTTAATAATTCCATAAAGACATGGTTTAAGTTTAATTAAATTAATAATATAGTTTAATTAATAGATTAAACCACCAAGTATTTTAAATGTTTAAAATACACCCTTATACTATTATTATAATTTCAATTATATAGATATGTATAAGATAAAGTCAATCTTACCGTTAGTAGGCCTCATTCACGAAACCGGTCTATAAGGGGGTATAAGGTTACCATCTATAAAATGGCAGTTAAATAGGTGTTCACTCTCACCCACCACTTCCTTGACTGGTAGAGGGTCGTTAGCTGAACGGGTAGCAAATGACTATAATTCTCCCTTCATTAAAAGTATAATGATAAATACTAAGTAACTAAACACTTGTTAATTCCCAATCTTAGTTACTTAGGAAAATGTGAAAAGGTGTTAACCCATGAAATTACACTTTGTACCTTACCAAGTCGTTAGTGGAGCGTGTGTGGTTAACCGGCACACTAATAAGGACTAGTAAGGGTGGAAAAGGGTAACTTGGCTTTATTATAGATCGGTGGAGCGTGTGTGGTTAACCGCACATCGATTAGGTGATAAAATTAAGGGTACCAAGTCAATTTGCATGGTTATTCACACCTTGTTTGTGATCCTCAGCATCCCAGTCACAAACTTGAGAGGGCACAATTGAGATTCAAACATGCCATTGAAAGTTCAATGTATCTCAAAAGATCTAGGAGTTTCAAATCCAATTAAAACTTAATTATATTTCGTTTTTCATGGTGGAAATTGGTAAATCGTCATTTACCTACCTTCAACTATTTTATAATTTGGATTACGGCATCCCTCTTCCAGTTATAAATAGGTTGTCGGATCTTAGCCTTAATATTTCATATTGGGTGTTATATTAAGGACTTTAAATCAACTAACCTGAATTTCTCCCTTGTGGATGTCTCCTTCAGACAACTATGGTCTTCCCAAATCTTTAGGGACAAGCTATCCTAATGAAGATGAGATCCCAAATGGCAATCAAGGTGAAAGATCAATCCCTTTGTTGTGCATTAGTGGGGCTAGAAATCATACTTCACTTCCTCCACCTCCTCCAATAAATCTCCCTATCCCACAAGTTTCAAGACTTGATAAGTTCTAAGTCACTAAATCCCTATTGGCAAACAAAGTTTATATGTGCTTAGGTCTTGGAGATTAAGTCACATATTGACAAGTCGGGAGAGTCGGGTGTCGAAGTCTCGAGGTAGCTAGCTATTGACTAGGTTCTTCAGTCACTCCCTGATGACAGATCACGACATGACCCTTAATGATATTACCTATTTGCTTGATGATGCTGAATCAGCAATGATTTGGAGCATTGGTAAAGCAAAATTTGATTTAAAGATCAACTTCCCAAATTTCCATGGACATTGACAATGGTAACATTAGAAGTTCAGAAAAGCTTTCTCTTCCCAATGGAAAGGGATCGACCATGGTAAAGTCGTTTGACCCAATGGTAAAGAGAAAGGCTAAGTCTGTGATAGTCTCATGTACCATTTCCAAAGAGTCCATATGCTTCTTTTGCCAAAGGAAGGGGCATTAGTTGTGAAGCTGTTGAATTTACCTAAAAGTCCATAAGGATAGTAAAGTCAAATGTTTGACTCTACTTTAGGTAAGCCCATTATCTAACTCTATTAAGATCCTATTTGGAGATTCTTAAGACATAATGCAATGTAATTGCATTTTGATGTTTTGAAGAATCAAAGGAAACTTAAAGAAAAGGTGTGCTGATTCTGATCGCATGGTTCGATGACCAGAATTTTGAACCGCTACACAAGAGTTATGGAATACTGCTTAGGAATAGAAAACAAAAAGTTTTCATATGTATTTGCATTATAAGGATAATTTTTTCCGCAAGTGTTAAAATAAAAGAAAAAGTTTTGATTTTATTTATTTTAAGTATCCTTACAAAGGCTTTTGTGAAAAATTGTTGTTTATATGTTTCCATTGATAAGCAATATTGGTAAATGGATTTGATTCTTTCATTTGTGGTGGTGTCATAATTTACCAAATAAGGAAAGATTCTCATCACCCAAGTTTCAGATGGATAGAAACTTGGAATCATGCAAGTTGTATTGTGTGATGAATGAGAATTTTCATCTTTGGGAAATTAAGACTAAGTCCTTGTTCACATGTATGTGTGAGTTAAGTGAAGGACTAAAGGATTAGGTACACTTGGTTGTGCACTAGTCAAAGTCCACTATAAAGGATCAATAAGACTATTCATCGTGATTTACTAAAGTTTAGTAACTATGGTTATGCTTACAAGTTTAAGTGTAATTCTGAAACATTGAAAAAGTTTCAATATATTGCAGAATGAATAAGAAGAATAAAATAAGGCAGAAAGATAAACGTTTCTCCAATCTAAAGTGATGGGAGAGTACTTGTGTATCTTGTTTTATGACTATCTTAGTGATTATGGAACCATATCACAATTGATCCTCTAAGGATACCTTAGTGCATTTGTTTGCCTAAGGAGAGGAATCGTGAATTGTTGAAATGGTTAAATCAAAAGATAAATCATACTTCGTTCCAAAAGCAAATCCTGGAGTTATACTCCAAGATTGTAACTTGAGTGACATGATCTTTAGAAAGTTTTTAACACTTGTCAAATGTAGAGTAAGATGTTTCCTATTCTTGTACATTTGAGATTGGTAAGTTGTGATGTTTTGGATAAGACAACGACCAACTAATATCAATTGTGAGAAGTGTTTAACTTGATAAGAATCCGCACAAAATATTGAATATTTGTTTTGTCAAGGAATGGTTCTTGACAAAGAGAATCTTGTATGTCAAGAGGACAGTGGGAGTACTCAAATAATTTCAAGAACTAATCAAGAGTATAGTTAATCACTAGCCCATGACATTCAATTCATATGTGTTTGGATTTCCCACTGACCTTGTCTTGTGATTATGGTTATGACAAATTCACATGGATAGGAACTCTTACACCACATAAAATCTGAAGTGTCATAAGGTCTCTCTCCGATTCATGAAAATGATGGTGAGGAAACACTTTCACTAAGTAGATTTAAGTAGATAGCAATTGTAATCTTTGCATTCTCAAAGTCGTTAGTGGAGCGCGTGTGGTTAGCCGGTACACTAACATAGACTTGTGAGAAATGGCAAAGGTCTAAACAATTGAGACTATGATTACGGCATCCCTTTTCATAGTTCTAAAATTGTTTAGACAAACATGTGAGCTATCTAAGGAAAGGTGCATGATTTTGATAAAGTCTTATCAATGCATCTCGTATCAAAAAACTGAACTTTGGTAAGAAAGTCAATAAAGTATTGATTTCTAGAAGTCCAGCTGATTTCTGGATACATGTCAGAGCTAGTGGGAGCATAAGTGTTATGCTAGTAAGATAATAATCATTATGCTAGTGGGAGCATGATTATTATGTTAAGTGTTGCAAGTTAGCAATGTCAATTATAGAAAACAAAAGTTTCAATTTGCTTTGAAACGTTGTTTTGCTATAATTAAGGGAGAGGATTTTATACTTCATTCCAATTCTACAGGCTTAGATTGAGATTTTAATCAACTTTAGTCAAGGATATATATATATATATATATATATATATATATATATATATATATATATATATATATATATATATGAATGTTATGTTGGAATGGTTCAACATAAGGAAATTCTATATATGTTGCATTCTCAAAATTCGATTATGATTACGGCATACCTCTTCATAGTTCGAATTATGAGAATATGGCAAATAAAAATTTATAGCATGAATCGTGTGCTGTATGCTTCAGGTATAGGTTCGATTACATGTGATATAATCCATTCTAAATTTTCCAAATGCCTAGGGCATTAAGATGGAAAAAGGAATAGAACTGGAAATGACTAAAATGATTAAGTAAATTGTCGAGGACAATCTGAGGTTTACCAAAGATTGGTTACTCAAGGACAATTAGAAGTATCGAGTAAGGACCATATTGACATATTTTGAAAAAAGGAAACTCTTGTTCAGAAGTGATGGTCAAAATGGTAATATGGAATTGTCACCATAGGTGGAAGTTATTCTTTGAATCTGTGTAAGATTAGAGAACTTAATGCAAGAAGGATGTTCAAAGGAATGTACTTTGAATTTGAGACTTCGTTTCCATGGAATTGATCTCCATTGGAATACTTTGTAATGTCTGTTGCCAAGTCTTTGTGACTTTTGTGCATAGTCATTACAAGAGAATCATTGCATATAAATTTAGAATCTAACAGATTACAGTAAATGGCAAGAGTTTGGTATTCTTAAATTTACAAAAGGAAATGGGATTGTGAAATGAGCATCATTGGAGTCATGTTCAATTGATCTATTTCACAAAAACAAGGACCATAGGTAAACATAGTGTGCATGCTTGATGCATGGAATGACTATTGTTTTAATTCAAGTATTAAGTTGATAAATCAAAACATGAATAATGAGTAATCAATATGGTGCTTAGATAAAAGGGTTTTTATTTACACTCAAGAGTTTGAGGCCATATAGGGTTAAGTATTTTTCATGTGTTTCACTTTGCATGTTTTGACTTCTAGAATAAGTGGGTCGTTCTTCCTGAATGACTAAGTTATTCAAACTCTCCACAGTCAGTCATACTTTGGAAGTAGGTATTGATTAAAGACGGTCATGAATTTGGCTTGTATGATTTGTCTAAGGTGCATTAGACATAGAAATGGTTGCTACAACCTTCATGAGTGCTCATAAGTTCTAAGTATTGGATTAAACCCATGCTCATTTGATTCACTTCATGGATTTTATCACGAGTGACTCATGAGACGATAATATCTTATATTCTTCAAACCTAGAGATATGAGTTGCCGACTATGAGTTAGTTATACATTGATTGCACGAAAACGCATTTGTAACTCGATGTTATAAAACGTGCCTTTGTGTATGATTCAACAAGTAGTCAGTACAAGCATATGAGTCGAAGTTTATCCATTCCTTTTACCCTCAAAGGGATAAAAGCGATATCTATGGGCCCCTCGATGATTTAGTGATGACAAAATGTAAGTGCTTGGTCGAGCCTGGACTGACTTGATTTGTTCAATTAGCCAGTCATCATGAATCGGAAATCTGGAAACAACAAATGGACAGAGAGAATGATTATAATCCATGTCTCAGTCCATATGATATCTAGAATGGAGGAATATATGATCACTTATCTAATGGACGCGTCATTGATTTGTACAGAGTTCGACAGCGGCTATTGAGAGCTACGATTGCTAGTCGGGTTATGAAGTCGTACTTGCAATAATAGTTTTAGACTTATCCTAGTGGGAGACTGTTGGATTAGTGTCTAAGTCCATAACTATAATTGGTATATACTTGACCCGACCCGGCATGGTCCATTTGGGTTGCATGGCATCATGCATTTGGATAGACTAAAATGAGAGAAATAACACTTAAGGTTTTTTAATATATTGTAAGTTCTAATATATTAATAACATTATTTAATTAGTATTGATCAAGAATTAATTAAGTGATCAAAAGAAGACTAATTAAATATATGGGTTGATTGTGTAAATCATCCATACTTATATAGTGGGCTAATGCTCCATGGATTATCAAGTTGGGCTAAAACCCATAGGATGCTCCATGGATGCTCCATGGGGTATTTGAACCCATGGATCCAAGGAAATGGAAAGCCATGACAATTAGGGTTTACCCTAATTGTGACTAACTATATAATGATCTTATGATTGAAGAAATCGGCCGCTAGGTGAAGGAATGAGGGCAAGCCGATTTTGAAGTGTTCTAATTTCTCTCTAAGTTATTCCAAATGCACTTGATGTTGTGTAAACCATTTGAGGTGTCACACTTGGGGCACTAGGCTCTAAAGCTACATGGAATCAAGCACCAAAAAAGAGGTATGTAATTCTACTAGAATTTATATTTTGTGTACTTTATATTATGCTAGTTAGAACAATACCTTGGAAATTGATATTTGCATGTATAATAGAGAAAACATAGATCCTAGGTATTTAGGGTTGCATGTACACCAGAGGAGTGTTAGAATGCTCAAAACCCAACAGTACCTGGGGCCCAACTTGCCCATCTTCCTGAATCAGATGACACCTTCCCAAGGTGACACCTTCAGGAGAACCATATCCCCAACCTGGAACTCTAGATCTGATCGGCACTTGTCGGTATAGCTCTTCTACCGACTCTGAGTTGTCTGGAGTCTACCCCAAACCTATTAAATCAAATTGGTAGTCTTGAGTACCACTTTGGTACTCCCTATAACTCGCTGACCGAACTCACCCCAACATAGTAGGGTCCTATATTTCCTCCATTAGAGCAATTCAAAAGAAGGTCGATCAATGTTGGCATGATAACTGTTTTTTATACGAAAATTCCGCTAACTGAAGATATGTATCCCAACTCCCACCAAAATCCAATACACACGCCTGAAGCGTATCCTCCAAGGTCTGAGTAATCCGCTCGCTTTGTCCATCTGTCTGCAGGTAGAAAGTCGTCATGAAATATAGACAAGTACCTAACTCTTCATGGAACCTTTTCTAAAATCTAGAGGTAAACCAAATGTCCTTATCTAAAACCATAGAAACTGGCACCCCATGCCATGCTACAACCTCTTTGATGTATATGTCAGTCAACTACTCCGAAGAGATACACTCCTAAATTGAAAAAAATGCATGCTCTTGGTTAATCGATCTATTACACATGCAATATAACAAAATACATTGTTTACATCGAGTATTGTCTTTAAATATTACATGCCAAAATAATTAAAGTATGATGGAACAAAATATAACAAAACATCCATTAAACTGTTCAGCCGAACCTGCTTCAACGGTTTCTGAGAATACAAGTTAATTTGAAAAGGTCAACATAAAACTGTTGGTGAGTTCATAAGCATGTTTGAGAAAAATGATTTGTATAATGTTGAAATCACAAGAAAATCTTGTATTTTCTTAAAATAGTTTAGTGTGTTTGTACCCGATCTTGTATTAATGCATGTGTGTTTTTGTTTAATAGAATTCCAAAATTAGTTGAAGGAAATGTAAAGAGAACGTCCCCAGACAACCCTATGTTGTCTGTAAAACAGAATGCCGGTATATCAACCCCGAGGTTGAGTACCGGCGTGAGTGTATTTTCAAGTAATCCAAAGAGAAAAGAGAATCGTCTTCCGTAAATTTCATAACGTTAATTCCTCTAAGTGAGTCGTTATAACCATGCTAGATAATGACAAGTTTGCCTGTCTTGGCATTTATGAACACCGATGGAAAATAGAATAAGGTTTTTGGTCACCCTAGACTGATGTAGTCTAATTGTAGCGATCAGCTCAGGTGTGGGGTGTCATCCCCGTATAGATCTATACACAAACCCCTGCTCTCCCTCCAAGAGATTCTGGTTATAACTACATGTTACGATCATACACACAATAGGTGTCAATCGACACGTCTCACTAGATCCTTAATCGAATTTTACACGAAGAGAGACATATAAAACTCATTCCAGGCCCAATGAACCATGTAAGCGAACCACTGAGGCTCACTAAACACGTAACCCATTTTCAGGCCCGAAAGGAATGAGATTATATAACATGGGCCCAAAATATATGTAAAAGGACAACTAAGGCCCATTTCACATGTAAGATATTTACAGGCCCAAATAGCACGCAAATAGTATCCAAGGTCCTTCGCGCATGTTAATGGGTCAATGAGGCCCAATAAACATATAAATAGTATTCAGGACACATCAAGTATGTAAATGGGCCTTTAAGGCCCAATATCATGAACATAACAAAATTAGCTTGTTTGTTATTATTTTCCTCGTAGTAGCTCAAGTATTTACTAAAATAGCACAAAAAAACCCACTTTTGGTAAAAATTGATACTCTTGGCCCATTTAGCCAAAAATTTACAATTAATGCCCAATTTTAGTAAAAACAACATTTTAGGCCCCATTTTGGACAAAACTTGTATTTAAGGCTAGTTTTTGGTACAAATAACATTTTTAACTCATTTTTGTCAAAAATATAATTTTTGGTTTGATTTTTGTGAAAATATACATTTTCGGCCCATTTATAGAAAATGTCATCTTTTTGGCCCAAATGTTCATAATTTCGCAACTTTGACCCTTTTTATCAAAAATTTTCATTTTTGACAGAAGTTTCTTGAAAATGACAATTTAACCCACAAAAGACCAAAATTTTCAACTTTTGGGCCCAAAACAGTGAGAAGCCCAAATAAGGCCCAATTATGAAAATATTTACATTGTTGGTCCCTATAAGGTCTCAAATGTCGAGATTAGCCATTATTTAGCAAAAAAATACTTTTGAACCCCTTACTAGCCGAGAGTTACATAAACAACCCATATTTTGTCGCTTTTGTCATTTTTAGTCCCTTTCATGAAGTTTTTCTTAGATTCAAGTATCCTTGATGTATTTTAAACCTTTTTCTTATTAGATATGTTGAAATAAGTGTTATGTTATACCAATATCATCATCTTTTAGTAGATCTTTTAGTTTATGAAGTTTACAACACATAAACCCATATGTAACCAAAGAAAACACACAAAATCATGCATACACACATAGATCTACACAAAACAACTTGTATTCTCCCCTAAAACAAGGTAAAAAACGAAAATAGGGGTATAAACTCACTTTGTTTTGAAGTTCTCGGTTTTTGGTGAAGAATGGAGGAGATCTCAACCCTAGATCTATTCTTGAGGAGATTTTTGGACTTAGATGGTTCTAGGAAATGTGATTCATGAAAACATGTGTGTAAGAGGAGTGATTGAGTTTAAAAGGAAATATATCAAATTGAGTTTGTAAGATCTTACCACAATGTGAAGCTTGAAGTTATCTTCTTGAAAATACTCCTAAGACTCACGAATTTCTTGAGAGATTGAGAGTGGATGAGTGTTGAAAATTGAGAGAAATTGTGTTGAATTTGAAATATGATAGAAGTTGGAGAGTGAGAGAGAGGCCAAGAGGTAGAGTGATAGATAAGAGAAAGGAGAAAGGTTGACTTTTGAAGAGGATGGTATGAGAGTTGCACGGATATATGCACTCTTGCATGGATATCCACTAAGTATAAATGAGGTGTCACCCCATTTCCCTCCCATTTGTTTTTTTCTTTTTTTTGTTGGGCCGAGAGAGGGAAAAGAGGAAAGGAAAATGAGAGAATTTGGGCCCTTTTTTGACTTTGTTCGAGTTTATGAGGCCCTACATGAATATTTTTTGGCCTATTGGGCCCTTATGAGGGTTCACGACCCAATGAAGCCCAAGGTTATAGTTTACAGCCCATTAGGGCTTATGAAACTATTTATGGCCCAACATGGCCCATTAGAGATAGATGAATCAATCTATTCCCACATGACCCAAAATACCTTAGCTTTCATGGATGTAGGTCCAATTAGAGCCCAAATTGGGTTTCTTGGCCCAAAATAGTCAAATTGAAAGTTTATTGGTCCATTAGGCCCAATAAGAGGATCCTAGTCGATAGTAAACTTGAACCGGGATTTTTAGGGTTTTTAACCCATAGTTAAATATATTTGATGTATTGTATTGGATTTTGAACTTTAATCAGGAGTTTGGATTCGAATGTATAATTTCATGTTAGTATATAGCATGGTATTCACTTAGAGTGCAAGTAATAAACAACTGATGTATACATGAAAATAGAATCTCCTTGTTAAAAATGCTAGTTGTGACATCATCGCCTGTTAGAGGGAATTTCGTCCCGAAATTCTTTAGAAAGGTAGGATTATAAATGAGAGAATAATTGAGGGTACTTTTGTTTCATTTGGTCTTCGCGTTCCCATGTGAATTTCGGTCCACACTTAGCGTTGCATTGAACCTTCACAATTGGAATGCGGCTCTATTTCATACGCTTCACTTCCCTATCCATTATCTCAACCGGTTCTTCGACTAACAGGAGATTCTCGTATATTTCGATCTCTTCTAAAGGAATGATAATGGTTTCATCTGATAAGCACTTCTTCAAATTTGAGACGTGGAACGTGGGGTGTACGTTGCTGAGCTTTGAAGGTAGCTGTACCTTATAAGCTACCAGATCGATTCAGGCAAGAATCTCAAACTGTCTGATGTATCGTGGGTTTAGTTTTCCCCGTTTCCCAAAACGGATCATCCCTTTCTAGGGAGAGACCTTTAAAAGCACTTGATCTCAGACTTGGAATTCCAAAGATTTTCATCGATTGTCAGTGTAACTCTTTTTCCGGTCACTCAACGCTTAGATTCAGGCTTTGATTTGGATTATCTTTTCTGTAGTCTCTCGAATGATTTCTGGTCCTGTAAGGGTGATGTCCTATGATTTCCCTTTTCCCAGCTGGGTGTCACCCACCTCAGCCCAGCAGAAAGGCGATCTGCACTTACGCCCATATAAGGCCTTAAAAGGAGCAACCCTTATGCTTGTGTGATAGCTGTTGTTGTACGAGAATTCAATCAAGGGAAAATGGGTATCCCATGACTTGCTGAAATCAATCACACAGGCTCGGAGCATGTCTTCGAGTGTTTGGATGGTTCATTTGCTTTGGCCATCGGTTTGAGGGTGGTAAGCAATGCTCATGTCTAACTGTGTTCCCATAGGCTTCTGGAGTGACTGCCAAAATCGTGAGATAAATCTATTATCCCGATCCAAGATTATAGATACCGGCGCTCCATGGAGTCTCACGATCTCTTTGATATAGATCCGTGTTAATCTTTCCATCTTGTACATTTCTTTTATTGGCAGGAAATGAGCGGCTTTAGTTAACCTATTGGCAATTACCCAAATAGTATCCAATCCGTCTGCCGTCTTAGGTAATTTGGTTACGAAGTCCATACTAATCCTTTCCCATTTCCACTCGGGTATTACTGGCTGTTGTAATAGCCCCGATGGCTTTTGGTACTCCACTTTTACCTTTGCGCAAGTGAGAAACTTTCCCATGTAAGTGGAGATATATGCCTTCATATTTGGCAACCAATAGTGTTGCTTAATGTCCAAATACATCTTATCCAAACCCGAATGGATGGAGTATCACGTTTTATGGGCTTCGTTCATGATCATTTCTCTGAATCCCCCAACTTTAGGGACCCAGATTCTATTCATGAAGTAGTAAGTTCCATCCTTCTTGGCTTCAAAGTTCTTATCCATCCCACATAGTGTTTCATTCGCAACGTTCTTTGGCTTCACGGCATCTGTATGGGCTTCTTTGATCTACTAGGCTAGGTTGGATTCGATAGTTATTGACAGGGTTTTCACCCGGAGGCCTGAGTATTCTTTACTGCTTAAGGCATCAGCTACCACGTTAGCCTTGCCTGGGTGGTACTTGATCTCACATTCATAGTCATTTAGCAGCTCAACCCACCTTCGCTGCCTCATGTTTAGCTCCTTCTAGTTTAGAATGTGTTGGATGCTTTTGTGATCGGTGAAGATGGTGCACTTTGTACCTTAGAGGTAGTGCCTCCAAATCTTTAGGGCGAAAACCACAGCTCCCAGCTCGAGATCATGGGTGGTGTAATTTACTTCATGCGCCTTTAATTGCCTGGATGTGTAAGCTATCACCTTGCCACGCTGCATGAGGACACAGCCTAACCATTGATTCGAAGCATCATAGTAGATAATGAAATTTTCGGTTCCCTTCGGTAAAGATCGAACTGGTGCACTACATAGGGCACGTTTCAAGGTTTGGAAGGCGACTTCCTGCTTTTCCGTCAAGTCGGAAGACACACCCATTTGTGTCAAGGCGGTGAGGGGTTTGGCTATCTTGGAAAAATTCTAAATAAACCTTCGGTAATAGCCTGCGAGACCCAAGAATTGTCAGATTTTTGTTGGTGTTTTTGGGATTGCCCAACCTTCACTGGCCTTTATCTTGGAATGATCTACGTGAATCCCTTCCTTGCTGACTACGTGACCCAAAACGTTTACACTGCGGATCCATAACTCGCACTTGGAGAGCTTCGCGTATAACCTTTCAGCTCTTATGTTTCCAAGATTTGACAGAGGTGTTGACCATGCTCTTCCTTGCTTCGAGAGTATATAAGAATATCATCGATGAAGACGATCACGAAATTATCAAGGAATGGGCGACAGACCCGATTCATGAGGTCCATAAATGCAGCGGGGGCATTTGTTAGACGGAAGGGCATCACAACAAATTTGTAATGACCGTATCGAGTTCGAAAGGCGGTTTTGGAATGTCCTCTTCTCGGACTCAAAGTTGATGATAACCGGATCTTAGTTCTATTTTGGAGAAGTAACTAACTCCTTGAAGCTGGTCAAATAGATCGTCAATCTGATGAAGTGGGTATCGATTTTTGACAGTGAGCTTGTTTAATTCCCTATAATTGATGCACATTCTGAAAGATTCGTCCTTTTTCTAAACAAACAAGATCGGAGCTCCCCAGGGTGAGAAGCTTGGTTGGATAAATCCTTTGCTCAACAGCTCGCTTAGTTGGCTGCGTAACTCCTACATTTCGGCGGGAGCTAACCTGCAGGGTGATTTGGCAATTGATGTGGCTCCTTGTATTAGGTCGATTCGGAATTCGACTTGCCTTTCTCGGGGTATCCCCGGAAGGTCTTTTGGAAATACTTTCAGGAAGTCACATGTCACTGGAATGTCTTCAATGTTTACTTCTTCTCTGGTTTTATCCACAATGTGAGCGAGAAAAGAATAGTTTTTCTTGTGCAGGCACTTTTGTGCCTTGATGCACGAGATAAGACGAAGATTGTCTCCAGGTTTATCACCATATATTATTAGGGTTTCGCAGTTAGGAAGGTGAAGGCGAACGGCCTTCTCGAGACACATAATATCAGCATGATGGGGGCTTAACCAATCCATGCCGATTATCACATCAAAACTCCTAATATTTACTGACATCAAATCTATTTGAAAAAAAGTGATTGTTTAGTGTTAATGTGCACTCTACATAGACATCTTATGTTATTTCGGTTTTCCCATTAAATATTTCCACCGTGAAGGCTTCGTTGAGCTTCTAGGGTTGTAGATTTAGTAAGTGTTTGAACTTGTTACTAATGAAGCTTCGCTTGGCTCTGCTATCGAATAAAATGCATGCATATGTGTTGTTAAGTTGAAACGTACCAGTAACAATCGTTGGGTCCTGAACTGCTTCACCTTGACCCAATGCCAATACACTCCCTGATGTTCCTGCCTCTTGATTGTTGGCTTTGGGGCAGTCGCGCTTGAAATGACCAGTTTCTCCACACCCATAACAAGTGTAACTAGCCCCAGCATTGTTAGTGTTGTTATTGTTATTGTGATTGTTGGTGTTGTTTGACTGTTGGTTCTGTTGAGGCTGAGTTCTACAATATCTTGCAGTATGACCCCTTCGATTTCAACCCGTGCAATGCATCTCCCTGCATTCTCCATGATGGTGGAAATTGCATTTGCCACACTTAGGTAGGTTCCCAGAGTATTGTTTGAGAGCAGTTGGTGTGGATGAGGCTGGAGCATGTGGTTTTGAGGTGACTTGACCAGTAGTAGCATGAACTGCTACTGTTTGTTGCTTCTTTGATGACTCTGAGTTTTGTCGCCCTTTTCGCTTGTTGTTCTTGCCTTTCTTGTTCTCACCTTCCATTTTTACTTCAACCTCTCCTGCCTTGACACCCTTCTTGTTTCCATGATCATATAACTTCGTGGCTAGCCTTTTAGCGCTGTTATACGTTCTTGGGTTCACTGCGATTACATTTCCTTGAATTGGAGGGTTCAATCCCCAAATGAATCTTTCGATCTTTCCCCCCCCCCCCCCCCAGATGTGATCATTCCTGGACATAAGAGGGATAATTCACCGAACCTTGAGATGTATGCGTCAATGTCAAAGTTTTGGACTGTGAGATTCCACAGTTCTACTCCAACTTCTAAATTTATCCCCAACCATCAGTATCTCCTTGAGCTCCTCCCAGGGCATAGCATTTGCCACAGGGAGTGTCATGGCCTCCACGTGGCCATTCCACCAAGAGAGAGCTTGATCCATGAATGTGCAGGCCGCAAACTTCACCTTGCACTCCTCGGGACATCCGCAGATCTCGAACACCGACTACACTTTTTCTAACCACCTTTTCAAAGTTATTATGCCTCCCTTCTCGTTGAAGGTCCGAGGCTTGGCGTTAGTGAAGTCCATGTTGGTACAGGTTCAGGTGGGTCCCTGGTTCATCCAATGGTTTGAGCTTCCGACCCCTTTCCCATTCCCTCCACCGTTGTTCCCGTTGTGGATATAAGCCAGGGCTGCAGTAACCACCGCTGATACTGCTACTTGAAATGTCGCTGAGTTCATCTCTGGTGGAGGCTGTGGTGGTGGTGGTGTTGCATTGTAGTTCCCGCGTGTCTGTCTTCGAGGCATCTTTCTGTCATGGAACAGAAAGATGTTGAGTATCCAATGTATTTTTGGTTTCATGATTTCTTGGTTATAGTACAGTGTCGGTGATTCGGTTGTGTGTAAGTGAGTGAATTCATATAATCAACATGTAGTAAAACTAACAGAACACATAGCAGATAACAACATCATGAGAAAATATATAGTAGTTTTTCATTAATGATAATCTTTTGAGTACATGAAAATTTGCCTATATAAGCCATACAATACATGAAGTGAAATAAAATCCAACAGAGTAACGTATCCATGAGTAGTATAATCACTTAATCATGTAGTCGATAGTACATAGGGTAATGCATAAGTAAAATCCTAGAAGTGGTGAATGAACGAGTACTAATTGCGACGAGATGGGTCTGGTGGTGTTGACGACGAGGTCGATGCGCCCTGAAGTCTAGCCAGGTGATGCTCGGCGGCATGAAGTCGGGCTTCCAATGCTGTCTGGCGTGCCTGGTAGTCCTTGACTACCTCGTGTGTCATCCTCTCCACGCGCTCAACTGCGGCTCTCATGGCAACCATCTGGCCAGCGGTTGTCTGCGCTTGCTTGTCGATATCGCGTGTCCTCCTTACTATCACAGGCAAGGCTCGGTCGACGGGTCCACCGTAACTCAAGTTGTAGTAGTCCTGGTTCATACCAAATTAGGGTCGCACCCCTTGTTGACGGCTCCATCTCTAGATGTCGTGCGCCCATGGGGGTGTAGGGTCATTGGGGCCCATCCGGTATGGGGGCACCCTGGCCAATTACGGCGGATTGATGACTTCGGACCTTGCGTCCGAGTAATCGATGCCACTGCCATCAGCCTCCTCCCCGTCCGAGTTGGCTACCAATTCTGCCGGTCCTCCTATAGGCTCCTCCTCGGGCTCTTCTTCTGGTTCCTCCTCTGGTTCTTTCTCTGGTTCTTCTTCTGGTTCCTCCTCTGGTTCTTTCTCTGGTTCTTCTTCTGGTTCTTCCTCTGGTTCTAACCATCCGCCATTCCCCAGGTTGGGGAAATAGGGATCTCCAAGATGATGAAATCCGGCCATAGCGTCTGCACGAGGGGTGAGAGACGTGTAAGGAGAGTGTGTATATAGTATTTCTAAAAATACTCCTATAGTATTTTAGTTGTTTAAGTTTGAGTTCCTTAGTGTTCTTGGATACGAGGTAAGCTTCTAGATCCATTTCCCACCATGATCATTCTCAAACACATGTTGGTCATATTTTGAATAAATATAGTTGATCATGCTATATTTATCCCCAATATGACTACATAACTGTCAGGGTTTAACCATAGTGTTCAATGTCCTCCAGAGGCTTTTAGTGTTTATGGTTTTATTGCATACTTAGGTATCATTTTATTCAGAGTGTTTTAGTCCCATTATATTTATAGTTGCATATTCTGTCTAGTTACATATGCCAGTTCACTATAAACAATGTCGTGATACCAATCTGTCACACCCCCGAACCAGACGACGGAAACGTCCGGGGGCTTGTGCGTGACTCCATCCTTGTAGTATCATCACATAGTATATAATTGTAACATAACGGCATCATCATCACACATGTAATATAACAACATACATTGTTTACATCGAGTATTGTGTTTAAATATTACATGCCAAAATAATTAAAGTATGATGGAACAAAATATAACAAAACATCCATTAAACTGTTAAGCCCAACCTGCTTCACCGGTTTCCTGAGAATACAAGTTAATTTGAAAAGGTCAACATAAAAATGTTGGTGAGTTCATAAGCATGTTTGAGAAAAATGGTTTGTATAAATTTGAAATCACAAGAAAATCATGTATTTTTTTAAAATAGTGTAGTGTGCTTGTGTTCGATCATGTATTAATTTTGTTTAACAGAATTCCAAAAGTAATTGAAGAAAATGTAAAGAGAACGTCCCCAGACAACCCTATGTTGCCTGTAAAAGAGAAAGCCGATATATCAACCCCGAGGTTGAGTATCGGCACGAGTATGTTTCCGAGTAATCCAAAGAGAAAAGAGAATGGTCTCCCGTAAATTTCATAACGTTAATTCCTCTAAGTGAGTCATTATAACCATGCTAGATATTGACAAGTTCGCCTGTCTTGGTATTTACGAACGCCGATGGAAAATAAAATAAGGTTTTTTGTCACCCTAGACTACTGTAGTCTAACTGTAGCGAACAGCTCGGGTGTGGGGTGTCATCCCCATATAGATCTATACATAAACCCCCGCTCCACCTCCAAGAGACTCTGGTTATAACTACAGGCTACGATCATACACACAGTAGGTGTCAATCGACACGTCTCACTAGATCCTTAATCGAATTTTACGGGAAGAGAAACATATAAAACTCATTCTGGGCGCAATGAACCATGTAACCCATTTTCAGGCCCGAAAGGAATGAGATTATATAACATGGGCCCAAAATATATGTAAAAGGACAACTAAGGCCCATTTCACATGTAAGATATTTACAGGCCCAAATAGCATGCAAATAGTATCCAAGGTCCTTCGCGCATGTTAATGGGTCAATGAGGCCCAATAAACATATAAATAGTATTCAGGACCCATCAAGTATGTAAATGGGCCTTTAAGGCCCAATATCATGAACATAAAAAAATTAGCCTGTTTGTTATTATTTTGCTCGTAGTAGCTCAAGTGTTTACTAAAATAGCACAAAAAAACCCACTTTTGGTAAAAATTGATACTCTTGGCCCATTTAGCCAAAAATTTACAATTAATGCCCAATTTTAGTAAAAACAACATTTTAGTCCCCATTTTGGACAAAACTTGTATTTAAGGCTAGTTTTTGGAAAAATAAAATTTTTAACTCATTTTTGTCAAAAATGTTACTTTTGGCTTGATTTTTGTGAAAATATATATTTTCCGCCCATTTATAGAAAATGTCATCTTTTTGGCCCAAATGTTCATAATTTCGCAACTTTGACCCTTTTTATCAAAAATTCTCATTTTTGACACAACTTTCTTGAAAATGACAATTTAACCCACGAAAGACCAAAATTTTCAACTTTTGCGCCCAAAACGGTGAGAAGCCCAAATAAGGCCCAATTATGAAAATATTTACATTGTTGGTCCCTATAAGGTCTCAAATGTCGAGATTAGCCATTATTTAGCAAAAAAATACTTTTGAACCCCTTACTAGCCGAGAGTTACATAAACAACCCATATTTTGTCACTTTTGTCATTTTTAGTCCCTTTCATGAAGTTTTTCTTAGATTCAAGTATCCTTGATGTATTTTAAACCTTTTTCTTGTTAGATATGTTGAAATAAGTGTTATGTTATACCAATATCATCATCTTTTAGTAGATCTTTTAGTTTATGAAGTTTACAACACATAAACACATATGTAACCAAAGAAAACACACAAAATCATGCATACACACATAGATCTACACAAAACAACTTGTATTCTCCCCTAAAACAAGGTAAAAATCGAAAATAGGGGTATAAACTCACTTTGCTTTCAAGTTCTCGGTTTTTGGTGACGAATGGAGAAGATCTCGGCCTAGATCTATTCTTGAGGAGATTTTTGAACTTAGATGGTTCTAGGAAACCTGATTCACGAAAACATGTGTGTAAGAGGAGTGATTGAGTTTAAGATGAAATATATCAAATTGAGTTTGTAAGATCTTACCACAATGTGAAGCTTGAAGTGATCTTCTTGAAAATACTCCTAAGACTCACAAATTTGGGAGTGGATGAGTGTTGAAAGTTGAGAGAAATTGTGTTAAATTTGTGTCACACCCCCGAACAAGACGGTGGAAACGTCCTAGGGCTCGCGTGACTTAAATTGAAATATCATCACAATGAATATACATGAACAACACATACATCACCAACTTTACATAGTACAACTATCATTGCTCACATCAAGTACATGGTTTAAACATTACACATCCATAACATAAATTGTTTGAGAATTTTTCAAAACATAACATCCTAACACACTTGATATTGTTCTTAACCTTATCTGTTACCTGAGAATGCAAGTTATTTTGGAAACGTCAACATATATAATGTTGGTGAGTTCATAAGCACATTTGATATATAATTTGTTTGTATCATTTGTAAAACCCAAAAAATCCGATGTTTTCTGTACAAAAACTATTGCAAAAAGATGCAATGATCCCATATGTGCATGTGTATGTGATTTCAAAAACAAGTGAAAGTGGTTGTTATTCAAAATTAATTATCGTATTATTGTTGTTGTGTATAGGAGTGAATAAGGTTGTTCCCCTGAAAAACCTAATGTTTTCCCATATAAATAGTATGATAGTTTTATGTTATTGAAACGTCAAAATGAATGAATATGTTTTCCCTTGATTACTTAGATGGTGTTGGATCTCGATGTGAGTCGTTATAACCATGCATAATAATGACTAGTTCGTCTGTCTTGGCATTCTAGCGAATGCCGGAATTGATTTAAGATTTTGTCACCCTAGACTGGCCGAGTCTAACTGTAGCGAACAGCTCAGGTGTGGGGGAGTCACCCCCGTATAGATCTATACACAAACTCTCACTCTCCCTCCAGGAGACTCTGGTTATAACTACAGACTATGACCGACACTTAATAGTGTCACCCGTTATTTCCCACTAAATCCAACTGAATTTGAATAACCTTGTTTATCAACCTAATTTGATGTTTACTTGAATAACAGAGATAAGCCTAACAGACGAAGAGAAGAGGGCAACAAAGGCCCACTAATCATGTATGTTATTATAGGTTGTCAAGTATGAGACGGGCACGTTGGCCCATCATGCATATGTTTGATTTGGACCTTACTAGCTATGCCAATGGCCCAATGAGGACCAATAGCAAGTAAAAGCCATTGAGGGCATGTAATTGGGTCCAGGAGGCCCAATAAACATGTGAATATATCGGGCACAAAGGCCCAGTAGCATGTATAGAAAGTATTTGAGCCCAACTTTTGAATTGTTTATGTTTTATCGAGTTTGAGTTCGTATTGTTGCTATTCGTGGTATGTTAAATGTTCATTCGCAATAACGAAACATTTTAACGTTGGATTTATAATGAAGTTGTTATTATATGTATATATATTTTTAAAACTATGCGTTATAAACATGATATTTTTGACCCCAAAAGTTATAATCGTTTATTTGGCCCACAAACATTTAGATTAACCATTATGGCACCTTTTTCTATAAAAATGACGGTTTTCGTCCCTTTTTACGAAAATTTACATTTTTGGTCCTTAAACCTTTTTTATTGACATTTTCCACCCAAACTTTATTTGAATAGTAATTTCAGTCCAAAACTATTGTATTGGTCATTTCCAGCCTTCATTTTCAAAAACTTACATTTTTGGCCCAATTTCCGTAAGTTTTATAATTTTGACCCCAAAATCAAAAGCTTTGCATTTTTAGTCCAAATTTGGTAATAAACTCATTTTTAACCCTTGAAAAAGTTTATTTACATTTTAGACCCATAGTTTGTTAAGTTTTATTCCAATTCAGTCCCTCTAATTCTGATTTTTTCACAACTTCGGGTCCAAAACCCATTAGGCCCACTTTTAAGCCCATTTAGCTCAAATTTATGTTTTTGATCCTTTGAAAAGTGTTACTTTCATAAAAATCAACTTTTATACAAATAAACAACTTATAACCCCCATAGAACCAACAAATTATAATTTATACCCAATCTTTGTTATTTTTGCAAAAATGACACTTGTAAGGTTCTTTTGGTTTTGTTTTTCACTTTTTAAACTTAAAGACCCTTATATCCATGATGTATGTTTTTTATAGATCTCGAAATATAACACATATTCCATATTATCACAACAAAAAAAAACTAATGAATTCACAATATAACATGCAAACGCACATAGATCATCACATAATACTTGTATTCTCCCCCCAAAAACAAGTAAAAATCAAAAACAAGGGGGTATGAACTCACCTTGCTTTGTTGCTCACGGTTTTGAAGAAGAACGAAAAGAGATTTTTGGTCCTAGCAAGCCTCTTAGAGTTGATTTCGAACTTAAGAAGCTTCTAAGCAGTATATCACGAAAATTATGTGAGTTAGGAAGAAGTTTAGATGAAATAAAGAAACTAGGTTATGGATCTAAGCAACAACTTACCAAAGATGATGATTCTTATGGAAGAAACTCCTTAAAATGTTCCAAGATCTCGAAAATTTGGATGGAGAAGAGGATGTGCTTGAGAGTGTTTGGGTAGAAAGTTTAAAGATGTGTGTGTGTGTGTTTGGTGATTCTCGGTCGAGAGTAAAAGAAGGAGAAGAGAGAGATGAGTTTGCATGGGAACATAAGAGGGCTTGGATGTTTGGAGTGTAATCTTCCTAGTTATCCACCAAATAAAAATGAGGTGGCAACAAAAAAGTAAACTCTCTTCATCTCTTTTTCCTTGTTTTTTTTGGGGCCCAGAAATTGGGCTAGAAGGAAAGAGTTGCATTGTGTTGGGCCATTAATTATCTTAGTTTGAAGTTATAAGGCCCAACTTCGTATTTTTAGCCCATTGGGATTTTAGGGGTGTTTACAACCCAATTTTGTGTAAAAGGATGGATTTATGGTCCATGAAAGCTAATTGAATCATTTATGGCCCAGTAAGGCCCATTAAGGTAAACCAATTCATTTTGGATTCATTAAGGCCCAAAATGTTGAGTTTTATGAAAGTGGGTCCAATTAGGGCCTATTTAAGGGACCTAAGCCCAAAATAGTCAAATTGGAAGCTTATTGGTCCAATAGGACCAAATAAGGATATCCTAGTCCATATTGGACTTAAACCGGGATTTCTAGGGTTTCCAATTTTTTGTTGACTATTTGAGTTTATGTATAGAGTGTTTGATGGAATTTTTTTGCCATTGAATAAGCATCATGCATGCTTTCAAATTTTAGTTACAATATTATCCTTGTTTAATGTTTACATAGCATTAAAATTCCTAGTTGTGACAATTTGAAATGTACGAGAGGTTGGAGAGTGAGAGAGAGGCTGAGAGATAGAGTGAGAGATAAGAGAGAGGAGAAATGTTGACTTTTGAATAGGATGGTGTGACAGTTGCATGGATACATGCACTCTTGCATGGATACCCACCAAGTCTTAATGAGGTGTCACCCCATTTCCCTCCCATTTGTTTTTCTCTTTTTTTTGTTGGGCCAAGAGAGGGTAAAGAGGAAAGGAAAATGAGAGAATTTGGGCCCTTTCTTGACTTTGTTCGAGTTTATGAGGCCCAACATGAATATTTTTTGGCCTATTGGGCCGTTATGAGGGTTCACGGCCCAATGAAGCCCACGGTTATAAAACTATTTATGGCCCAACATGGCCTATTAGAGATAGATGAATTAATCTAGGCCCACATGACCCAAAATACCTTAGCTTTCATGGATGCTGGTCCAATTAGAGCCCAAATTGGGTTTCTTGGCCCAAAATAGTCAAATTGAATGTTTATTGGTCCATTAGCCCCAATAAGAGGATCCTAGTCCATAGTAAACTTGAACCGGGATTTTTAGGGTTTTCAACCCATAGTTGAATATATGAGATGTATTGTATTGGATTTTGAACTTTAATCAGGAGTTTGGATTCGAATGGATGATTTCATGTTAGTATATAGCATGATATTCACTTAGAGTGCAAGTCTTACAACAGCTGATGTTTACATGAAAATACAATCTCCTAGTCAAAAATACAATCTCCGAGGCAACTTCGTAATGAAATTTGTAGTTATCTCCTCCTATTTCCAAATGGGAATGTCTACCAGATGTATCTTTCTGTAAGGTCGTTGGTGCTTAGCCTTGTCTTTCCTGCAAGCCAAGCACCTCTCCACATACCAAGCTACATCTCGCTTCATCCAAGGCCACTAATAATCAATATGAAGATTTATATGTCTTCGTCGCCCTGGGATGAATAGAGAATCTCGAGTTGTGTGCCTCCTCCATATGAACCAGACGCACACCACCCCAATAAGGAATCCAAACTCTCTAATGGAGATTAAATAACCCCCAAATATCATAATTGAAGGAAACCACCTCACCCGCTATACGCTCACTCTTCCGGTGCTCTTCCTTCAAAGCCTTAACCTGAGCCTCTCGAATCTGCTCCAAGAGTGGAGTAATCATTGTCATCCTAATACAAATATCCTTAATCAAAGTCACGACCATCTTGTAGTTGATATCATCGTCCACTACATTGGCTTTACCCGGATGGTAAAGGATCTCACAATCATAATCCTTCACCACATCAAACCACCGGCGGTGCCACATGTTCAGATTCGGCTGATCCATCAAATACATCAGGCTCTTGTGATCTATGTAAATAGTACAATGGACCCTATAGAGGTAATGTCGCTAAATCTTGAGGGCGAAAACCACTTCCCCAGCTCTAAATCATGTGTCGGGTAATTCGCCTCATTAGGCTTCAACTCCCTCGATGCGTAAGCAATCACACGACCCTTCTGTATCAAAACTACACCCAAACCCATGATTGATGCATCATAATAAACCATGAAATCCTCGACACCCTCCGGTAGGGTCAAAATTGGCACCTCACATAGTCTATGTCTTAGGGTTTCAAAAGATGCTTGTTGCTCAAGCCCCCAACAAAAAGTGACAGTCTTCTTCGTCAACCGAGTCAAAGGAACGGCTATCTTGGAGAAATCTTGAATGAACCTCTGCTAGTAACTTTCCAACCCAAGGAAACTTCGAATCTCAGATTGAGACTTCGAAACCTCCCATCCCATCACAACCTCGGCCTTGGCCGAATAGACCAGAATACCATTCTGGTTGATAAGCTGCCTTAGAAACTACACCTTGCACAACCAGAACTCACACTTGTAGAACTTCACATAAAGTCTCTATATAACACCCCAAATCTAGAAGATTAATTGTGCAAATAAATTCTCTTTCCTAGGGACCAAAACGACAAGTTCATAATGGGAAACTCGACGTGTTGGAGGCTTTTGGGACGCACATTTTTATGAACCAACTCGACGATTTGATGAAGGGAACTTGTCAAGTTGGATGCTGATTGAAAACTCATAATTTTTAGGGTGTTGCCCCTATTTAAAGGCCTTAAGTTCTTTGGTTGGCCTCCTTACCAGCCTCCTCTGTCCAGAAACCCTAAAATCAAGCCTTATCTTCCATTATTGAGTGTGAGAGCTTGGGGAGATCCTTGAGAGTTCATTTTTAGTGCGTGTTGAAGGATGTAAGGAATTAGGAGTTGTTGGGGTTGAAGAAGAAGTCTTGGATCCAGAATATCTGTCTCATTTGCCAAGTATTTAAGGTATCAAGTTCTCACCTTGTTTATTAGTTGCTTCGATCTCTTCTTGGGTTAGAGTTTATGCTTTTTAGCCATGGTTGGGTGGAATTTGGGATTAGGACGTCCCAAATGATTATTCTTTCAGGTATAAGGTCTACATGAGCTCTTTTGGCATAAAGGTGCCAACTTTATGGATTTAAGGGCTTCATGCATTCATTAAATCTTTCATTTAGCCCTTTTTGAGATTTTGAGCTCCTCTTACTCATGCTTAAGCGTAAAGTTGGAAACTTTACGTGGCCATCTAGCCTTATGGGGTCAGATCTGCATTTTGGGGTTTTATCTTTGATGATTAAGTGCTTAATGATTAAACGCTCACTTTTTTAAGTCTAGGGTTTGGGTTTGGACCCATTTAGGTGGTTCACAGGTGTAAAGTTGGAAACTTTAACCTTCTTTATCTCATTTTGGTCGAAATCTGAGCTTTGGAGTTCTTGGATTCAATGAAGACAGCTTAATGCATTAAGTTGTTGGCTCTTGGGAGAACTCGGCAAGTTTGTTAGTCAACTCGGCGAGTTGACTTGGTTTTTCCTGATCTGTGAAGTTTATGGAAAAAATCGACGAGTTGAAGGACAACTCGGCGAGTTGGGTCAACTTGGACTGTTGACATTGACTTTCGCTTTATGTCTTTAAACAAGTTTTTCCCAAGCGGTACTGGAGGTAATCTGAATTGTAATTAAGGGAATTATGGGCTTATGATAAGGCCCATATGGGGTTGGGAACAATTTGGAAAATTGGGAAATTAGTGGGCTTTGATGGATCTAGTAGTTTCTGGTATTTTGGGCTTGAGTTATTAATGGGCCATCAGGATACAAAGTGTTTGGCTTGAAAGAATGTTTGGGCCTTAAGGAAAGGCCAAGTATGGGGTTTGGGTCTAATTTGGAAAATTAGGCCATTGCTTGATTAGTGGGCCTTTTGGCCTTTTAGATTGTAGTTTGGGTCATGGATTTGGGCAAGGCTAGGTTAGGGGTAAAATGGTCTTTTTAACCCAGGTATGAAGTTGTGGTTATGGATTAGAACCCAATTGTTAATTGGGTGTTGTTTTGATCTGTCATATTGGAGGTGACGTTAGGGTAGCAACTAGGGGTTTCTTTCAGTGTGCTTCAGCATTCGAGGTTAGTTTCCTTAATGGGTTAGCGGGTCGAAGGCACCAATGTCGGCCCATGTCTATGTTATGTTAGTATGCTAGCTGTTTATGTGACTCTTGCATGTGTATGTGTTATATGCTTTCCGGGCTAAGGTCCGATGTCGGGCAAAGACCGATGACTATCTGTATGTTATGTATGTATATTGCATGTCTATGTGTTTATATGCTTTCCTAGCTCATCTCGATGACCAGGCGGGGCCCGATGTCGAACAGGGTCTGAAGTTGGGCGGGGATCAATGATTGGTAGGGCCCACTATATGATTATTTATATGTATGGTATGTGGTATTTGGGTAACTCACTAAGCTTTGTACTTACAATTTTGTTTATGGTTTCAGGTATCTCCGATTCGAAAGGGAAGGGCTCGGCTTGATCGCAGCGCATACATCCGTGTTTTCCGCAATATGTGATTTTGGGGATTTTTGATGGGTTTTGGTCATAAGACATCCTATGTGCTCATACAAACCCTAATGCTTGGATCTAGGTTTCTCTATTGTACATGCTTTGAATCCAAGACTATAAACCCTAATTCTAGCATACAAGTAATCATATTAGATATTAGAATAAGTTTATAATGTTACCTTGATTGTTATGTAGCAATAACAATCCGAATTCCTCCTTGAAATGACTTTGGAAGGCTTAGAGTCACAAGTGTCACTCCTCTAATGGTTCACAAACACCATAAGCAAGAGGATGAAGAGGAGAGAGGATGAAGGCTGCCCAAAACGTGTTCTAACCCTAGAAAAGAAGTTCCCCACGTTTTTGAGCCTTAAGCGTTCTATATATAGTGAGGCTATTAGGGTTATCTAACAAGGAAACCCTAATTTGGATGTTTAAGCCCTAAGCAACCCGTGGAGCCCTTTCTTAAAGCCTTGGACGACTTCATATGGGCTTCCCCATTTGAATTCGACCACCTTATAATAAAAGGCAATCCATGGCCCAAATTGCAGTTATCTTATAATTACAATTCCAGTCCCTTAAGTTTAATTAATCTCTTTTAGTCACAAAAATAATTACCAATTAATTATTGACTAATATTAATTAAACAATATGATTTCTCCTTTAATATATTATTCTCATAATATATTAATAAATCATATTTAATCCTTTCTCTCCATAATTCATCCTATCAAGTTGCTTCGGTGAAGGCAACCCAAAAGGACCATGCACCATCGGGTCAAGTACATACCAAAATAGTTATGGACTTAGACATTAATCCAACAGTCTCCCACTTGGATAAGTCTAATAACTATTCTGTGTATGACTTCGGATCCCGATCTGCAATCGTAGCTTTCCAAAGCCGCTGTCAACTCTGATCATATCAAATACGCGTGTCCTTAGATAAGGGATCATATATTTCTCCATTCTAGATATCATATGAGATATGATTTCAAATCATTCTCTTTGTACTACTTCTCGATTTCTGATTTATGACGACAGACTAATTGAACAAATCAAATTAGCCCTAGCCCGGCCGAGCATTTACGTTTGTCATCACTAAACCATCGAGGGGCCCAAAGATATTGCTTTTATCCTACTTTGAATAAAAGGAACGGATAAACTTTGATTCAATGCTTGCTTGCACTCACTCACCGAATCACACACAACAATATGTTTTATAACACCAAGTTACTAGTGCGTTTACATATTATCAATGTGCAACCGATTCGCAAGATACAACTCACACATCTCGGTTTCAAGAATATAAGATGTTATCGTCTCACCAATCACTCGTGATACAATTCATGGAGTGATCCAAGTGAGCGTGGGTTTAATCCAATGCTCAAATCTCATTCATAAACACTCATGAACGTTGCAGCAAACATTTGATTATGTCTAATACTTTATAGACAATCCACACACCAATTCATGACAGTCTTCTTTCATATCTACTTCCAACATATGAATGACTGTGGCCCGTTCGAATAATTCGATTATTCTCAATAAACTCAATTATTCTGGAAGTCAAAACATGCAAATGTGAAACACAAGAATAATACTAATCCCATATGGCCTCAAACCTTTGAGTATAAATAAAACCCCTTTTATTTATCACCATATCGATTACTCATTATTTTTCGTTTCGAGTAATCAACTTCTTACTTGAATTATTACACTTTTCCCATGCTCCTAGCATGCACACAATGTTTACCTATGGTTCTCACTTTGTGAAATAGATCAAATTGAACACATTTCCAATCATTCTCATTTCACAACTCCAAATCCTTTTTTATAAGTTAAAGAATATCAAATTCTTGCTACTTATAGAATATGCTAGATTCTAATATTCTATGCAACGATTCTTTCGTAATGTCACTGCACCAAAGTCACAAAGACTATTGCCAATGATATTACAAAGTCTTCTATCGGAGATTGTTGCAAGACAATTCCTTAGATATGATGTTTCTCACTCAAAGTACATTCCTTCGAACATCCTTTTGCATAAAGGTTTCTAATCTAGTCATAGATTTTTCAATATTCAATTCCCAATATGGACACGCTTCCATATTTTCCATAAGACAACTTATTCTTAATAGAATCTTATCTATTCGTAATGATGTCGATATGGTCCATCCAATATGGAAACATTTCCATATTTTCCAATACTATACTTCCAACTACTCACAAGCGACCAATCCTCGTCGAACTTTGGATTGTCCTTTGATAGTCGTTTAATCATTTTAGTCAAAACCGATTCTAGTCCTTTTTCCCTCTAAATACGCTAGACATTTGGAAATTTAAGAATGGTCAAACATTAAATCATTTGCAATCGATCCTATACCCGAAGCGTATGGGACACGACGCATAATGTTTTATTTGCTATGTTCTCAAAATTCGAATTGTGAAGAGGAATGCCGTAATCATAATCGAAATTTTAAGAACACACTATGTACCTTTGACTAAATTTATTAACATTTATCAACCTAATCCTTTAGATTTGAAATGAAGCATAATATTCTCTCCCTTAATTATAGCAAAACAACCTTTCAACTCTTACAACTTTGCAAAGTATGACTCTTGTTTTCTATAATTAATATTGCTAACCTTGCAATACTTTCCTTAATAATCATACAATCATAACATTTATGCTCCCACTATCATAATGATTATTATAAAACATAACACTTATGCTCCCACTAGCTTCGACATGTATTCATGAACATCTTAACTTTCAGAAAACAATACTTATTGAATTTCTTAAGTTCATGTTTCTAATACTTAGTGCTTTGATAATCTTTTATCAAGGCTTTTTGAACTTATACACCTTTGCCTTCGATAGTTCATATGTGAGTCTAAACACTTAAGACTAATTGCCAAACCTCACAATTCAAATTATGGAAAGGGATACCGTAACCATAATTGAATTCGACAATGCAATTTTACAATCACTATCTTCTTAAAATCTTTCTTAGTGAAAGCATTTCCTCACAATCATTTTCATGAAGGAGGAAATCTTATGACACTTAGATTTAAATGGTGTATTTTTTCCTATCCATGTGAATTTGTCAAAACCAAAGTTTTCGACAAATTCAAACTCATATGGACCGAACTTTCTTAATCTTGATTTCTTGCCTTTATGGTAGCATAGCTGCCCACCATGTCTTCCAAGTAGTTAAGTAGCTCACCTTTTCTTATCAATGTACTTTCCATTGATCAAGGTCCTTTCCTTTTATGCATTCAAATGAGAACTCATAGGATTCACATGCATAATTAAATTGATTGGATTGGCACAGAAACAAAATAATGTCTTCACGATAGGTTGTAAACCTCAACTCATGTGCTAGTGATGATCAATAAGGTTTATTTGATTTGTTCTTGAAACTTTTCAAGACTATTAAGACTCCCACTGACTCCTTGACATATACGATTCTCTTGTCAAAACATTTCTTGACAAACAAATATTCAAGAGTTAGTGTAGCTTTTATCAAAACAAAACACTTCATAATTTTGGTCTTAGTTGGTCTTTGTCTTATCCAAGACATCACAACTTTCCACAATTGATGAATGTTATAAACCTTCTTAATACTTTTCACTCATTGCCACAATCTTAACTCTAAGACTTGTTTTGGAACGAAGTATGATTGACTTCTTGATTTGACCATTTCTTCAATCTTTGATTCCTCTTCTTGGACATACAATTGTACCAAGACTCACTTAGAGGATCAATTGAGATATGGTTCTTAATCATTAAGACCTATCATAAAGCATAAAAGATACTCTCCCTTCTTCTTAGAATGGAGAAACTTTTATCTTTCTGCCTACTTGATTCTTGTTATTCGTTCTACTATTGATTTAAACTTTTTTAATCAATTTAGAATTACACTTAATCTTATAAGTATAATCATATTTACTAAACCTTTAGTAAATCATGACGAATATCTTTGTTACTCTTATAGTGGACTTGATCAACACGCAACTTTGTGTATTCGATCTCCTAGTCCTTCACTTGACACTTTGTCAATGAATTAGTCTAATTTCCAAATACAAAATTTCTCATTCATCGTGCATCCACATTGCATGATTCCAAGTTTCTGTCCAATTGAAACTTGGGCGATGAGAAACTCTCCCTATTTGGTAAATTTTCGACTTTCACATAACATAATAAGAACCAAATCCATTATTGCTAATAATAGAAACATTTTAACATCGATTTTTTCATACACGCCATTGTAAGGATAAATAAATAAAATTTAAAATCAAAATATATTTTATTGCGGAAAAATTTGTCCTTACAATGCAACTCATTGAAAAACTTATGCTAATTCATCTTTCTTAGCAATCTAATTCTTACTCTAAGTAGTAGCTCAAGAATCTAATCTTCGAGAAATGCGATCGAAATCCATTCCTTCACGGTTAGATTCTGCTCACTTCTTCCCTTAAGCTTCCTTTCTTTTCTTCGATCCTACAAAACATCAATTGTAATCTGATCACATTATGTATTCAGAATCTAGAATGAAGCTTAAAAGAGTTAGTCAATGGATTTTACCTAAATTAGAGCCATACATTTCGACTCTCCCATCTCCTAGATCTCTTAGGTAAATGGGGCAACTTCGTCTCCAATGCCACTTCTCTTGGCAATAAAAGCAAATTGACTCTTTTGGAACAACACATGGAACTACTTCAGACATCGCCTTTCTCTTATGATCAAACTTTTCGATCATAGCATGTCTTTCGTTGCCATTGTCTAAATCCATAGAGGTCTCGAAGGCAGATTCACCAATCAACTTTGCTTTCCTATTGCGCCAAATCATTGCTGATTCAGCAGCAATAAGCATATAGGTGAGATCTATAAGGGTCACGTCGTAGTTCATCATATAGTACTCTCTTACGAACTCACTATATGAGTTGGGAAGTGACTGAAGAACCCAATCAACAGCCATTTCCTCACAGACAACGGATCCCAACATTCTTAACCTATCAATGTGTGACTTCATCCCTAGGACGTGTGCACACACGGACTTTCCTTGTTTATGTTTAATTGCCAAAAGGGCTTGAGTGATCTTGAACTTTTCAAGCCTTTGAACTTGTGGGTTAGGGAGAATAATTGGAGGAGGTAGAGGAAGTGAATCATGATTTCTTGTTCCTCGATCGAATCGTGGAATATCATCTTCATGTGGAATGCTTGCTCCACGGGATTTGAGAAGACCATAGTTGTTGAACTTTGACATCTACAATACGGGAGAAAACGAATTCAAGTTAGTTGATTGATTGAGTCCTTAGTAAATCACGCAAATGAGATACTAAGGCTAGGACCCAACACAATATTCTACAACTCGGGAGAGGGATGCCGTAACCCTAATTGCAGAATATTTGAAGGTAAGTGAATGACGATTCACTAATTTCCACCATGAAAAACGAAAAAGAAATTTAAGTTTTAAATCTATGAAAATTCCTAGATCCTTTGAGATTCATTGAACTTTCAATGGCATGTTTAAATCTCGATATGCCCCTCTTGTTTGTGACTGGGATGCCGAGGATCACAAAGCGGGTGTGAATAACCATGCAAACTTACATGGTGCCCTCACATGTTACAGTCACCTATTCGATGTGCCGGTAAACCACACACGCTCCACCGAACTATGACAAACATTGAGTCACCCTTTGCTACCTTTGCTTAGACCCATTTAGTGTGTCGGTTAACCACACACGCTCCACTAACGTCTTCGCAAGGGCACAAAGTGTAATTTCATGGAAGTGCATCAATTCACTTTTTCCTAAGTAACTAAGATTGGAAATTTTATGAAAACATTTAGTTACTTTTATAATTCATTATACTTATAATGGAAGGTTTTTGTCCTATCCTACCCGTTCAGCTAACGACCCTCCACTAGTCAAGAGTGCGGTGGGTAAGAGTGGATACCCATTCAATCGCCATTTTATAGGCAATTTCCTTAAACACCCCTTATAGACCAGCTTCGTGAATGAGGCCTACTAACGGTAAGACTGACTTTTACTCATACATATATATAATGTTATACCTTTAATGTAATATATATAGTATAGGGTGTATTTTACACTTTTAAAATACTATGTGGTCTAATTTAACAATTATACTTTTAATTCAATTAAATTGTAAACCTAAACTTTTATGGATTTATTAAATCTCTTTTAATTATACACCTTAATTAATTAATAAAACCATAAGGGTGTGATTTGAGCTTTTTCAAAACTATAATAGAGTTTTAGAATTTAACATTCCTAATTAAACTTTTAATCAACTTTTAAATTCCAAAACTTGAGGGCAAGTTTTGAAACATTTCAACATATTAGGGTTTAGAATTTAAATATACATCAAAATTAAACTATTTAATCAAAATTTAAATTCCAAAACTTGAGGGCAAGTTTTGAAACCTTTTTCAAAACATTAGGGTTTTAACTATTTAAATTTCAAAACAACAAAACTTTTGGGTTCAAATTTAAAATATAAAACCTAAAGGGATTAATTTGAAACTATTCCAAACTTTGTCAAGAATATTCTAGATCACATAATTCAAATAAGGCAATTAACTATAATTAGTGGTTATATAATTAGATCTAGTTCAAATTCTTGCAAGATAATGATCAAATAATTTCCATAACTTAACATATATCAAATAAGGTAACAATTATCTAATTAGATGACCAAAATCTTTTATTTTGACAAGGATAATCATAAGGGATTAACAAAATTCGAATTTTATTAAGTTTAAACAATTATGGCAATTATCCTAAGTCATAATAGGTAAAAATCCCGAAAATCCGCCTGTCTGACGAGTTGACTCATCGAGTCAAGCATGGACTCGTCGAGTCAGCATGGAGTCGGCGAGTTCAGCTATGGACTCGGCGAGTCCAGCCTCCAGAAACCAAAAAATCGAATTTTCAAACATATCAAGCATCAATACAATAGAAACCAATCAAGGCTCTAATACCACTGATGGGTTTTGGTCATAAGACATCCTATGTGCTCATACAAACCCTAATGCTTGGATCTAGGTTTCTCTATTGTACATGCTTTGAATCCAAGACTATAAACCCTAATTCTAGCATACAAGTAATCATATTAGATATTAGAATAAGTTTATAATGTTACCTTGATTGTTATGTAGCAATAACAATCCCAATTCCTCCTTGAATTGACTTTGGAAGGCTTAGAGTCACAAGTGTCACTCCTCTAATGGTTCACAAACACCATAAGCAAGAGGATGAAGAGGAGAGAGGATGAAGGTTGCCCAAAACGTGTTCTAACCCTAGAAAAGAAGTTCCCCACGTTTTTTAGCCTTAAGGGTTCTATATATAGTGAGGCTATTAGGGTTATCTAACAAGGAAACCCTAATTTGGATGTTTAAGCCCTAAGCAACCCATGGAGCCCTTTCTTAAAGCCTTCGACGACTTCATATGGGCTTCCCTAATAGAATTCGTCCACCTTATAATAAAAGGCAATCCATGGCCCAAATTGCAATTATCTTATAATTACAATTCCAGTCCCTTAAGTTTAATTAATCTCTTTTAGTCACAAAACTAATTACCAATTAATTATTGACTAATATTAATTAAACAATATGATTTCTCCTTTAATATATTATTCTCATAATATATTAATAAATCATATTTAATCCTTTCTCTCCATAATTCATCCTATCAAGTTGCTTCGGTGAAGGCAACCCAAAAGGACCATGCACCATCGGGTCAAGTACATACCAAAATAGTTATGGACTTAGACACTAATCCAACAATTTTAACTCTGATAATTGTTTTATTTTGAAACTCTTTTAGATGTTGGATTAAAGGTTAATGAATGTTTTGGGAATAATAAAAATGAAAATTTTACCCCTGATTTTCGAGATGTTATAACTTGGTATCAGAGCCTTGGTTTGAGGGATCCGGGCATACTCTCGGGTGTGTCTGAGCTCACACTGAGGGTTTGGTGAAATTTTTTTAAAAATAAACATTTAACTAAAAAGGAATTTCTAATCAAAAAAAGGGGTGTGATGTGTGCAATCAATCGAGCTCAAGTAAGTGGTTCCCAGAATACCAATACACGTTTATTATTATATATGTTATGATTATGAGAACTGCATGCTAGATTAGGGCTAAGGATCTGCTCAGTATTTCATGATAGGAGATATGCCTTTTATATGTCTTATTGTATGAGGTTTAGTATTGTATGCTAGTCTGTAGATCTGATAGGTGGATAGAATGGCTTGATTAGAGTATGTTGGTTATATTTTCCGTTGCTTGAATGCTACTTGCTTTGTACTTTTTGGGACCATTAGTGATGTGAATCAACTACTAAATAAATATGTTAAGCCACATGTGGTACAGGTTAAATAATCTAAGAGTGATGGATTCGGATCTATTGCGCAGCTCTCGTCTGAGTCCAACCGTTCTAGGGTTGAGTCTTTTACTCGAAGGATTATCTGATGTCTATTGCATGTGGCTATATTCATCAGGAAGCTAGTTGAAATTGGTGGGAGTCCTTCAGCAGTTGAGGTTTGAATGAGGTCGGTAACCTAGGAGAGCCTAGCATATAGTTTAGTGGGTTTGGTAGTGCGGTTAGTGAGTTTTTGGTTAATCAGTCGGAGAGTATGACTTAGAGGATTCGGGATGATTACCGGGGAAAGTATGGATAGGCGTGGAAGGTAGTATTTGGCCCGTACTACTGAAAGCATAGGATCCATACTTGAATCAGGGTGAGTCTTGGAGAATCTAAGAAGCTTATGGGAGGACAATTTTTAGATATGTTCTGATCTTCGGCATGTCGTATTTCAGTTTGGGTGATGAGCACTCAGGGAACTGGTTCAGGTTCTGGTTTTGGTTTGGGTTTTGGCTCAGGTGCAGGTGTTGAGCCGATCAGCCAGCAGATGTTGGAGTTCATCTTGTCGGAGATTACTCGTGGTATATTGGAGCATCCTCCTGTGATCCTTGATCAGTCAAGGATGGGATTTTGGAGCTATTGGATAGTCGTCTAGGAGACTTTTGGCCTGAGTTTATAGCAGGGCAGTTGGGGGCTCATCAGGAGCCCAAGGCTTGTGGATCCCTAGAATCCTTCAGGAAGGAGGATCTTATTGTTAGCTTTTGTCATGTAGGATCGGAGGTGAGTTGTGCACCATGTCTTCAAGAGAGTCATCCACATGATTAGATTTCCGCAAAGGTTTCATGAGCCCTTCGCAAGGAGTTACCCGACATCATTGGGTGTGTCACTAATAGAGTGGCCTCCAAGTTCGAAGGTCGAGCATCAGTGTTTTAGGCAGTTGATGGGGTGGTCGGGGTAACCCGGGAGCAGGAGATTGGTTTAGAGAGTCAAGTGGGGAATAGGAAGCAAACTTTTGGCATGGCTCGACGATCTGAGCAGTTGGACACTATCATATCTACTGTCAAAGACCCGAGGGGTCGAGATGGTAGCACGAGGGATGAATGGTAACATAAGGATGCGCGCAGCAGGTCTAAGTGCTACAAGTGCGGAGGGAAGGGTCACAACCGCCAAGAATGCACATTGGAAGTGGAATTATGCCATCTTTGTCATCATTCTGGTCATATTAGGGTGAATTGCCCTCGTTTAGTGGTTGGGGCAGCTCAGGTTTCATCGTAGGTACTTTGGCAAGAAGAGTGATTCAGGGTTCCTTCAGTCAATATTGCAGTTATGTTATCTTTTGCCTTCTTTGGTTGTTATTCGTGCTTTTCATACTTTGGATTCCATATCATTTTGGGTAAATGTTATCTTTGGTTAATTTCTCTTCTTATGATTGAGTTATATCTTCAAGAAATACTATATGTCATTTTCATGCCATGAATCATTAGTGATTTAATGAAGGGTTGTTTCTCTTATAGCGGGTTTGAGGTGTTTTGTGTTATCTTGGTTGTAGTCGGGATCAATTCGAGGGCATTGTGTAGAAGTTTTATGGTCAGGACTCAGCGGATTAGTTGTCTAGTATCACCAGGATTTAGTGGTTTTAGCAATTGTGCTTGGATTGGCTTTTGGAGGTGTCGAGGGAAGTAGTTTGTTGTTGAGGCCTTGGTTGGGGCATCCATCCTTTGGACTTCAAGATTTGAGTGAGGTATCATTTTAAGCATCTGGTATTATCAGTGTTATGGGGATTTAGGAAGTGTTCAACTGGTCTTCAAGGGTTGTGCAGTCTTTTGAGTTGGCTTGTAATGGATCACTAGCACTGGTAAGCGCTAGTTGTCAGCAGATCGATTGTTGGAAAATAAGACATATTGGGAATTCTTCAATTCTTGTGTGCTATGAGAATTTAGTCAAATCAAAGTGGGAAAGAAACGTCCATGAATTTAGGAGCAGGAGCGATTTTGAAAGTAGGATGAGTTTCGCATCCTCATCGAGGAGGAAGGCGGCTCAAGTGGTTGTTTGGATAGAGGATTGTGTGAGTTAGAAGTTCGGGAAACATACCAACATTGAGCTCGTGTTCTCTTGGTGCATGATAGCAGGCTTTAGGAACCAGGTTGGGGTTCCAGTCATGACTCGAGTTCAACTTGGGTGTTCGGTCGAGTGTGTGCTCGACTTTGGGTGTGTTCTAATTGTTAGATTAGCATTAAGTTTTTGGGTGGCGATTGTGGAATGGTGGAAGTGATGTAAGAGTGCGGGGTGGCCCATAGCATTCACTAGTTAGCAGTTGGTATAGAAATGTTCTAAGTCTATGGGGTGGCCCGTAGCATTCACTAGCGATCAGATAGTGTGGGAAGTGTTGTAAGACTGCAGGGTGGCCTGTATCATTCATCGGTCCTTGATCAGCGGTGAGAGTATGGCAAATTTGTGATTTGCTCATGGTTTTCTTTGGATGGTTTCAGCTAGAGTGGGTCAGTTCGCAAGGCTCTGGGAAGGACACAACATGTTTGGAATCAGAATATGGGAGGTCGTTGGAGACCGGGTATGAGGTAAGACTATAGTTGGTCTGTAGCGTTCAACCTAGTATCGGGTTAATGACAAGATGATTTGGATAGTTATTGCCAGTAAGGCTTTCTTTCAGAAGTCACGAGGGGTAACTATATGGGAGTATTTTGGCTTAGCCACGAGGTAGGAACCCGGTATTTAAGAAGATTTGCAGACGAGCTATGACCATGGAGGTCTCGCTAGAGTTTGGAAAGCAGCTAGGAGGCAACACGCTATTTTGGCCGGTATTAGTGATTTTCGGGCAATATTTTTGGGTAGTATTAGTGATTTGGGAATTCTTTTGTGGATTCGCTTGTATTTCGGGGAATATGATAAGTCGCTTGTAGTGGATTAAATACTCTCAGAGTGGTTGATTTGACTCTGTTGCGCAGCTCTCGTCTGAGACTAACCATTGCAGGGATGAATCTTATTCTCAAAGGATTATCTGAGCCTTCTGTCGAGTATAGGCATTCTATAGTTGTATATGATCGGTGATTGGGTTCCTTTAAAAGCATCAAGATAATCTGAGTTGGAAGTATTTTTTCTAGTCTGGTCTTGTTTTGATATTGGTTTGATAAGTGGTTCAGAGGGGGGGGGGGGGGGGTGATCAACCAGGAAGTCAGATCAATTTGCGATTTCGGGTATTAGGAAAGGTAAAGGTGGTTTTTCTACGATGGTTTAAGCTTCGTTCTGCTAGGGTTGGTTTCTGTTGCCTTGTGAAGGTGGTAGTATTATTGGGTTGGGAAGATGAGTCCTTATGGGGACAGTGTTATTTAGTGCTATCTGTCATGGAGTCCGACAATGTGTAGGATTTTCCAGGTTCATGTATAGCGGTTGGGTATCTTTTATTTTGGATTTGTCATCGGTATGGGTGGGCAGTTATCCGAGCGGGGTGACTTCCCTAGCCTTTTGGGGTTCAAGGATTTCAGTCAGGATCGTCAATTCGGTAGGCGAGATTGTAGGGAATGATTTCGAGGATAAAATCTAATTTAAGTGGAGGAGAGTTATAACACCCGGAATCTAGAAGATTAATTGTGGAAATAAATTCCCTTTCCTAGGCATCAACACAGAGAGTTAATGGTGGAAAACTCGACGTGTTGGAGGCTTTTGGGACGCACATTTTTATGAACGAACTCGGCGAGTTGGTGAAGGGAACTCGGCGAGTTGGACGCTGATTGAGAAACCCTAATTTTTAGGGTGTTGCACCCTATTTAAAGGACTTAAGTTCTTTTCCTGGCCTCCTTACCAGCCTCCTCTGCTCAGAAACCATAAAATTGAGCCTTATCTTCCATTGTTAAGCGTGAGAGCTTGGGGAGAGCCTTGAGAGTTCATTTTTGGTGCTTATTGAAGGAGCTAAGGAATTAGGAGTTACTTGGCTTGAACAATAAGTTTTGGATCCAAAATCTATGTCTCATTTGCCAAGTTTTTGAGGTATCAAGTTCTCACCTTGCTTATTTGTTACTTAGATCTATTCTTAGGTTATAGTTTATGCTTTTTAGGCATGGTTGGGTGGATGTTGAGGATTAGGATGTCCCAAATGATTATTCTTTCAGATCTAAGGTCTACATGAGCTCTTTTGGCATAAAGGTGCCAACTTTATGGATTTAAGGGCTTCATGAATTCATTAAGTCTTTCATTTAGCCCGTTTTCAGCTTTTAAGCTCCTCCTAGTCATGCTTAAGCGTAAAGTTGGAAACATTACGTGACCATCTAGCCTTATGGGGTCAGATCTGTATTTTGGGGTTTTGTTTTTATGATTAAGTACTTAATGATTAAGCCCTCACTCTTTTAAGTCTAGGGTTTGGGTCTGGACCCACAGATTTGAGCTTTGGAGCTCTTGGATTCGATGAAGGCAGCTTCATGCATTAAGTTGTTGGTTCTTGGAAGAACTCGGCGAGTTGACTTGCTTTTTCCCGATCTGTGTAGTTGATGGAGAAACTTGACGAGTTGAAGGATAACTCAGATACTTAGGTCAACTTGGACCATTGTCCTTGACTTTCGATTTATGTCTTTGAACAAGTTTGTCCCAAGGGGTACTTGAGGTAATCTGAATTGTAATTAAGGGAATTATGGGCTTAGGATAAGGCCCATATGGGTTGGGCCAAATTTTAAAAATTGGGTCATTAGTGGGTTTTGAAGGATCTAGTAGTTTCTGGTATTTTGGGCTTGATTTATTAATGGGGCATCGGGATACAAAGTGTTCGGCTAGAAAGAATGGTTGGGCCTTAAGGAAAGGCCAAGTATGGGGGTTGGGCTCAATTTAGAAAATTGGGCCTTTGGTTGATTAGTGGGCAAGCTTCATTTTCTCCGTAAAACTAGTAGCATACTCGGTGACGCTCAATTTTCCCTTCTTCAGATTCTAGAACTCATTGTCGATTTCCAGGAGATGCTTCTCAGAGCAGTATTGCATCTTTAGTTGCACCATAAGATCTTCCCAAGATATCTTGCTAGCTGCTCCCTTGGGCATCGAACCATCTAGTAGCTTCCACTAGTTCAGTACTCCAGACTTTAACAGAGGAATCGCGAGAGCGTTTTTCTGTTTGTTGCTACACTTGCAACTCTCAAACATTGTCTCCATCTCGGAGATCTAGTCCATAACTTCCACTGGTGTCGGGCTTCCAGATAAACACGGCGGTTTAGATGCCATAAAATCCTTGTACTTGCACCCGGGTCCATCATTTCCTCAATCCTGAATGTTTTTCCTAACAATCGGTGGGTTGGCTTGACCAACAATCCCACTGAAGCTTCCTCCTTCCGACTGCGCTTCATTCAATTCAGGTTGTTCAATCGACATTGAAAGTTCTTCACGATTTTGCCGAAGCAGGCGTCTAGTTTTCTCCATCTGACGATCCAACATCATTAGAATCATCGCTTGTACCACAGCCATTGTCATTGGCTCAAGTACTACTGCTACCACAGCTACTTGCTCAACCACAGGTGGTTGATTCCTATTTTCGTTTGCATTTCCAACTCCTCTTCTTGTTCTTTCCATTTTTAATCTATACACCGAATAAGGTGAATTTAGATCCTCATTCACGATAGATATTCAAATCATCCTTACCACTCTGAAATGTTTACATGCTAGTGTAACATCCCGGAAATTCTAAAGTAGAGTGGAAGGGATAAAGGTGTAAATAAGAAGGTCGACTCGGCGAATCGATGGATGGACTCGACAAGTCGAGTCGCGTTCGGGTCATGTGTTAAGTGACCAACTCGGCGAGTCACATGGGTGGACTCGGTGAGTTGGTGCTGTGTGGAGAAAACCCTAATCCCGGGGGTTGAGCACTATATAAAGAACATAATACCCTCTCCCTAGCCTCTTTACTCTCTCTTGAAGTCCAGAAACCCTAATATTCGTTTGTGAGAGAATTAGAGAGCATTTAGATCTTGAAGGAGTGTCGTTGAAGAGATCCTTGAAGAATAAGAGGCTCGGAGCAAGGGGCTTTGCAAGGCTTTGGCCTATTCTTCTGTTGGAGTCTTCTCTTGAGGTAATGATTCGTTGCTTGAGCTGTTATCCATCTAGATCTATCATTTGTGGATTTTTGGGAGTATATCTAGTGCTATCTTGTGTTTGGTGTAAGATCTGAGGTTGCTACCTCAGATCTAAGTTGTTAATGATCCGGAAAGCCATAAAGTCTATGCCCAAGAGTTGTTGGTGAAGTTCTTTTGTCCCAAACCTTAGCCCAAGAGTGTATTATGCTTAGATCTCCTTGGATTCACGTAAAGTTTGCCACTTTACATGATGGATGGCTTGTAGAAGAGTAGATCTATGGATTGGAGACCCTATATGGCTTGGAAAGCCTCTGTATGGGTTAAGAGCTAGTGGTACTCGGCGAGTCACATGGGTGTACTCGGCGAGTTGCTTGAAGATAGGCAGAAACTCGACGAGTTGGAAGAACAAATCGGCGAGTTGGTTGAAGATAGCCTCGGACTCGGCGAGTCTGTTTTGGACTCAACGAGTCTATTCGTGAGGTCCTCACCTTTCCTAGTTGAGCTGTGAATCGGTGAGTCGAAGGAAGATTCGGTGAGTTGAGCAGGAAGTGACTCAGAGTTCTTAGGACTCGGCGAGTCTTGTGGCGACTCGGCGAGTTGGGTCGGGATATGGGAGTTTTCAGAGCATAGGGACTCGACGAGTCAGCGGGCTGACTCGGCGAGTAGAGTCAGTCAGGAAGTTTGACTTTGACTGAGGACTTTGTCTTTGACCAAGAGTTGACCAGTTGGCTTCCAGGGGTAATTTGGTAATTATTGGTATTTATTGAGTTTCGTCTTTTGCTATTATCAGTGGTGGAGTTCGTGTCAGAGGTTGGAGCAACATGATCTTATCTTTTCAGTCAGTAGTTGTGAGGTGAGTTATCCTCACTATATCCACAGGGTCTAAGGCACCAAGGCCGGCCCTTTATCGGATAGTAATCCGGGTATCGTTGTTATGTTATTGCTTTGCTATGTTTGCATCCTGGTAGTTAGGATGGTATATGTTAGAGACCTGGTTAAGGTCGGTATCCTGGTATATAGGATGATGCTATGCTAGTGACCGGTTAGGTTGGTTTCCTGGTTAGGATGATGTTATGTTATGTGATCTGCTAGATCGGTTTCATTGGATGTGAATTGTTATATGATTGTATGTTTATGTGCACATGGTTGTTGTATTGGGGTTTAGTTGAGGCGGGTCCTGCTTTGTGCTGTAGGCCAACATACCCAGGGCGGATCGGTTAACCCGAAGGCCCAGCGAGCGGTCCGGATAGGTTGTAGGCCCCGCGAGGGTGGACCAGACGTGCTGAGGCTCTGAGAGTGGACCAGCCCGACTGAAGGCCTGGTGCGGGTGGACCAATCATACTGTAGACTCAGAGAGTGGACCAGGTGGGTTGAAGGCCCTGTGCGGGCGGACCAACTACACTGTAGACTCAATGGATATGGCTGGACTCGGAGGGTGGACCAGGTGGACTGAAGGTCTGGTAGGGCGGACCAGTCACACACAGTAGACCCGACGTGCATGGCTGTTATGTTCGGTTATGATATGTTATGTGTGGTATATGTGGTTGGTATTTGGGGGGTATCTCACCTATCTTTCGGGCTTACAGTTGTGGTTTAATGTTTTTTTTTCAGGTACTTCAGAGACCGTGGCATGGCGAAGGCGTGATCGTACTGCTCCTCATGTTTATGTTTTACGATATGGTTCTGGGAAGACTCTGATAATAATTGTATTGAAAACCTTTTTGTAACGACTTAACGAAACTGGGTTGTTTTTGAAAAGTTTAAATTGGCTTGAATTTTTAGAGTGTTACAAGTTGGTATCAGAGCCTTGGTTTGAGTGAATTGGAGGAACATTCGTGTGAATCTAGTTTCAAATCAAGGACAGATTTCAAAAGAGAATTTAAAATGGTTTTCAAAAATGAGTAAAGGAGGACGCGGAGGTACGATCAGCAGGAGCCAGTAAATAACCCCAAAATACCATACAAGTTATTTGTTTATGTGATATGATAGAACAACATGCTAGTACTAGGCTAGGGATCTTTAGGAATTGCATGATAGAGTTGCCTGATTTATGATGCCTGCTAGCCTAGGGTTTCTTTCTATATGAGATTTCCAGTGTTCCTCTAGGAGTGAGGGTTGAGTGCTTGGTATGCCTGTTCTTCACTAGGGTGTTGTGGTGATACTTGGTATAAATATGGGTAGGTGTGGAAGGTAGTATAGGCCCATACTACTGAAAGCACAGGACCCATACGTGTATCAAGGAAGTCACAACCCCTAGGGCTGTGTTGAGAGTCGGTTCCCGGGTTAGTGGGAGGTATCTGATGTTTGCGGTATTTTTCAATATGGTGGTTACGAGGCATGCTGGGAGCGGATCCGGATCAGGATCAGGAGCATGAGAGGGCGGTCAGGGTGGGTCAGCACCACCCAAGGTTATCGGTCAGATGAGCACAGACGATTTGGATGCTAGGATTCGTGAGATCCTGCATGATGAGGTTGCTGCTATGTTCCGGGCCGAGTTGCCAGAACTGTTTGGGATGATCAAGACCGTCGTGGTCTAGTATTTTAATGAGCGCTATGCAGCTCTTACAGAGATGGTTGTCGCAGCAGCTACAGCGGCTGTAGCAGCGGCAGGGGGGGAGCCGGTAGAGGTTTTCAGTATCGGGACTTCGATAATACGAAGCCCCCTACCTTCGATGGAGTTCAGGACCCGATTGTTGCTATGAGATGGTTGTCATACGTGGAGGGGTGTTTCTTCATGTGTTCATGCCCTGTTGATCAGAGGGTGAGGTGTGCTCTAAACGTTTTGAGGCTCGGGGCAAAGGATTGGTGGAGGTTGACCACGAGATCGTATTCTGATGCACAGCGAGCTATGGTTTCTTGGGATCAATTCAGAGAGATGTTTAGTACTCGCAATGTTCCGCGAGTTGAGAGGGACAAATTAGCTCAGGACTTCCTGGAGCTGAAGCAGGATTCCGAGTCGGTGACGGAGACCACCAGGATGTTCACTAAAAGGGCGATGTTTTGCCCTGAGTTTGCTTCTGAGCAGGCCCAGATGTCCCGATATCTGAGTATGCTGAAGAGGGATATCAGGCAGTTTGTGTCTACGCAGAGGTGCGAGACATTGTTGGAGTTGCAGGAAGCTGCTAGGTGGCGGGAGTTAGAGATCATGTTACAGTTGACAGAACAGAGGCAGGCTCCATTACAGTCGCAGTCGGCGCCGAAACGGTCTAAGACCGTTGATTTCAGTTTGAGTAGTCAAAGCAGCTGCACTTGTGAGAAGTGCGGGAAGGGTCATGCCGGAGCTTGTAGGTCCGGTGGTGCGTGTCGCAAGTGCGGGAGAGAGAGGGCACTATGCGAGGGATTGTCGTCAATCAACCCCAACCCAGGATATGAGGATTTGCTATCAGTGTCATCAGGTTGGTCACATGAGGGCCAACTGTCCACAGCTGGTTGGGAGGTCAGTGCAGGCTCCAGCACCGGCCACGTTGAGGATTACGGGTGGAGGTCAGGGTGGAGCAAAGCCCCCGAGGGCACAGGGTCATGCTTTTCAGCTTACAGCAGAGGAGGTCAGGGCAGTGTTGGATGCAGTTGCGGGTATGTTTCCTTCTTGATATTTTGTTATCTTCTGATTATTATGGAGTGTTGTATATCTGCTAGTCTCATTGTGTGAATTTTTTGGTATTATATTCGTTTGTTCCTTGAGGGTTATGGTATGGTTAAGGGTTTTGGTATTGGGAGTTTCGTTGGTTATCATGCATGGGGATTATTAGTGGGAAATCAGGCTTTTGGTCTGAATGTCGGGTAGCATCTGCAGTCTGAGGAGTGGTTAGCTGAAGGTCGGGCTTCTTTCAAGTCCGAGATGATCATTGTTGATATGTGATTTTGTGAAGGTTGCTCGTTCTAGTGGGAATCAGTTCACGTGTAAAGGAATGTGTTGTGTAGGGTTGTTAAGGGAGGTCGGTTATGGCAATTGGTGGTTGATAGTCAGTGCTCTAAGTGGGGAGAATTGGAAAATTCTCCAGAAGATCGACAAGCACGAGAGGTTGATTAGCTGTTTGGGATTCAGCAGCGGTTCTGTCAGCCAAGAGCATAGGCTGGTATGAGCAAGTGACAGGCAAATGGGGCAGGATACAGACCAAGGGTTTTGTAAAAAGGGCGATTGATTGTGGAAGGCCTAGGATCAGGCCGGGATTGAGTATGTAGGATGGAGTTAGAGTTTGGAACCCCTAGAGGGCTAGAATAGTATGCATAGGAGAGTTTTCCAAAGGGATAATTCGGGATGATGAATGCTAGTCGAGCGGTCTGGATAGACTAAAGGCCGGTAGGTGTACCAGTCAGGCCGAAGGCTCGAGGACGGTCCAGACAGGCTGAAGGCCCTGGAGGGCGGTCCAGACATGCTGAAGGTTCTAAGAGTGGTCCAGATTGGCTAAAGACTTGGTAAGGCGGTCAAGTCATGCTGAAGAATCTGCATGTGTTGATAGATCTGTATGAGGAGATGGAATGAGTATGTTGCGATGTGATAGCATCAGAAGGTCTGTCCCCAGGTATTGATCATGATTAGTGGAAGGTAGTGCATGGACTCGAGAGTCCTTGCGAGCGGATTCAGAGCATGTGTAGTGCATGGGATAGCAGTTATGCTACAAGGGAATGGTGTAGCGTTGGGCGAGCACCATGGCACTTGTTGTAGTGACAATGCGGCCAAGTAGATTTCCTTGGATAAGGAAACGGAAAGGTATGTAGCTCCGAGAGGAAGTGTAAGTTCACGGAAGCGAAAGCAGTATCGCGGAGGTATGATTGAGGTGTTCCAATTATGGTTATTGAGCAGTGTGTTTGCGCCGGTGGTATGGAATCACATCCGGGTTGGATGTCTACTGAGGTGACGGAAGGAGTTCCGAGGGTGTAGATCCAAAGAGGCTCGGAAGGGATGCAAGGATGGAGTCTTGGATTCCCAGTTTGGTGTGAAAAAGAAATTATGCATGTAATGGTAACTTATCCTGGGGGATGTTTGGAGGTGTCGTCAGTATGTCGGGTTTTCCTAACCCGAGGATGCTAGAGCCAGATCAGCATGTGTATGAGATTGCGGAGAAGAACTCATGGGAGTTGCCCGGAAGCTGAAGGATGTGTCATCCTGTCAGCATGGAAGGGATAGAGTTGGACTCAGAAAGGGACAGATTAAGTCTCAACAGTGAATTCGGTGAAGGATATGTCTAACGAGGAAAATGATTGTTGTGATCTGGAATGAGAGAAGTACCATGGAGTGGTACTCGGTTGATAAGTGTGGTTATCTGAGGATGAAGCCGGTGGCCGGCTTGAGTCGGTGGTCAGGACACCGCAGGGGAAGAGTTGGGTTTCGGTGGTAGTGTTTTGAGGAACCTGGTTTGGTTAATGCCAGGTGGTACATTGCGAGAGTAGTTTTGGAGTGGTGTTGTCGCAGGCTTCGAGGATGAAGCCTAATTTAAGTGGGGGAGAATTGTAACATCTCGGAAATTCAGAAGTAAAGTAGAAGGGCTAAAGGTGTAAATAAGAAGGTCGACTCGGCGAATCGATGGATGGACTCGGCGAGTTGTGTCACGTTCGGGTCGCGTGTTAAGTGACCAACTCGGCGAGTCACATGGGTGGACTCGCCGAGTTGGTGTTGTGTGGAGAAAACCCTAATCCCGGGGGTTAAGCCTTATATAAAGAACATAATACCCTCTCCTTAGGCTCTTTACTCTCCCTTGAAGTCCAGAAACCCTAATATTCGTTTGTGAGAGAATTAGAGAGCATTTAGATCTTGAAGGAGTGTTGTTGAAGAGATCTTTGAAGAATAAGAGGCTTGGAGCAAGGGGCTTTGCAAGGCTTTGGCTTATTCTTCTGTTGGAGTCTTCTCTTGAGGTAATGATTCGTTGCTTGAGCTGTTATCCATCTAGATCTATCATTTGTGGATTTTTGGGAGTATATCTAGTGATATCTTGTGTTTGGTATAAGATCTGAGGTTGCTACCTCAGATCTAAGTTGTTAATGATCCGGAAAGCCATAAATTCTATGCCCAAGAGTTGTTGGTGAAGTTCTTTTGTCCCAAAACATAGCCCAAGAGTGTATTATGCTTAGATCTCCTTGGATTTACGTAAAGTTTGCCACTTTACATGATGGATGGCTTGTAGAAGAGTAGATCTATGGATTGGAGACCCTGTATGGCTTGGAAAGCCTCTGTATGGGTTAAGAGCTAGTGGTACTCGGCGAGTCACATGGGTGTACTCGGCGAGTTGCTTGAAGATAGGCAGAAACTCGACGAGTTCGAAGAACAACTCGGCGAGTTGGTTGAAGATAGCCTCGGACTCGGCGAGTCTATTCTTGGACTCGACGAGTCTATTCGTGAGGTCCTCACCTTTCCTAGTTAAGCTGTGAATCGGTGAGTTGAGCAGGAAGTGACTCAAAGTTCGTGGGACTCGGCGAGTCTTGGGGCGACTCGGCGAGTTGGGTCGCGATATGGGAGTTTTCAGAGCATAGGGACTCGACGAGTCAGTGGGCTGACTCGGCGAGTAGAGTCAGTCAGGAAGTTTGAATTTGCCTGAGGACTTTGTCTTTGACCAAGAGTTGACCAGTTGGCTTCCAGGGGTAATTTGGTAATTATTGGTATTTATTGAGTTCAGTCTTTTGGTATTATCAGTGGTGGAGTTCGTGTCGGAGGTTGGAGCAGTGTGATCTTATCTTTTCAGTAGCAGTTGTGAGGTGAGTTATCCTCACTATATCCACAGGGTCTAAGGCACCAAGGTCGGCCCTTTAACGGATAGTAATCCGGGTATCATTGTTATGTTATTGCTTTGCTATGTTTGCATCCTGGTAGTTAGGATGGTATATGTTAGAGACCTGGTTAAGGTCGGTATCCTGGTATATAGGATGATGTTATGCTAGTGAACGGTTAGGTCGGTATCCTGGTTAGGATGATGTTATGTTATGTGATCTGCTAGATCGGTTTCATTGGATGCGAATTGTTATAATATTGTATGTTTATGTGCACATGGTTGTTGTACTGGGGTTGGGTTGAGGCAGGTCCTGGTTTGTGTTGTAGGCCAACATACCCAGGGCTGACCGGTTAACTCGAAGGCCCAGCGAGCGGTCCGGATAGGTTGTAGGCCCCGCGAGGGTGGACCAGACGTGTCGAGGCTCGGAGAGTGGACCAGGCCGATTGAAGTCCTGGTGCGAGCGGACCAGTCATACTGTAGACTCAGAGAGTGGACCAGGTGGGTTGAAGGCCTGGTGCGGGCGGACCAACCACACTGCAGACACGATGGATATGGCTAGACTCGGAGGGTGGACTAGGTGGACTAAAGACCCGGTAGCGCGGACCAGTCACACTGTAGACCCGAAGTGCATGGTTGTTCTATTCGGTTATGATATGTTATACGTGGTATATGTGGTTGGTATTTTGGGGGTATCTCACTAATCTTTCGGGCTTACAGTTGTGGTTTATTGTTTTTTTTCAGGTACTTCAAGAGACTGTGGCAAGGCGAAGACGTGATCGTACCGCTCTTCATGTTTATGTTTTACGATATGGTTCTGGGAAGACTCTGATAATAATTGTATTGAAAACCTTTTTGTAACGACTTAACGAAACTAGGTTGTTTTTGAAAAGTTTAAATTGGCTAGTTCTAATATCATAGTCGTACGCTTAGAATCCTAAACACATAAGGTTTCCATGTCCGGTTGGCAACAGACCATAGATCCGTACAATTAATAGCATATATGGTAAACATATAACATTTAGCACATAAAAGCATTTTAGGCATCTTTCCTAAAATACACTAGTGCTCGTGTCTAAAATATGGTAGACACTCATCTTGCAATCATCACTTAGCATTCTAAGCTTAATTCTAGAGATCCTACAAATTCCTAGTTCGCTTAAACTAATGCTCTGATACCAACTGTGACATCCCCAAAATCATGGCCAGAAAAGACTGATTGTTTATGCTTTGGTTTATAAAATCAGAGTAATCATTTGATTAAAGGAGTTGCGAAATTTGTTCCCAAAACAAAATGTGATAAAAAGTTATCAAACCATTTCTTAAAAGAAACGTATTTTCATTAAATAACAAAATCTCGGGATGTCATGTTCCGATACAGATCAAAAGCATAAACAGTATAAAATAGACCTTACAATAGTTATTTATAACTACTGATCTATAATCAAAATACCTCGTCAACGTCCAACTATGCTCTTGTTCCACTACCTGTAATACTAAAAAACTGAGTGGGCCAGGCTTGGGAGCTTGGTGAGCATATAGGGTTTTCAACCCACAATGATATAATTATTATATTTAACCATCAAACAATCAACCCAATTACCCATCCTCATTATCTTCTTTATTTCTTAGGGTTTTACCCTAAGAATCAACTATCCTTCCTTCATTCATTCTAAAGGATTGACCTAAGGAATTGGCACCAAGTCCAATGCTACCCGAGTTTCATCTACACAGTACTAAATCCATAGCTACTAAGGTTCATCTACATAGTACCAAATCCATAGCTACCATTGTTCATCTATACAGTACTAAATCCAAAACTACGAAGGTTCTTATATAAGGCACTAAATCTATAGCTGCCAGGGTTTTTAGAGTACACCGGTGAACATCAAGTCCGCATCACCTACAAGTTGCGAGCCTGCTAGTGTTCCATTGGATTGTCTAGAATCGCCCGTGGTTGTCATCCCTACTCTGCTGAATGACGGGGCCACCACTTAGGTAAAGGTTTCACTCATTTTTCACCTGCCACCCTCATCTCATGATCTATATCATATCTCGCTCATCCTCAAACTCATCCTTCATCACACACCAACTATTTCGTCTACCCATGTTCTACCCAACATATTTGTAGATAAAAACTACATATACAGTTTAAACCATTTAAAAACCTGAATAAAACATTCATTTAACATTCATCTCAAGTAAGCAAACAATATATAACCACATAACATGTATTTCATAGCAAATACTTTATCTATGTGTTAGAAGAAAAGCAACTACACACTCTGTTGTTAAGACGATTGTCGGACACCACTACGGCTCTTCAAGTAGAAGTTTTTCTATGAAACCGAGATATCTTCACACACTGGGCTTCTCGTGGGTAGAGCTTCGGCTTGAAAGTCTTTTCTTCTCGGGATCTTCAGGGCTTCAGGACTTGCTTCGGGTCTCGGGATGATACCGGGGCTTCAGGGGGTCAAAAGTAGGCTAAAAGATGAGTAGAATAGGAGAGAGGTTAAGGAATTAGCAGCCTAACCCAACTGCCTTCGGTTTCTATTTATAGGGCTGATTTTTCGATTTTAACGTCGTGAACCATCATTCACGTCATGAACTTGGACGTCATCAAGTGTGTAGTTGCAACTCGGGTCTGCCAAGCTCAGAAGGGTCACATCACTGAGTTCACGTCGTGAACCCTGACACAGGGTTGGGGTTCGTGCACCGAACATCAGAAATTCATATATTTCCCATACAAGCTCCGTTTTCAACGTTATTTATATCCACGCGTAGGTGAGATTATGCTCTACAACTCTCGTTTAGACTCCGTCGTCTAATTTTGAATTTATTTTTATTATATTATTTTTAGTAGGCCGGGACAGGAAAAGTTCGCTACTAAATCATAACTTCTTCATTCGACGCTCGTTTCCGTCTGTCTTTTTACCGTTAAACTACTATTAACGAGATCTCTGATTCTCGTTTAGATTGTTTTGGCTAGAAACCACTAGATCTCATATTCGAACTTTGGGTTGCATACCGCTAAGTACAAACTTTGAAAAATCATAACTTCCTCATACGAAGTCATATTTGGACGTTCTTTTTATGCACACTCTTGGTTTAATGTAATCCATGACTTTCTTTTAGATTACTAAGGCTAAATATCGCTCTATCGTAAATTCACTATTTAAGTTACGCAATGCCATACTGGTTCTGTCGCGTAACTTCGACATGTCATAACGTCTTCGTTATAACTCGAATTTCGGCATTCTTTATATATTCAGAAACCTTGCCACGACCACTACAACCTAGTTAAGATTTATTCATTCAAAATAATCTTTTATCAAAAAGTCACATTTGATGTGTATCGTCTCTAAATTGACTAGCCCGGATCAACAGGCGTTACAATTATCTCCCCCTTAGGATGATTATGTCCCAGAATCATTAATGAAAATAGGACTTGTATAATGATTCTGTTAATACCACTGTCGTACACGATTTAAACAAATAAAAATAATAAATAAACTGCTTTATTGCACTAACAGGTAGTACAGGTAAGCAGGGTCGAATCCTCAGGGACACGTCCTAATGTTTACACCTCTTTGCGTAAGGTGTGATCTAATTCTTGATGAATGCAATAAATATAAAAAGGGGGTGGTTTATTTCTAAAAATTAAACTAATAGAAATCGAAAATGACAAAAGAATACCTAATTTAAAGTGGAGAAAATTCAAATAAAGCAAAGCAATTCCAGTCTCACGGTGACTTCCCTAATCATATAATTAACCTTCAACACAATATTTGACTATGTACTTGTTTAAACTGGTACTAAAGTTCATTAACAAGCTCTAATGACCTTTATTACAAAAATCATTTAATCAAAATAAGTTCTCTGAATTAAATCTAAGTTTTTACTAAATTAACCAAACAAGCTCTTGACTAATAAAGAAAAGTTGCATTAGACACAGTGTAATTCCCAGTAAAGTTCAATACCTCTCATAAGCTCGGAGGTGTTAAACTTGTTTGATCATTTCATATTAGAGTTAACCCTAAACTCAGAATTAATCTAATACTTGTCACTTTTTACTAATTAATCTAGACAATTACGGATCTAAACAATTAGATGACTAGAATGATTAACAAACAATTTAAGTGGCCAACAGAAACTGAAATCAAAACCAAACATTCAATTTAAACAGAACCGATCAAACTAAATAGTAATCATAGTCAAACATAGTGCCTAATGATTAATCATACGAAAATGTTACATCTTATGAAACTGAAATCTGAGTTTTTAGCCTGATATGCTAAAAACGGATTACAAACAGTGAAAATTGAATCTGAATGATAAATCTTACCAAACTATGAATTGGAATCGAATCGTCTCCTTCAGATCTGCATTCTTCACTTTAAAACCTCTGAAAATCGCCTTTGAATCGCCATGAATCGTCAATTAGGGTTACTGGAAGAGTATCAATCAATATTTATACGTCTAGCTGTCAAAACGGCGAACCTGTGATCGCATAGGGCATACCTGCGATCGCATGTATCACCCAAAAACGTGTCACGGGATTATTTAATGAAGTACGTTGCCATTTCGATGCAAATTGACCAACCTGCGATCGCAAGGGCACAACTTGTGATCGCATGTTTCTTTTTTCCTCAACTGCTGAATTTTTTGGCTTGACAAAACCTCGTAAACAACGTGCGACCAAACCTACGATCGCAAGGAGACAAGGTGTGATCGCAGGTTACTTTTTTTGGCTCTTTTGATCAACATTCCTCCTTCCAAGCAGTTCTTGATCATTTCGCGGCATCCTTCCTTCCTCTAGACTCCAGTTAAGCTCCTAAGCATCCACAAACGCATCCCGAACTTGCGATATAATCCATGTGCTCCAAATGACCCTGAAAAGTCATAAAAAAATGTGAGCAGTACGAGCATTCTACAAAATAATCATGAAACATGAAATACATAAGAATAATCGGGAATTAGTTAAGTTTTTATAATGAAATACGTGGGAAATTGTGCTAAAAGATGCATATAAAATGCATCTAACAAACCTCCCCAAGCTTAGACCTTACTTGCCCTCAAGTAAGGAAACGATAACTTTGGAAACGGAATTAGGACCAAAGGCAATAACTAGACAACCTAGACACACGTTAACTAAAACTAAAAAAACAAAAACCTAAATAATAAGAACTACTAAAGCTAAACATAAAACATGCATGTAACAATAAAGAAAATGAACAATGAACTAAAATAGTATGCAAATGAGAAACAAACAACTAAAATGAAACATGCTCTTTTTTTATATTTCTTTCTTTTTACGATCAGACTCTACATCGATAATGGCCTCCAATCACTAACACCAAAGCAACCATCCTGCTATCTTTCATGTATCACAGACTCCCAAAGTAAGGAAGACCACAAAACGGTGTAACCCGATAATCCAACTATAGTTTTATTTAAACTTTGTACCTTAATTAGCTTTATGAGCGAAAATAACATAGTCCGGATCTCATGTCCTTAAGACTAGATGGCCAAGAATCAGAATTGACGCATCCTTAAGAACCCGCACGACCAAATCAGCTTTCGTCGAAGCAGCAAGGGCCAACCCCTTAGGAGCCCGAGCTCTATGCTTTCACTTTTTTGAGAGCCACAAGTATCATATCACACAGTTCTTATTCGCCAGATGTAACTTTGGAACGGCTTCTAATTTGATTGAACTTTGGTTTACACTTCGTTTTGAGCTTGATTTCTTCAATCTCTCTTTTTTTCGAATTTCTTGAAGTTTCTTCAATTGAGCGCTTGAAATTCTTTGATTTGGGTACTAGATATAACGTTGTACCATTTCTTCATTTTGATTGTGTGGATCCGATACTTAAGCTCTCTGTTACCGCGAGGGTAACGCGTGTCAACAAATAGGGTCATGTTCTGTGGGTTCAGAGTTGCCGATAAAGATTCTTTTTAAACATTAATAAGCAAATCATCCTATGGCTGTTATTACCGCCCAAAAAAACATTTCAGTATGCTATTTCTTTTATTATCTAAGGTCGGGGTCTCGAATCACGATGTCTTGGGTCCCCTAGTTATGACAGTTGATTCTACACTTCCAATAACAATCAAGTCGCTTCGGATTTTTTTTCATTTTCAATTCTCAATATCCCACTTCATGGAGCTATCATATGTAAAGAGTGTCATCATCTCGTAAAACTTTTTTTTTTAAAATGCATAATTCAACAAGATGAAAATATTTTAGAAAAAAAACTAGGAAAAAATAAAACGACAAGTAAAAGAAACATAAATGAAAAATCTTTGGGTTTTTATTTTTTTTAAATTTTTTTTTCAAATTTTTTTTTGGAATTTTTTAAAAAAATTATATAAAAATGACAAAATAAAAAACTTTTTACAAAAAAGGTAGGAAATCCCCTCCCCAAGCTTGAAATTAAGCATTATCCTCAATGCTTAGGGAGGAGTGGAAGATGACTACTCGGACGGGGGAGCATAGCGACGGAAGAATTCATCGCAAAAGTCGTTGAAATCGTCGCACAGACCTAAGAGCTCGTCACGATAGCTGGTAACCTGAGTGCTATATTTCTGATAGTCAAAGGCGAAGACCATCCATCGTCTGCTGTAGGGAAGCAATATCCTGACGGAGGTCAAGATAATGCTGGTAAGTGAAGGGAGAGTTGGGGTGAGGGTTGATCCTGAAAGTTTGTATGCATAGGATCAGGCTGGCTAAAGGATATGGGTGTGGCGTCTATGTAGTTTGGGTGTTGAGTGGATGAAGATGGTCGATCAGACTGTGGATGCTGGACCGGTTATGCCCAACGTGGGCGAGGAGGTGGTGGGATGTTCGAAGGAAGCACCCACACAGTCTCGCTAATTAGGTCAGCGAGAGAGATGACATCAGGTCCAGTGACCTTGAAATACATGGAGCGACCCCGCATCCAAACACACCCACCTGGGGCAGTACAAAGCATGTGCATAGCCCGAAAGTTCTGCAGGGTCAGATGAAAAGAATCACCTGTAAAGAAGGTGTACTCCGGAGGAGATTGTGGCGCAAGGGAGCGGGCAATGACAGAAATCAAACCACCACAGCGAATTGCACTGCTAGTGTGAAGAGCTATAACTCTATGGAACCGTCTAATGATAATATCACCAAAATGTGGACGGTATGACCCGGTGGTCATGCACCACAAAAGAAAAAGTTCGGCTTTGCCGGCTTTCGTAGTCTCAATCTGTGCATAAATGATATTGCATATAAATTTCAATGCAATTTTGAGAACAGGGTGCACGATGCTAGTCTGTACGGATGAGGCTGAATCATAAAACTCCAAACCGGTAATGGAGTACCAAAACTCGCGTACGTCAAAAGCGGGGATAGGCTGGGATAAACTAGTGATGAGGGTATGGAAGATAGCACATAACTGGTCCACGTGAAGAGTGTGAGGGGTGCTAAAAATGTGAAAAGCTATGTTTCCCTCATGATTTATCTCACTAAGCGTGGCTAAAAACTCTCAGGTCAATACGGGACAAGTGCCAAAATCTGCAGATAGTAGGCGCTCCCAGCCAATATTGGACAAAAGAGCGTGAACACCATCATAAATATGGAGTTTCTGCATTAAGGTGCGGCTAGGGGCCCAGACCTATGGCAAAATCTCGCGGTCGAGAAGTCGCTAGTAACAATCGAGTGCGGCCTGTAAACCTAAATCCACAGTGACATTGTCCACCTGGACAGTGTATGACGGGTCTTAGGTTTCAACCGGTCTGCGTGAACGGGAAGGTCTTGGGGGCATTTTGCAAGGTAAATTGCGACAACGTAGGCACAATTTCCAAGTAAAAATAATAATAATGATAATGCAAAAATAAGTATTTCTAACTACTCCCAAACGACCGCACAAATATATAACAAAAACAGAAATTCAGTTTTAGAACGAAAATATCTAACTGTGCGCTGAGCAGCAGTATATTTTTTGTACCGAAATTTTTTTTGATTTTTGAAATTCCGTTTGGATGAATCTCTTCTGAATTCCGTCGTGAGCAAACGTTTCTACTTTCCGTGGGCTCGGATGACTAACGGAACGTAGATCTGAAAAAGAAACTCACAAAAAATTCAATTTTCAAATGAACAAAATGAGATTTTTGGAGAGTTTCAACCGTGAAAACATGATTTTGTTACAGTATAGATGTTGTAGGAGTAAAATAGAAGAGATTGATACCTTATTTGCTTGATTTGGAAGAAAAATGAGCGATTTGGGTGTTTGTTGGTGAAAGAACTCGAAATGTAGTGGATTTCAGAGAGAATTGTTGGAGTGTGGTGGTTACAAATGAGGTTGCGATCAATATTTATAGCAAAAAATACAACCTGCGACCGCAAGGGGGAACCTGCGATCGCAGGTTTCTAAAATTTGACTGTTTGGCACTTTTCTCGAGACAAGTAACGGCTATATGATAGGAAACGGATACATGTGATCACAAGGGGGTAACCTGCGATCACAGGTTTTGAAAATTTGACAGTTGGGCACTTTGTTCGAGGCAAGCTAATGTCTAGATGTGAAAATGTTATACATGCGATCACAAGGGCTAAACCTGCGATCGCAGGTTTTGAGAAAAGTAAAAAAAAAATCGACCATTTAACGTTCAAATATGCTGCAGGTAAAAAAAATACTGATACATGCGATCGCAAGGAGGGGACATGCGATTGCAGGTTTGGCAAAATGGACTTTCTTTGAATTTTACTTGTTCAAAAGTGGTACTGGAACAAAAACGAGATACATGCGATCGCAAGGGCCAAACCTATGATCGCAGGTTTGTCTTTTCCGTGAAAAAATGTCCCAAAAGAAACCTCGACGACGTGTTGCAACCCCAAAATGCGTAACCTGTGATCGCAAAGACTGGGCTTGTGGTCGCAGGTTCCACCAAAACATTATTTTTCAACTTTTTTCAAATTCTCTCTATTACGTCTTATTGTAAAAACATGATTCAATTAAAAAGCAACGACCTAAGTTTCTAAAAACACACAAAGTTTAAAAAGGAGTTTCAAAAACGAAAACCAAAACAAACGCCCGGGTTGCCTCCCGGTAAGCTGCCCGTTTTTTTGTCGTTGGCTCGACGTTGTTACTTGGTTTCCTCAATTGCGGTAAGTCGGGATCTCAACTACCTCTACTTCTTCATTTGTAACTTAAAACCCTTCGTAAAATGGTTTGAGACGGTGACCATTTACCTTAAAAATCTTTCATGTTTGTTCACTCATAATTTCTATAGCACGATGATCAAACATGTTAGTAACAACAAAAGGTCCCACCCAACGAGACCTTAATTTACCGGAAATAAGTTTGAAACGAGAGTGATATAAGAGTACCTTTTGACCGGTAGTGAATACCTTTCCCTAGATCATCTTGTCGTGAAAAGCTTTTGTCTTCTCCTTATAGATTCCTTCATTCTCGTACGCATCGTTCCGGATTCCTTCTAACTCTTGGATATCCAATCTTCTATTCTTGCCAGCTTCATCCATGCTTATATTCAAATTTTTGACAGCCCAATATGCTCGATGCTCCAATTCAACCGGCAATCGACAAGGTTTGCCAAAAACTATTCAATATGATGACATACCGATAGAAGTCTTGTATGTTGTCCGGTGAGCCCATAACGCATCATCCAATCGAATACTCCAATCTTTCTTGACCGGATTGATGGTTTTCTCTATAATTCCCTTAATTTGTCTGTTTGAAGCTTCAGCCTGCCCATTGGTTTGCGGGTGATATGTTGTGGATATTTTATGTGTGACACCATATTTCTTGAGGATTGCTTCGAGGGTGCGGTTGCAGAAATGCGTACCCCGATCACTAATAACGGCTTTTGGTGTCCCAAACCTAGCAACTATATTTGTCTTGACAAAATCAACCACAACCTTGGCATCGTCGGTTCGTGTAGCTTTTGCCTCGACCCATTTGGACACGTAATCCACAGCAAGTAAGATGTACACAAACCCGAAAGAAGGCGGAAACGGACCCATTAAATCTATACCCCAAACATCAAAGATTTCACATATTAAGATTAGAGTAAGTGACATCTGATTACGAGATGTCAAAGACCCAGTCATTTGACATCTTTCACAAGTTTTGCAAAATAGAAAAGAGTCACGAAATATATGAGGCCAATAAAGACCGTTGTCCAAGATCTTGCGTGAGGTTCATTGTGGACCATAATGCCCTCCACAAGCTTCTGAATGGTACAAATTCAGGATTGATTTGACGTCATCTTGAGGTACACATCTTCTAATCACCTGATCAGCACAGTGTTTCCATAGATACGGCTCGTCCCAAACATATCTTTTCGTCTCCTTCTTTATTTTATCTTTCTGGGCTCGGGTAAGATCTGAAGGGAGTTCTCTGGAAACCAAGTAGTTTACTACATCAGCAAACCAAGGATGGTTCTGAACAGTGAATAGATGCTTCTTAAGAAATGTTTCGCGGATCGGTGTCAGGTCTTCAGTTGGGGTGAGTCAGCTCAAATGATCAGCTACCAAATTTTCTCTCCCACTTTTGTCCCTAATCTCTATATCAAATTCCTGTAGCAGCAAAATCCATCTAATCAACCTTAGCTTTGAGTCCTTTTTGGCAAGAAGGTACCGAATGGATGCGTGATCCGAAAAGATTATGACTTTTGTGCCCAACAAATACTGTCTAAATTTTTTTCAATGCAAAAATAATTGACAGCAACTCTTTTTCAGTGGTGGAGTAATTTGCTTGGGTGTTGTCCAAACTCTTTGATGCATAATATATGACGTGGGGGACCCGGTCTTTTCTCTGTTCTAGAACAGCTCCAACAGCAGTGCTACTGGCGTCACACATTATCTCGAATGGTAAACTCCAATCTGGGGACTGAATGATGGGGGTAGAAGTAAGAAGATTTTTTAGCAAATCAAAAGCTTTCTTGCAATCTTCATTGAAGTCGAATTCAACATCTTTTTGCAATAACTGGCACATGGGAACTGATATCTTTGAAAATTCTTTTATAAACCTCATGTAAAACCTTGCATGGCCAAGAAAGGAATGCACTTCCCGAACATTCTTCGGGTAGGGTAAGCTCTTTATAACATCTAATTTTGATTTATCGACTTCCAAACCTCTTTTTGAAATAAGATGTCCAAGAATCAGACCGTGGTCAACCATAAAGTGACATTTTTCAAAATTTAAGACCAGATCTGTTTCTATACATCTTTGTAAAATTTTTGTGAGGTTTTTTAATTAAATATCAAAGGAGTCTCCATAGACGGTAAAATCATCCATGAAGATTTCTATGGTATTTTCGACATACTCAGAAAATATACTAACCATACACCTTTGAAAGGTAGTAGATGCGTTGCAGAGTCTGAAGGGCATACGCCTATACGCGAATGTCCCGAAAGGACAGGTGAAAGTCGTTTTCTCCTGGTCTTCTGGAGCAACTAGAATCTAATGGAAACCTGAAAATCCATCCAAGCAGCAGTAGTGGGATTTTCCAGCAAGCCTCTTTAGCATCTGATCTACGAATGGGAGAGGAAAATGATCTTTCCGAGTGGTTGCGTTTAATTTTCTGTAGTCAATACACACGTGTCATTCGTTCTGAACCCAAGTTGGAACAAACTCTCCTTCTTTGTTCTCTACCACTGTCACTCCAGCCTTCTTAGGAACAACTTTTTAGGGCTGACTCACTTGCTGTCAGAAATTGGGTATATCATCCCAGCATCCAGTAACTTCATAACTTCTTTTTTAACCACCTACATCATCGGTGGGTTTAATCTGTGTTGGGCTTCTCGCGATAGCTTATAATCTTCTTCCATCTAAATTTTGTGCATGCATAAAGATGGGCTGAGTCCTTTAATGTCTGCGATAATCCACCTAATTGCGCTTTTATATTCCTTCAAAATTCTGATCAGCTCTAACTCTTCTTTTTCTGACAGGTTGTTGGATATGATAACTGGTAATGTTCAATAGTCGGATGTCCGCTTCTACGGCTCCCCAAGATATGCAAATTTCAGGTGTTCTGGAGCTGTCTTTAGCTCCACGATGGGGGCTTGCACTATAGAAGGAAAAAGCTTGGAGTTATAAATTGGTAATTTACGAGTTTGGGTACCATAACTCAACTTTCTCTGCTGGTCCATATGAGCTGCCATCTCTTGAACTTCTCTATCAACCACATAATTTTCTGATATAACCTGAGCTGCATTAATAGACAAATTTTTGTGGAGAACTAATTCTAGTGACTCACGGTTAGAAATCTCAAAATATTCTGCAGATAATGGTTCAATTACATCAATGAAATTAAGGGCTGAAACATCATCTGGGTAACGCATGACATCATAAATATTGAAGTTGATAACTTCACCATCAAATTCCATTGAAAGAGTACCATCATAAACATCTATTTTGGTTCTAGTAGTTTTTAAAAATGGTCTCCCCAAAAGAATGGAACCTGAGTTTGGTGAGTCATCATCTCCCATATCCAAAACATAGAAATCAGCTGGGAATATGAGTCCATTCACTTGAACCAAAACGTCTTCCTGTACACCTTTTGGGTACACCAGAGAACGATCAGCTAACTGAATGATGACTCTTGTTCTTTTTAAAGGCCCTACCCTGATAGTTTTAAAAAGTGAATATGGTAAAACATTTATAAAGGCTCCTAAGTCCAACATAGCTCTTGGCATTGAAAGGTTCCCCAACTTGCAAGGAACAATAAATACTCCTGGATCCTTACACTTTAGGGGTAGCCTTTTTTGTAAAACAGCTGAAACATTCTCGCTTACTTTAACTGTTTCGTTTCCTTTTAATATTCTTTTTGAAGTACACAACTCTTTTAAAAATTTAGCATATCGGGGTAGTTGTTTAATTGCATCAAGAAGGGGAATATTTACCTCAACCTTTCTGAAGAAATCCATAATCTCTTTATCTTCTTTTTCTTTTTTCGTGTTTTTCGGTCTTAGGGGAAAAGGAGGAGGGGTAATGTTTACTTCAGGTTCAGCAGGTCCATCTTTTTTCTGCACCTCTTCAGCAGGTCCATCCTTTGTAGTTATTACCATTTCTGAGGGTGACAGCACAATTATTGTGCTTTGGGTTTTTCTCAGTCTGAGATGGGAATTTTCCTTGGGTTTGTGCTTCCAGTTTGCTCATGGAGTTCACGAGTTGTGATACCTGCTGCTCCAAATTTTTGATGTTGGACTTTGTTTCATTCTGGAAAGCTTGGTACTGGTAGCAACACTTTTAACCATGTCTTCCAAAGACATGCTGGAACTACTAGCTTGTGACTGAACAGGTGGTTGCTAAAAATTTCTCTGGTGCTGATTTTGCTGAAAAGATTGTTGAAACCCTGGTGGAGCTTGATATTGGTTTTTTTGCTGAAAATTCTGTTGAGGTCTTGGCTGGAAATTGTTATTTTGAGGCCCTCCCCAAGCTTGTTTTTTGCGATGTTGATCAAATGGCCTTTGCTGAAATCCTCCCATAGCTTGCACAGATTCATTATCTTCTTGAAGTATTGGGCACATATCAGTTGGGTGCCCGGTTTTGTAGCAGATCCCGCAAGGTTTGACCTTTGGCTCTACACCTTTTTCTTTTGTCAACAAAAGGACAGCTTTAGTCAATTCTGAAATCTGGGATTCCAAGTGGGCATTGCTCATCTCCTTGACTCCTCTTGGATGGTCTGGGTACCACTCTTCCTCAGTTGTTGAATGTTTTGATTCTTTTGCCACATTCTTTATTAATGCCCTGATCTCTATTGGTGTCATGTCTAAAAGTGACCCTCCACTAGATGCATTTATTAGTCACCTCTCCATAGGTATCAATCCCTCGCAGAAACATTGATATAGCTAATAATCACTAATGCCATGTTGTGGGCATCGGACTAACAGCTTCTTGAATCACTCCTAATAAGTGTGGAGAGCTTCTCTTTTGCCTTGCTTTATACCCAAAATCTCTCTGCATAGATTTGAAACTTTCGCCTTGGGAAAATATTTTTCTAGGAAAAGCTTGGTGAGTTCATTCCAGCTTGTTATTGAATGAGATGGAAGGTCATATAACCACTCCTTTGCTGCATCTTGAACCGAGAAGGGGAACGCCCTGAGTTTGATCTGGTCTTTAATAACTCCAAGGGGTTTCATTCTAAAGCAGACAACATGGAATTCCTTGAGAAATTTATGAGGATCTTCATTCTCAAGGCCTCGAAATGGGGGCAGCAAATGGGTTAAACCGGAATGAGCTCAAAATTTCGAGCTTCTGGAAAGGTGATACACAAGGGCTGTTGGGTAACCTCTTGTGTTTCCCACTCATGGAGAGTTTTTTCGGCTTCGTCTTTTTTTTTCATTCATGATGAATTTTGATTCGGTTTCAGAAGAATCTGTGAGTTCGGGTTTGTCTGAAGAGGATGAAGAGTAGGTTTTGAACGAGCTATTAACGGGTGAGGTAGGCGGTGCTTTTGGAAAAGGTTGAAATGAGTGTTCAGGTTCGTTCCACAAGGGAGTGCCTTGTGGTATGGGTGAGGTTAGGGTCCCTGTTTGTTTCTTTCGAAGTTTTGCTTCCTTCTTTAGCTTCCTAGCAGTCTTCTCAATCTCTGGATCAAAAATCAGATTACCTGTACGTAAAGATATTGGCATAAGACTATTAGTGTTTTACCGTGTCCCCGGCAAGGGCGCCAATTTGTTAATACCGTTGTCGTACACGATTTAAACAAATAAAAATAATAAATAAACTGCTTTATTGCACTAACAGGTAGTACAGGTAAGCAGGGTGGGATCCTCAGGGACACGTCCTAATATTTACACCTCTTTGCGTAAGGTGTGATCTAATTCTTGATGAATGCAATAAATATAAAAAGGGGTGGTTTATTTCTAAAAATTAAACTAATAGAAATCAAAAATAACAAAAGAATACCTAATTTAAAGTGGAGAAAATTCAAATAAAGGAAAGCAATTCCAGTCTCACGGTGACTTCCCTAATCATATAATTAACCTTCAACACAATATTTGACTATGTACTTGTTTAAACTGGTACTAAAGTTCATTCACAAGCTCTAATGACCTTTATTACAAAAATCATTTAATCAAAATAAGTTCTCTGAATTAAATCTAACTTTTTACTAAATTAACCAAACAAGCTCTTGACTAATAAAGAAAAGTTGCATTAGACACAGTGTAATTCCTAATAAAGTTCAATACCTCTCATAAGCTCGGAGGCGTTAAAACTTGTTTGATCATTTGATATTAGAGTTAACCCTAAACACAGAATTAATCTAATACTTGTCACTTTTTACTAATTAATCTAGACAATTACGGATCTAAACAATTAGATGACTAGAATGATTCACAAACAATTTAAGTGGCCAACAGAAACTGAAATCAAAATCAAACATTCAATTTAAACAGAACTGATCAAACTAAAATGTATTCATAGTCAAACATAGTGCCTAATGATTAATCATACGAAAAGGATACGTCTTGCGAAACTGAAATCTGAGTTTTTAGCTTGACATGGCTAAAAACGGATTACAAACAGTGAAAATAGAATCTAAACCATAAATCTTACTAAATTATGAATTGGAATCGAATTGTCTCCTTCAGATTTGCGTTCTTCACTTGAAAACCTTTGAAAATCGCCTCTAAATCGCCAGGAATCGCCAATTAGGGTTACTGGAAGAGTATCAGGCAGTATTTATACGTCTAGCTGTTAAAACGGCGAACCTACGATCGCAAAGGGCATACCTGCGATCGCATGTATCACCCACAAACGTGTCACGGGATGATTTAATGAAGTATGTTGCCATTTCGACGCAAATTTGAGCAACCTGCGATCGCATGTTTCTTTTTTCCTCAACTGATGAATTTTTTGGCTCGACAAAACCTAAACAACCTGCGACCAAACCTGCGATTGCAAGGGAAAACCTTCGATCGCAAGGATACAAGGTGTGATCACAGGTTACTTTTTTTGGCTCTTTTGATCGTCGTTCCTCCTTCCAAGCAATTCTTGATCATTTCCCGGCATCCTTCCTTGGTCTCAACTCCAATTAAGCTCCTAAGCATCCACAAATGCATCCCGAACTTGCGCAATAATCCATGTGCTCCAAATGGCCCTGAAAAGTCATAACAAATGTGAGCAGTACGAGCATTCTACAAAATAATCATGAAACATGAAATACATAAGAATAATCAGGAATTAGTTAACTTTTTATAATGAAATATGTAGGAAATTGTGCTAAAAGATGCATATAAAATGCATCTAACAGATTCCATACGTTATCTTTTCATCCTAAGTAATATTCGTAACTTCTATGTTTCTTCGAACGGGTATCTAACTCTTGGACTTCTTGACCGCAGGAGATGCTCAATCTTGCACCTGCTCTTCATACTATGTTGGACTTTCAATCGTAACCTCTCGAGTTACAAAATAAATCCTTATTGAGGACTCCTTCTTTTTCTTAGGAGATGTACTTTCCTTTATCTATTGTAACAGACGGATGGGTCGTCTTCTAATGACCTCTCATTGTATGATGCAATGCTTAGACTCAAGTCTCTTAGAGTCAAAATCCAGAATCGAATATACCTTCCTTCTTATTCTAATGTGATATAATCACATTTTAGGATGTAGCATTTCTAACTACTAATTTCTCTAACAACGAGTGTGACGCTATTGATCGCATTGATTTCAATCTTCTATCTTAAGTCAGATGTTACATCGAACTTGGTTCTCCGAACCACGTAACAAACTCATCATAGTCAGACTCAATTTGATATGACCACTAGGGTCAGAATAACAATCATCTCATTAGTCATTACCGAAACAATGGTAATGACATACTTGAATAAAACAAGACCAATCACTAGCTTCTTGGTAACCTTGTGACTTTCCCTGATCTAAGCGTGAGTCATGTGCTTCTAGTAGTATAGATCTCTACTACTATTCACACCTACTCAAACTCATCCCAAGTATTGTCTCGTAGTTCCCAAGTCCTAAAATCACAAAACAATTTAACACATACGAATGTGTCCAATTAATCATAAAATTTTTCCTAGACTCTACTAGGACTTCTTCCATGCATATCTTTAATCATCAATTCTAATTCAACTCGGTTGGTGATGGAAATTTCAGGCGATGGTACAACTTCAAGAATTACACCAATCGTTCCATCATCCTGCCAATCGAAGGTGTACTTCAGATGTACCGTACTCCTTTAAACGTACTGTTATTTTATTAGACACAAACTAAAGGCAAGATAGCACCTTTGATATCTTTCAATAGGTGTCATTCACTACATCATATAACAAAACCAGGGTTTATATAAATTCTTGAAACTATTAAACAGAGGTTCAAGTTCACCCTATACTATGCCTCTAATAGGCTACACCACATGTTACCATTCACATTGTTACTTCATAATTTGATCTTTGGATATGAATTCCTTATTCCTAATTCCTCATGTTATTGTTTTCTTTGTCGAGGATCATGTGGAATACCCTTGGCTTTGGTGCTGCCTCTAGCCTTGCTGCCCCATTTTTATTTGGGCAGTCTCTAGACATGTGCCCCTTGCCTCCGCATCCGTAGCATACCTTATCATTTTGTGTGCAATTCGAGGAATAGTGGCCGATCCTTCCACATTTGTAACAGGTTACTTCTTCATTGCATTTTCCAAAGTGCTTCTTCCTGCACTTTTCACACCACTTGGCTCCATACTTCTGGTCATCTAGGTTATACTTTGCAAACTTTCCTTTACTATCAGGTCTTGAGGATCCTTCAAGCTTCCTCTTCTCGCCCACTTCAGCTTTCTCCAGACCCTTTTCCCTTATTTAGGTCTCAACATTCTTGGCTACCCAGATGGCGGCTTTCAAAGTGGTTCCTTGCTTGACCATTGGACCAAATTCCGCTGGTAATCCATTGGCAAACTTGTCGACCGTGGAAAGTTTCGTTGGAAGTAGGTAGGGGACAGGCTTCATTTTCTCGGTAAAACTAGTAGCGTACTCGGTGACGCTCAATCTTCCCTTCTTCAAATTCTGGAACTCATTGTTGATTTCTAGGAGATCCTGCTCAGAGCGGTATTGAATCTTTAGTTGCACCACAAAATCTTCCCAAGATATCTTGCTAGCTGCTCCTTTGGGCATCGAACCAGCTAGTAGCTTCCACCAGTTTAGCACTCCAGACTTTAACAGAGGAATCACGAGAGCGTTTTTCTGTCTGTTGCAGCACTCACAACTCTCAAACATTGTCTCTATCTCGGAGATCCAGTCCATAACTTCCACTCATGTCGGGCTTCCAGATAGACACGGTGGTTTGGATGCCATGAAATCCTTGTACTTGCACCCGGGTCTGTCATTTCCTCAATCCTGAATGCTTTTCCTAACAATCGGTGGGTTGGCTTGACCAATAATCCCACTGAAGTTTCCTCCTTCCGACTGCCCTTCATTCAATTCAGGTTGTTCAATCGACATTGAAAGTTTTTCACAATTTTGCCGAAGCAGGCGTCTAGTTTCCTCCATCTGACGATCCAACATCATTTGAATCATCGTTTGTACCCCAGCCATTGTCATTGGCTCAAGTACTGCTGCTACCACAGCTACTTGCTCAACCACAGGTGGTTGACTCCTATTTTTGTTTGCGTTTCCAACTCCACTTCTTGTTCTTGCCATTTTTTATCTATACACCGAATAAAGTGAATTTAGATCCTCATTACGATAGATATTCAAATCATCCTTATCACTCTGAAACATTTACATGCTAGTTCTAATATTGTAGCCATCTGCTTAGAATCCTAAACACATAAGTTTTCCAGATCCGGTCGGCAACATAACATAGATCCGAACAATTAATAGCATATATGTTAAACATATAGCATTTAGCACATAAAATCATTTTAGGCATCTTTCCTAAAATAAACTAGTGCTCGTGTATAAAATATGATAGACATTCATCTCACAATCATCACTTAGCATTCTAAGTTTAAATCTAGAGATCCTACAAATTCCTAGTTCGCTTAAACTAATGCTCTGATGCCAATTGTGACATCCCCAAAATCACGGCCAGAAAAGACCGATTGTTTATGTTTTGCTTTATAAAATAAGACTAATCCTTTGATTAAAAGAGTTGAGGAATTCGTTCCCAAAACAAAATGTGATAAGAATTTATCAAACCATTTCTTAAAAGAAACGTATTTTTATTAAATAACAAAATCTCGAGGCCATCGTTTGAGTAAAGGTTTCACTCATTTTTCACCTGCCACCCTTATCTCATGATCTATATCATCTCTCGCTCATCCTCAAACTCATCCTTCATCATACACCAACTATTTCGTCTACCCATGTTCTACTTAACATATTTGTAGTTAAAAACTACATATACAGTTTAAATCATTTAAAATCATGTATAAAACATTCATTCAACATCCATCTCAAGTAAACAATCAATATATAAACACATAACACGTATTTCATAGCAAATACTTCATATCTATGTGTTAGAAGAAGGTAACTACACACTCTCTTGTTAAGACGATTGTCGGACAGCACTACGACTCTTCAAGTAGAAGTTCTTATATGAAATCGGGATATCTTCACACACCGGGCTTCTCGTGGGCAGAGCTTCGGCTTGAAACTCTTTTCTTCTTGAGATCTTTGGGGCTTTGGGACTTGCTTCGGGTCTTGGGATGATACCAGGGCTTTAGGGGGTTAAAGTTAGGCTTAAAAATGAGTAGAGTAGGAGAGAGGTTAAGGAATTAGCAGCCAAACCAGACTACCTTCGGTTACTATTTATAGGGCTGATTTTTCGATTTTCACGTCGGGAACATTCATTCAAAACCACTTGCTAATTGCAAGCGATACAAAAGATCATGTAGCCTCTGAATCAAACATTACCAACGCAGTAATACCGTTCACAAGGAACGATCCTGAAATAAAGCACACAAAAATAAGCAGAGAATTCAACATAAACAAAGAGATAAGGAGAAGATACATACTTGTCACCACATCAGGTGTTGCGCAAGCCTCCTCGACCGTTAGTTGAAAAACCCTGCTCCTCACCACATGCACATCTGCCTTGCTCTAGCGGCCATCAGTAATCTGTAGAGTCGGTGAAGCGGGAGCTACCACTGCTCGTGCAACTGCCAAACTCGGAAAATTGGCCTTCTTGTGGCCCCTCTGATTGCAATGGAAGAAAATTAGATCAGATACCGGGGTGGTGGTGGCAGTAGCAATGCAATCCCTGCTAATATGACCCGTCTGGCTGCACCTGAAGCAGCTAGAACCACCCACCCTGTACGCCCCATCGTGCATCTTGCCGCACTTTCCACAGCAGCCCCGGCCACTCTAGCCTCTTGATCTCGAATCAAATACCTTGGTCCTCTTGCTAGAACCCCCTGAACCCTGAGCCTGATTTGGTTTCCTCTTTGATGCATGCTTTAATAAGGATGACCCAACCCTTACGTTTTCTAAAGTTCCATTATTGCTTATAATTCATATTTGTATCATTGTTTGGGACGTGATCTCATTCGTGATTTTTGAATTCAATCCAGTTGTGTTGGGATTAAAACCCTAATTGAGATTTGATGAACAAGATGCGGAAAATAAGAACAAGCACAAATATGAAGATTATGTCGAATGATCACTCGATTTATTCAAATATGAGGAATAAATTACACTTTCAGCATAGACTAAAGAATCTAACACTACATAAGAAACCTCACATGGCGGCTACATTTTGACTCACTCTTAACCCTAATAATGAATAATACATGACTATTTATAGGGAAAAGACAAGTCTTGGGCTTTTAACCTACAGTTCATCAAAGGGTCCCATTGCCATCATCCATGTAGTGCTTTGAAACCCTATAATCTCCCCCTCAAAGTATGGAATGGATGACAATGTTTTAACTTCCAAAACAAGCATGTAGCAAATAAAAAGAACTTGCAACGAGGAATAGATGAAGCAATCCACGAATCTTGATTCTTCAATAGTCTTTAAACACGGGCTCTAGGATATATAAATCAAGCACTGAACTAATGTCTTTAAACTTCATTTTCTAATGTAATCCCAAAAAAATCTTCATCAAAACCAAACCCGCCATAAAAACCCATTTCAGAACAAAGAAACCGAATCACTTCTTGTCTTTGAAGAGCTCCCCCTCCAAGTCACAATGATCTTCAAATAAGCTAATGATATAAGCCATCAAAAAATATCATGTAACAACCCAAACTTTAAGATTCGTAATGCCACTTGATCGAGAAAATACTAAAAGTCGGAGATATAACAAGTCCTTAGCAGAGCTCGATAAAGAACTTCCACTGTAAATGATACTTCTCTGTAAAACCTTTAGCAGAGCTTTCACAGGTATGAATATGAAAATCAAACAGGACAAACAGAATAATGATAAGAACACAGAATAGAATCAAAGATGTGCTTATGATTCAAATAAAGTCACGCCTCAGCAGAGCTCGATGAAGAACTTCCACTATAGAGGCGAGCTAGGGTTTACAAAACTCAATGAGAAAAATTATGAAAGCGTTAACTATAAAGACCGCATGCATGCAGCTTATATATTAAACCCTAGAACAAAATGTGCATGGTTGGATAGGCCCAATACCGGCAATCAAAACTAGGCTAAGGACCGAGCCCATGACGCAATCTAATAATCCCAACAATCTCCCCCTTTGTGTCAAATGAGGCGAGAGATTATTCTTCTGTGCAGGCTTCACAATCTTTATCACCTTGAACAGCCGAGGGATTATCGCAAGAAGTGTCTGCCGAAACCGGATATACCACCTTAGCATATCAGTGAACAACTTCTTGTCAGTTGCAGTGTTCTGATAACACCTCTGAATAATCTCCAAAATATGCTCCAAGCAAGCAGTTGAGAAGAGGTGTTTGTCAACGAGAGCGAACAAGCATTTCTGACCTTCGCCTCTGACTAACATTACTGTATGGTACTTTGAATTAATCTTGCCCTTGACCATTGTGTTGACATTGCCAGCTCTGCCCATAGTTTTGATCTTGGTTCGCTTATGAATGGTAGATGCAATCTCTTGGTCCATCTTCGCTACCTCGTGAATGTAGCACACAAGCATTCGCTTGACATGGTCGATTATCGGCTGATACTGCTGAGGATTTGACAATAAGATATTGTTGAGGAGTATCCAATCGTGGGGATTGAGATTCGGCATATCAGCAAGGGTGAAGTTGTGAACAAAACCTTCGGTTCCTCGAGTCACTTTGAATTTAACATTTATAAACTTCCCCGCTGAGTAGGGCTTCAAAACCTTGACCGTTGTTATTTTCTTCAAACTCCAGGTCATGTACTGGGGTTGAGCGAATTCTAAGTAAAACTCCAGCAGATCCCTATCCACCTTCGGGTCTGGAGAAGGAATGGCAACAGTTGAATTAAAGTAGTGAAAGATGAATGCCTTTCGCGTGATCGGCATATCAAACTGTGCATCCTTGGAGTTGTCAAGCCCAAATGACATCACAGGCTCAAGCCAAAGTATGCTTAGCTCATCGATGGTGCATCTTTGAAGCGAATCCAGAGTCCAAACAGGAAAGATGGACTTCTTCTTTTCTAGGAGCTCTGTCTCCTTTTGCTTTTATTCGAGTTCATCCTGTTGTTTCTTTAATTTCTCTGCTAGCTCTTTATCAGAGGATTTGGTCTTCTGAAAGGGGTTTTTAGGATTCTCAACATAGACATCATCTTCATTATCAGTGTCATCCTCCCTAATCTTCTTCTTTTTGTCTTTATTACTGACCGAAGCTTCATTACCCTTCGGTTCAGTGGATGGTTTCGGTTCAGGAGGAGGTTGATTTTGCCTTTCTCCCCTTGTTTCGGCTGGACACCAGTCACCGAAACACCCTCGATACGACTAAGGATGTCCAATGCTGGTCTAAGCTTGTCAGCCAGATGGCGCCTAATAGTGATGGTGATGATAGGATCATGGGCTTCAAGGAGATGAAGGAGGATGGAGTGAACATCAGCAACAGAGCTTCGAATAACCTCCCTCTCGGACTTCAAGTCATTGAGTTCAGCTGTGGCAGTGCGAAGCTTGAGATTCTGCATCTTCAGCTGAGAGGTTCGCCTGTCAAGCTCATCCATGATACGATTCTCTATAGCTAACTCAGCCTCCAGTTGAGTCAATCGATCATTGACATTAGCATGTAAAGTTTTGTTGGCAGCTTCAATTTCCTGGCGTGCAGCTTCAAGATTGGAACGTTCAAATTGAAGAGAACGTTGAAGATTATCCACCGAAGCATTGACTGTTTGAGCATTCTTCTTAGTTGTTGCCTGCAAAGAATCTAGAAAAAGATGAGCTTCAGAAACTAGTTTATCGACTTTTGCGGTCGCTTCCTTGCATTCCTTGGTGGAAGCCTCAATAGTAAGAGAGGCTTGATGGCATTGAGAAGTGGATGCTTCAATGGCCTTAGCTGCAGTAGAGAGTGAGGCACTGTGTTCTTGAACAACAGTTGAGAATAAAGCCTTTAATGCCGCTTCAGAGTAACCCCAGAGGAAGAGGAGGAGAGCAGTTGATCAAGGTTTTCATTTATTGCTTTGAGATGACGCTTGGTCACAGGCTCATCATCATCCTCATCACTCTGTACACGGTAAGGACTAAAATACGTGGAATCAAATTCCAAGTCCTCACCGCCTAGAACAGGGGTGGTTTCTGTCGATGGAGTAGGAGATAAAGGTTTTGTAGTAGTCGGAGGTTCGGTTGTGATCGGTGGTTCGGTTGTAATAGGTGGAGTGGGAGCTGTAGAATGAGCCATTGTGGTAGTAGTGGTGGCGGTAGTGTTTGTGAATATGGGAGTAAAGATGGGTATAGACGCGAATGGTTGTGTAGTGGGGATGGGGAAAACTGGAGGGATGGATACTGGTGAAAGGGAAGGAGGTGGAGAGTGGACCGAAACTTCTGGGGTAGGGGAGCGAGGCAGAGTATCACCTCGGCCCGAAGCCTCATCATCAGAGCTTTCGCTCTCAGATTCTGAAGGAAGAGCATTCTTATGTTTAGGAGGAACATACTCTGAATCTGAATCACTTGAGGATTGGAGTATAAGCCTCCTAGCAGGCTTCTTCTACTTCTTTGGTTGAGGCTGTGATGGAGCAGCCTTGTCAATCTTTCGCTTCTTAGGGGTTTGCCCCTTGGTTGGTTTGGAAACCTATGCCTCCTTCTGGGTTTCAGATTTCTTACCCCTTTTTGCTGGCTTGTCAGCCTCTTCAATGGAACGAACCATGGCTGGTGTAAGCTCCCTTGGACCTGAAGATGGAGTTTTCCTGTATTGTTGCAAAACGTTACTCGTTGCTAAGACACGAGCAAGCATCGTTTCAGGAACAGATCCAATAAAGGAGAACTTGGTGGGATCTGTGAAGATAATCTTGGTTGTCTGAAAAGTGGCGATGGAGGATAGAAGAGAATCCGCCATTACTGGAACATGTAGACGATCCATTGCCCAGTTGGTGATGATTGACCAATATCGCCCACACGAGATCTCAAAGTGCCTGGATGAAGAGACCAAGCTTTGTACCAATTGTTGCCAGACAATAGTTCCATAATCCAAGTCGATCCCATGGTACAACCCATATAGCACAGTCATAAAAGACTTGCTCGCCCCATCTGAGCCGGCGCTGCGTTCAGATAGTCCTTTGAATAGCAAAGTGAAAAGGCCATTCCATTGAGGAGGAAGACAGGACTTCTTGAACTTGGTTATTGTGGTGAGGATTTCAGTATACCCCATATGATAAAACATGGAAAATAGTTGACCAGTGGTGATTGATTCAGGGTTTACCAGAGATTGATCTTGAGAAAGACCAATTAGGGCACAGAAGCGGTGCTTGGAGATAGAAGTCTTCTCGTTGTGGATCTCAAAGTGAATCCTTTCATGAATCTTATCGTTGTAAGCAGTGGAGTAGACAAGAGAAAGGAAGGACATTGGAACAATCTCGACTTTGGTCAGAGCATCGACCAAAGGAGAGTACTTAAGACACTCAACTTCATACAACATGTAGAGTTCATAGACAAAAGGGGTGAGATCGATGATCAGGTTTTGTTGAGGTTTGATTGTGAGGAGGGTTTGGCGAATAGAGGTGTCATGAACTGAAGAAGAGTCTACCATTGTTGACGCTTGGAGAAGATGATGAACAGTGAGAGAATTCGCCTTTGTTCTTTGAGAGAATTTTGTAAGTGATAAAAGGGTAAAGATTATCGTTCGAAATCCTTTTATACGTACAAAGAGGAGAGAGAAAAATCCGGCTGAGATTATGGATTATTTCAAAAATAGCGCTTGAGTTGACGGATGAACAGTTGCCATACCGATGATGACGCATGAAAGAGAAAGGACGTTTCCTTTTTGCACGCCATTCCATAAAATTTGCTTTTTCGAATCGCCAAACTGATTGGATAACCGCTGAGTCAGCTTTCACTTTATCCCAATCGTAACTCCAGAATACATTTGAATCGCCTTTGTCTATTATGCTTTATTGAACTGCCTTAAAAGAACCAGAGTTTGGAAAATTAAAAAATTCTCGTGCAAAGGGTGTAAAAGATAAAGAAATAAAGCAAACTTTTTGGGATAATTTGTGATGTCTTAAAAAGACATAAAACAACTGATTCTGGGCACGAATCGCTTCCTTCAAAGTCAAGAGAGACATTAAAGTGCTTGTTTCGTTTCCCATTAAATAACGATTAATAACTTGTTAATAAGTATTGAAAGGCATCTTTTAAAGGTTATAAACGGAGGCTTTCTCTTCAATTCATAATTTCGATACTTGACATAAGACCGAAACTGAACGAAGTACTTGTGAGATCAATGTGATCTGTTGAACAAGTAGGTAGGATGTCTTTTATAGTGACAAAAGAACTGATAGAAATCTCAAAAAAGAAAAATAAACTGGATCTTCAGGGGAAGAAAAGCCTTGGTTTTAGACAAATTCATAAAAGATCACTCAAAAATAAAAAGAGATTTCAGTAGGTAACAAGTAAGATCTTGAATATGATAATTCACCGTCAATTCATTATTGGTGTTGAATTGTGGGTTTCACTTAGCACATAGTGGCATGAAACTAAGATCATTAACACAGGTTTTGCATAACCATAAATCTCAGTGATAAATGTTGAGTGTCTCAAGGGTTATATTAGTGAAACGAAGTATAATGGAGAAAAATGATGGAGATGGTATAGGAACCGAATGTACCTCTGCTGTAAAAAAAAGATAGGACCAAGCAGAAAACTCTAAACTCAATGTGAGTAGAGTAAGGTAGCTCATGATTAGAGTGAATAGCAGCCTAGGTTGGGAAAACACGATTTGTATGTATCATGTTATTAAGGCTTCACTCAAAATCTTTTGAGGCTTTAGTCAACATACAGCAGCATGCTTCTAGGGACGCCTAACTAATTTGATAAAATAAAAGAAATATACCTCTGCAGCTTCACTATCGAGAATTACACTTATACAAAGAAAAACATTAGATAAAAAATAAAATAAAATAATAATAATAAATATTTTTGTATTTTGTGAGAGTTGTTTAATTAAACAAAAGAGAAAAATATTTTTGGATTTTATGAATAAAAAAGAAGTATTTAAAAGAGTGTACAAATGAATACAGCCAAAATGCCTTGGTAAGCAAAAAGAAGCGAATGAGTTCAGAAGGACCGAACCCGAAATAGACCGAGCGTTCGGTTCATTTCGGTTCTTGGTCGAGCCGATCCCGAAATAGATCGAACCCAAAATAGACTGAACGTTCGGTTCATTTCAGTTCGCTCTATTTCGCTTCTAACCTTTATTGAAGCGAAGGCGATTTGGGCACTGATTCTGCTTACATCATTCCTAGGCCTTGTAGAATCTTGTTGAAGCTTGCTTCAGGTAAAGCCTTAGTGAATATATCAGCCAGTTGATCAGTCGTTCGGACGAAATGGATTTCTATATTTCCATCTTCGACGTGATCTTTGATAAAGTGATACCTCAGTGCTATATGTTTGGTCTTCGAGTGTTGCACTGGGTTGTGACAAATCCTAATTGCGCTTTCAGAGTTGCAATATAATGGGATTTTCTTCATGTTTAGCCCGTAATCCCTAAGCTGACTTTGTATCCATACCACTTGAGATGTGCATGATGTTGCAGCAATGTATTCAGCTTCTGCAGTGGAGAGAGAAACACAAGTTTGTTTCTTCAATTTCCAGCTAACCAATTTACCATCTAGAAATTGGCATCCTCCAATGGTGCTTTTACGATCTAAACCACAGCCACCTAAATTAGCATCTGAGAATGCTTGAACAAAGAAACCAGAGTTGGCTGGATACCACAGACTGAGAGAAGAGGTTCGCTTCAGATAACGAAAGATATTTTTCACAGTTTGCAGATGAGGTTCGTGTGGGTTAGCTTGGAATCTGGCACAGTAACAGACTGAAAACATGATGTCAGGTCTGCTGGCTGTGAGATACATTAAAGACCCAATCATTTGATGATAGAGCGTCATATCTGCAGCTGGCTTTTCTAGTGAGGGTGTAAGCTTTGTACCAAAGGCCATTGGCACTTTAACTTTGGAGTCTCCTATCACACCAAACTTAGCCAAAAGTGTTTTGGTGCATACCTCCTGATTAATAAAAATGCCTTCGGGTTCCTATCTAATGTTTAAGCCAAGGAAAAAGTCAATTGGACCCATTGAGCTCATCTCAAATTTAGTTTCCATCAACTTCCTGAATTCAGCTGTTAAGCTGGGATTCGTGGAGTCAACGATGATGTCATCAACATAAATATGGACTATCATAAGGTGGTTACCTTATCTCTTACGAAAGAAGGTTGGGTCAACCAAACGTTGTTTGAATTTAGACATTTCTAAGAATCAAGTCAGAGTTTAACACAATGCTCTGGGATCCTGTTTTAAGCCATATACCGCTTTGTCAAGGACGTAACAATGATCTGGATACTTCTCGTTCACGAATCCTGGCGGTTGCTCAACATATACAGTCTCTTCAAGTTCCCCGTTGAGAAAGGCACATTTGACGTCCATCTGATAGACTTCAAAGTTCTTGTGAGCTACATAGGCAAGAAAGATACGAACAGACTCTAATCTTGCAACTGGAGCAAAGGTCTCTTCATAATCGATACCTTCTTCCTGACATTAGCCTTTGACCACCAGCCGTGCTTTGTTACAAATGATATTCCCCTCCTTGTCCATCTTGTTTCTGAATACCCATTTGAGACCGACAACAGAAGCATCCTTTGGAGTTGGAATAAGATGCCATACTTTGTTTCTTTCAAACTCATTTAACTCATCTTGCATGGCTTGAACCCAGTCTGAATGATCAAGTGCAGAGTTAAAGGTCTTTGGTTCAACTTTGGAGACAAAGGAGTTTAACATGCAAAACTCAACTTGTGAAAAGAGTGCAGCCTGTTTCGCTTTGATTTGAGATCGAGTTAACACCTTTTCTGAAGATTCCCCGATAATTTGACTTTGAGGGTGATCTTTGGTCCATTTGATAAGTGGTGGGTAATTTAGATCATAAGTGGGATCCAATTCTGTATTTATTTCTTCTTCTAATTCAGACAGAATATCATCATCGTTGACGTTGGTGTTCTCCCCCTCGAAGGATGACGTCTGTTCAGAATCTGGATTGGTATCACCTCCTTCAATTGGATTTTCAGAAGAGCTTGAAGAATGAGATGATAGATTCTCCCCCTGGAATGATAAACTCTGATCATGATGAAGAGATGGACCCTCCCCCTGGACATTAGGATGGTCACTTGAAGGTTCGCTTGCTTCTGGCCTTTTGGTTTCTTTGGATTGATCATCAGCCATCTTTTGAGCAGCGTCGTCGATAATTTGTTTTAGATTATCAACTTTGTTGTCTTTTGTCGTTGATTCAAAGTCAATCGCCTTTTGAGGCTCATCAAACAGAAGCAAATATTGCTCAAAAAGATTCGAAATAGAGGTAGTAACTTGACCATTCTTTGGAAAGATGTCTTGCATTTCACCTTCTGTCGACTTCATCTTCTTAACATAGCTATCGTCAAAAGTGACATAGTATGTTTCTTCAATTTTCTTGGAGCGCTTATTTAGAACTCTATACGCCTTAGAGTTCAAGGAATAACCTAAGAATATTCCTTCATCATCCTTAGCATCAAAATTGTTTCGATTCTCTCTGGAGTTGAACACAAAGCATCTTGAACAGAAAACATGGAAGAATTGCACATTCGGTTTCATCTTTCAACGATACCATTCTGCTGTGGAGTGTATGGGGCTGATGTGAGTCGTTCCCTTCTCAGCAAGGAATTCTTCAAAATCTTTGTTCTTGAATTCCAGGTCATTGTCACTTCTCACGTTACGAACAACTTTCCTTAGTTGAGTCTTTACCTGTTTTATGAAGAGCTTAAGCTTTGGAGTAGCTTCAAATTTTTGCTTCAAGAAGAACACCCACGTGAAACGAGAGAAATCGTCCACTATAACCAGAATGTATTTGTTTCCCCCAATGCTTTCAATGGACGAGGGACCACACAAGTCAATATGTAACAACTCCAATGGTTCTATCACCTTAGTATTGATAATAAAAGGATGACTTTGCCTACTCTGCTTTCCCATTTCACATGTTGCACAAAGATGTTCTTTATCAAATTTTAGAACTGGAAGACTTCGAACATGATCGCCCAAAACCAATTTGTTGATATCCTTGAAGTTCATATGAGAGAGTCTTCGATGCCATAACTAGCTTTCATCTAAGTGAGCCTTCGTGAGTAAGCAAATTGTTGGTTTGCCTCGAATTGGGTTGAGGTTCAAAGGGTATATTTCCCCCTTTTGCTTTGACTTCAGCAGAACATTATTAGATTTCTTCTCGACAATCTCTGAGCCTTCATCGTCAAATGATACTTTCAATCCAGTGCCAACTACCACCTGTGATACACTGATAAGGTTGTGTTGGAGCCCTTCAACATAAGCCACTTTTCTTATAGAGAACTCTTCATTAGTGATCATTCCATAGCCTTTGATAGTACCAAATGAGTTGTTGCCGTACTTCACAATACCATCATCCTTGAGAGACCGAAACTCCCTCAATTCTTCCTTCCTCCCTGTCATGTGACGAGAGCAGCCACTATCAATGTACCATTCTTCGTCGAACTGCTCGCCATGTATAACCTGCAAAATTTTAAGCAGATTTCGGAACCCAAAGTTTCTTGGGTCCTTGTGAGTCTTTTACAAAACAGGGAATAGTAAGAGAAATATCAACCAAGTAAGTACGTTTAATTAAAGTTGTTTCATCTTTTCTTTTTATGGTAAAAACTTTAATTTTGGTTGGTTTAGATTCAGTAGGATTGGGATTTGTGGTGTTGACGTTAGCATTCTTTTGGATCTCTCTTGGACGTCTATTATCTTCTAGAAAGAGCTTTCCTTTTCCCTTTAAATCTTTTAACGAAAGAGAATTAGAATTAGAGGTGTTGGGTTTAGAAGTGGCATTGGATCTTCTATGTGTCTGGTTGAACTTTGAAGGATGAGGATCGAAACCGCTATTTCGGTTGCTATTGGGTGAAGGACCGAAACCGCTCTTTCGGTTGCTATTGGGTGGAGGACCGAAACCACTCTTTCGGTTGTTATTGCTCCGAGGACCGAAACTCTCCTTTCAGTTCCTTTCGGTCGAGGGACCGAAACTACCCTTTCAGTTGCTTTCGGTCGAAGGACCGAAACTACCCTTTTGAGATTTGTGTTTCTTTTCGATCCTTACATAGTGAGGATTTTGCGATCTCCAAAATTGTTTCCTTTCTGAGAGATTCTTCTTGTATCTCAGATTTCGTTTGTGCTTTTGATCAGCCACCTATTTTGGATTCCTGTGGTTGTTAGCCTTTTTCCTTGAAGCAGGAGCATAGTTATCACTCTTTGTTGAGGATGTTTCACTAGTGGTTTGCACAGGTTTGCCCGATGACGTTTTGGTTCCACTTGTTCTTGGCACATCATATTTTGCAGGTTCATTTAGGGGTTCGGGTACATATCTACCTTTCACTCTCCATGAGGTCTTCTGAGATAGGCCCTTCATCTCATCAGCATTGTCTATTGGTGTTGACCAGAAGTACTCATTACATCCAGCAGCATTATCTTCTTCCACCATAGTTGTCAATTCTGCAGTTTGTTGTGGAGTGACTCCAGTGACTATGTAGACTTGATTTGGAGTGGTTTGTACCTTTTGATATACAACAATTTTTGCTTTAAGAGTTTTGGTCTTGTCTGTTGACGAGCGAGCAAACTCCACAGAGTTTTCAGAAATCAAATTCTTATGTGTTTCAGGTTCGCTCTTGACAAATTCAGAACAGTCCACCAAATCTTCTACAGAGATTTCACTCAGATCATCATCGTCATTAAGTTCAGATGCATTTTCAACATCAAGTTTATTTTCTGAACTTAATTTCGCATTCAAGGAGTCAAATTTCTGTACAGTTCCGGTTCTTAACTTCAATCTATCATTCTCATCAAACAGATTTTTGATCATGTCCTTGTGGTCCTTGGACTTTATGTAGGACTCAATTTTGTCAAGACCAATTTTATATGAAGGGGAGACTTCGTCAGAAGATACAACGCTTTCACAGTTGTACGCTTCAGCATCGATTTCATCCTCCTTTAACTCAAGGAAGGGTAAAATCATGCGATGTATCTTCTTTCCTATTTCACAATCAAGATGCAACTGAGTGATTTTGATATAAAGTATTTTAGCAATTAAACAAAACACATTTCGTTGTTTTAACAGTTTAAGATTGTCTCTTTGTAAATAAATGAATCATCCTTAGATCTAATCAACTATTTATCCTTCTGCTCGATCCACATCCTCCTTTCCTCACTCTTTGATGAAATCCTGCTAATTTGATCAGTTAGGTTAGAATTTGTGACACGGGTTTGGGTGAGACTGCTACTTATGCTTGAAAATTTAAAGTTTAAGTTATTTAATTCCTTTTCATAGTTAGTAACAGGTATTTTTAGAGAAGCAAGAATATTTTGTACCTTCTTGATCAACTCATCACATTCGTTGATCTGTACACTGACAGGTTTAGCAGCAAAACACCTGTCCTCTCGCTCCTTCTCGCCTTCTATCCCACCATCGATTGTATATCCTCTCATTTGAGACACACCTTCGATTACCACAAAACATCTTCCTTTTACAGGTTCTTCCTTCGCTAGCATTGCCTTCCCATGAGTGGGCTTTCTGACTTCTTCATCCTTTGAATCTGTGGACCATACTTCCACACCACCAAATTCATCACGATTGTCTGTATCCTGCACAATTAAAGCATTCATAGTAGTATTGTTAACAGTAGACTTTTTTTTCCTAATTTCCTCCAGTCTTCTCAGGAGGCTCGCTTCCTCATCGCCATCATCAGTCATTTATGCTTTCTTTTTTAGCATGCAATCTTTTGCAAAATGGTTCTTACCTCCACAGTAATGACAATCAAATCCAGAGTCTCCACCCACTTTTGCTTCTTTCTTAGACTCTTCAGTCTTTGACCCCATCTTCGGTTCCTCCTTGATCTTTTCGGTGTTGTAACTTCCCTTCCAATTTCGGTTCTTATTGGCTGGGAACTTCCGATTCCTCTTCTTCTTCAATAGAACCTTTTCCTTTAGAAACAAGAGCTAAAGAACCCAAACTGGAAACCACACTTGTTTCCTTAGACATTCCACTTTCATGGGTTTTCAAAATTCCCACCAGTTTTGCCAGAGAATACGACTTGAACTGTTCATGTGCTTTAACAGTAGATACAACCGCCATCCATTCGGTTCATAGACCGTTCATGAAAGTAACCTTTTGTTCGATGACTTTCCTTTCAATCCCATGCTTTATCATCTTACTTAAAAGATGATTAAAGTGATCAAATGCTTGAACCAGTTTCTCTTCGGGCTTCTGCTTGAAATCACCAAATTCAGAAAGCAGGAGAGTTTGAATTGAATGTTCCAAATCTTCGTCAGTGGAATACAATTCTTTTAATCTATCCCAAATCTCTTTTGCAGTAGCACAAGAACTTACCAATCGAAACGTATCTGACTGCAAAGCAAACCTAATCATCCTCAAGGCCTTGATGTTGCATTGAAACTTTTCCTTCTCATCTTGAGGAATGTCTTTGACATCGTTCACTAGCTGATTGTACTCCTTTTGAGTTTTGACAATCTTTGAAGTGCTTGAGTGAGCGAATGGGCCTACAATGATCGCTTCCCAGATCAGGTACCCATTATCCTTTGATCCAATCACATAGTCTTCAAAGTTATGCGTCCACACTTTGTAATCTTGAGTATACAAGATTGGAATCCTTGTTGTAGATCCAATGTTGTTGGAGATGTTGATTGGATTGGTTTTAGAATCATCCATGGACATTGTACTGACTTTTGATCGATTACCTATTTAAGATCAGACTTGTAATATATCGATAGGGTTAGATCAATGATTAATGAGATACGTCAATATGGAATGACGGGTCAATTAATATCAATCAATGCGGAATTAAAAACCCTAATGGCTTCTTTGACAGAAGAGTTGTGTATGAATTACACAGTCTCCTGCTCTGATACCAATTGATGAGAATAAAACTTAGATCGATTAGATCTTTCACAGGTATGAATATGAAAATCAAACAAGACAAACACAATAATGATAAGAACACAGAATAGAATCAAAGATGTGCTTATGATTCAAATAAAGTCATGCCTCAGCAGAGCTCGATGAAGGACTTCCACTGTAGAGGCGAGCTAGGGTTTACAAAACTCAATGAGAAAAATTATGAAAGCGTTAACTACAAAGACTGCATGCATGCAGCTTATATACTAAACCCTAGAACAAAATGTGCACGGTTGGACAGGCCCCAAACCGGTAATCAAAACTGGGCTAAGGACCGAGCCCATGACGCAATCTAATAATCCCAACAAATAGGTCTTGGATTGTTTTCACCGATTTTCAAGTTATAGGTCTAACTTGATCATCATACTATCCTTTGTTACTTGTTCATGTTATTCCCTTGCAAAACTGTTCCAAATATAACAAAAAACAGCCCCATTTGCATTGTTTCTTCTCTATTTGTTATCATTTCGCTGCAATCAGAAACACTCCAAAACAAAACCTCCCATATTCGTATCATAAGTGGTATCAGAGCCTAGTTCCGATTGGGTGTAACTAATTTCTTGTTAAAAAAAAGTTCAGCTAAGTTTGTTTGAATTCAATTGTTGTCCAAAAATGTTGCGCAAGCTATATGATGAAGAAGAGGATGAAGAAGATTCTGGTCCCATCTATGCCACACCCCAAAACCGGAACGGCAGAAACGTTCAGGGGTGGAGGACGTCATGTCAAGTATCACAAGATATGTATATGGTAAGCAAGTAATAAACAACCATTTCATTTCAAAAGAAAGTGTTTACAATGTGTGTTCACAAAACATAGAATTCATACATAAATAACAAAACAAGACTTGAAGTTGTAATGCTTCATCTTCTAAATCCCCAACACGAGCACCTGTCTAATAGTCTCCTGAGAATACAAGTTATTTGAAAGAGTTGATCAGCAATTAAGCTGGTGAGTTCATAAGATTTTAGTGATGTGAGTAAGCTGTAAAGCGTTGTGGAAAATGTATATGTAAAAGTGGTGTAAGCTGTAAAATGTTATTGAAAAATGTATACGTAAAAGCGATGTAAGTTGTAAGTTCTATTTTGAAAAGTTTGCCTGTTCCTCTAGAAAATCATATGTTTCCTATCTAAATGAAAGTTAAGTAAAATGACACTATAAGCCTTTCTATGGGTACTAAGTAGGTAAAAGTTATATATACTCAGAGTAAATAAACAATCGATTGTGCGCATCTGCCCTGAGCCCACAACCCAACGGGGAACAGAAAGTAAGGCGGATAGCACACATTCCATTGGTTGTTAGATCGTTGTCATATATAACCCTGGTGTATTCACTTGTTACTCATGGAGTTATTTGTAATGGTTCCTTTATATCTAACGAAAAGTTCTTTTAAGAAAACCTATATTTCTTATAGTAAAATATTGACCACAGTGACTACTTTTATAATAGCTTTGTTTATACTGCTATATATAATTTGATATCGAGTAGAAAGTTAATTGCGTGAATCTGCCCTAAGTCCACAACCAAACGAAGACAGGAAGTAAGGCGGAAAACACACATTTAACTACCTATTGGGTATTAGTTTTATATATCAACATGGTGTATCAACTAAGGTATTATAGAGTTACTCACCTAAAGTCTTTAAAATTGTACTGACTTAATAAAATGGATTAAGCCCTTATCTGGGAAATTTCTAGTTTTGTATACCAAAAGTAATGACTTTGAAAAGTATGTTTTGTACTAGAAAAGATGTGCTTTGACTCTGTGTCCTATAACCTGATCCATACCTAGTACCCTTATGATGACTTAATGTATACTAAGCATAAATATATATAGAATCGGGTAGATAATAGATTGGGTGAATCCGTTCCAAGCCCACAACCAAACAAGGACAAGAAATGAAGCGGAGAGCACACATCCTATTAGCTGTCGGATCCTATTGGTATATATGTATCCTATGGTGTATACATTAAGGAATCATAAGATTAGCATTGTGGTCCTAACTTTATAAAAGTAGCCTTCTACCAAGAGCTGACTGTTTTGAAAGTAGCCTTCTACCAAGACCCAACTGTACGACTATTATTAATTTAATCTATCCTACCTCATCGATTATGTGAATATGACACATGGTAAAGGTATTAATAATATTGAAACTGGAATTTTATATCCTTCTGTAATTGTCGTATTGACAGTGTAAGTACTGTAGTATTTGTAATAAGTGACTACTTTTCGTACTATTTTGCCTTAATTGAGGGTTAAGGCATAATGTGATGGCTAGATCCCATGCTAAACGCTCCCTTGTCAAGAGATTTTAGGAACTACATGCGACCCCTGCATAAGTGCAAGCCTCGAACATCCACATTACTATGATCATGTATACCCAATATAACTATCACAATGTAGAAGTGATTCATTGGTATAGTTAGATCCTGAAATCGTTCCATGCTATAGCACCTTATTATGTTTTGTTCTATTATCGTGTATTGATATCGTATTTATGTAAATGTATTAATGTAAGCGTATCTATGTAAACGCATTTATGTAAACGTGTTGCATTTGTATAGTCTCATGAACTAAACTGACTCTTTGTGCGCTTCATTGCACTAGAAGTGATGAATAGTATGCTCCTAAACTACACCTATTATAGTTTACTAATGTTCTACTTGGACTGTTACTGAAAGACTCATTTGTCTACTAAGTTATGCTCGTACTTTAAAAACAGAGTTTTGTATAACTATAAAGTAACATAACCTTTAAAAGAGTTTTGAAATGTTTTGACAACTTATAAAAAACATAAGTAACATTCTGAAAGATGTTTATAACTAACATTTACACAATTATCATTGTGTTCAACTTGTATTCCCCCCTTAAAAGAGTTAAAATAGTTAAAAGATTCATTATGGGGTATGAACTCACCTGATGTGGGTGATTCAAACGGGTATGCGCGTATGGATGAAAAGTTCCACGAATGAAGTCCTGAGACACAATAAGTCCTAAATGATATATAATGACACATATTGGCATGAATATAGTGTTTATAACAACTATATGAAAGGAAACACCTTCCGGGACTAGGAAAGACCTTGACCAAGTGTTGGAATCACATGTGATTCAACAAAGGAATGTAGAATGGCACTCACATGAGTTTACTACCATGGGTTTACGGCCCAAGGGAGTTTACAGCCGTAAACTCATGGTTACTCATGTATAAGTGCAAGTTTAAAGGCTAGGGATGCTTTAGGGACCTTAGCTCTACCCTAGGATGAGGAAGACCACTTTCTTTGAAGCTTTTGGGGTGTTCACGGCCCTAATGAGTTTAAAACCATAAACTCATGACCATTTATGTTTCTGAGAGTTGTTTAGGGTCCTAAAAGTCATAATGAAGCATCCTAACTTCAAGTCTAAGCCTTAGGAAGTGTTTGTGGCATCAATACACCCTTATATTGAGTTTTCGGCCCATGGACCACTTTGACATGTGTTTGCGGCCGTAATCACCTGTGGGTGATGGTATTTTGATTGTTTTGAGTACTAAACACATCAAGGTAAAGTGGTAGGCTAGTCTCTAGGCTTAAGGAAGGAATTTGGGGCATCTTTGCACTATAAAAGGGAGTTTACGGCCCAAGAACATGCTTGGCCGTAAACTCTCTCCAAACCTTTGATTCTTAATGTTTTTAAGTGTCTAAACATGAATCCTAACTGAATATGTAGTATAGGGAAGAGCACTTACGATCTATAAGCTTGAAATGGTTGATATTGGCCAAGAACACTAGTATGTGTTCTTGGTGTTCTTGGTGTAACTTGAATATCTAAACAAACATGATTTTCACGGATGAAATCAATGTAAGAAGCTAGTTAATAAGATGTATTAACTAATCAAGGGATAGAATACTCACTCTTTTGAAGATCTAAGGAAGAAGGTTGGATGATAGTTGAGACGATTTGGGAGAAAATCCGGCCAAGAAAGGAAGAAATGAGAGGAAATGACAATGCTCTATATATACTCTTGAGTTTACGGCCACATGAGTTTATGGTCGTAAACTCATGGTCTTGTGGCCATGAACTCATTTAGATGGGTTTAGGATTCGATTTGCTACAATGTGGTTCTAGCAGGTATTTTCTAACACTTATTACTTAAGTGTATTAGGCTCAAAACTCCTTAGAATGACCTGTAACCAGGCTAGAACTCTGAACTAATGATTTTGACACTCAATTGAGTTGACTGACTGAGCTTATAAAATAAAAAATTTCAGGTTGTCACAATCTACGACACCGATGGAGAAGGGGAATTTTGTGAAAGAATAAATTTCTTGGTTGAAGAGGAATTTGTTGAAGAAATTCAAGAAGAAACTAATTTCGTGATCGGAGATGAATTTGTTGAAGAAATTGTGGAAGAAATCAATTTTGTTTATGTGGACAAAATTGATGAAGAAATTATGATTTTTGTTGAACAACAAATTTCATTTTCATTCCAAGAGCTTACAACCACGAGAACAAATGACTATAATTGCCACAAAAATTCAGGTTCTCATATCTTTTATGAATATAATTTCTTTTCTAAAGATCTTAAAGAAATCCAAATTGGAAGCTTCATTTATCAAGAAGGTTTATTCGTCTTTCATCTTCATTTTCGTTTCAAAGTGTGTGAGATTTTTACACTTTGGAGGCCATGGAATGCTTATATTTTGCATTTTGAAGGCCTTGGTGAGAGGAGGAAGTATGGTGAGAGGTTGGATTTTACTAATTATGATCTTAATAATGATGTTTTTGTTTTGTCTTCGTTCATTGATCAAAAGGAGAAAAAAGACTTGCGTACTACTTTTGATAAAAAGTTTTGTGCAATTAGAGATGGAGACTTTTCATTCGTGGCTCAAAAATAGCAAGACCAATTATTTTTGGATGATGCCGGAATTTTGTACCCTCCAAAAGACGATATGATGATTTCCAAAAAAAATATGTGTTCATGGTAGTAGCAATCAGTCACCAAAAAGGCATTGAGTGGCAATTCTTATGTCAATTCTCTATGTTGTCCACAAACAAAACATATTTTCATTAATTCTTCATTCATAGGTCAAAAACACCAAGACCGATGGCATGAAGTTTGTTGGGAACGAAAGAAGAAGGATGGTATCCATATTTTTACAAACCATCTTTCTAAGAGAAAATATGAAGATACAAGTCCTAATTATTTACATAGGAGGGAGCTCATGATGTTTGGACTCATATTCTCTTGGTGTGCCTTTAATTGGGAAGCCGTGATATTGGGGCATGCTGCTCATCAACTTACAAATACAAACCATGATCCATTCTTTAAAATGACTACAATTAACCATTTAAATTATTGCAAGGTTAATTTGCAGGTTCAAGTTCATGGGAATGTACGGAAATGGTTTTTCATCCACAAATGGAAGATACGGTTAGGATTAAATTTGGCGAGTTATTTGAGTTGTTTGAAGAAGAACATGTGTATGTAGAGAAAAGACCAAGTTGGAGTATAGAAAAGGTCACATTATGCAATAAAAATTTGTTTTCAAGACTTGCGGTCATGGAAGGTTCGTACGGGGGAACAACACAATTTGGTTCTCACTGAATTGACGACAATTCCTTTCAAAGAAGGAAGGAATGATCCGTGTATGGACAATGAAGGCCCAAAAGGTTATTGGTAGCTTAATATTGGGCTTGAAAGTTGTTTGGGCTTAATGGCCTATGTGGTGTGCATGGTGACGTAGTTGATGGATTAGGGTTTTCTTAATTAAATTAATAAAAGTTTAATAAATCCAAGACTTCATTGATTGTTTGATTCAAAGCTTGGGTGGTTATGGAAGCATTTGGAAGGGTATCATTGATGGCTCTCTTTAAACTTTGGGAGTTACACTCTTATCATTGGTGGCTCTCTTTAAACTTTGGGAGTTACACTCTTATCATTGATGGCTTTCTTTAAACTTTGGGAGTTACACTCTTATCATTGATGGCTTTCTTTAATCCTTAGGAGTTACACTCTCTACATCTTCTCATAACCAATTACTAGCAATTGAAGACTAAGTGAAGGCATGGACGGTTTTTTTTTTTTGTTATTCTTAAGTGTGGTAGATGTTTTTTATGTTATTTCAAGAGTTTCCTTAATTTTCATTTACTAGTTTTAATGAGTAGTTGGTTGGTTGGCTTGTAACCACTAACTTTGTAATAAAGGCTTCATATAAAGCCAAGTTTATGCATGGAAATGATATAGACCAATTTTTAAGAAAAAAAACCTTTGTTCACTTGGAATTATTGTTATAATTCACAAATTATCTTGTTGGGACGTGTTCTTGACTTGATACGAACTCAATCCAATAGGTCTTGGATTGTTTTCACCGGTATGCAACTTAATAGGTCTTGCGTTGTTACTAATCTATCCATTTCTTTCCATTCACATATCATTTGTAGTTGTGATTCTCTCTTAATTTACCTAAACACTACCCTACTCACCAAATCAAGCCCATATACGTACTTATGATACGAATATGGGAGGTTTTGTTTTGGAGTGTTTCTAATTGCAGCGAAATGATAACAAATAGAGAAGAAACAATGCAAATGGGGTTGTTTTCTGTTATATTTGGAACAGTTTTGCAAGGGAATAACACGAACAAGTAACAAAGGATAGTATGATGATCAAGTTAGACCTATAAATCGAAAATCGGTGAAAACAATCCAAGACCTATTGAATTGAATTCAAAAATCACAAATGAGCTCACGTCCCAAACAATGATACAAATCTGAATTATAAGCAATAATTCAAGAAAGGGATGAACAAAGTTCTAATTTTTCTTCAAAAGATAACTAATTTTCAAGTACAACTATGAACTCTATTTATAGTGCTAATAACATAACTCTCGGAAATATGAAAAGTCTAAAGCAATTAAATAACTATTAAAGTCGCATTATTAAACTAATTAATGACCCATTATTGAAATATTAAAGATCCATTATGGAAGCAATTAATAAGTCGATTATGAAGATTCTTCAACTCATTTAAGCTAGTTATGATGATGTTCATGAAGCCCTTCTTGCCACTCAATCATGGAACTTTAGAAAACGTAAGGCTTGGGTCATCCTTATTAAAGCACGCATCATTCTCCCCTTCTTAAAAAAGACTTGTCCTCGAGTCTTCGTCTTTATTCTGAAGTCTTCATCTTTAATTCCTCTTACCCATGGTTTCCAAAGGGCAAACGATTTCCCAAGTTTAAAACGAACAAAAACATACCAAACGGGAAAATAGTCTTGATCACATATGTTTTTGGTAGACTCGTTAGTTTCCTTGATTCTGATTTCTTGAGTAGCCATTGAAAGTAGATCATGGTTGTGAAGAATATAAAAACCTGAAAACTCTTCGTAGATATTATCATGACCAGTTTCCTCAATTAAGAATTTTGGAAAGGAAATATTATTTTCAACATAAAATTCTTCTTCAACGAACTCTCCTTCATCTTCAATTTCATAAAAAGGTTCCACGTCGTAAAAGGAATCGTGGTCACAAAAACGACCATTGTTGTCCTTATCCACCACGTCCCAAAGAGTGAGGCAGATTCAGAAAAACTCGAGAGATATGCTTCTAGTCCCACAAATTCAAGATTCTCATTCGTTGGAGACATGTTGAACCAGGAATTTGGATCTGATACCACTTATGATACGAATATGGGAGGTTTTGTTTTGGAGTGTTTTTTATTGCAACGAAATGATAACAAATAGAGAAGAAACAATGCAAATGGGGCTGTTTTTTGTTATATTTGGAACGGTTTTGCAAGGGAATAACACGAACAAGTAACAAAGGATAGTTTGATGATCAAGTTAGACTTGTAACTTGAAAATCGGTGGAAACAATCCAAGACCTATTGAATTGAATTCAAAAATCACGAATGAGATCACGTCCCAAACAATGATACAAATCTGAATTATAAGCAATAATTCAAGAAAGGGATGAACAAAGCTCTGATTTTTCTTCAAAAGATAACTGATTTTTAAGTACAACTATGAACTCTATTTATAGTGCTAATAACATAACTCTCGGAAATATCAAAAGTCTAAAGCAATTAAATAACTATTAAAGTCTCATTATTAAACTAATTAATGACTCATTATTTAAATATTAAAGATCCATTATGGCAGCAATTAATTAGCCGATTATGAAGATTCTTCAACTCATTTAAGCTAGTTTTGATGATTTTCATGAAGCCCTTCTTGCCACTCAATCATGGAACTTTAGAAAACGTAAGGGTTGGGTCATCCTTATTAAAGCACGCATCACTCTTCCTCTCCATCTCTAGATCAATCTCCCTCTCTCTGGCTCTTGCAATCATATCATCTAGTGTCTTGCAACTAGACTGGCTCACAAACTGTCGTATATCACTCCTCAACGTCTCATGGTACCTTGCCTTCTTCATCTCCTCATCCGCCGCATACTATGGAACCAACAATTCCCTCTCACGGAACATAGTGGTGATCTCCGGCACTGTCTTAGTAGTATGGTGAAGGACCTGGAACTCCCTCGTCAGCTACTGGACCTTAATCACTTGTGCAAACTCGGCTCAAAATCTAGTCACAAAAGTCATCCCATGTCGTCAAATCAACTGCCGTAACGGAGTGCCTAACCTCTGCCCACCAATCTCGAGCTATGTCTTTCAGAAGATAGGAAGCAAGTCTGTCCTTTGCCCCATCGGGACAGCTACTAGTGCGGAAGGCATTAGCAACATCTTCTAACCATCGTCTGCTTGCGATTGGGTCTTTCTCCCCGAAGTACTCCAGAGCCCCACATGCTCGAAACTCACATAAGGTCAACATGCGAGCTCCCATCAATACCACTATCTCAGACCGAAAAGCGCTCAAATGCTCATCCAAAATCTCCAGAATTCCCTCCTTGATCGTACGAAATATCACAAAAGTTTTCTCAAGTATAATGCGGGTAATCTCAGACAAAATGAACTCCTCCAACTGTCTGGCTCCGAATCCTGAGCATGAATCCTCACCAGCACCAGAACCACTAACCGGCCTTCCTCGAAGAGTCACCATACCGAAAATAGATCATATAAACCCTCAGACCACGCATAAATAATATCGAGGTGTCTCATACTCTACAAGCTTCCTGGCATCATCGCAGCTCTCCTTGATTCGTGTATGAATCCTCTTCTTCCAGTAGTACGGGCACATACTACCTTCCACATTTATCCATACTTTCCTCAAGGATCACTTTGAATCCTCCAAGTCTCTCCTTATCCATATATATAATCCTCAACAAGACAAGGCTCCCAGTACTAAATCTCTTCCTAGGTTTTCCTAGGGAAACCATCACTCTACTCCCCGCCATCAGTTATAGAAGGAACTCCCCTTAACATCCCCTAACTAGATCACGTGTACAGTTACATATCGCCAACCCCAGATAATTCTTCGAATGAAAGGTCTCACACTACAACGGTTGAACTCAAACAAGATCTACGCAATAGAGTTAAAACCTAACCTTCTAAAATTATTTAGTCTCAACAATATGTAACCTAGTATATTCTCTTACTAGTTAGTTGAAGTTAATGGGAACTCCTAAAATCACAAAGCAAGCAGCATTCAAGCATCGAGTAATCGGAAAAAGCATAACCTAAACAGGCCATCTTATTACTAACTCATCAGTACTAGCATGCAAGTCTACAAGCTCATATAGTAGGCATATAAAGGCATATTTCCTATATTCTATCATGCAACTCCTGAGTAGATCCTTAGCCTTAACTAGCATGCGATTCACAGATTCACAAATCAAAGCGTATCATAAAACATGTATGAGTATTTTGGGAAAACTTACTTGAGCTCGGTCGATTGTATGCACCACACCCTTTTTTTATTAGAAAACCCTTTTGTAAAACATTTATTTTTGGAAAATTCTACCAAACCCTCAGTTTGAGTTTAGACACACCCGGGAGTATGTCTGAATCCCTCAAATTAAGGCTTTGATACCAACTTGTAACATCCAAAAAATTATGACTAAAAATTTCGATTTTTAAATTAATGAAACCATCACCCAAAACAACCTCATGAAAAAAACAAAGCAATCAGAGTATATAAAATGACATCAGAAAACATCAGAGTCATGTAAAATGCAGAACAATGTGGTGTGCATTGCAATCATTCTAGTCTCTTCCCCTTCGAACCAGAAGTACCTAAAACATAAATTGAAAATCGTAAGCACAAAGCTTAGTGAGTTCCCAAAAATACCACATACCATACATATCAAACATATAATGGGAGTTGCCCGGCATCGAGCCCCATTCGGAAGAGATATGTCAGTCATCAGGCCCCACCCGGTATACATACAAACATATAAACACATGTAAAAATCACAAAGATAAATAGCATACAATATAATCATCAGACCCTTCCCGATAAACATATCAGAAAACATACATGCAGAGTCACACAGACAACTAGCATCATAATCATAACAATTCATGGGCCGGCATTGGTGCCTTCAACCCGCTAAACACAATGAGGAAACTCACCTCTAGCTGTTAAATCTCTTAAATAAAATCTCGGTCTGCTGGTCCAAAAAATTCTCGCGCTATCATCATCAAATAATATCTGATTAATAATTGGATCTCGACCCAAAATCGAGAATCTAAATTACATATCCAACATCCAGGGTAAAATACCATTTTAGCCTTTTTCTTACTTGGCCCAAAACCAAGGCCCAACCCATTTACTTAAAAGGCCCAAATTCCTTAATGACATCCCATTATGGCCCAAATTCCTAACTAGGTCAAAAACTATCATGGGCCTTATCCCAAGAAAGCCCTTAGTCTATCCATGGCCCAAAGTCAGAAATCCAATAGCCCAACAAAGCCGAAGTCCAAAAAGCCCAAAATAAACCCGAGTCCAAAAGCCTAAATGGTGAAAGCCCACTACATTGAGTATGCTTGGCGTACTCCTCATACGTCCGACATACTCCTCATATACCCGACATAAAAGTGGGCAGCTGACCCAGTCCGTGTAGTGTACCAGGGATTACACCACGCGTACTGGCCAAAGTCCCTTTTGGTCAACTTTGTCTTAACTACTTAAGCTCTTAACGCCAAAACCTCAGATCCACATCATCTCAAGGTCTTAATGCATAAAGTTGGCAACTTTATCAGCTTGCATGTCTTAATCGGACCCTAAAACTCGATTTTGTCCATTAAGACCCATAATAAGGGCTCTAACTCATGCATGGACCAATATGATTCAACAAGATGGCACCTTTTTACACAAGGAACATCATATGGGTTAAGATCTAGCATCCTAGCTCATGGAGGGACTCAAACTCTCAAAGAGAACCCAAAATAACATAATAAGCTAAAAAACACGCCCTTATCTCAATCTAACACGAAGAGGTTCCATGATAAGAACTTTATACCTTCTCGAGCTAGAAAACTTGATGAAGATTCTGGATCTACAACCTCAAGTCCAACCAAAGCTTGGTTACCAAGCACCACCTTCTTTAATGCACACAAAAGAACACAAAATTACTTCCAAAGCTCAAAAACATATAGAGTACGCCCCATATACTAGCTAGGGACCATAAAGATAGAAATTTTGCATTGGGGGGTGTTAAAAGGGAAACATACCAAATCTCGAATGTTAGATATAGTGTTAAACCTAAATTGTAATCAAAAAATAACAAAAAAAAACATGAAACTATTTTTATAATCACTAAACAATAGTTAAGAGTAACAGTATATTCAAAAATTAAATTGTTACCCTTAAAAACAAAAACAATGTTTGATGTTTTAAATAATTACAATGATAGAAATTAAAATCTTAAGAAAATATTTTTTTAAAAATAGTTAATCATAACAACAACTATAAATATCATTAAACCATATATTATATTTAATTTTGTTCATGAATAACCCGTAGAGCCGTTGAGACAATTAAGATTATAGAATTTTATCATATAATTCAAAACAAACAATGTTTATACCAACTTATTGTAATATTTCATATATAAGAGGTAACAAAAACATCATTGATATATTTTAAATACATATATTTTAAAGATTTCAAATATATTGTTGTATTCTACACAACGCGCAAGTATTCACCTAGTATATATTATTAGAGTAGGAATTGTCATTATCATGATACAAGAAAGCTATCATTAATATATATATATATATATATATATATATATATATATATATATATATATATATATATATATATATATATATATATATATATATATATATATATATATAAGATGTGACTTTCTTCTTTTTGTTTATAGAGAGCATAGGTAAGAAAAAAAAAGACAATTTACACATGCATGCTAGACTTACAATCTACTATTCAAAATTATCAAACAAAAACACCCATGTGTATGCTAGGAATAGTTAACTACCAAAAACCGGTTCTAAACTGATTCGAAACCAATTCTCCAAGGCGGTTCGGACGAAACCGGTTCTAAAACAGTTCTAACATTCATGTTTTCGGATTGGTTTAAACCAGCAGTTCGGTTCGTGCTTCGGTTTGGTTCATCAACCATTTTAGTTGTAACAATTGAATTTGGTAAGTTTCATATATAGCCTCTTATCTAAAAAGTTTTCAAAATTGGTCCTTAAGCTAGGACGCAGGGTGTACAGGGTGGTACGATTAGCGTACTAGCCCAAAGTTAAACGCGCATTCAGTCCATGAACGTTGGGCGTACGTAGAGTACGTATGGCGTACATGTGGATTATGAAACCCTAATTTCTAGTGTATTGCACCCTATTTAAGCTTTACGATAGCCTCATTTGGTCATGTTTAGACAACCTCCACCCTTCCTTGTCCAAAAATCGAAACCCTAGTGTTTTCTTGAGAGTTTTGAGCGATAAAGTGTGTTTGTTGGTGCTTTGTGAAGAAGAAGAATAAGTGGACCATTTGGAGTTGTGCATGGAACTTGAGGAACTAAGATTAGTTCATCATTTGCTACCCTTTTGAGGTAAAAAGCTCACATCTTGCTAAACTATGATGCTAGATCTAGTTATGTGCTATTTTGTTCTTTTTGAAGTCCTTGGAGTGATTGTTGAGCTTCTTAATTCACTACAGAAGTGATTGATGGTAGATCTAGGGCTCTTTTGGTCCCTTTGTCGATAAAAATGCAAGCTTTGAGGTGTTTATGGACTCATGCATGTGTTAAGACCCTTTGTTAAGCTCTTTTGAGCTCTAGAGCCCCATTAAGCCATGCATGCACGTAAAGTTGCCAACTTCACATGATAAGTCACCTTAAGGAAGTCAGATTTGAGAGTTGGGTTGAAGTCTTAACCGAATAAGAGCTTAATGATGAAAGTTCGCCAACTGGGGAGTACGCTGGCCATACAATCAGGTACGTTGCGCGTACTAGCCCCAGAGCGTGTACGCTAAGCATATAAGTTGAGTACTCCCAGCGTACTCAGTAGTGGGCTTTGGAAGTTTGGGCTTTCGGTATTGGGCCCATATTGCACCTTAGGAGTCTAGGGCTTTGTTGAGCCATCATAATTCTATTTATGGGTTGATGTTATTTTATTGAACTTTTTGGTTGAAGGCCCATGAAGGGATTTGGGCCCAAATTTGAAAATTGGGCCATATTTGGGCCTTGGGTGATCATTTTGGAATTTAGGCCTTTTAGATAGTTGGATTAGGCCTTGGCCTTGGTCCAAGTTAGGTAAAGGGCAAAAAGTTCTTTTACCCTAGTTTGGACTCTTAGTGTGAGTCAGGATCTAATTATTAACTAGATGTTATTTTATGTTGATAGCGCTGAGATTTTAGCGGACCAACAACCAGAGGTTTATCTGTGAGATTTAGTAGTCTGAGGTGAGTTTCCTCACTGGGTTGGGGGCGAAGGCACCAATGCCAACCCATGATTATCATGTTAGGATACTAGATGTCTGTGTGACTCTTGCATGTGTTATGTACCGGTATGTGTCACACCCCAAAACCAAGAACGACGGAAACGTTCAGGGGTGGAGGACATCATGTGAAGTATCATAACAGTGTAAAGTAGTAAACAAGCAACAACATCATCCATTGCATTAGAAGTAAAGTTTTAATACATGTGTGTTCTTTTATAGTAATAAAACACCAAAATATGAAATCAAAATAAAAGACGAGTCTTGTCTGTGCTCCGTCTTCTCAAAACCTGTTCATCGTACATGTCTACTGGTGACCTGAGAATACAAGTTATTTTGAAAGCGAGTATCAGCCTAAAGCTGGTGAAATCATAAGTATTTAAGTGTCATTACCCTGTTTTGGAAAGCTGTTATGAATGCCATGTAAATCTTTTAATGAAACATTTGATATAAGTATGAAAACCCTAGAAAATTCCATATTTCCTACTAGTATAAGAGTAGTCTTCTACCAAGACCCGAATATTTTGAAAGTAGTCTTCTACCAAGACCTGAATGTTTTGAAAGTAGTCTTCTACCAAGAGTTGAATGTTTTGAAAGTAGTCTTCTACCAAGACCTGAATGTTTTGAAAGTAGTCTTCTACCAAGACCTGAATGTTTTGAAAGTAACAAAGAAGGTTTTTCCCCTGTATGACTACTATTAACAATATATAGTCTACCTCATCATTTATCTGAATGCATCACAAAATAAAAGTAATAGGGAAAATATAGCCATATAAGTATTATCCTTTTGCATTAGGATAAACACGACATCGCGACTACCAAAAAGTATTAACCTTGAATATCCGTAGATGTTCATTTTCCTCTGTAGCTAACAGCAGGTTAAAGGAATGGTTAGTCCCCTAAAGGTACCCCTAGTATAAGTATTAACTGTAGGCATCCGTAGATGTTCATTACCTATGTTGCTAACAGGTGGGTGCCGGAATGGTTAGTCCCGTATAGTATCCTTTTGTACTAGGATAGACAGAACTAAACTACACGTATGATATGTAATAGTATCTCATCATATAGTACCTAGGTACAAGTATCCATGTCAGTGTATCTCTTCATATAGCATTTAGTATAGACTCATGAATGAACTGACTCTAGTGTAATTCCTTGTAATAGGAATAATGTTTTGTATCTCCTAACTATCCCTATAATAGTTTACTGGAAGGTAATTGATGTCCAAGAAGGTTTATACAACCTTGCTACACAAGAGTGTGGGAACTGAATGAAGGATGAAAGCTATCATATCAATACATATATATAAGAACATAAGTGTATAGATATAGTTTTGATCAAAAAGATGAAAATGGTTTTGTAAGACATTTAAGAGTTTTGAACAATAAATAACAATGACTTGATGTCATTTTAATAAACATTTCAAAAGTAATACATTTGATTACAAAGTATTTTTTAAGATAGAAAACCATTTCATGCATCACATTTTGAAGTATATGAAATCGGCTGGATGAAAACACAGTTATAAATCACATGTGATTGATTCATTAACATGTCGTTTTCTACTTGTATTCCCCCCCCCCCCATTAAAGCATTTAAAATCATTTAAAACATTGATTAAGGGGTATGAACTCACCTGTAGATGGTGGTTTGGATGAACTGAATGATGTAGGATAGCTAGGTGATAAGTGAAGACTTGTTCACACCCAATGATCCTAGTTAACATATAATCACACATATATGTATCCAATTAGACTTTAAACCACTAATTGACAAAGTTAAGACATCCTAAGGCATGTAAAACACCTTATATAAGTTCTACAAGTCATAAGGATTGAATCTAAGTGCTAAAGGACCTTGCTATTGTGTTTGGGGTTCAAGGGTAAACTCCTTTGGAGTTTACGATTTTCATGACCATTACCCAATGAGTTTACGGTCGTAAACTCAAGAGTTTATGGTCGTAAACTCATCACTCTTTGACCATAAGTTGTTTTGAGGTTTTACATGTCCTTTGAAGCATTTCCACTTGATGGTTAGGCCTTTAAAAGAGATTAGGGCATCATTACACTCCTTTGAGGAGTTTACGGCCCCCAGACCATTTCCTTTTGGGTTTACTACCGTAAACCCATATGGAAAGTGGTATTTTCATGTTTTCAAGTCCTATACACAATAAGGAGTGGATCTAGACTAGTTTCACAAGGAAGGAAGGGACTAAGACACACTTTTGGCCCTTAAAGAAGGGTTTACGGTTCAAGGAGTTCTTGAACCGTAAACACCTTTGATCTTGGTGTTTCTTTGATTTTCTTTGATGTATAGAAGTATAACGAGCCTTACAATACACTAGGGTAGGAATACTTACTAGTTGGAAGCTTGAAAAGTACCAAAAGGCCAAGAACACTAGTGTGTGTTCTTGGTGTTCTTGGTGAAACTTGAAGATTCACCCGTTTGGAAAGATCTAACGGATAGAAGTGTATTAAATCACTAGATTAAGTGATATACTAACTTGAAAGGGTTAGAAACACTTACTAGATGAAGATTTGGAAGAAATCTTTGGATGATACTTGAGAGAGTTTGAGATTTGATCTTGAAAGTTGGAAAAGTGATAAAAATAACTAAGTGTCACTTTTATACCCCTTCCCATTAGGGTTTACGACCGTAAACTCTTGTTTAGGTCGTAAACTCTAAACTTTTTGATGTTTTGAAAGTTTATTGTTGCATAATATTTATTGTTGCACAATAAACCCTAAGGCATCCTCTCTCCTGATATCTCCTAAAGTGTAAATCTTGAAATACTCAAACTTATTCCAAAAAGTCTGAAAATTAACAGTAACTGTTCTGACTTCTATTGACTTGATATGTTGTACAAAATAGAAATTTCGGGTTGTCACAGTATGTATACCGAGCAGGGTTCGATGTTGGGTGAGGCCCGATAACTGTATTGTATGTTATTGACTTTGTGATTATCGCATGTGTTAGCATGATTATATGTTTATTAGTGTATCGGGTGGGGTCCGATGTCAGGCGGGGCCAAATGAATGACAGATCTGTAACCCGAGCGGGGCTCGATGTCGGACGAGGCCCGATATGGGGCAGGGCCCTGTATGTGTTTATTATGTATGGTATGTGGATAGTTTAGGGAACTCACTAAGCTTTGAGCTTACTGTTTTCAGTTTATGTTTCAAGTACTTCTGGTTCGAAAGGGAAGAGCCTGGGATGATTGCAGAGCACACACCACTCTATTTCGCGTTTTGAGATTTACTCTGATATTTTGTGTTGTAGTGATACACTTTGGTCTTTTTGGTTGTATGTCAATGTTTTGGATTACCATTTTATAAATTTTAAAAAATGAAATTTTTGGGTCATATTTTAGGACGTCACATCAGTTCACGAACTGGTGTTTTTGTGCAAGTCTACTCCAACCATGTGAATCATCTGGAGGCGTGATATGTTATAGACGAGAGCCAACTTTAGGGCTAACCACAGTTGAGAAAGAAAAACAATAATACAATTTTAAAAAATGTAATCATTCATAAAATGTTGTAATCAAATAACGCAACATAAGAAGTGAAAATATTTTACAAGCTTGGCTCGGGTAGAGGTAGGTGTCATATTCAAAACTAATTGTCACATTTAGTTATCTTCCTAAAGAACATGCTAAATGTGGTTTGTTCATAGAGCTTGTTCGAGTCTATTAAAGAGAAATGAGGATCAGTCATGAACATGAGTAGAAACATGAATTGCATTGGACCCTTTGGTTTATCATTGGTATCTTTTCTTTTCTGAACATTAGTAGCATCACTGAGGAGAAGAGATTGATATCATGCTTACCTAACCCGATTAAAAGGAAATAATGGCTAAAGAAAATAGTTCTTGTTAAATTAAAAAAAGTGGGTTATATGCAGGGAAATGCAATATACAAAACATTTCATATAAAACAAAGCCTAAACATTTTCAATCAATAGGATTAGAATTTTTGTTACACCAATTTGTAGTCAATATCAAAAGTGACACAAATAGCATCAGAAAAATTTTTACACCAGATCTTTGATCCATCAAAATCCATTTTTATGGACCGAAATATCATTTTATAATATAATTGCACCAATCCTTAAAATCAAATCATTCCTTCTTATTGTTGCTCCAACCATAGTCACGTTCTTGCAACAGATGAAAAACTCCTCATAAAATCGACATATCCCAAAAGAAATACCATTTTGGCATTTAATTATATTTTTGCACTAGAGCATCCAATCTATGTTAGTCTCCAATCTATCATTTTTTTTTTATTTTTCACCATAAAAAGACCTTTATGCCGCCCTTTGCTTCTCCTTAACTTTATTTTTTCAGAAAGACCAACCCAACCGTATACTAGCATGAGCATAGCATCCAATTTTACTTTTTATATATAAAAAAAAAAAAAAAAAAAAAAAAAAAAAAAAAAAAAAATCGGTTTGCCCTTTATTCTAGCACCATGCCCTGCCACCATTGATTTTCTGACATCCCTCTCATCTTCATCTTCAATAAAAATAACCAAAAGCACCAATAAATCTTAAAACCAACCAAAATATGGAACTTTCGACAATCAATAAAAAAAAAATTAAACTTTCTCTTTTTCAATGGGAATTCCCCATTTCCTTCATCAAATCCCAAAAACTCAATTTTAAACCACTTATAAATAATGATTCCTATGAACACCCAACTTAAAATAATGATCATCTTTAACATCCGATTCTCAGCTTCAACTTTGTTCTTAGCCTTCAACAACCCTGGAGAATATAATTATCTTAGTACATCATGCACATCCTTCCTCATCAACCCATCCAATAAACTTACAATTAAGTCACTATAAATATCAAATCCAACCAACTTAAGGTCACTCTCACATAAGGGCTTGAGTTAGAAAGAATCAAAACTACCTTACGTTCTTCACGTATCCATAAAGCTTTCTTATGGGGTTGTCATCAGTCCACGAAGTCAGAGAACGAAGAGGAAGAAATGAGCAATGCTTCTAATGACCGTTCTAGGATTTTTAAAGGGGATGTATAAGTGAAAGGACGAAAATGCCCCAAACTTGCAAGACATGTGGGAATTTTAACTCTAAAATCAAACGGTAGGTTAGATTAGGGACCAGACTTTAACAAATTAAACAATCAAGGATTCACGGGGTTAAAAAATGGAGTTAGGGACTAGGCACGCATGAAACACCAAACCACAGGGACCATTCGTTTAATTTGTCCTTAGTTATACCATCATCTTATCATCTCACAGCCTCCATCGTGTGTTCTGTTCTTTCTCATCGATGTTGCTCCGCCTGCAATCGTATTCCGTCGCCGGCAATCGTTTTCCATCGCCTCCAGGTGGTGCGATTCCTACTCGACTGTTTCTCTTCTCCATCTATTCAGGTGATTTTCTTCTGCAACAGGTACCAATTTCTTTCTTTTTTTTTTTACTCTCTGTCTGATCGATTGAAGCTCCAAGCATATGATTTCTGAATTTACATCCTTATTTTTGTGACTGGTTGTTGAATCTGATGTTTTCGCTGATTATGCATATTTTTGTGATCGATTAAAGCTGATTTGCATCCTTGTTTTTTGTGATTGATTGTTGAAATCATATAATTTCAGCTTCAGTATTGGAGTATATTTGATGAATATAGCTGATGGAATCTTCTTGATTGTTATGATTTATGATTGTGAATTATTTACACAAATACTCCTTCTATCCAAAAATTTAACATTTTTGAACGCATAGTTCGAGTCGATGTTTAAAAGCTAATCAAATGTCCAAAATACCCTTCACAAATGACAAAATCAGCATGTTAGAAGGTTGGTGTAATATGTCAAAACTTGTAAAGTTTTATGCCAAAGAACTTTTTAGCCTATGTTTTTAATCCCATAAATGACTAACATATCAGAATGATTACAAAAACTAAACTAAATAATTCAAAAAAGTTGATTTGATCTTCTTGAATAAAGTGATTATTGCTCAAATCTCTGAAAAGGGGAGAATACACAGTTAATCATTGTTTAATTTTCAAGAACAAAAATGTTGCACTATCATAACAAAAAAATCTATGGACACTTTTTGATTATACTAGTGATAGTAATATAAGTTAATTAAAATGTTTCATTGTTTAATTTTCAAGATTCTGCATATGCACAGTTGATCAAATCTTGAAGAAAGCAACTTCTAAAGTCTACAAATACAATAGTGATAGATGATGTGATAAAATATGAAAGGATGATGTTATAATCAACAAATAAATGCAAGTGTGTTGCTATTTCTATCATTTAGTCGTTTAACATCTTTGATCATTATACAAGCAGTCGATGTTTATAGCATTTGAATTATGTAAGAAAAGTGTTAAGACATGCGACAATAAAAACACATAACATCACTCTCCACCAGTTAATTAATTGTACACATACGATGAACTAAAAGAATCATCAAACCCAAACCTTTTCCATCATGATGGCAATAGTTAATTCTTGAAAACGAGGTGATTTTAACTCAAACCAATGCAAAGAGTCGATTTTGAGACTTACCATTTACATGAACTTTGTGGAATAAACATTAAATTTTGAAACTTATTACCACTTAATTGTTGTTTCCTCTTCTATGCTTCACCTGGTGGCGTTTTATGTAGAGGGTGAATACGACATATTAATCCTAGAAATCATTTGCATTCTTTGTACTTTTCTTACTACATTAATTGTCAAACATATAATCCAAGAAATCATTTGCATCCTACGTAGGACCATACCATACTACGTGAGCTTTTATTAATAAAAATACAACAAGTTATATACATACACACGTGGAACAAAAGTTTCCCTTAGAAGCCTATACAACATTTGTAACTACCAACAAAAACCAAGAATCTTTACATGTTAAAAACGGCTTTCTTTTTCTCGTAGTAATCATGGATCCAACCCTGAATAATCTCAACTTCAGACTCCCTTTGCTTCACCAACCAATCAGGATCATCGCATGTGGCTGCACGTAGATCCAAATGATGTGCACCTGAAGATACACGATCAAATAAATATGGATGATGAGGGAAAGAGGAAGAAATGTAATACCCATAAAAAGAATTGTTTTTTGTTATGACACAAAATGTATGACACGCCCATCAAAAAAAAAATTTGTTTTTTGTTATGAGACAAAATGTATGACACGGGGATCTAAAAGGTTACCTTTTTCTGTCACAAGAGCAACTACGCTTTCTGACACGTTCTCCAAAACACTGACAAAACATATACCAATTAAATTAGGGTAATGTCCTAAACAAAATATCATAAAAATAGGTAACAAAATAACATTAATATAATGTTATTTTGCGAGCACATTGTTCCAGTCGCTTACCTTCTTATAGTATTTATTAGAACAACAGTTAAAACAAAAGAAGCGTGAGCCACCAGGTTTTGTAAAAAAAAAAAGTTTGTTACTCATTTATTTATAATATATTTGAAAACTCGGTTGCTAAATTTTTGAAACAGTTGTGTAAAAATGTCAAAATAGACACTATATTGCATCTTTCCATGATATGTTAAAAGCTATATTTTGATCTTTAAGGTACCGTTGGTGTGTAGTATTATTGGACTTGATGATAAGACAAGAAAAAAAATGTTCTTTTTGATGGGAATTCAAAGAAAACTATTTGATTAATTATTTTTTTGAACACCAAAATGACGGAATTGAAGTTAAAAGCTAACAGGAAAAATCATCTTCATTTTATCTTCCAAGAAAAATAACTCTCTTTATCTATGGCTTCTCTTTTGATTTCCAGAACAAGATAAAACAAAACAAACAAAAAACTTTACTTTTTTTCATTCAGATCGCAATGGCATTGATGTAATAATTGATTAGAATTTCAGAATACAATGCAATTATGCAAATGCTATCTATATAACAACAACCGAAAGCATGTTGCTATTTCTTGAACAAAATACATGGTTTTTCATGGGCCCATCACAAAAAATATACTCTACTTTATATCACAAAATGACCACATTTTTCAATTTTTATCACAACACAATGACAACCTATTTCATGAAATGAAAAAATGCAACTTTTTTTTTGAAAAAAAAAAAAAAAAAAACTGCTTAATGAGTGGGCTCCGATCCACTAGAAAAATCTCTAGATTAAACACCGATGACATTGCCATAATTGGTTGAAAAAGTGGTGATTCTATGATATTTAAAACAGCATGTGTAATTGTGTATTACTATAACTACTTAGGATAAAGAAAGGTAGTTATTTTGAACACACAAACAAGAAATTAGATGAAAATAAAAAAAAAAACATGATTTGACATTTACCACTTTGCCCATCCTCAGATTTCTTTCAGTCTTGAAAAACCTTCATTCACAGTGGTCCTTCCTGTCACTAGTTCATCATGTAAATGAAAAAGGAAATAAGCCTCAGAGTGCATATATTATAATAATAATAATAATAATAATAATAATAATAATGATATTATCAAAACAAATTTCAACCTCCAAATCAGCAACAGAAACAGATTGTTTTATTATGGTGCCAAAACAAGAAATTTGAAGCATGTATCAGATTTAAAGATTTATAACTTTAAATCTCATATATCATTATCAATGTTAAACAAAAGAATTAAAAACGGTTCATAGTCACATATCCTAAATCCTAACCATCTTATTCAAATACTTTAATTTTCATGCTAATGCAGAATAAACATCATATGATACCTCATAGCAATCACCAAAATGACCAAAAAAAAAAAAAATCTAAATCTAAATCTATCACAGCTGGTGTGTTTATGTGTAGGGCTGTTAATCGGGTTAACCCGATCGGGTTTCGGGTTAAACGGGTTGGGTTAGTCGGGTTTTTTTAGAAAAAATATTCATCCGAAACCCAACCCTAATAAGGTACGAGTTAGTGGGGTTTGGGTTAATCGGGTTTTGGGTTTGTAGGGTTGGGTTAATCGGGTTAGTCAGGTTGAGGTTGAAATGTAAGATGAATTTATGTTGTGCTATTTTAATACATAATCCACATGTATAGGGACTTCAATTGTAAAGTTGGTATACGATATGAATTTTTGGAGTTTTTTTACCATATTAGTAATGTAAACAGTGAATAAAATTCGTAAAACTGTTATAACACAACTGTACTGCATTAAGAAGAGAGGAAAGTTATGTCATTTTATACATCTCTATACATAGTAATTTTATTATCTGGTTTGTTTAAATAAGAAATATGTATTAGTTGTAAAATCTCATGGGATCTTGAATTCATGTCATTTAACATAGTAAAAAAAAAATTTGATAATAAATTTTTAATCGGGTTATTCGGGTTGACCCGAAACCCGAATTGTTTTGAAAAAATCAACCCTAAACCCAACCCTAATAATAATTCGGGTTAGGCGGGTTGACCCGAAACCCGAATTGTTTTGAAAAAAATCAACCATAAACCCGACCCTAATAATAATTCGGGTTAGTCGGGTTTAACCCGATTAAGAGTTCTAACCTATTAAACCTGACTTTAATTACCTTATTCGGGGTTGGGTCGGGTTGATCGGGTTCGGGTTTTTTTGACACCCCTAATTATGTGTATGGATTTTAGTTGTCGCTCTCATCTGTGCTCACTTCAAATTTCATGAGATTTGTATTACTGCTGATAAAAAAATAAAAATAAAAAAAAGGGGGGCTTTGCAGTTTACACACAAACAATAAAAAGACCACAAATTATTTGTAAATAAAAGACAGAATGAAGCATTTACCAGTTGGTTTGTTGAATATCTTCAACTCTGAAGCAGAAATTTCAGTTTTTTACAAGGTACCAATTTCCAGTCAACCGGAAACGGTCCCAGAAATCCTAGAAGCTGTACAAGGCGGAGAGTGGACGGAAGTTGCAGGTCTCGGCGTCTGGTATCTATTCGACGCCTTGAGCGACGGAGATGACGGCGAAGTCGGAGGTGGGAATGAAAGGGGTTGGACCTTTGGAGGGGAGAAGGGAATGTTATGGAGCGTAGGGCGTGAAAAAGTGGTGGCAGGCAAGGGATTGGCGGAGGTGGGCGGCGGTGCTACGACTACGAACACCATCATCACCGCCACAGGCTTGATCGTCGCTGCCCATTTTGGAGGGTTGTCAAATCGGCGGAGCTTTTACCCTGGCTTTCATCATACCACCCGAATCAATCAACACTTGATTGGGTTTATTTTTTTATTTTTTATTTTTATATCAAATTTCATTACAAGTTACATAATTAAAGTAAAATAACTAAAACCATAAAACACAATAATATTTAAAAACTATACTTTACTTTAATTTTCTTGCAATAATATCCGCAAAGCTCTTCTCCAAGTCTCCACTTGTTTAATTATTCTTGTTTTTTACCACTTTGGTTTTAATATATTCGTCATTGTTATTTCTCTAAGATTAAACACAATTTATAAGTTTTAATTTATTTTTGTCCTTTAATAGATACATGTATCACTGTAATCAAGGGTGGAGTCAAAAAAAATTTAGGGTATATATTCTCTAAGATTAAACACAATTTACAAGTTTTAATTTATTTTGTCCTTTTATTGATACATGTATCACTATAATCAAGGGAAGGGTGGAGTCAAAAAAAAAAATTAGGTATATATATATATATATATATATATATATATATATATATATATATATATATATATATATATATATATATATATATATATATATATATATATATATATATATATATATATAGAGAGAGAGAGAGAGAGAGAGAGAGAGAGATAAAATGGCCTCTTAAATATAATTTTATACTATATACATATATATAATAAAAATAATTCTAAAAAAGAAAAACTAAAAACTAATTTAAATTAGCTAAAATGGAATTATGAAAATTTATAAAATTTGATGTGTGAAATATGTAAATTTGGAAAACTTATGAAAAGAATTTAACTTCCAAATATAAAGGGCCAAACGGTAACTTTAGAAATGAATTAAAAAAAACATAAGAATTGAATGGTATTAGTATGTTAAACTATAAAATAGAGATATAGTGTCTTGTCTTTGAGCTACATGAGTTTATTGAGTAATTTACACCCAAATAGGTTCATATATCTATATGCAACAACAATAATAATAATAATAATAATAATAATAATAATAATAATAATAACTAGAAAAGATTCCTCGGCATTGCTGGGGTCGGAAGCTATTGGTAAACCACAGGGACAAATCGTGTAATTTTGTCTAACAATAATAATAATAATGATGAGGGATCATTTCTGCCAAAAGACAAAATACTAATAATATGTAATAAAAGGCGAGAGTTATGAAAAATTCAAACCAAAGTGAAAGGGTTGTTTGTAAACAAAAGCATAAAAATGAAGGGTCAATGTTGTAAGTTGGAGTAAAAAAAGATAACACTACAAAAATCTTTAATATATAAAGAAAAACAAAAATGGACCAAGATTGTCAAATTCAACAAAACCTAAGGACCATTTATGTAAAATAAACCAATTCCTTACTGTTCATAGATGTTTTTACACATTAAAAAAAAACTCATTAATTAAAGAAGTGACGATAAAAAAAAATGGGAATCATTTAAAGCAAAAGCGGAGCGAGAGAATTGAGCGAAAGAAGTAAAAAAACAATAACTTAAGGGAAAAGTGGCAACAGGTAAAACAATTGAGGCAAAAGAGTAAAATAAGTAAAGTTGTAGAATTACCGTTTCATAAAAGTGTTATCCTTTAAACAAAGTTACACACAAACAAAAATGGAGGGATCAAAAATGTAATTTAAAGGACCAAAAGTGGCAAAAATATATCAGATTTACTGTTATTTTTCTTCACAACTTTAATATATATATATATATATATATATATATATATATATATATATATATATATATATATATATATATATATATATATATATATATATAATAATTTGAAATTTTGAGGGTAGGCTACCTGGTTCTAAGGTGGCTTTGCCCTTGACTATAATGCTTTGAAGATCCATAAGAAAACACTTATCAACACTTGATTTAAACTCGATGAGAATTTGATGAAACATAATGAAACATGTAGAAAGATTAAATAGATATAACATGTTAATTGTTACATCAATGGTTCCTTGACGCCATCACTTGATTTCTAATGAAGATTGAGCTTGCCCCTATCATTGATAATTAATTTATATCTCAAAACTAGAGGGGTGTTAGTGGGAAGCGAGACTTCAAAGGGAGGGGATGTGTTGTCGAAGAGATGACTTTAACAGGAAGGGTAGTGTTGATGGGAGGGAAGCTGCAATCCCGAGTGTATCATTAGGATTGAAGCTTGACCGGAGGAAGATGCATACACATAACCTGGGGTTTTTCTCATTCATATATGTTAAATTGGTGAATGATTTAGAGTCATTCAAAGATGTTGAATCGATGAATGATTTAGAGTCGATCATGGATGCTCCAACCAATAAGAGGTTATATAAAACCTAACCAAATGATGTGACTTTGGCCGATTCAGGCAACCAGGCAACCTTTTAACAGACTCATTAAGAGATGAACAAACAGTCCTTACTTTATAGACATTATGTTTGACGCTTGCTATTTGATTGTGGTACCAATTGATAAGGACCCTCACATGTAAATTTGACATTTTTAGGTCAACTAGTTTTTTGCTTATTATTTACAACACCAATAATACCCTAACTTTCAAAATGAATAGTATAAGGGGATGTGTTAATAAAACTGAATCATTGATATCATCCTCCTAATTGTTCAGAGAATATATGGTTTCTTAACCGTTTAGTGGCTTTTAATCTGTTCATGGTACAAGGTCATCTAAAAATACAAGGCATGTGGAATATTAAACATTATTTCACCTTTTAAATATGTATATCCACACATGAGAGAATACAATTGTTCATCTAAGGAGAACATAATTGTTCGTCTAGGGTTTTCTCATGATTTTCTTCTACGATTCTGAAATTGATGAGTTATTATTGATTATGTTTGTAATTGCACGCAATAAAAGTTATTCGTAAAATAGATTGTTTTAGCACGTTGGTGGGTGATCTCCATTGATTTGTTATTTTGTTATGAAAAGTTAAAGATGATTTTTTGTTATGATTTATACAACTAAATTTATAAACCTTCGAAGATTTGTTACTTTGTTGAGAGTTTATACTATAACCAAAATATTTAACTTATTATGTACAACATGTTAGAATGATTGAAACATGATTTGTTAAAAGAATTTGTACTTGCAAAAGAACATTTAGCTTTATTAATGAATTTACAAATATAAATTTGATATGTTTTCTTATAAAATGTTATTTCAATATTTGGCCGATAGTTAATATGTAAAATGAGTTTTACAAGACTTTTCATATGCTTATGGTATCATTCAATAAAATAGGTTTTTACATTGAATGGCATAATATTTTAACCGATTTTATAAGTTATATATGAATTATTGCGTATTTTTTTTATAATAAAATCAAACATCGTATTGAATAAATTAAAAACAAATATATTCGCCACTTAGTGGTTTCTTGGTCCTGTCATTATTTTTCTATAAAAAATACATTTTATTGTTAAGTTTTTTTTTTTTTGAACGACACATTATTTTAAGTATTAAACCTTTTATACACATGTCGCATATTTGTTTTAAATGCATCCAAATTTATTTATTGTTTTTCTAGAAATCTTAACACCTACACTTATACCCCGTTCCCGAGTTTAATTTAAGGAGAGAAAAGAAAGGAAATGGGTGGAAGTGAGAGGAAAGTAAGAAAAATTGGTGTTCCCGAGTTTCATTAAAGGAGGGAAGTGAAAGGAAATTGAGGGATCACTTTCCCTCCTAACTTTCCTCCCCATTTGGAAGTATTTGGAGAAAAATAACAAAATGTTTAACTTTCCTTCCAATTTTCTCCAACTCGGGAACACAAAAGACAAAAAAATTTTCCTTTCTCTTCTCTTCTTTTCTCTCCTTACTTTCTTTTCTCTTCTCTTCTTTTCTTTGCTACAACTCGGAAACAGGGTGTTACAAAGTCTTCCAAATTTCCCCATTAGCCATTGTGGCTTCACGCCTAATACGTCACATGGCCCAATAAACCTTTTTGAAAGTTGAAACGTTCATATTTTTTTAATATCATGTTTTATGACTCGTAGTCATTTTCCCAATACGGACGATTCATTTTTAGCATTGATGGATTTATAATGTTCTATAAACATATAAACCATAGATTAGATCTTTGTCCTCTTACTACAAGTTCATTATACAAAATTAAGTTTTCGCACATCGACAAACTCTGGATATTTTCCCTCAAAATTTCTAGCAATTCCAAGTCGTGAATGATTTATGGTTTCAAGTTTCATCTTAACGGGAATCGTCTTTACCCATCGTTGTTATCGATTGATGGTGTGTTAAGGTTAGGTTTCTTCTCTTTTTTAGTTTTGCTTTGTAGTTTAAAGTTTTAATCCCAACATTCAAATTAACGAAGCTACTTTTTAATTGCTAACTGTTGCATCATAATTTGTATGTCTTCTTCTCCAATCTTTATTTCTTTAAACCTAAATATCAATCTCCTCGCTGTTATCCAATAAATACACCACTTACAATTTTCATCTCAGTTTAAGGATGCTAACACCTTCATAGATTGTGAGAAAGACAATTGTGAAGTAAGTTATGCATTACCATCTATTTGGAACCTTAATACGCATACAATGTGTTTGTATAAATTCCAAAGTGAGTTTGTTGAAACAAAACTAGCTAAAACAATGTAAGATTGATTTTTTTTGTTGAACTTGTAAATTTTTTCCTTTATGATAACTTTCTTGTTAAAGTTTTGTCGAATATGTATGAGATTTAGTGTTGTCAAATTACTATTCGGCATTAAAAGTTGTTGTTCAGTGAACATTGATTATGTTAGCCATTCTTATATTGTTGTGGGAATTTTTCTTTTGTTTACGGTTAAATGTCAAATGTCCACTGTAAAAATGTTTTTTTTTTATTGAACACTCTAACCAAATGAATTCTTGTTATTTATCTTTTACTATAAACTGGAATTTTTGGTTCGATTTCAATATTTATTAAAAATTGAACTGAGAATTTGTTTTTCGTGTATGTTGTTGTAATAAACATATTAAAATTCTTATTTTTTTTTTAATCTTATTTATAGCTATAAAATGTAGTGTTTTAAATTGATGCTTCAAAGTTTGAATTTTTTTGAATTCTAACAGGGAAAAAGCGGTGGAAAAAAGACTGTGAGATTTGGTTGGTTCTTTCTCTTGAATGTACAAGTTGTCTCTTGGAAGCCATACTATTGTCAAGGTTTAGAACAATATTAGTAAATAATTGCTTAATTTTGGTCAATCAAACACGATAAATAGTAGAACCAAAAAAATAATATACTTTAACATATTATAAAATAGATAGATATAAAAAAACAAAATAGATATTTAATATTTTATTTACCACTACAAATAAGAAATGCAACTTTGTAATATATTTGATCTTGATGGAATAAAATTCATGATTTACTTATTGAATACATCAAAATCTTTTTTTAGTATACTTTTTGTTTAGAAACAACTTTATTTAGTAAATAAATATTTGTGTGTTTCCTACTATTATGAGTCATAATAGTAGGAAACACACAAATATTTATTTACTAAATAAAGTTGTTTCTAAACAAAAAGTCATAATAGTAGTAAACACACAAATATTTATTTACTAAATAAAGTTGTTTCTAAACAAAAAGTATACTAAAAAAAGATTTTGATGTATTCAATAAGTAAATCATGAGTTTTAGTCTGTCTAGATCAAATAAATTATAAAGTTGTATTTCTTGCTTGTAGTGATAAATAAAATATTAAATATTTATTTTGTTTTTTTTATATCTATCTATTTTATAATATGTTAAAGCATATTATTTTTTTTCGTTGTAGTCTTTATCGTATTTGATTGTCTTAAGTTTGGTAAAATCCCCTGTAGGGTTTTCATTGCATTGCAAAATATGTATATATAATACAATAATTTACATTGGGACCCCTATACTATATAAAAGAATATAAAGAGTAATAAACAATAACTTAACACCACCTGCAGTTTGAGCTGGGGTTTCACAAATGCCCAAACTGTTCCGAAAGTCTAGGAATAATTGTGCAGGGAGGCCCTTTGTAAATATATCTGCAAACTGATGTGCTGATGGCACATGCAAGACACGCACATGGTCAACCGCAACACGTTCCCTAACAAAATGTAAATCAATTTCCACATGTTTGGTACGTTGGTGCTGAATTGGATTAGAAGCTAGGTACATGGCACTGACATTGTCACAAAACACAACCGTGGCCTTAGTTAATGGGCAAGACAACTCAAGAAGATGATTTTGCAGCCATGTTGTGTGACAACCCGAAGTTTATCCCGTCTTTGTAACCCGTTCACTTATTAAAATTCGTCTTTTTCGGATTGTTTCCATTTACATTTTAAGTTAAGTCATTTAATTTAAGACTTGTATTATGATCTCGTAAGTATCCAAACACGTTAGAAACTCATGAAAACATCCCAAACTATTATTTAGTAAATTATTAGTTTCGACCACGTCGGGTTACGACAACTAAATCGGGTGCGACCAAAAGCCCCGTTTAACGTCAGTATCGGGTAGAATTCCACCGTGTCTCAAACTTTAACCATATATAAAGTGGAATGAGCCTCATTTGAAGCCTTTTTCACTCTCTCTCTCTACTCTCTCTCCTCTAATCCAAGCTCTAGGTCCAAAATCATCAAATTAAAGCTCCAAATCATCAAGGTAACTACCCTAACTCATAGTATAACATCTTTAGCCTTCAAATTTGTGTTTAATCTATAAAATAGGACCATTATCATGATTTTACGGCCATAGAACAGTCCTAGGCCGTGAACTCACATAAAATGGGTTTTGGAGCCCAAAAACCCTCCCAAATCACTCTTGGAGCTTAGAAATGACTTAAGGACTTATTGGATTGGACTTGGAACACCTTGAACTCAACATTTAGGGGGTAAACATGAGTTTACAGCCCAAGCAGACCGTAAACACCATTTCATGGGCAGTAAACTCATTTTTAGGTGTTAAGATGCCACTTAAACACCTCCTAAGCCTTGGAATAAAGTCTAGAAGCAACCACAAGTGTGTTAGGGACCTTAATCATCAAGAAAACTACCCCCTTAGGAGTTCACGACCGTAAACCCCCCAAGGATAGGTTCCTGGGCCGTAAACTCCTAAAACATGGTCAAATGATTCCCTAAATTCCATCCAAGGCTTGTAAAATGACTTAGAATCACATATGATTAATCTAGGGCCACCAAATCATGAAAGGAAAGAGTACATAGGAGCTTACGGCCGTAAACTCCTAGTTCACATCCGTAAACTCCATTAGATGGTCCATATGTTGGTTTAATCCATTCCTATACCCTAGATTTGATCCTAGCTAATTTTCCCAAGTGATATAAAGCCATTTAGCAACCTAGAACCCACCACCCATGAGTTTACAGCCGTAAACTCATGGGGATATGGTCTTAGGGCCGTAATCTCTTCAAGGAGTTTACTCTTGAAGAGCAAACCCCATATCTATGCCCCATACGTCCGTAGATGCCACCCGGGTCACTCCAAACACTTGAATAGAAGTGTTTTCGCGTCTCGAAGTGTATATCCTCAACTTATTAGTAGTACAAAGCCTAATTAGATACAAATGTGTATCTTTTTATATTACATAGGAACCTCGCACGCGTTCAATCCCCGAACCGATGTTTAGCACCCAAACCGACACGTTTCTCGACCAGTGAGTTCCTACCCCTCCGCATTTTTCAATATTTTCAGGGGGGAATACAAGCAAAAGTACAAGGATAGCTTGTACTCAAACTTATTATTTCATTTGAAATGTTTCATATTCCACATGCTTTTAACAATCAAAACCGTATTAACCAACTGTTTGACTTGCAGAATTAGTTTTCAAATCTTACTATATATTGTTATAATATATGTTTCTAACATGATTTTCCACTTTATTACTGTTAAAAGCATTAGATTAGTACATTTGTTTTGTCCTCAGTAGCACTCCATAGAGATACGCGAGTGGAGGACCGCCCTTTGTAATTAGAATTTAAAACAGGATTTTCCGCATTATTACTTGTAAATTCGTTAATCTTAATAATTGGAGACACGTCCTCTGTAACACTCCACAGAGATACGTGAGTGGAGGGCCGCCCCCATAACCAGAATCTCCTGGAGGGAGAGCGTGACTTGATTGTATAGATCTATACGGGGCTGACTACCCCGCACCTAGCTGCTAGCTACAGCCGAACCGAAAGGTTTAAGGGTGACGAAAGTCATAAATTGATAATGGAATACTTATTGCCATTTTTAGCCTATCGTATGGTTATGGAACTCGCAATCTAGATAACGGAGATTTACTTGTTGGTAATAATGAATTTAGTAAGCTAACAACCTTAAGAATTAGTTTACTTTCCTCACAATAGTTTTATATACGTGTTAAAACTAACATACATTTCAAGGATAACCAGGCTTTCAGGAAACTTCACACAAACATTTTAAGTATGGTAGATACTTGTACATTACATTTAGATTCGATAACCAAACACAAACTTTTAGGAAAATAAGGGTTTTTCCTGGGATAACTGAACTATTCTTAACTAGACCGTGTAACTAATGGATAACTAAACTTTACTTTTAAGAAAATATGGGATTTTCTTGGATTCATAACTCTTACAGAAAACCAAAGGAAACTCGTTCATTTTTAGAAAAACAAACCACTTATAAACTCACACAAACATTTTAAGTATGGTAGATACTTGTACATTACATTTAGATTCGATAACCAAGCACAAACTTTTAGGAAAATAAGGGTTTTTCCTAGGATAACTGAACTGTTCTTAACTAGACCGTGTAACTAATGGATAACTAAACTTTACTTTTAAGAAAATATGGGATTTTCTTGAATTCATAACTTTTACAGAAAACCAAAGGAAACTCGTTCATTTTTAGAAAAACAAACCACTTATAAACTCACCAGCTTTATGTTGATTTTTAAACTGGTTGTATTCTTAGGTCCGCATTAGATAGGTACCCCGCGATCTTTTGGAGAAGTCGGAGCGTATAGAAGATCCGTCTTAGCTTTTGTTCATATGATATATATGTATAACACTCATAACACTTTGACTTCAAACAAATGTAATAATTCTATTTAATGTAATGTTTTGTGTTTACTATGCTTACTATGTACATTGGTTGCGATATTCATGACGTCCTCCGCCCCGGAACGTTTCCGCCATCGGTTTCAGGGTGTGACATGCTGCTTCAGCAACGACATTAGCTATCCCCCGGTACTCAGCCTCAGCACTTGATCGAGAGACAACATGTTGACGTTTAGAAGACCAAGATATAAGATTGTCACCTAAGTAAACGCAGAATCCAGAAGTAGATCGACGAGTTTGAGGACAGCCATCCTATTCATCATCAGTATAAGACACCAAACTATTGACTGAAGACGGACGCAAAAAAAAGACCATGCAAAAGAGTGCCTTGAAGATAACGCAGAATGCGTTTTAGGGCAAGAAGATGAGGTTCACGAGGATCATGCATGAATAAGCACACCTATTGAACAGCATAGGCAATATCTGGACACGTGAAAGTCAGATACTGTAAGGCACCAGCAAGGCTCCTATAAAGAGTAGGATCGAAAATATGAGCATGGTCAGGGGAAAGTTTGGGATTAGTGTCAGTTTGGGTGCGACATGGATTGCAAGAAGACATGTCGGCACGAGAGAGGATTTCCTTCGCGAAAGCACTTTGAGAAAGGAAAAGTACCTCAGAAGTGCGAGAAGCGGCAATGCCAAGGAAGAAAGAGAGAGAACCAAGATCAGTCATGGAGAATTCAGAAGATAGACGATCGATAACTCGAGTGATAAGAGAAGGGGAGGATGCGGTAAGAATAATGTCATCAACATAGAGAAGAAGATAGATCTGATATGTGCCTTGTTTATAAGTGAACAAGGAACAGTCAGAGCGGCTGCTGTAAAATCCAATGGAAGTGATGAAAACAGCAAACCGTTGGTACCACGCACGTGGTGCTTGTTTGAGCCCATAGAGAGCTTTGCGAAGACGACATACATGATTAGGAAAGGAAGGGTGAACATAACCTGGGGGTTGTTTCATGTAGACCTCCTCGAAGAGATCACCGTGAAGAAATGCATTTTTGACATCTAGTTGATGGATGGACCACTTTCTAGAGATGGCAATGCTAAGAACCGTACGAATGGTGGCAGGCTTAACTACAGGACTGAAAGTATCATCAAAGTCTAAACCGGGTTGTTACGAAAAACCTTGTGCAACAAGTCGTCCTTTGTAACGATCGAGTTTACCTTGACTGTCAAATTTGTGACGATAAAGCCAATGACATCCAACGATATTTGCATGGGGAGGAGCAGGAACAAGCTCCCATGTACGATTGGATTTAAGCGCTAACATTTCACTATCCATGGCCGATTTCCAGTTGGGATCACACATGGCTTGCGCGGTGGATCTGGGAATAGGAGATATATCAGAGGTAACGGAAAGATTGAAAATTCGGCGAGGCTTTAGAGAGCCAGTGCGAGATCTGGTAGTCATGTGATGACCAATAGGAGCTGTTAGCATTGGATCATTGGGAGTAGAAGGAGAAGAAGTTGCATGAGAGGGATGGTTGGGAGCAGGGAAGGAAGAAGCTGCAAGAGCAGAGCTGGTAGATGGCAAGGAATTGACCACTACCGGTTCGGTGACAGGAGAAAGAGAAGAACTACTAACCATAGGAATAGAGACAAAGGAAGGAGGATCCTCAGGAGTGAACAAGTCATAATCAGACTCGGTTGGAGCAGTATGAAAATCCGAAAACGGAAAGTGTTCTTCATCAAAAACTACATGTCGAGAGATAATGATACGTTGAGTGATTAGATCAAGACATTTGTAACCCCGATGATCTGTGGAGGGGCCGAGATAAACACAAGCAGAAGAGCGTGGAGACAACTTGTGTTGGGTCGTAGAGGAAGTGTTCGGGTAGCATAGGCATCCAAAGACACGGAGATGATGATATGAGGGGGCGAAGCCAAAGAGAACTTCAAATGGGGTTTTGTAAGAGAGGGTGGTAGTCGGAAGGAGATTGAGAGTATGAATGGCAGTGAGAAGAGCTTCCGTCCAAATCTTGGGAGGTAGGGAGGCTTGAAATAAGAAAGTGCTAATGATGTTGTTTATAGAGCGAATGGAACGTTCAGCCTTGCCATTTTGTTGAGAGGTATATGGACAAGAGAAACGAACTTTGATGCCGTTGGTTTGAAAGTAATTTAGTAGACATTGATTATTAAATTCACGACCGTTATCGTATTGAAAGAGTTGAATGTCAATTTTAAATTGATTTTGAACGTAAGCGCAGAAATTGCAAAATATACTATAAACATCGGATTTGGCACGTAAGGGAAAAACCCATATAAAATGAGAGAAATCGTCTAGGAATAAAACATAATATTTAAATCCACTCATACTAGTAACGGGAGATGTCCACAAGTCTGAATGGATCAACTCAAACACACGAGTCGTTTTAGTTTGTGAAGAAGAAAAAGGCAAACGACAATGTTTCCCAAGTTGAAAAGCATGACACATGGGTAATTTATTCGTAGAACTAGAAATAAAATGACAAGACTATAAAAAATTTAAGACAGAAGATCCGGGATGGCCTAGTCGTCGATGCCAGGTGAGTAGAGACACAGTAGCAAAAGCAGTAGCGGTAGTCGAGGGAACGACAGGGTACAATTCACCAATGCTATTACACCTTTGAAGGAGAGTGCCTGTGTTAAGATCCTTCACGGAAAAACCAAGAGGGTCAAACTCAACAGAAACAGAATTATCAATAGTGAAATGACGAACAGAGATAAGATTCTTAACCATATGAGGAGAAACAAACACATTATTTAAAAACATACGTTTGTCGGAGTTTGGAAAAAATGTTTGCCCTATGTGACTGACGGGAAGTATAGCACCATTTCCAACCATAATTGATTTAGATTTACATGGTGTTAGAGATAGCATGTTACCTTGGTTGAATGACATATGTGAACTTGCACCCGAGTCCATATAGAAGTTGTTATCCGATGGTTGTTGAACTGACATAGACTGGAACACGGAAGCCAAATCATTGAATTGTGGAGAGTTTGCATGACCGCCAAAAGCTGGAGAATTCATTTGTTGCTGAAAAGTTGGTTGTCCAGCTAAGCTTTGCTGTCCAGAAAAGTTTTGGTGTCTGATAAATGGTTGTTGGGACATGTTAGTGGCGGGGAAAGAGGCTGGACCAAGAGGCTGTGGGCTGGCGGAGGGCAGCAGGAAGCCCAACATGAAAGTTGATAGGCTGTTGAGTTGGGCTCGACAGTGGCATGTGTTGCTGTTGTGATCCTGTAATAAAGCTGCCAGAAGCTTGATTTCCGAGTTGCTGAGTTGCCATGTTGGCATAGTAGGCTTGAGCATTCCCAAGAATACCTGCAAAAGAGTTAGGAGCAGCCAAATTACCTTGATTACCACCTCCTTTTGACGCATTTTTGTTGTTTTTGCGATATTTGGACCATTTGTTCTTTGACTTTCCAGAATTTGTTGAGGAGGAATAAAGAGCGGCACTTGTTGTAAAAGGTGCTTCAGTGGTGGAATCACTATTAGCTTCACGTGATTCATGGAGAAGTAACATATTTTTTGCTTCAAGAAAAGTTAGGAATGGTTTCGTGTTGGTAATCACATCCATAATATTGTGGTAGGAGGGGGGTAATTGACGTAGGATTTGCATTACAAGTTCGACTTCCGTAATAGATGAATCAACATCTTTAAGGTCATTAACAAGATTCTTTAATGTGTGGCAAAATTCAGTGATTGAGGAAGAACCCTTGCGTGTATTACGGAATTGATCTTGTAGTTCGAGCATACAGGACATCTTATTATTCAAAAAGAATTTTTCAAGATTTTCCCACAAATCTTTTGCAGTACAGTGATCACTAGAGATAATTTGTAATAAACTTGGATCACAGGTGGAAAAGAACCAAGATTTAATGGGAGCATCAACGCAATCCCACTCTTCATCATCATTGCCCTTCGGTTTTGAATCACCGGTGATGTGATCGGAAACTTGACTACCCTTACACATATTTAAGAAAATATGTCTCCATAATTTATACTTGGCTCCATCCACATTTAATTTAAAGCTAAACTATGAATATACATTGGTTAAGGAGTAAACCAACTGCTAAGGTGTTGGGATGGAAGTAGAAGATGATCCACGAAGGGTAGACATGAGCGTCAGTGAAAAGTAAAAAAAAAAAAAGGCAGAAGTTACCGAGAGAGGCAACCACAACAGTGGACATACCTAGTAGACAGTAGTGCAGCGGAGCAGAGGTCGACAGGAAAAAAAATCGACAGAATACTTCAGTGATGGTGGGAACGGTAACCCTAGGGAAGAAGGCTCGATACCATGTTAAGTTTGGTAAAATCCCCTGTAGGGTTTTCATTGTATTGCAAAATATGTATATATAATACAATAGTTTACATTGGGACCCCTATACTATATAAAAGAATATAAAGAGTAATAAACAATAACTTAACAGATTTACCAAAATTAAGCAATTGTTTACTAATATTGTTCTAAACCTTGACAATAGTATGGCCTCCAAGGGACAACTTATACATTCAACAGAAAGAACCAACCAAATCTCACATTCTCTTCCCCATCCTTTTCCCTGTTAGAATTCAAAATTTCAAACTTTGAAGCATCAATGTAAACCACTACATTTTATAGCTATAAATAAGATTTAAAAAAAATAAGAATTTTAATATGTTTATTACAACAACATATACGAAAAACAAATTCTCAGTTCAATTTTTAATAAATATTGAAATCGAACCAAAAAATCCAGTTTATAATAAAAGATAAATAACAAGAATTTATTTAGTTAGAGTGTTTAATAAAAAAAAACATTTTTATAGTGGACATTTGACAACAAACAAAAGGAAAACTCTCACAACAATATAGGAATGCCTAACATAATCAATGTTCACTGAACAACAACTTTTAATGCCGAATAGAATTTTGACAACACTAAATCTCATACATATTCGACAAAACTTTAACAACAAAATTATCATAAAGGAAAAAATTTACAAGTTCAACAAAAAGAAACCAATCTTACTTTGTTTTAGCTAGTTTTGTTTCAACAAACTCACTTTGGAATTTATACAAACACGTTGTATGCGTATTAAGGTTCCAAATAGATGGTAATGCATACCTTACTTCACAATTGTCTTTCTCACCATCTGTGAAGGTGTTACCGTCATTAAACTGAGATGAAAATTGTGAGTGGTTTATTTATTGGATAAGAGTGAGGACATTGATATTTAGGTTTGAAGAAATAAAGATCGGAGAAGAAGACATACAAATTATGATGCAACAGTTAGCAATTAACAAGTAGCTTCGTTAATTTGAATGTTGGGATTGAAACTTTAAACTACAAAGTGAAACTAAAAAAGAGAGGAAACCTAACCTTAACACGCCATCAATCGATAACAACGATGGGTAAAGACGATTCCCGTTAAGATGAAACCTGAAACCATAAATCGTCGACGAATTGGAATTGCTAGAAATTTTGAGGGAAAATATCAAGAGTTTGTCACTGTGCGAAAATTGAATTTTGTATAATGAACTTGTAGTAAGAGGACAAAGATCTAATCTAGGGTTTATATGTTTATAGAACATTATAAATCCATCGATGCTAAAAATGAATCGTCGGTATTGGGAAAATGACTATCAGTCATAAAACATGATATTAAAAAAATATGAACGTTTCAACTTTCAAAAAGGTTTATTGGGCCATGTGAGGTATTAGGCGTGAAGCCACAATGGTTAATGGGGGAATTTGGAAGACTTTGTAAGTGTAGGTGTTAAGATATCTAGAAAAACAATAAATACATTTGGATGCATTTAAAACAAATATACGGCATTTGTATAAAAGGTTTAATACTTAAAATAACGTGTCTGTAACGCCCCGATTCTTAGGTATTGCTTATATAAGATTTATTGGGTTAAGCTCTACTCGACGAGTTGGTTGACCTACTCGTCGAGCAGCAGCGGGATAGGATCGCAGGTTAAGTGACCTACTCGACGAGACCATGTTAGGACTCGGCGAGTAGGAGCTGGCTGTGGAAACCCTAAAGCTCGGGTTTTACACCTCTATTTAAAGGAGCCTTAGCCTCCTTTGGCCCCTTTACAGTCTTTGAGAGCCTCCTTAAACTCTAATTCGTGTGTGTGTGCCTTGGTGTGGTGTTGAAGCTTGAAAAGAGGACCTTGTAGGAAGAAAGCTAAGAGTGTAACGGAAATTGAAGCAAGGAAGGAGTGGGAGGCCGGATTTACCTCAGCAAGCATCTTTTGGAGGTATCAAAGTGCCATTTCTACTTCCCTTTTTCCTTTTTGTTGAGTTCTAGGGTTTTTTTGGATTTTTAAGTTGGTATGATGAGCTATGGGCTAGATCTGAAGTTGTAACTTCAGATCTGGACCCTCATTGGATTTGAGAAGCATAAAGTCACAGTCTTGGTTGTGATTAAGGTCCCTCTTGAGCATGAAGTTCCATTAAGACCTTAGAATAGACATTTGGAGCCTTTAAGGCCATGCATGCACATAAAGTTTGCAACTTTACATGATAAGCATGCCCTAGAAGCTTGGATCTGTGATTTGGAGCCGCTGCATGGCTCAAAATAAGTCTGTATGGAAAGAGGACTGAATGGACTCGGTGAGTCATATGAATATGGCCGGAAACTCGACGAGTTGGATGAACAACTTGGCGAGTCCGATGAAGATCGCCATAGGACTCAACGAGTTGAAGAACAACTCAGCGAGTCGGATGAGTTTTCTCTTGGATAAGTATGAGTGTGTATCCGTCGAGTTGCAAGGAGGGAACTCGACAGTGGCCTTAGAGTTCGAACAAGAATCAAAGGAACTCGACGAGTCACCCCGATGACTCAGCGGGTTGGATTGCACTTCAGAGAACTCGGCGAGTACCCAAGGGTACTCGGCGAGTTAAGGTTAACATGGACTGTTGACTTTGACTAAGAACTTTGACTTTGACCAGGGGTTGACTAGTGGGTTATGGGGTACCTTATAAGGTTATGGACTCATGAGTATATTGTACTATGATGGTAGGTGGTGGAGCCCGCGTCAAGTGATCCGAGAGTTGGAGTTTACCCTTCGTGTCGACATCTGCGAGGTGAGTTATCCTCACTCTATCGATAGGGTCTACGGCACCAAGGCCGACCCTTTAGTTGTTATTGTTATGGTATGTTTCCTGTGTTTATGATCTGTTAGTTCGGAATCGAGGTAGACAGTATGTTATGCTCATATGATCCGTAGGGATTGGTGTGTTAGTGACCTGCTAGGTCGGTACTCTAGTTACAGGAGAATTCTATAATTGATGATCAATGTGACAAATATGTTTAATGTTTATATATGCATGTATATGATAGTATGCGCACATGGTTATTTGCTTGTGGCTGGGTTGAGGCGGTCCTGCTTTGTGTTGTAGGCCAATACACCCTATGAGCAGTCCGGGGAGACTGTAGGCCCACGTGGCGGACCAGTCATGCCGAAGGCTCGGGATGGATTCAGACAGACTGTAGGCCCGGTAGGGCGGTCCCGTCAGGCAGAGGGCCCAGTATGCATGATTGATTGAATTGATTATTATTGTTGTTGTATTGTCAGTATGGCATTGGTATTTTGAGGGTAGCTCACTAAGCCCTCGGGCTTACAGTTTTCAGTTTATTGTTTCAGGTACTTCAGGAGATCGTGGAAAGGCGAAGGCGTGACCGTACCGCTCCTCATCCTTATGTTATGATTTTTGGGACACTCTAATGCAAAATGATTTGAAAACATTTTGTAAACAATGCTATGTGGTTTTCATTTATGATTGAAAAGTTTAAATTTGGCGTAAAATTTATGGTTGTTACAAGTTGGTATCAGAGCTTTAGTTTGAGTTAATTGGAGGAACACTAGTGTGAATCCAGTCTAAAATCAAGGAGATTTTCATAAATAAGTTTTAAAATGGTTTTCAAAATAAAGGATGGAGGATGCAAAGGGTACGATCAGCCAGAGCCTGTAAGTAAACCCCAAAATACCATGCAGTTATTTGATATTCTGATATGTTAGAACAGCATTCTAGTGCTAGGCTAGGGATCTTCAGGAATCACATGATAGATTTTCCTGATTGCATGATGCCTATTAGCATAGGGTTTCTTGTATGTGGAATTGACATCATAACTATAGATGTTTAGTGTATGCATCACGGTTGTGCGTAATAAAGACCTTATAGCCTGAGAATGTTGATTCGGCCTTCGAGTAGGATTGGATATTCGAAAGTCTATTGGGTCCAGCGTTACGTGCAGTTAGCATGCACTAGTGCTGCAGGGGATGATGGAAATTTCATGGATGTATGAGTCATGAGAAGTGGTGGGATTAGATGCGAGATAGTTGGTATTCCTCTAGAAGTGAGGGTTGGGCGCATTTTTTTATGTTGATGATATTGTTAAGGAGTTGTGGTGATACTTGAGACAAATATGGGTAGGTGTGGAAGGTAGTATGGGCCCGTACTACTGAAAGCACATGACCCATATGCGTAGCAAGGAAATCACAACCCCTAGGGTTTCTGAGTTTTGGTCTCCCGACATTATGTTATTTATATGATGGCCTATATATATATATATATATATATATATATATATATATATATATATATATCAGTATAGTGGTGACGAGACGTGTTGCTTCGGGATCCGGATCAGGATCGGGGTCGGGAGACGGAGGATTGGAGGTGCCGGTAGCACCTGAGTCCATGGTTCAGATAGGGACCGAGGAGTTGGATGCCAGGATCCGGGAGATCATGCACGACGAGATTGCTGCTTCATTTCGAGCGCAGCTGCCAGAGATGTTTGGGTCGCTTAAGACCGCGATGGTTAAGTACATTGATGAGCGATACGCAGCTCTAGTAGTGACAACTGCCGCTGCAGCCACTGCGGCTGTAACTGCTACAGGGGTTGGAGGAGGAGCCGGCAAGGCTTTCTAGTACTGGGACTTCGATAATACGAATCCCCCGACATTTGATGGTACACAGGATGCGATCAGGGCTATGCGGTGGTTGTCTGACCTGGAGGGCTATTTCTTCACGTGCTCATGTCCTGCTGACCAGAAGGTCAGGTGTGCTCTGAACCTGCTTAGGCTCAGGGAAAAAGACTGGTGGAGGTTGACGACAGGTTCATATTCTGATGATCAGCATGCTGCTATTACTTAGGAGCAGTTCCGGGATATGTTTCGCACCCGCTACGTTCCACGCGTGGAACGGGAGCGGCTTGCTCAGGAGTTTTTGACATTGAGACAGGATGGGGAGTCTGTGATGGATATCACCTGTATGTTCACGGAGAGGGCTATGTTTTGCCCAGAGTTCGCTTCAGAGCAGTCTCAGATGACTTGTCATCAGGTTAGTCATGTGAAGACCAACTGTCCGCAGCTCGCCGCCAAGCCGGAGCAGGGTTCCGCACCAGCTGCTGCAAGGATTGGAGATGGGAGGCCAGTCAAGGTGGAGCCTCCGAAGGCTCAGGGTCGCGCCTTCCAGCTCACGGCCGAGGAGGCCAAGTCTGCACCAGATGTGGTTGCTGGTATGTTTCTATTCTCTGTCTCAGTTATTGTATTTGTGTTATGCTTATTGATTGTACCTGTGATTAGGTACGTTTTTAGTAAATTCTTTGCCCGCTTTGGTATTATTTGACTCGGGGGCGAGTCGGTCGTTTGTATCTCAGACCTTCTCTAGAGGGTTCAATGTGCCGATAGATGATCTTGAGTGTCCGTTGCGAGTTTCGATCGCCAACGAGCATGGGGTTTCTGCTTCTTCGGTCTACCGGGGATCCGAGTTAGAGATTTTCGGGGTGTCCTTCCCGATAGATTTGATTCCTATCCCCATGGGGGATGTAATTGTAGGGATGGATTGGCTTAGCCGTTTTGGAGCCATGATCGACTATGAGGGTCAGCGGGTGGTGGTTCGAACCCCAAGTGGGGGAGAACTTGTAGTATATGGTGAGGGCACCAGGTTGGGATCAGGGTTTTGTTCGGCATCCAGGGCTCGACAGTATATTCAGCATGGGTGTGCTGGTTATTTGGCGTATGTGGTAGATACGCGGGTTAGAGAGCAACTCTCAGTTTCTGAGGTCCTAGTGGTGAGGGAATTTGATTATGTGTTTCCGGAAGAGTTATCCCGAGTGCCTCCGGAGAGGCAGGTTGAGTTTAGGATCGACTTAGTGTCAGGTGCGGCCTCTATCGCCAAGGCGTCATACCAACTGGCACCGCCTGAGATGCAGGAGCTATCATCTCAATTGTAAGAGCTGCTGGGCAAGCAGTTTATTCGTCCGAGTAGTTCACCCTGGGGAGCACCGATCCTTTTCGTCAGGAAGAAGGACGGTTCGCACAGGATGTGCATTGACTATAGGGAGCTGAACAAGTTAATGGTGAAGAACCGTTATCCACTCCCGATGATAGATGATCTTTTTGATCAGCTGCAGGGTGCGTCTTGGTTTTCCAAGATTAATTTGAGATCAGGATATCACCAGGTCAGGGTGAGGGATGAGGACGTGGAAAAGACCGCGCTTCAGACTCATTATGGTCATTACGAGTTCGTGGTGATGCCGTTTGGGCTCACCAACGCGCCAGCGGTGTTCATGGATCTAATGAATCGAGTCTGCAGACCGATGCTCGATCGCTCGGTCATTGTGTTCATAGATGATATATTGGTGTATTCCAAGACTCGAGAGCAGCATGAGGAGCATCTTAGGGAGCTGTTGGGGGTTCTGAGGCGAGAACAGTTGTACGCCAAGTTCTCGAAATGTGAGTTTTGGTTACGAGAGGTCTAGTTCCTTGGACATCTCGTTAACCAGGAGGGTATTTTGGTCGATCCGGCCAAGGTGGAGGCGGTAATGCAGTGGGAGACTCCTAAATCTCCCTCGGACATCAGGAGTTTCTTGGGTTTAGCAGGGTATTAAAGGAGATTCATTCGTGATTTCTCCAAGATTGTCGTACCCCTCACTTATCTAACGAGGAAGGCGCCAGTGCTGACACTCCCCGAGGGAGTGGAGGATTTCATGGTATTTTGTGATGCATCCATCACAGGCTTGGGGGTAGTCCTCATGCAGAGGGGACGAGTGGTAGCCTATGCATCGCGGAAGCTGAAGCCGCATGAGACGAGATTGTTGGATTAGTGTCTAAGTCCATAACTATTTTGGTATGTACTTCACCCGGTGGTGCATGGTCCTTTTGGGTTGCCTTCACCAAAGCAACTTGATAGGATGAATTATGGAGAGAAAGGATTAAATATGATTTATTAATATATTATGAGAATAATATATTAAAGGAGAAATCATATTGTTTAATTAATATTAGTCAATAATTAATTGGTAATTAGTTTTGTGACTAAAAGAGATTAATTAAACTTAAGGGACCGGAATTGTAATTATAAGATAATTGCAATTTGGGCCATGGATTGCCTTTTATTATAAGGTGGACGAATTCTATGGGGTAAGCCCATATGAATTCGTTCAAGGCCTTAAGGAAAGGGCTCCATGGGTTGCTTAGGGCTTAAGCATCCAAATTAGGGTTTCCTTGTTAGATAACCCTAATAGCCTCACTATATATAGAACCCTTAAGGCTCAAAAACGTGGACAAGCAACCTTCTAGGGTTTTCACACGGTTTTGGCAGCCTCCATCCTCTCTCCTCTTCATCCTCTTGCTTATGGTGTTTGTGAACCATTAGAGGAGTGACACTTGTGACTCTAAGCCTTCCAAAGTCAATTCAAAAGAGGATTTGGGATTGTTATTGCTACATAACAATCAAGGTAACATTATAAACCTATTCTTATGTTAATATCAATTTCCATATGCTAGAATTAGGGTTTATAGTCTTGGATTCAAAGCATGTACAATAGAGAAACCTAGATCCAAGCATTAGGGTTTGTATGAGCACATATGATGACTTATGACCAAAACCCATCAGTGGTATCAGAGCCTAGCTTGGTTTCAATTGTATTGATGCATTGTATAACTGGAAAATTCGATTTTTTGCTTTCTGGAGGCTGGACTCGCCGAGTCCATGGCTGAACTCGCCGAGTCCATGCAGACTCGACGAGTCAACTCGTCAGATGGAGGGTATTTCGCGATTTCTTGCTGTTTTTGCTTATGGATAGTTACCTTATCATATTAGATCAATATAAATCCGATTTTTTGATATATATGACTATATTTTTGATCTAATTGAAGATATTTATCAATTAATAAGATAATTGTTTCCTTATGTGATAATTGATTAATTATTTTGACTAAATTGATAAATTGTTTTGCAAGAAATCATTAAATAGGTCAAATATGGATAATTATGTGATTAATTGTTAATTTAGATTATTTGTTATTTGATCCTTGTTGTTATGAAAAGTTTCATATTTTGCCATTTAGGTTTTATAGTTTAAATTTGAACCCAAAAGTTTTGTTGTTTTGAAATTCAAATAGTTGAAACCCTAATGTTTTGAAAAAGGTTTCAAAACTTACCCTCAAGTTTTAGAATTTAAATTTTGATTAATTGTTTAATTTTGATGTATATTTAAATTCTTAACCCTAATGTGTTGAAATGTTTCAAAACTTGCCCTCAAGTTTTGGAATTTAAAAGTTGATTAAAAGTTTAATTAGGAATGTTAAATTCTAAAACTCTAGTATAGTTTTGAAAAAGTTCAAATCACACCCTTATGGTTTTATTAATTAATTAAGGTGTATAATTAAAAGAGGTTTAATAAATCCATAAAAGTTTAGGTTTACAATTTAATTGAATAAAAGTATAATTGTTAAATTAGACCACCTAGTATTTTAAAAGTATAAAATACACCCTATACTATATATAACATTAAAGGTCTAACATTATATATATGTATGAGTAAAAGTCAGTCTTACCGTTAGTAGGCCTCATTCACGAAGCTGGTCTATAAGGGGTGTTTAAGGAAATTGCCTATAAAATGACGATTGAATGGGTATCCACTCTTACCCACCGCACTCTTGACTAGTGGAGGGTCGTTAGCCGAACGGGTAGGATAGGACGAAACCTTCCATTATAAGTATAATGAATTATAAAAGTAACTAAATGTTTTCAAAATTCCCAATCTTAGTTACTTAGGCAAAAGTGAATTGATGCAATTCCATGAAATTACACTTTGTGCCCTTGCGAAGACGTTAGTGGAGCGTGTGTGGTTTACCGGCACACTAAATGGTTCTAAGCAAAGGTAGCAAAGGGTGACTCAATGTTTTTCATAGTTCGGTGGACCGTGTGTGGTTTACTGGCACATCGAATAGGTGACTGTAACATGTGAGGGCACCATGTAAGTTTGCATGGTTATTCACACCCGCTTTGTGATCCTCGGCATCCCAGTCACAAACAAGAGGGGCATATCGAGATTTAAACATGCCATTGAAATGTTCAATGAATCTCAAAGGATCTAGGAGTTTTCATAGATTTAAAACTTAAATTCTTTTTCATTTTTCGTGGTGGAAATTAGTGAATCGTCATTCACTTACCTTCAAATATTCTGCAATTAGGGTTACGGCATCCCTCTCCCGAGTTGTAGAATATTGTGTTGGGTCCTAGCCTTAGTATTTCATTTGGGTGATTTACTGAGGACTCAATAAATCAACTAACTTGAATTCGTTTTCTCCTGTATTGTAGATGTCAAAGTTCGACAACTATGGTCTTCCCAAATCCCGTGGAACAAGCATTCCACATGAAGATGATATTCCACGATTCGATCGAGGAACAAGAGATCATGCTTCACTTCCTCCTCCTCCTCCAATTATTCTCCCTAACCCACAAGTTCAAAGGCTTGAAAAGTTCAAGATCACTCAAACCCGTTTGGCAAGTAAACATAAAGAAGGAAAGTCGGTATGTGCACACGTCCTAGGGATGAAGTCACACATTGATAGGTTAAGAATGTTGGGATCCGTTGTCTGTGAGGAAATGGCTGTTGATTGGGTTCTTCAGTCACTTCCTAACTCGTATAGTGAGTTCGTAAGAGAGTACTATATGATAAACCACGACGTGAACCTTATAGATCTCACCTATATGCTTATTGCTGCTGAATCAGCAATGGTTTGGCGCAATAGAAAAGCAAAGTTGATTGGTGAATCTGCCTTCAAGACCTCTATGGATATAGACAATGACAACGAAAGACATGCTATGATCGAAAAGTTTGATCATAAGAGAAAGGCAATGTCTAAAGTAGTTCCATGTCATGCTCCAAAAGAGTCAATTTGCTTTTATTGCCAAGAGAAAGGGCATTGGAGACGAAGCAGCCCCATTTACCTAAGAGATCTAAGAGTTGGGAGAGTCGAAACGTATGGCTCTAATATAGGTAAAATCCATTGACTAACTCTTTTAAGCTTCATTCTAGATTCGTAATACATAATGTGATAAGATTACAATTGATGTTTTGTAGAATCGAAGAAAAGAAAGGGAGCTTAAAGGAAGAAGTGAGCAGAATCTAACCATGAAGGAATGGATTTCGATCGTATTTCTCAAAGATTAGATTCTTAAGCTACTACTTAGAATTAGAGTTAGATTGCTAAGAAAGATGTATTAGCATAAGTTTTTCAATGAATTGCATTGTAAGGACAAATTTTTCCGCAATAAAATAAATTTTGATTTTAAATTTTATTTATTTATCCTTGCAATGGCGTGTATGAAAAATTGATGTTAAAATGTTTCTATTATTAGCAATAATGGATTTGGTTCTTATTGTGTTATTTATGGAAAGTTGAGAATTTACCAAATAGGGAGAGTTTCTCATCGCCCAAAGTTTCAATTGGACAGAAATTTGGAATCACGCAACTTGGTTGCACGATGAATGAGAAATTTCATATTTGGAAATTAGACAAATTCATTGACAAAGTGTCAAGTGAAGGACTAAGAGATCGAGCACACAATGTTGCGTGTTGATCAAGTCCACCATAAGAGTAACAATGATATTCGTCATGATTTACTAAAGGTTTAGTAAATATGATTATACTTACAAGATTAAGTGTAATTCTGAATTGATTAAAGGGTTTAGATCAATAGCAGAACGAATAAGAAGAATCAAGTAGACAGAAAGATAAAAGTGTCTCCATTCTAAGAAGATGGGAGAGTACCTTTTATGCTTTATGATAGGTCTTAATGATTAAGAACCATATCTCAATTGATCCTCTAAGTGAGTCTTAGTACAATTGTATGTCTAAGAAGAGGAATCAAGAATTGAAGAAATGGTTAAATCAATAAGTCAATCATACTTCGTTCCAATAACAAGTCTTAAAGTTAAGATTGTGACATTGAGTGAAAGGTATTAAGAAGGTTTGTAACTTTCATTAAATATGGAAAGTTGTGATGTCTTGGATAAGACAAAGACCAACTAGGACCAATTTATGAAGTGTTTTGATAAAAGCTACACTAACTCTTGAATATTTGTTTGTCAAGAAATGGTTTTTGACAAGAGAATCTTATATGTCAAGGAGTCAGTGGGAGTCTTAATGGTCTTGAAAGGTTTCAAGAACAAATCAAATAAACCTTATCGATCATCACTAGCACACGAGTTGAGGTTTACAACCTATCGTGTTGACATTATTTTGATTCTGTGCCAATCCAATCGAGTTAATTATGCATGTGAGTTCTATGAGTTCTCATTTTGAACGCATAAAAGGCAAAGCACCTTAATCAATGAAAGTTACATTGATAGGAAAGGGTGAGCTGCTTAACTACTTGGAAGACATGGTGGGCAGCTGTGCTACCATAAAGGCAAGAAATCGAGATCAAGAAAGTTCGATCCATAAGAGTTTGAATTTGTCGTAAACTTTGGTTTTGACAAATTCACATGGATAGGAACAAATACACTGTTTAAATCTAAGCGTCATAAGATTTCCTCCTTCATGAAAATGATTGTGAGAAAATGCTTTCACTAAGACAGATTTTAAGAAGATAGTGATTGTAAAATTGCATTCTCGAATTTAATTATGGTTACGGCATCCCTTTCCATAATTTGAATTGTGAGGTTTGGCAATTAGTCTTAATTGTTTAGACACACATATGAACTATCGAAGGCAAATGTGTATAAGTTCAAGAAACCTTGATAAAAGATTATCAAAGCACTAAGTATTAGAAACATGAACTTAAGAAATTCAATAAGCATTGTTTTTCTGAAAGTTAAGATGTTTATGAATACATGTCGAAGCTAGTGGGAGCATAAGTGTTATATTTTATAATAATCATCAAAATAGTGGGAGCATAAAAGTTATGATTGTATGATTATTAAGGAAAGTATTGCAAGGTTAGCAATATTAATTATAGAAAACAAGAGTCATACTTTGCAAAGTCGCAATAGTTGAAGAGTTGTTTTGCTATAATTAAGGGAGAGAATATTATGGTTCATTTCAAAGTGTGTTCTTAAAATTTCGATTATGATTACGGCATCCCTCTTCACAATTCGAATTTTGAGAACATAGCAAATAAAACATTATGCGTCGTGTCCCATACGCTTCGGGTAGAGGATCGATTGCAAATGCTTTAATGTTTGACCATTCTAAAATTTTCCAAATGTCAAGCACATTTAGAGGGAAAAAGGACTAGAATCGGTTTAGACTAAAATAATTAAACAACTATCAAAGGACAATCCAAGTTCGACGAGGATTGGTCGCTTGTGAGTAGTTGGAAGTATAGTATTGGAAAATATGGAAATGTTTCCATATTGGATGGACCATATCGACATCATTACGAATAGATAAGATTCTATTAAGAATGAGTTGTCATATGGAACATATGGAAGTGTGTCCATATTGGGAATTGAATATTGAGAAATCTATGACTAGATTAGAAACTTCTATGCAAAAGGATGTTCAAAGAAAGTACTTTGAGTGAGAGACATCACATCTATGGAGTTGTCTTGTAACAATCTCCGATAGAAGACTATGTAATATCATTGGCAATAGTCTTTGTGACTTTGGTGCAGTGACATTACAAAAGAGATCATTGCATAAAATGTTAGAATCTAGCATATTCTATAAGTAGCAAGAATTTGATATTCTTTCACTTATGAAAAGGATTTGGAGTTGTGAAATGAGAATGATTGGAAATGTGTTCAATTTGATTTATTTCACAAAGTAAGAACCATAGGTAAACATTGTGTGCATGCTAGGAGCATGGGACAAGTGTTGTAATTCAAGTAAGAAGTTGATTACCCGAAACTACAAATAATGAGTAATCAATATGGTGATAAATAAAAGGTTTTTTATTTATGCTCAAAGGGTTGAGGCCATATGGGATTAGTATTATTCTTGTGTTTCACATTTGCATGTTTTGACTTCCAGAATAATTGAGTTTATTAAGAATAATCGAATTATTCAAACGGGCCACAGTTGTTCATATGTTGGAAGTAGATATGAATGAAGACTGTCGTGAATTGGTGTGTGGATTGTCTAAAAGAGTATTAGACATAAGCAAATGTTTGCTGCAACGTTCATGAGTGCTTATGAATGTGATTTGAGCATTGGATTAGACCCACGCTCACTTGGATCATTCCATGGATTGTATCACGAGTGATTGGTGAGACGATAACATCTTATATTCTTGAAACCGAGATGTGTGAGTTGTATCTTGCAAATCGGTTGCACATTGATAATATGTAAACGCACTAGTAACTTGGTGTTATAAAACATATTGTTGTGTGTGATTCGGTGCGTGAGTACAAGCAAGCATTGTATCAAAGTTTATCCGTTCCTTTTATCCAAAGTAGGATAAAAGCAATATCTTTGGGCCCCTCGATGGTTTAATGATGACAAACGTAAATGCTCGGCCGGGCTAGGGCTAATTTGATTTGTTCAATTACTCTGTCGTCATAAATCAGAAATCGAGATATAGTACAATGAGAATGATTTGAAATCACATCTTATATGATATCTAGAATGGAGGAATATATGATCCCTTATCTAAGGACACGCATATCTGATAGGATCAGAGTTGACAGCGGCTTTGGAAAGCTACGATTGCAGATCGGGATCTGAAGTCATACGCATAATAGTTGTTAGACTTATCCAAGTGGGAGACTGTTGGATTAGTGTCTAAGTCCATAACTATTTTGGTATGTACTTGACCCGATGGTGCATGGTCCTTTTGGATTGCCTTCACCAAAGCAACTTGATAGGATGAATTATGGAGAGAAAGGATTAAATATGATTTATTAATATATTATGAGAATAATATATTAAAGGAGAAATCATATTGTTTAATTAATATTAGTCAATAATTAATTGGTAATTAGTTTTGTGACTAAAAGAGATTAATTAAACTTAAGGGACTGGAATTGTAATTATAAGATAATTGCAATTTGGGCCATGGATTGCCTTATATTAAGGAGTGGACGAATTCTATGGGAAAGCCCATGAGGAAATCGTCCAAGGCCTTAAGGAAAGGGCTCCATGGGTTGCTTAGGGCTTAAGCATCCAAATTAGGGTTTCCTTGTTAGATAACCCTAATAGCCTCACTATATATAGAACCCTTAAGGCTCAAAAACGTGGACAAGCAACCTTCTAGGGTTTTCACACGGTTTTGGCAGCCTCCATCCTCTCTCCTCTTCATCCTCTTGCTTATGGTGTTTGTGAACCATTAAAGGAGTGACACTTGTGACTCTAAGCCTTCCGAAGTCAATTCAAAGGAGGATTTGGGATTGTTATTGCTACATAACAATCAAGGTAACATTATAAACCTATTCTTATGTTAATATCAATTTCCATATGCTAGAATTAGGGTTTATAGTCTTGGATTCAAAGCATGTACAATAGAGAAACCTAGATCCAAGCATTAGGGTTTGTATGAGCACATAGGATGACTTATGACCAAAACCCATCAGAGATACCCTATACACGATCTTGAGTTGGGAGTGGTGGTTTTCGATCTCAAGATTTGGAGGCACTATCTGCACGGGGTCCGTTGTACTATATACACGAATCACAAGAGTTTGAGACACATCATGGATCAACCGAACCTGAACATGAGGCAGCGCAGGTGGCTGGATGTGGTCAAGGACTATGATTGCGGGATCCTTTACCATCTTGGTAAAGCGAATGTGGTTGCGGATGCTCTGAGCTACAAGTTAGTCGGGTCCTCGACCCCAGTCAGGTGTATGATGATAGCAGTGGATTCCCCAATGGTGGGTTTGATCAGAGATGCTCAGATTGAGGGCATGAGGCCAAAGAACTGGAAGTTAGAGAGGATTAAGGGCGAAAGCGCCCGGTTTGTTCAAGATAGCCATAGATTGTTGACCCGTTACGGTCGGGTTTGGGTTCCGATGTCCAGAGGGGTCCGGCAGACAGTGACGGATGAGGCTCATAAGTCTCGTTTTTCGATTCACCCGGGAGCCACCAAGATGTACCGTGATTTGAGTTCGAGTTATTGGTGGCCTGGTATGAAGTGGGATATCGCTTGGTTTGTTGATAGGTGCTTGACCTGTACGATGGTCAAGGCCGAGCATCAGAGGCCGCATGGTAAGTTACAGCCTATGGAGATTCCCATGTGGAAATGGGAAAGGGTCGCTAAGGATTTCATCACGAAGTTGCCAAAGACGGCAAGGGGTTCGATGCTATATGGGTCATCGTGGATCGATGACCAATAGTGCCCATTTCCTAGCCATACGGGAGAGTTCGTCGGCAGAGAAGTTGGCCGACCTGTACGTCAGAGAGATTGTCTCTCGCCATGGGGTTCCAGTTTCTATCGTTTCCGATCGAGATGTCAGGTTCACTTCCCGTTTTTGGCAGGAGTTCCAGTGTGAAACGAACTAGTTTTAAACCTACTTTTAATTATAAAATGAACACACAAAGGCAGTGGACCTATCAATTGTGGTACAGCTAAATAAGTAGGGTATCGAACACAAGGAATGGTAAATTAAAACTAAAGACTAATTTTATCTAAATTAAATAATAAATAGGGGTTTTCTCTAATTTTACAAGACTAGAAACTTACTAACTATCAATTAAACTAAAAACTAAAAAATCAAAGATTTAACTAAATTCAATAACGAGAAGGACTTTTGTTTAGTTCAACTCAATTGATCCTATGGGTTATATTATGATAATAGTGCAAGGGATTAATTCTTCTATTGGCTACCGATTTAAGTGATTAGCTTTGCGTTCGCTGCACTAATCCTTAGAGAACAAACTAACTCAAACAGTGATCAGTTGTCTAATTTAATTTAATTCACCAGATTATTTATTCGGATTAATTTAGACTTGTAATAGCTAACTAATTTGGTCATTTAGTTAACCTCTTGCTGATGGTCATCAAACAAGATCACACATGAATTTACCTAATTGTCTATTAATTCTAGTTTCACGTTCGTTATTCCTAGACATATGATAAAGTGGTCACATAAACATATGAGGTTGATAATTAAAAGATGTTCATACTATTTAATTATCTTCCTATCAACATAAAAATAGTTATCAATCACACACAAGGTTCTTTAACAAGCTAAAATCAACAAAATCATCAATATTGAATTAATCCTATCAATAATCAAACCATAGTCTCAATTTTGTATCCCCAAATAGAAGTTTAAGAGTTTTAGCTCATGATTGAGGTAATTAACAGCAATAAAACGAATTCTAATTGTCTAACCATGATTGAAAACAATAGATTAAGTAGAATGATGAGAATTTGCCTCAAATCTCCTTCGGAATTGAATTCTAGGTTGTATCTTCGTTCTTCAGATCTCTCATGGCTCTGATTCGCAGCTTGCTTCTCCCTAAGGGTTCCAGAATACCTTATGTCGATCTGGACAACTGTTTTTATAGATTCGAACTGACTCGCCGAATCCACCCCTTAATTCCCGTACACGGTAAGTCATGGAGTCTTTATCCTCTCGAATCTTCGATGCTACTCGCCGAGTAGTCGACCCTACTCGCCGAGTCCCTTGTATTTTAAGCATTTTTCTTCTTTGTTCAACTCCTGAACTCCCAACCGCTTCTCCTGCTTCCTTTTGCTTCCGAGCTTCGCTTTTGGACTGAAAACACAATTCAAACACTTTTAAGTATCTTTTGTCCATGATATGCAATAAATTAGCTAATAAATGATAAAAATCTATACTTATTATGAGGCTAAATATGCAAATATCAAAATACCCCACACTTGACTTTTGCTTGCCCCCAAGCAAAACTAAATTTTAGCACATTAGAATCACATAGGACAACTCCAATCCAACCCAACCATTATGCCAAGACCGCAACGCATGCATTTGTGTCTAAAATTTTCCTAATAACCCCCCATACTCCAAATAGTCACAATCCTCATAAACATTCGCCCACTTATCCCAAACAATGCTCATTTTATGCATCCCTCCGAATCCATCCGCAGAAAACCTCCTATCCTCAAGGTGTTTTTAGTTGAGCGAGATCGTGTTTTCGTCCCATGATTTCACTGGAATAAGGAAGCCACAAATGCACTAGAACGTATATAGGCTCAACTAAACATTTGGGTCTTCATGCAATCATCAACATAACTCTAACATGGAATCCTAATTACTTTCTACCAACATTTTCTAGATGAAATCCTAAGTAACATTTTTGGTATGCAAAAATTTAAAAAAAAAAAACCTAAATTAGGACATTAGGATTCTACATTTACTAAGATGACATCAACCCCCTACCCCACACTTATTTTATGCAATGTCCTCATTGCATGTTATGTATGAAAAATAAAAACATGAAATGTAAAGGGAATTGGAACAAACTCCCCTGGGGTAGCAGTCGCTAGGTTGATATCCCTTCTCTTTAACTCTATCTTCAATTGACTTTAGACATGGGAACAGCTCATCCATGTCTTGGGCATCAAATCGTATGTGGACAGCTCCAAATATGCAGGAATAATACTGTAAAATCTTCAGGAATTGATTGGAAAGAATAAGTGGCCAAGTGGTATGTCCAATAGCATCGAATCAGCAGTCTTCTCGGTGTAAAAATAATTGACTCGTCGAGTCATATAAACGACTCGTCGAGTATAGTCGCGGAAAGCCTCGAAAGTGTGAGCATATATCGCGACTCGTCAAGTTGGTTAATTGCACTCTGCGAGTCATTGCTGGGTGGAAAAATAAACGTTCTACACTTGTTCTAGCTTTTGATAAATCTCAAGAACTTCCCATAACTTCTAGAATTATTCATTCATGTCCCTCAGGACCGGACTCGACACCCTAACTCTAAACTTCCCCCTTTCTTGACTCTTTTCCACTTTTTTTCTTTCTTTCAAACTCTAAACCCTTTATGCAAGCATTCCTAATCCAAAATCTGAAAGTCATCAAGGCAAATAAAACATCAAACACATAACTTAAAGTCTTAACTAAGAATTCAAAACACACCAAACAAAACAAAAAAAACAAAAATAAATTGTTCAATCAAAACAAAAAACTAATCATCCTCTTCCTCATCATGGCCATGCGCAGCCCTACTCCCACTAGCTCCACTCCGCCTTGCATTAATGATCTCGTCCGAAGATGGTATGTAGGGGAAGTTACCCCCATCAATGTGTGGAATATGAAAGTGGTCAAAAAGCCGCACGTGGGATTCATTGTTGAAATTGATACCCCTCGCCATTTGGTCTTGTAGCCGCCTCATCTCGACATTGTACCAATCCATTGGTACTTCATCATTGTCCACCGGAATCACCAGCGGTTCCTCCTCCACTTCCTGCTCATGTCTCGATCTAACCCTCCTTCCCAGTGCCTTGGGCACGACCACCGGATCGTCATGCGGGATAGCATAATGACCACCGCCATAATCTTAAATAATTCTTGCCCTCCGAAAAAGAATGGGATTAAAAGGAGGGGCAGGAATCATTGTCATCAAGTTCCATGCACCGGGGTCATCAACCCATAGGAGTTGGCTAACCGGGTCACGAACATTCCACCGTTAATCTTGGAGGTTTTGCGACCCTTGACCGCGCCCTCCGCCAAGTAAGAGGCCAAACACCATGGGATGTTGCAGAAGGTGTCGGGCGTGATGATACTCCAAAGATAAAATACGTCAAGGTTGGAAACCTTGTCGTCGTCCTTCCTTTGATTGATTGTATTGGAGATAAGGTGGTGTATGAGGCAGTGTGTGGGTGACCTAATGCTCTTCTTGAGCTGATTTCAGAATATATAATTTGTTGGCGATTGTGTTCCACCAACCAGTACTTGTAACACCGTCGGGGAACACCTTATGAGATTGTTCCAAGAAGGCGCGAAAGACAGCAGTAGTGACCAATGGTCGGTCATAAATCCCAACCGGCATGCAAGATCAATGATAGAACATTGATGGAATTCGCCCCCAAGACAAAAACTAAAACTCGCAGGGTGGTAGCAATCGTCTCCTCCTCGGAAAGATACCGTGGAGAAAAATTCCCAGCAAAGTTCTCGAAACACCAACTCTTGAATTCTGAAAACCCGGCTCCATCCATCACATATAATTGACTCCCCATTGTAAGTAAATTCCTTAGAAAGGTAAGGCGCCAACTCTTCCTCATATCGGACATTCTCTAACCAATCCCAGTCAATCCTATTAGGTACATAAACCTCCTTCTTCCTGACATCAGCCAGCCTCTTCCTCCATTTTGTCATCGTTGAAGCAGATTCAATCTGAGGGAAATTCAACCAAGGAAAATGTCCTTGGTTTCCACTTGAGCTTTGTCCTCTTGAAAACATGGTCCCTGCAAAACAAAGAACAAACAACCCAGAAGACATAGAAAAACATTAAAACAAAATCCATCTGGGTCCCCGACTAGACTCGTCGAGTCCATGAACGACTCGGCGAGTCGGACGAACTGCGCGAGTCAGTCGACGGGTCGAGTGAAATTCGACCATAAAAACTCGAAATTTTTTCAAGGGTTTTGTCCATGGACGTTCCTAAGATGCATTAGAGCAAGAATAACCATCCAAAACAACACAATTAATACAAAATCAAAACCCTAAAAATTCACTAATCTTCAAAATCGGGTATTCTATGAAATTGACACCTTAGAACATCTAAAAATCATGGCTTTAACAGAATTATGGAAGAAATTAAGTACCTTTGTTGATAGAATTCGAGAATTTTGAAGAAAAAGTGAAGAACTTGATGAGTGATGATTTAGATGATGAAAATAAAATCCTGAAAATGAAAATCAAACAAAACTAAAACAAGAAAGATAAAAGAAAACAAACTCTAATAACGGGTTGCCTCCCGCCAAGCGCTTCTTTTTAAGGAGTCGTTAGTTGGACTCCTTCCCATCTACGTTTCTTCATTTTCCTGCATCGGGAATGCACGCCTAATCTTTTGCGGTTTATACTTTGTCTTGTAAGCGTGTATCTTCTTCTTGTATGCCCGTCTCAATTCTTCTCTCTTTTTCCTTGTAACATCATCTTTAGCTGCATGAATTTCCCTTTTCCTCACCTTCTTCTTCTTTACCCCATTCTCTTTCACCCTCTTTTGCACTCCTCCTTCTTTAATCTTCATTACTTCATAGTTGGTCAAAACTCAGGCTCGAGGTTTGGTAATACTGATGGGTTTTGAGCATTCTAACACTTCCTAAGTGTACATGCAACCCTAATAAACCTTGGATCTATGTTTGTCTAAGATACATGCAAATAATCAATTTTCCAAGGTTCATATCCTAACTAGCATGGCATGGGGAACATGAATCAAATAAAGCTAGTAGAAATACTTACCTTGTAGTAGTAGTTGATTGCTTGGAGTTTTAGAGCCTAGCACCAATAGTATGGATGCCTCAAATGGAAATCACAAATCACCACAAACTTGGAACTTTGAGAGAATAGTCACTACTATCTTGAAATCGGCCCTCTTGCTTTACTCACTTCAACTAGTGTTCACTAACTTGATTTCAAGAACCAAATCCTCCTTTATATAGTGTGGTGGATTAGGGTTACATCCATGTAAACCCTAATACCCATGTCTCTTCATTTCCATGAGATTCATGGGTTAAAGCTCCATGGAGTATCCATGGACTTTCCATGCAAGCCTAGCCCATTCCAAATAAGCATTAGCCCACACTATATAAATATAGAAGCCCATATTTAATTAGTAATATCTTTGATCTCTAAATTAATCCTAGATTAATTATAGATCAATACTAATTAAATAATATGATCTTATATTAATATATTAGAACTTATAATATATTAATAAATCATAACTTGTACTATTCTCAAAAGATTATCCATAAATTGTTCGGGTGAAGTGCAACCCAAATGGACCATGTCGGGTCGGGTCAAGTACATACCAAATATAGTTATGGACTTAGACACTATATCCAAAAAATACGTGACTTAATGAATGGGTTATCAACATCATCTCTCCTAACCGCTGCATCTTCCTCTTCTCCAAAGCTTACCTCCTCTTCAAGTGGAATGTCTTCATCTTCTTGCATTATTGTATCGAGGCACGCTACTTGAACGTGTTGAAAATTACCATATGCTTTAACAATTCCGCCTTCTGCTGCTTGACCTTCTAAAGAATTAGGGAAAATCTTCATGTCCAGAACATGCAAGGAGCCGGTAACAAGCAAGTCAAGGCTGTCTTCTTTTTTGCACTTTTCGACGGGACTCGTCGAGTCTGTCAAAGCGACTCGGCGAGTCAGAGCGTATTCCATAAAATCCTTTGTTTCTTCTAAATCAACTCCCCCAAGCAACCTCTCCATCTCTTCTAAGTCTTTATTAGCATCAAAGTTTTCTTCATACGATAGCAAAAACTTACTTGGATCTTCTTCTTGCAAGAGTGCAAGTTCTTTTTGTAGTATTTCATCACCCAAATCAATGAAGGAAACTTCTTCTTTTCTTGCTTCTTCTTGCTTAATCTTTGGTAGTGCTTTAAACACTGCTGACTCATCTCCTACCCTCAATGTTAGTGTGGACTTGCATACATCTATCAATGCGCATGCGGTATTCAAAAATGATCTCCCCAAAATAATTGGAATATCGGGGTCTTCTTCCATATCAAGTACTACAAAGTCCATGGGGAATATAAATTTATCCACCTTAATGAGGAGATCTTCACAAACACCTATTGGACGAATAATCGTCTTATCCGCTAAATGGATCTTCATATTCACAGGCCTTGGCTCCGGTAAATTCAGCTTCTTGAAGAAAGAAAAAGGCATTAAGTTAATACTTGCACCCGAATCGGTCAACGCTTGAGTAGCAAGTATATTTCCAAATTGACAAGGAATTGTGATGCTTCCCGGATCGCCCTTCTTTTCTGGTAGCTCACTCAATACTATCTCTGTGACTTCAGCCAAATCTTTTCTAGCAGCAAAGAGACCCTTTAGGAAGTTCAAATATTTGGGTGTTTGAAGCATTGTTTCCACAAATGGGACGTTGACTTGAAAGGCTTTGACATGTTCCATGAAAGCTTTGTATGCTTTAACCTTGTCATCAGGTATGGATCTGATTGGGAATGGCAGATGAGGGTTGTAAGGCTTTAAGGAAACAACAGATTTGTCTTCAGGGCATGGACTCGTCGAGTCCATAAGAGGGACTCGGCGAGTCTGGTCGGGTTTAGCTGAACTCGACTCTTCTGTCTTTTCTGCATGCACCTTAGTTGAGGTTATAGCATTCACATTCACCATTCTCAGATTATTCTCGGTTTTACTTGGAAGTTCACCCGGTCTTCTCTCGTTCACTTGATGTGCAAGTTGTCCTAGCTGTTTCTCAATGTTGAGAATAGATGCTTGCTGATTCCTAAGTATAGTTCTGGTCTCTTGTATTGCAGCATCATGATCATTGTGTCTTTTCTCGGACGCGGCTATGAATCTTGTGAACATTTCTTCTAAGTCGGCTCTCTTTTCCACAACCGGTTCTTCCTTTTGATAGAAACCCCTCTCTTTCTGCTTGTATTTCTCCTCCTTTTCCTATTTGTATTCTTCATACGGGAGCCATTCCTTCTTGGGTTTCCGCCAATTCTCGTCGTATCTGTCGCCGCTTGAGTAGAACACTTGCGCCTTCTTGTTTCCATTTTCATCGAAGTCACAATCCTTCATGAGATGAGGTCCTCTACAGTTCTCGCATCCAACTCGAATAGCATGGATTGTTTGATCCATTTTTGTCATCCTTCTATCTAAACTATCGAGCTTAGCCATCATCGCCGCCATGCCATCATTGGCCGAGTTCACTACCCCTCGACTTACTTCATTTCTTGGGTTGTGGTATTCTCTAGAGTGTTTTAAGAATTCTTCAATTAATTCCTTGATTACCGGGGGTGCCTTTTTTGTGAGCGGACCTTGTGAGTCGAGCAATTGCCTTGTGGTAACATTGACTCCATCATAGAAGATGGAGACTTCTTGTTGGCTATTAAGGTCATGGTGGGGGCAATTTCTGAGAAGACCTTTGTACCTCTCCCACGCCTCATAAATGGACTCTCCGGGTTGTTACTAGAAGTTGGCAATAGCTTTCTTCAACTTGGCTATTTTAGAAGGCGGGCAAAAATGGTCTATGAATTCCTCTTTCATCTTAGCCCATGTGGTGACCGACCCGGGGGGAAGTGACTTGAGCCAATCTTTTGCAGCACCCTTGAATGTGACTGGAAGCATACGAAGTAGCTAGGTCTCGCGTGGCACATTAGGTACATTGAAGTAGTCAGCCACATCATTTACCTCATCCAAGTGCTTGTAAGCATCTTCGTGGTCTTTTCCATAGAAGGGAATCTCCTTAAGTTGAGCGAGTATGTGGCCCTTTAGCTCGAAAGTAGCAGTAGCGGGAATTACGGGTTGCATAATTCCCAGGCCGGTATCGTCACACATCCTCTTCTTTCATTCCCCCATGGGGACTTCATCGATATTAGCCATATTGATAGCTAAATCGTCCTCAAAATCGGATTCGTGCTCGTATGTAGGTTCTTCTTTTTCCTCGGTCTCGTACTCGGTGTCTTCTTTAATCGGGTCTTTGACTGCTACAAAGGCGCTGGATGCTCCTGATTTACTGCTCTTCTTCTTGCTGAAAACGGACTTAAGGTTCTGTAGTGGAGAATTATTTGAAGAGACGAATTCTCCAACGGATTTTCCTTTGTTCCTCCTTAGTGCGGATTCCGGGTCTTCGAGAGGAGGGACCAGAGGTGTATTAGATCCTCGGGTCATGAAACAACTGCAAATAAAACAAGAAAAACACGTGAAAAGAACAAAAATAAAATAAAAGTTAAAATTGTGAACAGCGATGGACTCGCCGAGTTGCTTCGAGTGCACTCGGCGAGTTCAAGGCAAAAACAGAAAATTTTCTAATTACTTATTAAAACGGATTTTATTAAAACTTATACTAACTACTAAATTACCTAAGAATTTAACTTTGCGTAAGATAAATCTCACACAAAGGATCGATAAAAATAGAAATTAGTGCTAATTTAAAACCGTTCCCCAGCAACGACGCCAAAAACTTGATGTGTGTGAAACGAACTAATTTTAAACCTACTTTTAATTATAAAATGAACACACAAAGGCAGTGGACCTATCAATTGTGGTACAACTAAATAAGTAGGGTATCGAACACAGGGATCAGTTGTCTAATTTAATTTAATTCACTAGATTATTTATTCGGATTAATTTAGACTTGTAATAGCTAACCAATTTGGTCGTTTAGTTAACCTCTTGCTGATGGTCATCAAACAAGATCACACATGAATTTACCTAATTGTCTATTAATTCTAGTTTCACGTTCGTTATTCCTAGACATATGATAAAGTGGTCACATAAACATATGAGGTTGATAATTAAAAGATGTTCATACTATTTAATTATCTTCCTATCAACAGAAAAATAGTTATCAATCACACACAAGGTTCTTTAACAAGCTAAAATCAACAAAATCATCAATATTGAATTAATCCTATCAATAATCAAACCATAGTCTCAATTTTGTATCCCCAAATAGAAGTTTAAGAGTTTTAGCTCATGATTGAGGTAATTAACAACAATAAAACGAATTCTAATTGTCTAACCATGATTGAAAACAATAGATTAAGTAGAATGATGAGAATTTGCCTCAAATCTCCTTCGGAATTGAATTCTAGGTTGTATCTTCGTTCTTCAGATCTCTCATGGCTCTGATTCGCAGCTTGCTTCTCCCTAAGGGTTCCAGAATACCTTATGTCGATCTAGACAACTGTTTTTATAGATTCGAACCGACTCGCCGAGTCCACCCCTTAATTCCCGTACACGGTAAGTCATGGAGTCTTTATCCTCTCGAATCTTCGATGCTACTTGCCGAGTAGTCGACCCTACTCGCCGAGTCCCTTGTATTTTAAGCATTTTTCTTCTTTGTTCAACTCCCGAACTCCCAACCGCTTCTCCTGCTTCCTTTTGCTTCCGAGCTTCGCTTTTGGACTGAAAACACAATTCAAACACTTTTAAGTATCTTTTGTCCATGATATGCAATAAATTAGCTAATAAATGATAAAAATCTATACTTATTATGAGGCTAAATATGCAAATATCAACGAGTCACCCCGATGACTCGGCGGGTTGGATTGCACTTCAGAGAACTCGGCGAGTACCCAAGGGTACTCGGCGAGTTAAGGTCAATATGGACTGTTGACTTTGACTAAGAAATTTGACTTTGACCAGGGGTTGACTAGTGGGTTATGGGGTACCTTATAAGGTTAAGGACTCATGAGTATATTGTACTATGATGGTAGGTGGTGGATCCCGCGTCAAGTGATCCGAGAGTTGGAGTTTACCCTTCGTGTCGACATCTATGAGGTGAGTTATCCTCACTATATTAATAGGGTCTACGGCACCAAGGCCGGCCTTCTAGACAGTATGTTATGCTCATATGATCCGTAGGGATTGGTGTGTTAGTGACCTGCTAAGTCGGTACTCTAGTTACAGGAGAATTCTATAATTGATGATCAATGTGACAGATATGTTTAATGTTTATATATGCATGTATATGATAGTATGCGCACATGGTTATTTGCTTGTGGCTGGGTTGAGGCGGTCCTGCTTTGTGCTGTAGGCCGATACACCCTATGAGCGGTCCGGGGAGACTGTAGGCCCATGTGGCGGACCGGTCATGCCGAAGGCTCGGGATGGATTCATACAGACTGTAGGCCCGATAGGGCGGTCCAGTCAGGCCGAGGGCCCAGTATGCATGATTGATTGAATTGATTATTACTGTTGTGGTATTGTCAGTATGGCATTGGTATTTTGAGGGTAGCTCACTAAGCCCTCGGGCTTACAGTTTTCAGTTTATTGTTTCAGGTACTTCAGGAGATCGTGGAAAGGCGAAGGCGTGACCGTACCGCTCCTCATCCTTATGTTATGATTTTTGGGACACTCTGATGGAAAATAATTTGAAAACATTTTGTAAACAATGCTATGTAGTTTTCATTTATGATTGAAAAGTTTAAATTTGGCGTAAAATTTATGGTTGTTACAGACTTACAGTGTCGTTAAAAAAAAATAAAAAATAAACTGTATTTTTTATAGAAAAATAATGATAGGACCAATAAACCACTTGGTGGTGAATATATTTGTTTTTAATTTATTCAAAATGATTGTTTGATTTTATTATCAAAAAAATATGCAATAATTCATATTTAACTTATAAAATCCGTTGAAATATTATGCAATTCAATTTAAAAAACTATTTTATTAAATGATACAATAAACATATGAAAAGTCTTGTAAAACTCATTTTACATATTATGCTATTTTTTATTTGATTTTTGCTAACTATGGGTAAATTATTGAAATAACATTTTATAAGAAGAAATGTCAAATTTATCTTTATAAATTCATTAATAAAGTTAAATGTTCTTTTGCAAGTACAAATTGTTTTAACCAATCATGTTTAAATCATTCTAACATGTTGTACATAATAAGTTAGATATTTTAGTTATACTATAAACTCTCAACAAAGTAACAAATCTATGAAGGTTTATAAATTTTGTTGTATAAATCATAGCAAAAAATCATCTTTAACTTTTCATAACAAAATAACAAATCAATGGAGATCACCCACCAACATGCTAAAATAATCTATTTTACGAATAACTTTATTGCGTGTAATTATGAACATAATCAATTATAACCCATCAATTTCAGGATCGTAGAAGAAAATCATGAGAAAACCCTAGACGGACAATTATGGTCTTCTTAGACGAACAATTGTATTCTCTCATGTGTGGATATACATATTTAGATGGTTAAATAGTGTTTAATATTCCACATCCCTTGTATTTTTAGATGACATTATACCATGAACATATTAAAAGCCACTAAACATTTAAGAAACCATATATTCTCTGAACAATTAGGAGGATGATATCAATGATTCGGTTTTATTAACACATCGCCTTACACTATTCATTTTGAAAGTTATTGGTGTTGTAAATAATAAGCAAAAAACTAGTTGACCTGAAAAGGTCAAATTTACATGTGAGGGTCCTTATCAATTGACACTACAATCAAATAGCAAGCGTCAAACATAATGTATATAGAGTAAGTAAGGACTGTTTGTTCATCTTTTAATGGGTCTGTTAAAAGGTTGCGTCTGAATCGGCCAAAGCCACATCATTTGGTTAGGTTTTATACAACCTCTTATTGGTTGGAGCACCCCTGATTGACTCTAAATCATTCATCGATTCAACATATTTGAATGACTCTAAATCATTCACCAATTTAACATATTTGAATGAGAAAAAATCCCAAGCTATGTGTATGCATCTTCCTCCGGTCAAGCTTCCATCCTAATGATACACCCAGGATTGCAGCTTCCCTCCCATCAACACTACCCTTCTTGTAAAAGTCATCTCTTCGACAATATATCCCCTCCCTTTGAAGTCTCGCTTCCCACTAACACCTCTCTCGTTTTGAGATATAAATTAATTATCAATGATGGTGGCAAACTCAATCTTCATTAGAAATCAAGTGATGGTATCAAGGAACCATTGATGTAACAATTAACATGTTATATCTATTTAATCTTCCTTATGTTTCATCAAATTCTCATCGAGTTCAAATCAAGTGTTTATCAATATGTTCAACATATTAAGATGGTAGCTAAACAATGTTTGATCCCAAAACCATAGAATGTTGTTGTTGTCTTGAATGTGTAAAGGACCTAGAATCCCAAATAATATGCCAAATAATATGATGATACATGCATTTTTGTTGGAGGTAACACAGAGAATATAATTGACGTAAAAAAAGTTTTTTTACTGAATTGATCCAATCAGATATATGAATGTGTGTATTAAATATATAAATATTTTATCTAAATATGAGTTGCATTATTATATGTGATACATGTATGTATAAAAAGACAAAAATGAATTAGAACTTATAATTGTGTTTAATCTTAGAGAAATAACGATGACATTAAAACCGAAGTGGTAAAAAACAATAATGATTAAACTGGTGGAGACTTGGACGAGAGCTTTTGTGGAAATTATTGGAAAAAAATTAAAGTAAAGTATAGTTTTTAGAAAATTATTGTGTTTTATAGTTAATTTACTTTTAATTATGTAACTTGTAATGAAATTTGAAATAAAAATAAAAAATAAAAAAATAAGCCCAATCAAGTGTTGATTGATTCGGGTGGCATGATGAAAGCCAGGGTAAAAGCTCCGCCGATTTGACAACCCTCCAAAATGTGCAGCGACGATCAAGTCTGTGGCGGTGATGATGGTGTTCGTAGTCGTAGCACCGCCGCCCACCTCCGCCAATCCCGAGCCTGCCACCACTTTTTCACGCCCTACGCTCCATAACATTCCCTTCCCCCCTCCAAAGGTCCAACCCCTTTCATTCCCACCTCCGACTTCGCCGTCATCTCCGTCGCTCAAGGCGTCGGATAGATACCAGACGCCGAGACCTGCAACTTCCGTCCACTCTCCGCCTTGTACAGCTTCTAGGATTTCTGGGACCGTTTCCGGTTGACCGGAAATTGATACCTTGTAAAAAACTGAAATTTCTGCTTCAGCCAACTGGTAAATGCTTCATCCTGTCTTTCTTTTATTTACAAATAATTTGTGGTCTTTTTATTGTTTGTGTGTAAAGTGTAAAGCCCCCAAATATGTTTTTTTTTCTTAAATATAATAATTTTTTTTTCAGGAAACTAAATAGGAGTGAGGATCTGTCTGATTGGTTGGATTAAGCGTATAGTTATTTGGCAATGGTGGACTATCCATACCCAACCCAATTCCTAATGCCATTGCCTACTTATCCTATAAAAGAGGTTAGTTGTTATTTAAATTACCATATTGTATAGTTATTTTCGTTTCACTAGTTTCTGATACCTTTGTGGCATAAAATGATTATTGATTTATTGTATAAGATAGTCACATATAATTTAAACTATTTGACTTAAACATCAAAATATAAGAGGAAACAAAGTACGTATTTTTTGTTATATCTTGGTCTTGAAATCAAAAAACAAAAGCCATGGATAAAAAGAACAATTCTTTTTCTTGTCTTATCATCAAGATAAAGATAAAATGGAGATGTTTTTTCTGGTTAGCATTTTCACTTTAATTTTTCTTTGAATGCCATAGATAAAGAGAAAAAGTAAGTTCTTTTTCTTGTTTTATCTTGGAAGATAACATGAATATGTATTTTCTTGTTAGCTTTTTAACTTTAATTTTCTTTGAATTTAATGAAAATTTAGCTCTTTTTATAAAAAGAACCCTCCACTCCACTTCACTTCACTTCTGTTCTTCATCGCCAGCCACCCTCCACCACCATGGCAAAACCTTTTTTCTTATTCTTCCTCCTAATCATCTGCCTACTTTCATCTTCGCCGGAATCTCGCCGGCCACCTCCGTTTCCCAGCAAACCTTCACGTCTTCTCAAAACCCAAAACGTTCTTGTTCAGCTGAAGTACAGTTACGAGACACGATACTTTGATCAGACGCTTGACCATTTTAGCTTCAATGATCTTCCCAAGTTCCAACAACGTTATCTCATCAACTCCGATCACTGGGTCGGCCCTAATCGTTTGGGCCCAATCTTCCTTTATTGTGGCAATGAAGGCGACATCGAATGGTTCGCCGTCAACACCGGCTTCGTTTGGGAACTCGCCCCTCGTTTTGGTGCCATGGTCGTCTTCCCTGAAGTAAAAGCCCTAATCACTATACACTAATTTAATTTCTTCATTTGCAGCGCTTCAAATGCATATTTCAGTCTAGTTATTGATTCAATTTTATCAAAACATGCGTGATTTGATTTAGCATCGATATTATGGTGAATCGATGCCGTATGGGAGCCAGAAAGAGGCATACAAGAACGCTTCTACTTTAGCTTATCTAACAGCCGAACAAGCACTTGCTGATTACGCTCTTCTCATCACCGATTTGAAGAGAAATTTGTCTGCCGAAGCTTCCCCTGTAATTTTGTTCGGTGGATCATACGGTGGAAGTAAGATCTTTTCCAACAATTCCAACAAAAATTAAACAATCTCATCAAAAGATTTGATCTTTATACATGTTTTCGGATCCTGGTTTTTGTGTAATTGAGAACAGTGTTGGCAGCATGGATGAGGCTCAAGTATCCTCATATTGCAATCGGCGCACTTGCTTCTTCTGCTCCGATTCTTCAATTTGAGGATATCGTGCCCTTGGATACGTTTTATGATATCGTCTCCAATGATTTCAAAGTCTGTCAAAATACTTTATTCCTCATTCATCTTCTTCGCATTTTCTTCAAGTTAACCTTTTTTTTAATATATATTTGTTGTTGTAACATAAATATAATAGCGAGAAAGCAGAAGCTGTTTTGATACAATAAAGAAATCTTGGAATATAATAAATTCGATGGGTCAGAAAGCAAATGGTCTTGATCATCTTGCCAAAACTTTCCACTTATGTGGGTAAGAACATAAAAAGCAACCCCTGTTTTCTTTTCTTTTCTTTTCTTTTTTCTCCATTATTATGTATCAGTTATCTACACATTTTTATAAAATGATGTGTAAAAATATTCTAGAAAATGAGTGGTAAAATGGAACGAAATAAGAAATAAGAAAGAGCAACCCCTGACTTTCTTTGTTAAGTTGTTTGTTTATTACATTTGGGTGTTTTTATTTGATGAAATGAAGATATAAATAAATTTTCAGGAAACTAAATAAAAGTGAGGATCTTTCTGATTGGTTGGATTCAGCGTATAGTTATTTGGCAATGGTGGATTATCCATACCCAACAGAATTCCTAATGCCATTGCCTGCATACCCTATAAAAGAGGTTAGTTGATATATTTGAGTTTTTGTTATTTTTGTGAAATGTGAATTTGAGTTATCAAATAAAGGCTGAATTATTTGCAATTTCACATTCCTTTTGATTTTCAAACTCTGTTCGATAAATCGCATAATTATAGCAATGTCATAAAAAAAAAAAAAAAGGCAATTTTGAAGGTACAATGTCTTGATAAGAAAGAAACTTGAAAGTAGAATGTAAATAGTAACAGAATGAAATGAAATTAAGATGCTATAACAAGCAAATAAATGAAAGTAGCATGCTATTTGTTGCATTTAGCCGTATGTGTGAATAAAATATACATTTTTCACTAAGAATTAATGAATTTTTAATAAAATAATTAAACATAATGGAATGAAAAAGATTTGTGTCATTCAAAATTCCATTCCATTCCATGATGGAATGAAAAATAAAAACACTGGCTAAAGATACAAACTTTCTTTCATTTGGAATGAGCCAATCCATTCCTGCCCTCTGATTCCATTCCATCATACCAAGTCAAGTGTGTGTTTGAAATTGACAGGTTTGCAAAGAGATAGACAATTCCCCTGATGATAGGAGTGGGAGTGGGAGTAGTGTTTTGGAGGGTATCTTTAAAGGTGTGAGTGTGTATTACAATTACACCGGAAAAGCCGATTGCTTTCAATTGGATGATGATCCCCATGGCATGAATGGTTGGAATTGGCAGGTATGTGCTATGTATGTATGTATGTATGTATGTATGTTTGTGTTTGGAAACAAAATGATGACAATTACAATGTTTCTTTCAGGCATGCACGGAAATGGTGATGCCGATGTCTAGTGACAGAGACTCGAGCATGTTTCCGGAATGGGAATATAATTCCACTTCTTATGCGGAGGAATGTTGGAATCAATTCCGGGTCATTCCTAGGCCCACTTGGATTACCACGGAATTCGGTGGACATGTAAGAATAAATTTAAAAAAAAAAAAAAAAATTCCTTTTGTTATAAAGCTAATATATATTTGAAAAGGAAATGAGATTGTGGTTTTATAATTTGTATGTGTAGGATTACAAATCTGTGTTGAAAAAATTTGGAAGCAACATCATCTTCTCAAATGGTCTCTTGGATCCTTGGAGCGGTGGCAGGTATTATAACTTTCAAGACAAAGTGATTATCATCATTATTTTATTTTCTAATAAATACTATAAGAAGGTAAGAAGGTCAGCGACTTGAACATTGTGTTCACAAAATAACATTATTTTAATGGATTATTTGAACAAAAACAAATATCTTGTTACCTATTTTTATGATATTTTGTTTAGATGTAAAAAAAGAAAAACAAATAACTAATTTAATTGGTATATGTTTTTGCAGTGTTTTGGAAAACGTGTCAGAAAGCGTAGTTGCTCTTGTGACAGAAAAAGGTAACCCGTGTCATACATTTTGTCTCATAACAAAAAAAACAAAAAAAAAAAACAATTCTTATTTGATCGTGTATCTTCAGGTGCACATCATTTGGATCTACGTGCAGCCACAGGAGATGATCCTGATTGGTTGGTGAATCAAAGGGAGTCTGAAGTTGAAATCATTCAGGGTTGGATCAATGATTATTACGACAATAAGAAAGCCGTTTTTAACATGTAAAGATTCTTGGTTTTTGTTGGTAGTTACAAATGTTGTATAGGCTTCTAAGGGAAACTTTTGTTCCACGTGTGTATGTATATAACTTGTTGTATTTTTATTAATAAAATTTCACGTACAACATAGGATGCAAATGATTTCTAGGATTATATGTCTGACAATTAATGTATAAGAAAAGTACAAAGAATGCAAATGATTTCTAGGATTAATGTGTCGTATTCACCCTCTACATAAAACGCCACCAGGTGAAGCATACAAGAGGAAACAACAATTAAGTGGTAATAAGTTTCAAAATTTAATGTTTATTCCACAAAGTTCATGTAAATGGTAAGTCTCAAAATCGACTCTTTGCATTGGTTCGAGTCAAAATCACCTCATTTTCAAGAATTAATTATTGCCATCATGATGGAATGATTCTTTTAGTTCATCGTATGTGTACAATAATTAATTAATGTGTTTTTATTGTCGCATGCCTAAAACTTTTTCTTACATAATTCAAATGCTATAGCTGCTTCTATCATAGACTATGGTTGAAAACCATAAGTTGAATGGAAGAGGAAGTCATGAACTACCCATGAGATTACTGCTTGTATAATGGTTTTTGATCAAAGATGTTAAACCACTAAATGATAGAAATAGCAACGCATTTGCATTTATTTGTTGATTATAACATCAGCCTTTCATATTTTATTACATCATCTATCACTATTGTATTTTGTAGACTTCAGATGTTGCTTCCTTCAAGATTTGATCAACTGTGCATATGCAGAATCTTGAAAATTAAACAATGAAACATTTTAATTAACTTATATTACTACCACTAGTACAATAAAAAAGTTTCCATATTAAAAATTGTCAACGGATTTTTTGTTATGATAGTGCAACATTTTTGTTCTTCCAAAAATCGTGAAGCATTTGATAAGTTTGCACTAATTTGCTTAATCTTTAAGCAGTCAAATGAATGAAAGCTTCTTCAAAAAGCAAGATAGGGACTACTCTGACTTACCATATTTTATATTTTGATCTATTTTTACAAAGTGCCTTAAACATATTCATTAAAATACATAATTTTTAACAAATAACCTATTAGAAAATCGTTCCAAAATTAACTATAATAACATTGCTTTACACAACCAAAGGATTTTGATTTAAAGAAAATAACTATAATATTATATTAATGTAATTTGTAAATAGATTATTAACCTAGAATACGTATATCATAAAATAGAAGAATAATAATTTACCTCATCTTTAGTTTTTTTTAATCTTTTTTCTTCCACATCTTCTTTTTTATTACTTAAAATTCTATGAAATTATAATACTATGAATAATCGATTTTTTATAGGTTTTTTTATCAAAAAATTAATTAATATATCTTTACATTTCTAATATATTTAATAAAATTTCCTTATTTAATTAGTTATATTTAAGCACAAGTAGCATCTATAAAAACAAACAAACAATGATTCTTTTTATACACATAAAATTTCATAAACAGACAACTTAAAAAAAATAAATAACTATTACATATATATATTTTTGAAAATAAAAAATATATAAAACTATTATGTATATATTTATAAAAATAAGAATGACAAAAATATTATATGACCATTACAAATTTAATATTTAATTATGTGTGTATCCGTGCAATGCAGCGGGATATAACACTCATCATTAGGGTCTAACTGAAAATACCTTTAAGAAAAAACTTCGATTTTAAAATCCAAATTTGTTCAAAGTAAGTTTAAAGAATTAAAATTGTACCAAAACATAAACGTTTTTAATGTTAAAGTAGCAAGGTTGTTAACAAAAAACATATCAAAACACAAATTCAAGATCACCACATAAGTTGTGGTCTTTTCGAAATCCAAGATAAAGTCTTCTACTTGTTGATTCTATTTTCCACCTAAGCATATGTCAAAACAAGTTAGGCAATGGATTTGCATAGTGAGAGTACCCGAGGTAGATTCATTTTGAGTAAGAAGATCACAATCTATCTTTCTCGAACCGGCCTCTAAAAAACCGTTTTTATTTAAAAATCATTTCCAAAGTATGTAGGTGTTCTTGAATCAAATCTTATCAAAGACTATTTCAAATATATATTGGATTTTAATTACCCAAAACAAGTCAAAACAAGCCTTTTCAAATAAGTTGGGATTTGACGATCCATATTAACTTTACAAAGCCACCAACATCTTTAAAATAACACTGGTTAGTTAATCAATAATCAAAGATCAACTTGGTACAAAAATAGGATAAGTAAATAAAAGTATTAACGTCATGCAAGATGCAACTATTCCCAAAACCCAAGTTTCTTTTAAGAAGTCAAATCTCACAATTTGATTGCTAGGACTTGAGTATGAAGAAGCATATTTCAAATATACACCATATAGTTATGACAGAGCATATTCCAAAAACAACTAATAAGGAGGATAAAAGAAGGAGCGTATTCCAAACAAACATCTCCCAAGCCTACATCATAGGCTAGGCATTTGTGAACCATCACATGAATAAAGAATGTTTTATAGAATCATTATCATGAATGAGTAAATGTTTTGATTATTCTCTGATTTCTTGAGAATACTTATACTAGTGATAATACGAAAACAATTGTAGGTAACAAAGTCGAGACCCGAAAAGGGACACGTAATAGTCTAGTTCGTGAACTTTATCATTTAATCCTTAAAGATAATAGGAATGGTTGTGTGGGGAAATTTAGTGAAAAGGTGTTGTTTGGTTATGATGAAATTTTGAATCAACAGGGTTAATGTTTCGATAGCGAAACTAGGTCGACGGGCTAATAAGTTGTCATAAAGGAACCTAGAACATTATGTTGAGCATAAGACAATAGAGTGAGTCAATTTAGTATCGTAGGGGCACAGTACAGAGACAATTCTTACTTGGGAAAACTAGAAGCGAGTGGCGGTGATCGCACTAATTCGCTGAGTTTGTGATTTCGGGGACGAAATCATTGTAAGTGGAGGAGAATTGTAAAGTCTGTAAGCTAGGGTTGGACGTTTAAGAGAATTTAATTATAATTATTCATTTTTATTAAATAATTAAAATCCTCTGTTAGTCCCAAAACTATAGATCCACATCAGTAATCAGTGAAGTAATAACAATCAAAATAGAGTGTATAAGAAGTAGAAGAGAAATAACATCAAGCATGCACACATCTATAGCTCATAAATGTCAAGTACACCTTGAAAGTACACACAGATAAATCATTGTTCATTCGTCACTCACTTCTGACACACTGACACAAACTAAAACTATTTATACCACCTGTAGCAGCACACAAGAGTGCAGCCGCACATGCGTGTACGACCGCACACACAGGAACGGCAGCACACACCCACAACCAAGCTATAATTACTACAACACTCCCCATCATCCTACCAACACCTATACAAAAGAATGCCTAGCCCAAACCATAAAATCATAGACCATCAATCTCCCCCTTGGTTTGTGGCTAGCATGAACTCAGGTCTTCATTCTCCAAGAGCTTTGGATAGCTTCATGTCAGCTTTTCCCATGGATCCCATCCATAGCTTTCCATTTATGATAGAGGCGACCATTATAGTGAATTCCTTCGCATCAACCTCCATGACATCTTTTCTGCAAATAATTTGGTGACGAGCTAGGGTTCGAATGTCTCTCTCCCTAAATCTCAAAAGATCCTTTGCGCAGACGAGTCTCAGAACAGTCTCCCTGTTTTTGAACTTGATAGCTGCAGTTGCTGTTTCGTCATCAAAAGCCCAAAACTCCATATCATCAAGATATCCCTCCTGAAAATGTTGTGGAATGGAAATCTCTTTGACTTGATTAGTAGCAGGCCACAACATGATCTTCATTGGTCGGTTAGTCTCAGGATCAAGAATATCTTTATCCTTTACAACCATGGCTTTTGCCGTCTTCATTGATGGGAAGTTATCCCTAACCTGTCTGATCAGGAACTGATGGAAATTCGTAGCGCTTAGATTATTAGAGGGATTGTGGAATGGGGCTCTTGAGAGTTCAGAGAGATCGACCTTTGTTCATGAGTGAAAATCATGGATGTTTTTGTAGTGTTCTGAGTGACCAAAATTCCTCTTAACCACCCATAGCTTAGACTCAGGATCATAACCCCACATTCTAATCCCAGAGCGATCTCCATACTCATCACCAAATTTTCGTTTTTTAAGATCCGTCACAGTTAATTCAGTATCCTTTGTCTTTTGATTTTCGTTTGAATTTTTCATGAAAAGTAACCCTTCGCTTTTGTTAGCCATAACAGTCCTCTTTCCCTGTTTGATTGTGATGCGGGCTCTGCTGCCTTCCGGTTCCTTTTCAAATCTATTGACAATTGTAGTTGTTCTAGAAGAAGGAGGATCAACTGGAAGGCCACCTGAAGTAGATTGTGTGGAGGTCATGGGAGGATCCTTAATTCCATGCGACTGCTGAAATAATGCTTTAACTTTATCCCCGAAAGCATCATACAGAACATTCTTCAAATTAAAGTAGAAGGCAGTCACAGAGCCAAGATTCGTCTGTAAATCCTTAATCTGTTTTGACTTCTCTTCATCCTTTTCATTAAGCTCTTCTACGTGAGAAGTGAGTTGATCCAGTTGAATGTTCTTTTCAATCAGTTCTTGCCTGAGAACACCAATCTCTTCTCGAAGTTTTGACACAGCAGACTTGTCATCACCTGAATGCTCTTCTCTGAAAGATATACCTTTGCCAAGAGAGGAAGAGGTTGGACTGTGTTGAGCAAGGTGCTTGGCGAGTCTGATAGAGGCCTCATCAAGCGACAGTCTCATTGGAGAATATGTCGGAACACTAGATGGTTCGCCTGTCTCATACATGGTACTTGGACCTTCATAGGATTGGAGAGGTGGGGTTGCAACAGTTGTGGTGATAATAGTGGATGAAACAGGTGGTGACTGGTTTTGAGGGAATACTCCCTGCCTCAAATTCTGATCCATTCCTTGTACGGGAGGCAGAGAGGTATGTGCCTGTGTTGAGATAAATGTAGGAGTAGCAGAGTCTAGGGGAGGAATCCTTGAATTTGTACCCTGTTGACTTGAATTTTCTTTCATTTAGGTAGACGAAGGAGGCATAGAATTGAGAGTCTTCTTTGCAGCCCTAGTCTTGGTTGCAGTTTGAGCAACTTCATCGACCTTTTCGAAAAACCTGTCAGAGAGATCTAGATTTGTGTCAAGTTCATTTTCCTGTTCAAAATCAAAGTTGAGGGGAATGGCAACATTGTCAAGGCTTGAGAAGTCCATATCATTTAGAAATCCGTCATTTCCTTCATGTTCTTCTCTATCTCCAACAGAATCACTCTCATCTTCCCCAATCTGTATCATATCATGTTCTGATGCAACTCTGGGCACAGGAGATTTTAAACCTTCTTCAATTTCAGGTTCAGAAGTAGAGATGACCACATCGTCGGTCTATGTAGGACAAGAAGATTCGTTGGGTTCTGACTGATCATTCTCCTCGGCAAAGATACCAAATCTGATTAAAGGAAATTTTCCTTCAAAGTTAAGCTTTCCTGATCTCTTTTGCTTCATTAAACCAAAAGCACTTGGGCCGACTGACTTGATATCTAGGGTCTCTCCTTTCCTTTCAATCTCAGGATGCATGACGTTAAGGATCAGTTGGATAAACCTTGGATACATCAGAAACTTGTCCCTTTTGTTTCCTTCAACATTCAAAATCATCTCATGCAAGATAAATTTTGAAAAGTTAAAGTTTACTCCAAAGGCCAAAGCAGTGATGGCACCAGTATTCGCCAGAGATATCTCGTTAGCACCGGATCTGCGTCCTGAAATACAACTCACAAAAACATGAGCCAGATATTTCCAACAAGGTGGCAACAACTTCTTGTGGGTTGGTGGAAAGGTTCCTTCATAGCCCATTTTCCCAAGAACTTCCTTAATCTGATTATCACTAATCTCTCTTGGATATTCATGTTTATCATCGATTTGTAGGGCTTCTCGAATGATGTCTTCCGTAACTAAAACTTTCTTTCCTTGTATATATGCCTCAAGATATTCCTCATCGTTATTGTTCCTCTTTACAGAAGCGCTCCCCCAAAATTCTTTAATCAGATATTGGTAAATTGATGGACTGAATGTGAGAGCAGAGACCAAGCAACATCTTCTCAGACCATCAACAATAAATTTGAGATCGAGATGGGCCATAGGAGGATCTTCTAGTAAGATGGCCAAGTTGTGCACTTTTGCGAACTCAGAGTCTCCCATGATTTTCTAAAAATAAAATAAAAAAAAATTAGAAAATTAAGAAATTTCCCATATAAAAAATTAAATCAACATTAGATACACAACCATACACCTAGCAGCAAACTCAACCGTACACGCAGCAACAAACTCAACCATACACGCAGCAGCAAACTCAACCGCACACACAACAGCAAACTCAACCGTACATGCAACCGTACTCCTTCAAAGTTCCAACCGCAAACCTTCAAAAACTCAACCGCACAATCAAAAGAAATGGATATTTTGGACAAATTTTAATTCCAAACTAGTAAACACAATGATTTAGTAGCTGTTCTTCAATTCAAAAGTATGAATGTATCTCAAAAACCATAAATTTCTTCAACTGCACAGTCAAAAATACTTCAATTGATACCGAATTGGCTCTGATACCAATTGTTAGTCCCAAAACTATAGATCCAAATCAGTAATCAGTGAAGTAATAACAATCAAAATAGAGTGTATAAGAAGTAGAAGAGAAATAACATCAAGCATGCACGCATCTATAACTCATAAATGTCAAGTACACCTTGAAAGTACACACAGATAAATCATTGTTCATTCGTCACTCACTTCTGACACACTGACACAAACTAAAACTATTTATACCACCTGTAGCAGCACACAAGCGTGTACGGCCACACACACAGGAACGGCAGCACACACCCACAACCAAGCTATAATTACTACAACACTCCCCATCATCCTACCAAGACCTATACAAAAGAATGCCTAGCCCAAACCATAAAATCATAGACCATCATCCTCGAATAGGATAATTATTCGTTATACGTGTTACAAGCTATATAAGTATCTATTTGACATATGAATGTTATGTCAACAAATACTATAAGTATGA